>NC_064638.1:1241292178-1241917178 GCF_023864345.2 Schistocerca serialis cubense
ACCCCACAAGCGAAACGCGGACAATAAACACTGTACCCAAGAAGACAAAAACAGTTTCTGAAATGCGGTGCTACGGAAAACTGATGAAAATTAAATGGGTAGATCGAATAACTAATAAGGATAATTGGAAGAAAAAGAAATTTATGACATAATCAAAGTCAAACAAAGGATCGTTTGCTAGGACACATCATGAGGCATCAAGGAATCTTCAGTTCAGCTATAAAGAGAATTAGGTGGAGTGATAAGGGGTGGGGATAGGCAAGGTTCAAATACAGTAGGCATTTTCAAACAGATATATTGCAGTTGGACTGGATAGATCAGCAAGGACAGCTGCGTCACATCAGTCTTCGGACTGAAGACCGCAACAACATATTTCTTCGGTTGAGGTGACACAAGAGCAGGAGAAACATTAGTGAGGTGGTGCGGTCGTAAGCTGACTCGCTTTCGGGAGCAGGGCAGTCTAAACCCCTGTCCGGCCATTCTCATCGTATTTTGCATGTTTCCCCGATATTTCTTCAAGTGAATGCGAGGGCTGAAATGGCCAGGTTCATCTTTCTTCCAATCCCTCTTCAGTAGCAGCTTGTGATCCATCTCTAATGACGGTGTAACACCTATTTTTGACCTATTTTGTATCTGTATCGATATTTCTATGTCAATTTGTAGTGTTGCTTATATATAAAATGTTGTATGTGTCATTGAAATTCTTTGACTATGTATACATGTTTCAGTTATGTGAAACTTTTCAACAATATTGTTTTAAATGTGAATTTAAATAAATGTGAATTTAAATAACTAATGGAATGATTGTTATGTAATGTACTGTAAATGACTTGGTCCATAATTAGGGAACATAAGGTTGAATGTTAAAGATGTGGGGAAACAGAGTGCAAAAGGTGTGGTTGGCACGTAAGTGGCAAATCGTCCTTTGTGACGGTAAGGACTCTGGGCTGAGCAGTGCTGTGGTTAGTACCTCGCTAGCAGTAGCGGATGATTGTAGCTCATATTCCTGGAGATTTGAGGCCAGAAGAGCTTAATGGCAGTGTTTATGGGCCTCCGATGGTGCATTTTGTGATACCATTATCATTATGTGGTTTCTGGCCCTCTGAATATAATTCCGACGCCAAGAAGATACGTAACAGGGCGAAGCCAACAATATTGCTATGACGGCATCGCCACCACGTTAATAGCCACTGTAAATTACCACCTGTCTTCCACTAAACTGTTTATTTTTTGCACTCTCTAATGGACCAGGTACTTGTGAAATTTGGTTTATTTTATAAAAATAACTGTGGTTTTGCTCAAAAGTCTCTCTTACACCCGTGATTATCCCAAATCACAAACATGGACAGGAATTCTATCCTAGTGAATTTAATTCCGAGTGTCCTATTTTATTATGAGAAAGTAGTTGAATTTGAATTTAATGTTGTGTTGTTATTTGCATAGCCAATTATATTTTGAAGTAGGTCAAAAACTGATTATCAAAGCACATCTTTATTTAAAGAATTATATTTTGTTGTGTTTTACTTAATTAATGTTTAATTGTAAGAATATGTACCATTTTTCATAAATACTGGTGTAGTTTTGTTAATGAGCATAGTTCTTCAGACCAGGAAAGTTTAAGGGCTCTCATGTACTAGGCTAGCTTGTTAATGAAGCAATGCAAAGGCTCCTTCATAGCCATTGTGTTTGGTTGCTTCAAACCGAGTTTAAGAAAGAACTGTTTACTGTGTTATCTATTCTAATGCAAGTTGGTTAGTGGACAGGCATAGATACCCTGTACTAAGCAATGAAGTTATAATGATCATTAGCAGACCCCCTGATTTAAATTCAGAATCATTTCAAGCTTTTCCCTGTTCAGCATTGCTGATAGCTCAATTGGTTTTGTAAACTGTTACACCTTGTTCATTCAAGGTATGTGTTGTTGAGAGGCATCTGTTACTGTCTACTATCTCACTGGCCGTTTGTTTGTTAGTAGCACATTAATCTGCATGCGTGTGTCAAGGAAGGTTAGGCTAGCCTTAGCACTGCCTCCTCCTTTGTCATTTTGGTTGACACAAGAATGCGTAATTAGGCTGGCGACCGATATTAATGTGTAACGTTACAACTTGCTTTTGTGCTGGGAGAGTGTCTGTTCCTGATCCACAGTATACTGTTGCTTATACTTTGCTGGAGTGTTTCGGCAACGAATCCCAGTTTGATTGTCCTGTTTCCATTAGGTCACTGCTTTCAAAAATTCCTCACTGAGGTATAACGTTATTATCGATTTGCGTTTTATGGTTGTCAGTGGTACCCTTACAACAGAACGTTAAATTTGAATCTTTCTTACTTCCTTTTGAAAAAGAAACAGACAAAAGCTCACTTGAATAATACCACTACAACTTGTATGTACTTAAATGAATATAAAATGATTTTCCCATTTCTAAATTCTAGTGTAACTCTATGTATGAGAAGCCATTCTCTTGGTGGTGCTAATAGTGAAATGTTTTCAAACTACCTACGCTGCCTGTAATACTTTTTGTCCAGCAGTAGTTTACCTAACAGAAATTTAATATTCGAATCAAATAGTACGCTTCCAACAATAGGCGAGGTCAGTGTTAATACACACAGCAGAAAAATTCCTAATCCATTGTGGGGCATGATTAGAATTTTTCTAAGTAACATTAGATACGTATAGCAAATTCTGGAATTGCTTCGATGATTATTTATCAGTATTCATGGAGACTCTTTTTGCGTTAGACTATTACTACTTCGCAAAAAAAAATCGTTGCAAAATTATCGAAGAACTCTGACGAGCTAATGGCCCTCCAATCGTTTTATAAATGGCTTAAGCGCCAGCATCTGTCAGCCCATATCACAGTTTCCTCCAGTACACTAATTTGTATTTGTCTGTCGACAGCACTGAGTACATCCTAATTTCCATTCGTAGTGATGAAAGCACCCCTTTAGTTAATTAAAACAAGATTTCCGTAAATAAATACGGATTCCCAGGACAACTAAACACATTGTTGGGAAAGCGACTCAATGCTAAAGCTATTAAAAAAAGCCTTTCTCTGCTAATATTGAAAGCTTTTGAATATTTGTACTTAACGACTCTCCTGGAAGTGGGCTGCATTAAAACACGAAATGCTCGATGGTGTCGTTATTGGAGTCAAAAAGTGGAACCATCAATGACTTGATCTCGCAAGTTTTTAAAAAGGTAAGTTATTGTAAAAGAGCCATCTAACACCGCACCAACACGAGTGTTGTCAATCTTCAGTAATGTATTATGACTTGATCTCGCGAGTTTTTAAAAAGGTAAGTTATTGTAAAAGAGCCATCTAACGCCGCACCAACACGAGTGTTGTCAATCTTCAATAATGTATTATGGACAGTAAAGTTTGAATATGACTTTTTCGTGCTCTCTTACCAGTCATGGCGTTAATATGTTACTCATGGTCTGTATTAGATTTAACTTAACGTTATTATTGTCATTCCAAGCTATACAGCACATTGACTTCTTGACCGTTACACTTTTAGTAATAATTTAGTACTAAAAAGGAGCATAACGTGGATTAATTCCGTGCTGAACTATAAAGGAAATGAACCCCCTATTTCAACGTCTCGCTGCCATAAAAGTCATAAGAAACTGAGCATTAAGTCCAATAAGAGACCGCGGTCTCCGACTGATTGAACCGATAAGCGCCTGTAGTGTAACAAGAAATCTTGTAAAGATTTTGCTGACTAGGATTTCCCATATTTGGCTGCTTCATTCCGTGGATATAATGTTATAATGGACCACACGTTGTTCTTGGGTGGTACCTCCAGTGGCCTCAGGCTCCTTTCACTTTCGTAACACATCACTGTATACAGTCATAGTTTGTGAACAAATATGGCATCTGGAGACTACTAGGTGTAAGGATGATATAGCAAAAGAGAAAAATAAGTACAAAGAAAATACATCATAACAACATTATTGCAGAATAAGTTTTAAAGGATTGTGGAGATCTTTGTTTTGAGGTTTTGAAGACATGTGTTGGAATAAATATTTCATGTCGTACACAAATCCGACTTTGTCAAGTTTATATGGTATAAACTTCATACTCGTTTACACAATCAGGTGACATAATGCAACCTTTAAGTACAATAATTGTGTTGGCTACAATGGTAAAATTTAACATAAATGACAATTTAGGTTGGAATTCACAAATAGGAAGAAATATTGGAGGCAGAGGGAGAGGAAGAGAAAGAAAAAGAGAGAGAGAGAGTATAAGGAGTGACTGGATGACAGCAAACTTTCCAAGTAGGGGGTGTAATAACTGACTAATGGTTGGGGTTATACATTGGTTAATGCTTTAAAATATGCAGCTAGATGTACCATTTGTGCGATTAGTTGATGTACATATAGTTTCAAGCTGACAAGGGGTACAAGCTGTTGGTGTTATGGTATATTTGTAAATGAGGTCAATCGCTCATGCATTTAGGGGATGTTATGGTAACTTAACTAAATATTTATGGTAAATAGAGGTTTGTGCATGTGCGTGGGTGTGCCTCTGTGTGTGTGTGTGTGTGTGTGTGTGTGTGTGTGTGTGTGTGTGCGTGTTCACTGCAAATTTTTACAACTTATGCAGCTGCTGAAAATAGAGATGATACTGTTGTAAATATTCTCATTAAAATGGATTCAGGTTGTTTTGTTTTGTGTGCATATATTTGGAGCTTTTCAAGGACGTCTAGTTTTTTGCCTTTAGGTTGGATGTAAAGGATCTTTATACTTATGTTGTTAACAAGGTGTTTTGTTTGATACAGGTGGGTGGGTATTTCTTATGTGTGGTGTTTTTTGTTTTTTAAGGCTGGCATGTTTCCTTTGAATCTAATCTCAAATGATCTACCTGTCTGCCCTAAGTAGAAGCAGTCACAGTCCAAATATTCAATATTATACGCACTTGTATGATGAAGTGGGTTTTGTGTGTTGGTGTTTTGAGGTAACTTCTGTCCAATCTTGTTCTCTGTGGTAAAGGATATGGTAATGCCTGTTACCTAGAAATGGAATGTATGAAAGATGCTGTTTTGTTTTTGTTTTTTGCGAAGTAATGGTTGTGCCACTATTGAGTGTTTGGGGTATCTATTACGGAACTATTATAACCATTTGCAATAGCTTTTTGTTTTGTTATTTCAATTTCTTGATCGCATTTCTCTTCAGAGAGTGGTAATTGGGTAACTCATGTACTGGAATTCTACCAGTTGTGGGATGCGGGATGACAGAAGGAGATGTGGATTGCAGCACTTGTGTAGGCCTCTGATAAATTTCAAGTTTCTTTCATTCCTGTCTATGAATCCCAACCTAAACTGTCAGTAATGTTTAATTTTACCACTGCAGTCAATATAATTATTGTGCTTAAAGGTTACAACACGTCACCTGATAGTATAAACGAGTATGAAGTTCAAGCTATATGAACTTGACAAAATCGTATTTATCTACCACCTGAAATATTCATTCCAACACAAGTGTTCAAACCATCAAAACAAAGATTTCCAGAATCTTTTAAAACATATTCTGTTGTAATATTGTTACAAACATTGTCATAATGCTTCTCTTTTGCTACATGATCTTTGCACCTAACAGTTTCCAGACGCCATATTTCTTTATAAAGTATGACAATATACATGTGATGTGTACGACAACGAAAGGAACCTACGACCACTGGAGGTACTCTTTTTTATTTATTTTATTTTTACCATTAGATATAAGTTTAGATTTTTCTCAAGAAAACCAAAACCATATTCTGAAATAGTGTTTTGTTTCTCCACTAGACAGTGCCATAAGTTCCTCCAAAAATCGTAACACAACACACACTAACGTACTAATAAATGTGAATTTACCTGATGATAGAGATTTAAACCTTTGAAACACGTCGTGGAGATAAATAAATAGTGACTGGTAACATTAGACATGAGTTATTACGGATTTTTTCCTTTAAACTATTTTGGTACAGCGTCTTAGTACTCACATAGTTTGTGACTTCAATTTTAATCATTTCTTCAGCCAGCTTCTAAATTTCTTTGTTTTTCAGTCTACGTTTTGAGGTTCGTTTTACACACTACCAGCCAATGATCCGGTCCTATATTGGCCTGTGTCAACATTCTCACACCAAATATTTGACGTGAATGAACAGCTTTATTCTTTATGTTGTCATTAACAACCGAGAACTGACACTGTGTTTTACTCCGCGCTTATGGTCGAAACGTATGTTACTAATACGTACTAGTTTTCACTCAATGTGCAAAAACCAATTAGGTCTTTTCCACTATCATTTATTTCTGTTTGACTAAATATTTGTTTACAGCCTGCTATAATGGATTCGTCAATAAGTCCATTAAAATCTCACATGAGCGAGATTTCGTGTCACACAGGACGAACGGTCCAGGTACGCTGTGTAGAACACGAAAGACACACGCGTGTGCGGCAACCTTTAAAATCAGCAATAGCAGAACATTGCATTTCCATGGACATTCAATGGAATACAATAACACCAAAATTGTAGCACCAGGTTACAGCTTCTGGGACACTGTAATTATAGAATCCGTGGAAATACACTACTGGCCATTAAAATTGCTACACCATGAAGATGACGTGCTACAGACGCGAGATTTAACAGACAGGAAGAAGATGCTGTGATATGCAAATGATTAGCTTTTCAGAGCATTCACGCAAGGTTGGCGCCGGTGGCGACACCTACAACGTGCTGACATGAGGAAAATTTCCAACCGAATTCTCTTACACAAACAGCAGTTGACCGACGTTGCCTGGTGAAACGTTGTTGTGATGCATCGTGTAAAGAGGAGAAATGCGTACCATCACGTTTATGACTTTGATGAAGGTCGGATTGTAGCCTATCGCGATTGCGGTTTATCGTATCGCGACACTGCTGTTCGCTTTGGTCGAGATCCAATGACTGTTAGCAGAATATGGATTCGATTCGTTCAGGAGGGTAATACAGAACGCCGTGCTGGATCTCAACGGCCTCGTATCACTAGCAGTCAAGATGGCAGGCATCTTATCCACATGACTGTAACGGATCCCGCAGCCACGTCCCGATCCCTGAGTCAACAGATGGAGACGTATGCAAGACAACAAACATCTGCACGAACAGTTCGACGACGTTTGCTGCAGCATGGACTATCAGCCCGGAGACCATGACTGCGGTTACCCTTGACGCTGCATGACAGACAGGAGTGACTGTGATGGTGTACTCAACGACGAACCAGGGTGCACGAAACACAAGATGTCATTTTTTGGATGAATCCAGGTTCTGTTTACAGCATCATGATGGTCGCATCCGTGTTTGGCTATATCGCGGTGAACGCACATTGGAAGCGTGTATTCCTCATCGCCATACTGGCGTATCACCCGGCGTGATGGTATGGGGTGTCATTGGTTACACGTCTCGCTCACCTCTTGTTCGCATTGAGGGCACTTTGAACAGTGGACGTTACATTTGAGATGTGTTACGACCCGTGGCTCTACCCTTTATTCGATCCCTGCGAAATCCTACATTTCAGCAGGATAATGCACGACCGCTTGTTGCAGGTTCTGTACGGGCGTTTCTGGATACAGAAAACGTTCGACTGCTGCCCTGGCCAGCACATTCTGCAGATCTCTCACCAACTGAAAACGTCTGGTCAATGGTGGCCGAGCAACTGGCTCGTCACAATACGCCAGTCACTACTCTTGATGAACTGTGGTATCGTGTTGAAGCTGCATGGGCAGCTGTACCTGTACACGCCATCCAAGCTCTGTTTAACTCAATGTCCAGGCGTACGAAGGCCTTTATTACGGCCAGAGGTGGTTGTCTTGGGTACTGATTTCTCAGGATCTAGGCACCGAAATTTCGTGAAAATGTAATCACACGTCAGTTCTAGTATAATACCGTTTTATCATCTGCATTTCTTCTAGGTGTAGCAATTTTAATGGCCAGTAGTGTACGTCTTGCTGAGAATTTAATGAATCGTGATAACGGCTTTCAGCTTGATAAAAATTGGTATCCAGTTATTAAAATTAAGCGCTCACAGTGGAATCGTCATGCTCAGAAGATACTCACCGATTAGACTGTTCTTACTTCACCACTGAGGGCAGCACACACTACTTGGCTGCCTCATGCATGTCACCTCCTAACGCATGCGCCCTATACGGCAGCACGATTCGCATGCGCTGAATTCGCTATAAATATCGTGACTGCACCAGGTCTCTTCAGAACTTCGTCTACTCACCTGAGGATGGTTGGACGTCTCTGGGCCAAAATACCGTTGCAGAATGTTGATAGGTTACGGCTGCAAACCCGAAAATTACTGGAAGTGCGTTTCAATAGTTTGCATAACTGTGGTATGTAACCTCCCCCTCACTTATCGACCTTAATGACAGTGAAAAATTAAACTGCGTGTACCTAATGGAAATTTGGGGAAGGCAATCATCACCGAAGTTAATCTGTCGGTAAAGAGGGAGGAAGGGTTACATCCAAATGAAAGAAAAAATTCAAATTAAATTGGTGAAAATTAATTTTGAGAAAAGGGTAAAGTTAATAAAGAAAGTAAATATGAGCTGGTTACGTTGACAATTAACCGGCGTTAATTAGATATTTGAGATTTGGGGGAAATTACAGTCGCCAGTCCCATGGACATCTACTATAATAACTGAAAAAGAAAGGTTAATGCACATATAATCAGTACTAAAAGCGTGGCAACTGAAGGTTGACACGTGTTGTGTGAAAAGTGAAAATTTGTCAGAAGTAATAAATTTCGCCACACTCTGACTTGAATTAAATGATGTTGAACAATTAACAATAGAAAAATTTAGTATGTACCAAGCTAAGCTGCAGTCACAGGTAAGCTAAAATATGCTAACAAAACTCGCACTCTTAATTTCTGCTTTTGTAATCTAAATATTGTAGCCAGTTATGAATACTTTAACTAAACTTTGAAATTAAAGCAGTGAAATGGAATGATATTACTTTAATGCTGGCGTTTAAATATCAACGACACACAGGTTCATTTCGGAAAAGGAAGCGACCCTGCTTGGTAATGGAATTGGGACAATGAGCAACAATGGTTCATGCTAAGTTGCTGTATTTTAGTGATGCAAATGAAACAGTTTGAAAAGGTGATGTCTGCCATACAGTTCTAAAAATTTACATGCTTTCAGGCTTCCTTGTTGGTTGATTGAAGCTTTGAAGTCGTCGATCGAGGAGGTGGCGACAATCACTTATTGTCGGCCGTCGCTGTTGCGGAAGCTGGATGTTGGCGCGCCTTCTTCTCGACACGGTCACCTGGCGAAACGGGCTCTTGATATACGCCAGCTAATGCTTCCCGTCCGCGACACCGTGTCACAACCTATTATAGCAAGTCGAGCGCAATTACATGCTGCCAAACCCCGAAAGCGCGGCCACTCGCGGGAGCGTCACTCAACCCATCTGCTCCACCGCCCTACTCCAGCCAGACTCTGCTCTGCCCGCGCTCCACTCGGCAGACTTAACACTACCCAAGATCCTAAACACTTTGGTTCTCCCACGACCTATCGATGCAATCGTTCGATAGCATAGTTTTCCCTAGGCAAGACCCAGCGTAAAAATACAAATATTATTTACAAAACAAACCAATTATACATCGACATAAATGCACATATATATATATATATATATATATATATATATATATATATATATATATATATATATATATATATATACACTCCTGGAAATGGAAAAAAGAACACATTGACACCGGTGTGTCAGACCCACCATACTTGCTCCGGACACTGCGAGAGGGCTGTACAAGCAATGATCACACGCACGGCACAGCGGACACACCAGGAACCGCGGTGTTGGCCGTCGAATGGCGCTAGCTGCGCAGCATTTGTGCACCGCCGCCGTCAGTGTCAGCCAGTTTGCCGTGGCATACGGAGCTCCATCGCAGTCTTTAACACTGGTAGCATGCCGCGACAGCGTGGACGTGAACCGTATGTGCAGTTGACGGACTTTGAGCGAGGGCGTATAGTGGGCATGCGGGAGGCCGGGTGGACGTACCGCCGAATTGCTCAACACGTGGGGCGTGAGGTCTCCACAGTACATCGATGTTGTCGCCAGTGGTCGGCGGAAGGTGCACGTGCCCGTCGACCTGGGACCGGACCGCAGCGACACATGGATGCACGCCAAGACCGTAGGATCCTACGCAGTGCCGTAGGGGACCGCACCGCCACTTCCCAGCAAATTAGGGACACTGTTGCTCCTGGGGTATCGGCGAGGACCATTCGCAACCGTCTCCATGAAGCTGGGCTACGGTCCCGCACACCGTTAGGCTGTCTTCCGCTCACGCCCCAACATCGTGCAGCCCGCCTCCAGTGGTGTCGCGACAGGCGTGAATGGAGGGACGAATGGAGACGTGTCGTCTTCAGCGATGAGAGTCGCTTCTGCCTTGGTGCCAATGATGGTCGTACGCGTGTTTGGCGCCGTGCAGGTGAGCACCACAATCAGTACTGCATACGACCGAGGCACACAGGGCCAACACCCGGCATCATGGTGTGGGGAGCGATCTCCTACACTGGCCGTACACCACTGGTGATCGTCGAGGGGACACTGAATAGTGCACGGTACATCCAAACCGTCATCGAACCCATCGTTCTACCATTCCTAGACCGGCAAGGGAACTTGCTGTTCCAACAGGACAATGCACGTCCGCATGTATCCCGTGCCACCCAACGTGCTCTAGAAGGTGTAAGTGAACTACCCTGGCCAGCAAGATCTCCGGATCTGTCCCCCATTGAGCATGTTTGGGACTGGATGAAGCGTCGTCTCACGCGGTCTGCACGTCCAGCACGAACGCTGGTCCAACTGAGGCGCCAGGTGGAAATGGCATGGCAAGCCGTTCCACAGGACTACATCCAGCATCTCTACGATCGTCTCCATGGGAGAATAGCAGTCTGCATTGCTGCGAAAGGTGGATATACACTGTACTAGTGCCGACATTGTGCATGCTCTGTTGCCTGTGTCTATGTGCCTGTGGTTCTGTCAGTGTGATCATGTGATGTATCTGACCCCAGGAATGTGTCAATAAAGTTTCCCCTTCCTGGGACAATGAATTCACGGTGTTCTTATTTCAATTTCCAGGAGTGTATATAAAGACACCGAAATGTCATACCTTCAGGTAACAAAATAAGGAAAAAGTTTATAGAACAATAGATGGAAATAGGAGAATATGCATTTCCGGCGTTACAGGCAAACTTATAATTTGAAAGCTAGGTTATCTTTTCTCAAGAATAATTTTTAAAATATGTAGTTCCTTGTCTTATATAAGAAATTCCTTGAAGCCATAATCGAATCTTACTATACAACAATAAATAAACAGATACAATGTAGTTAAAAAAACTCAGAGATTTCCATTAGTTTTTTAGACTTATTAAAATATTTTTATTTAAGCTCCACCCAATCACTGAGATTATATGGATCATTATTTGGCAGCTTGGGAGAGGGAACGCTAGGGGTTCGCAATAGAAGTAGAGTATGGGTTTCAACAAACATCGGTGGCAATGTGGAGACGAAGGCAGCAAATCGAGTAGAGAATTGGAGATGGGATCATTGTATGAAGAGCAAAGAAAAAGGGAAAGATGGAGACGAAGGGGGGAAGTTCTAGTAAGGGATGGAAGTGTGAGAGCTAATAGGATGAATGAGTATCAGATCCAATGTCACTGTCAGAGAGAGGAAGTTTGTTAAATATTCGTAAAGAGATGCTAATCGTTACAGGCACGTTAGCGAAACAGAATGTAAAATTATAAGTCAAACAGTCGGGTTGATAAGTCGAGTTTGCGGAAATTGTAGGATAGCGGAGACAGAGGACGAGGGTTGCCTGTTCACTGACCTGCAGGTGACATTGAATCAAAATTGGTTAGCACTTCCCAGTTGAGGGTATTTGTGCTGGAGACCAATAGCGCAGCGCGATCTGCTCAGTATCTCCCCGCAGTCAGAGACGGAGTCACGTGGTAATGAACAATACTCCCATCGACAAGGAGGGTGTGCAGTGACGTACTTCGCTGCCTTTGTGCTATCTGCGGAGCGGCCGCGGAATTAACAGCGAGGAGCGCGCAGCGTCGTGCGTAGACGGTACGGCAGTGGCTGTCGCAATGCCGCAAAAGCAGTGTCATGTCGGTGGGCGGTAATCGCGACGGACAACAAAACGCGCGCGGACGGAGTAACGCCGTACAGCTCATTGTCCGCCTCTTCCCTCCCCCTTTGTGGTCGACGCCGCAGCAATTACGGAGATAAAACACGCCACGAGGCGCCGCGGGCGTCCCTGCCACACGCTTCCTTTATTTGCGTCGTTCGGTGCTACCCCCGCTTATTTTTTTGTTTGCAGTGTTCTCTCCTTCCCTTTTCTTCCACCCCTGTCCCTCTCTCTCACTCTCTCTCTCTCTCTCTTCGGTAGCGCCATTTTTACTCCTTTCCGCTTATATTTACGGTCGCCGGGTCGATATGTGAGTCATTCAGCGTCCATTTCAGAAGTTGGAGGAGCTCCGCGCTGACGTTCGCCTCCTATAATTTGGTTTTTATTGTCGCCTCGCGCGGTCCTCCGTCTTCCAGTAACTGCAGCGGTGATGCGGCTGCGACGCGGGTTGCAGTAGCTGCAGGGGTGCAGTGGCTAGTGCAGCGCGAGGCAGGGCGGCGTGGTGTTACGAAAGCATATTTCCACATGGACCATGATAGAGACAGCTAGTATACTTGCGAGATTTGGCTTACTTTATTATAGATTATTGGTAATGTAAGCTGATTATGAATTAACTACTTTAAGATTAATCAAGTAAATTTTTTATTGTTCCCTTACACCAAGGCTTATTAAAATTTTTGTATTTACGAGTATTTACTGAACGCGATTTACTTTCATTTAGAGTTAATTCATAGTAAATGTTTCATAAGTACGATGATAATAACACTTTAATTCATTATACGAATTCAAAATGTATTGAGATATCTAGTTTCTCTAAAAAGTATATTACATTTACAGTTAATTTGTTTATATGTAAGTTTCGAATTAAAAATATGAACCTAGTCGCCCTTTAGCGGATAAGCTCTAAAGGTAATATCCTATAAATTTTTTTTTAATATTAAGGGGGGTAGGACGTCAAACGTGTCGACTTGGAACTGGAGAGGCATCACAGGACATTTTAATTTCCAGTATCTATAATTTTACAAATAAATTCATGAAACGTTGTCAGCATCACCAGGAAGGATACAGGATTCACATCCATTGCAGTGGAAGTTCGAAAACATAACAAAATAAATTTTTTTACGTTCGAAATTTCATGATTTTTTCACTTACTAATGGCTGCATTTGTTGCTATAGGTACACTTTTCTTCATAAGTTAGAGAGATTCTTCGATGAATTTTATACAGCATACATACCATACTCACAGGTGTATGAAACTCTAGAATTTATTTAATTTATGAAAAAACGAATGAATTGTTATATTTTGAACTTCATGTTTAGAAAAAACACAAATTTTGTAGTTAATTACCTCAATTTTTACCACAGTTTTTAATATATTTGGGAAATTCTAGAGTTTCATACACCTTCAAGTATGGTTTGTATGCTGTGTAAAACTCATCGAAGAATCTCTCTTTCTTATGAAGGAAAGTGTACCTATAGCAAAAATATTGCCATTAGTAAGTGAAAAAAATGATGAAATTTCATATGTAAAAAAATCATTTCGATATGTTTTCGAACTTCCACTTCTATCAGTGTAAATTCTTCCTGGTCATGCTGACAAAGTTTTATGAATTTATTTGTAAACGTGTAAACAGTGGAAATTAAAATGTCCTGTGGTGCCTCTCCTGCTCCAAGTCGGCTCGTTTGACGTCCTACCCCCTTTAAATATAATACTAGGCTCTGAACCAGCAAACTTCTGTGATAATTTTTACCTCATTATTTATTAATCTGGTTGTGTAATTATATTAGGTACTTCATCAATTTTTAAATTTAGTCAAAAATCTTCCTTGTAATGACGAAATGAGTATATTATGTTTATAGCAATTTTTTATACTTTTTTAAACATTAACGTAAATTTGATCTCCTTCTCTTTGTCAACAACATATCTCCTTGACAATACTTTGGATTTTTGCGTTGTCAATGGGCATCAGGGAAGGCACCACAACATTCAGGTGTTTCCTGGATAGAATGTGACATCTGAATACTGCCAGATTTCAAAAATAATGTAATAATTCCTGTTCCAAAGAAAGCAGGAGCTGCCAGATGTGAATATTACTGAACCGTCTTTTTAATGAGTCATGGCTACAGAATATTGTTACGAATTATTTACAAAAGGATGGAAAAATTGGAACAATTTGATCTCGAGGAAGGTCAGTTTGGGTGACAGAGAAATGTAGGAAAATGGGAGGCCATACTGATCCTACGACTTACCTTGGAAGAAAACCTGACTAACGAAAACCTACGCTTATAGCATTTGTACATTTGGACAAACCTTTTGACAGTGCGCTATTTGAAATTCTGACGGTACGAGGTGTAAAACATAGGGAGTGAAAAGTTATCTACAACTATTACAAAAACCAGACTGCAGTTATATGAGTTGTAGCACATGACGGGGGAGTGGTAACTGAGAATGGAATGGGTCAGGGTTGTAGCTTATGACTGATGTTAACCTGTGCATTGATCAAGCAGTAACCGAAAACAAGGAGAAATGAAATCAAATCAGAGGTCAGAGAGAAGAAACGAAACCTTTTAGTTATGCTGATGACAAAAAAGTCTGGCAGAGACATCAAAGAACTTGGAGCAACAGTTGAACGGAATGGATAGTGCTTTGATGTTATAAGACGAATTTCAACAGAAGCAGAACAAGAGTGATGGACTGTAGACGTATTAAATGAGAGATGGTGATAGATTAGGAAGTGAGACACCAATAATACTCGGTGAATTTTGATATTTGGGCAGGAAAATAATAGATAATGGCCAAAGTGCAGAAGATACTAAACTCAGTTTGGCATTTTCACAAAAAAGAGAAATTCAATGTTAGTACAGCCCTCTATGGAAATGAAACATGGACAATAAGCAGTTTAGACAAGAAGCGAATAGAATTTTTGGAAATGTGGTGTTACAGAGGAATGTGAAAATTAAATAGTAGATTTAATAGCTAATGAGGAGTTGCTGAGTCGACAAGGTGGGTGGCAGGGGGAGGGGGGGGTGGGAGGGAAAGAACTTGAACAAAAAGATCGGCTCACCTTATAGTCAAGGAATAGTTAATTTGATAATAAAATGAAATATGGAGGGATTAAAAATTGTAGAGGGAATCCTATCCATTGTTGATCTAGAAAATATATTTGGCATTATTAGGTGGAACAACAACTTCTAGATTTTGACATACATAGACTGGAATTATGAAAGAAGAGTATGAAAAAGATATAAAAAGCAATGTGTGAGTGTAAACAGGAAAGATGAACAATGTAAATTGAAGACACAGAGGCACAGGAATGCTAGTCTGGTGGCAATGGGGAAGGGCACATCGAATTCCGCTCACTCGGTGCTTTGATCATTTTGCATTGTTGAGGACGCAGCACCATTGTCCGTGGTCCAGTTGCGACAGCTACTGTGAGGCACGCTACACCAGCAGCCAACTCTCTGGTGACGGCCACACGCCAGCCTCTGGTGACAAGAGGCACTCGCGCCACGCCATGCCAACCCGCTGCCCAAGAAGGCGGAATTCTGATGCTGGTGGGTTGATGTCCTCTGCAGCAAGTGGGTGCGACCCTGCTCCCTCCTCCCCGGTCTCTGGGCAGGAGTCGACCGTGAAGTTGGAAGGCCTGCCCCAGCCAGTTGCCTTGCGAACTCACATGATCGAACCGTGGCCCTGTCACAGACAGGAACTGTGGTCCCCCATCGGAAGCCCGTGTATCACAGTATTGTCGTCCAAAAGCACTGTGACACTAAAGGCATTGGTATTACTTGACTGTCCCCTATTTATACTCGGCAGTACACATATGCACCTCTTCATGTAACGTACTGATAGACATTGGGTTAGGACCAGTGCGCTGGTTTCGGTGACAGCTTGCGGCATGTGTTACTTGCAGTCCCGCTGAGCGCGGCTTTTGGCAACTCTTGCATCCACGTCGACCCGGCATACTATGTTACTTATTATCAACAAGCCCTCGCCTGTTCTTATGGGTATGACTGCAACCCACGTTCCGCAAATTCACACATTACGCTACATTATTTCCACCCCCACCCCCATGAAGACCAAGTCCTCAGGTCGACCACTAACTACCTTGCATACCCCTTAGTTACATTTCTCTTAAACACAATCTAATCTATTACATGTCTTCTACAAGTGTTCGTAAAACATATATTGTTTCGTGGTACTCCTGGTGTTCTGTCTCACCCACACGCACATGAACCCTAATGTTACCTTGTTACCTAAGCCTAGGTGCCAAGAATTCTGGAAATCGTATCCAATCCACTGGGAGTTGTTCCTCTGATGGTTCCTTTTGTTTCCTGGTTTTACATCTTATAAGACGCTTGATACAGTGTTACACGAAAGTACTATTACCCACTGCTGTCCTTCTCAGTCATGTGTGATATGCTGCATCTCCTGCTCAGCTGAGATGCGCCCCTCTTGCCCCAGCATGAACTGATCCACGGACTGTATTAGGCCGGCTCCAGACTCTGGTTCTAAAACTAAACTCAGTCCGAACTAGCTGTGGCAGGCTCAACAGTACCGACCGGCCGCCGTGTCATCCTAAGAGCACATGCATCACTGAATGCGGATATGGAGGGGCATGTGGTCAGCACACTGCTGTCCCAGCCCTATGTCAGTTTATGAGACCAAGGCTCTGATTCGGAAAAGTCATATTTCGTTCATGCCAAAATCCTGACATTGCCTCTAGCTAGTACAGGTGTGGCTGTGTGATGTTCAGTTGTGTCCCATAAAAGCCAGCCGGCGTGGCCGAGCGGTTCTAGGCGCTTCAGTCTGGAACCGCGCCACCATAGCTAAGTGGCGCCGGCCGGAGTGACCGAGAGGTTCTAGGCGCTACAGTCTGGAACCACGCGACAGCTACGCTCGCAGGTTCGAATCCTGCCTCGGGAATGGATGTGTGTGATGTCCTTAGGGTAGCTAGGTTTAAGTAGTTCTAAGTTCTAGGTGACTGATGACCTCGCATAGTGCTCAGATCCATTTGAACCATTTATAAAATTAACTGTGGTAGATGAAAAGTTGGTCCTGTTATGTTGCATGCGGTCCCATTAATCAGTATTCCACTTCCTTCGAGTACTATGTGTATAGCTTTTGTGAATCCGCCCTGCTCATAGCATCTTGCTACTGCCACCAGAATTTGGTAGGTGAAGTAAATCCCATGCAACCTGACTCACTGTAGTCTTGGGTTTCATTATATCCCGTGGGCGATGCATCTCCTTCTGCCTGTCTAGAAACAACTGCATGGCACATGCATTCAGATCGATTTGTATCACCCGGGATGTACACACAGTTATCCTTCCTCTATGGCAATTTTGAAATTCTTCCTTTGAAATCCCGGCGTACCTACCTGGATGTCTCTATCTATCGAGATTAGCAACCCTCTCTCCTTTTCAAAAGACTGCTGCCTCTCGCAGGCTCTTTATTTCACACAAAATCAGACAATATAATTAAATTAAAACAAAATTAAATGGTCATTCGCTACTAACTTACAGAAAAAAATAGCACATATTTCGTGCTACTTCGTAGATCGCAAAGCATTTGGTACCTCATGCTCTGGCCCGATCAAATTTTTCTGTTTCTCCCTTTGTCTACCTTTTTTTCTTACCTTTTTCCTTTGCAAAATAGCTGTAATTACATCTGTAAAACACGTAAACGGCGGCAGGCGCGCAGTGTGCACAACTGTCGTTCTCGTGGGCAATTGAAGTTTAAAGTTGACAGGTGTTTCATACCTGATATGGTCCTTGATACCTGGTGACGAATTTCTTGGTCTTCCCTTTCGGCGTACGTGGGCCGCACAGCATCACCCTTTGCCCCACTCTGTACTGTGGTAAACTCGGCATTCGCCTCAATGCCTCCTGTTGCTTTTCCAAAGCTCTTGTATTTGCCTTTTTCACTCGTTTCCATACATCCCAAATCATTCTCGCTAACTAGGCCACTGATTCCCTATTTCTTCCGTTTACTACACGTATCTGATCAAATGCAGATGGCATTTTCTGTCCATATACTATCTCATATCTAGGCAACCCAGTATTCGTGTCGACTTTTCAGTTTAAGTGCAGACGAAATACTCCAGATATTCGTCCCAGTTCTGATGATGGGAGTTAACATAGTAACCCAGCGTCTTCCCTATCGTTCTGGGCACTCGTTCCATCCTCCAATTTGCATATGATCCTCAAGGGCACTTGATTCACTTTGTAGGAAGTATCAGAAATTAGTTATATGTGGTGACTTCAATATACATTTTGTATATGATGGTGCAAGAAAAAGGATGTTGGTAGATCTCCTAAATTCGTATGATCTGACGCAGATTGTGTTTTTCCAACTAGGGTTCAGGGGAACAGTAGCACAGCCATAGACAATATTTTTATTCATTCTTTATTACTAGATGAGCATTCAGTTAGAAAAGGGCGAATGGCCTTTCAGACCATGATGCACAAATTTTAACACTAAAAGGCTTTTGTACTCAAAAAAATGTCACATATAATTACAAACTGTGTAGGAAAGTTAATCCAACAGCAGTAGAGAGTTTTTTAAACATGGTCAAGGAACAGAAGTGGCAGGGTGTTTATAGGGCCGATAACATAGATGATAAACATAATGCTTTCCTTAACACATTTCTCATGCTCGTTGGGAGTTGCTTTCCATTAGAACGTTCTAAACGGGGTACTAGCAATAATACGCAGCCCGGGTGGCTGACTAGTGGGAAAAGGATATCATGTAGAACAAAGCGGGAATTATATCAAATTGTTAGAAGTAGTCACAATTAAGCGGTGCGGATGCAATACCAGGACGAAAAAGAATTTCCGGACGCAATGATCCATCTACTGTCCGTAAGAGACAGTATTTTTGTTTGGTCTAAGTTACATACATAGATACATACATACATACATACATGCACATATTCAAAGTAAAAACACTTTGTGGTATAATGAGCAGAAGCTAATTTCCAAATTTTTTAGTATTTGGAATCTATTCTTATTTTGCAAGCTTATTTGCAAGCACTTCAGACTCATCTGGAGGTATCGACTAGATGCAATAAAGAAATTTTATCAGCTGAAATAAAGGCTATGATGGAAACAACGTCTTAAATCTGCAACAAATATCAAACAATTAATAGTAATAACTATTAATTTTGTGTCTGCATTCGAAGACCAGTTGTGCTGTCTAATGTTCGTCCCACATGCTTTTAGTGCACATTTATGGACGCTGTAATGGCTCGCTTGGCTGCATACGTAAATAGAAAGGATCAGTAAAACTTGCCGAGAGGGCTCTACATGTGGACCAGTATTCTGGGACCTCACGAATGCGCTGCTACTGCAACAGTTGGCTAGGGCTGACGACGTGGGGTAACAATATGTTTATAGTTGTCTCTGCAGTAACCGAAAGGAAATTAGAGTAAAATATCTACTACATTCTCCGAAAGACGTAGTAACTGAGCGAGAAGAACAAATTCAAAAATGTGCAAGAAACTACATACTTCAAGAAATGTTCTCCCTATTTCTATTTTTTTACTGGTTTCTTCTTATCCATCTTTTCCTATCCTCTTTTAATCTTTTCATCTCTACGGATATTCAACACCAGCTACAACCCGCTTAGAAAATAGTAGTCTTGATTTTCCGCTACTGTTTTTTTCCCTGCGACAGTTCCTTCCAGCTCCATGTTATTCCTGCATGCCTATAAAGGAATCCAGTCCTGAATCTATCTAAGAACCCAGTCACCTGATGCGCTGTTTACAGGTTCTTCGTGATACATACTTTGGCCATACACTGACCTGCCAGCCACAAAGCGGAGAGCAACTTGAAGACCAGAATATAATCGAAAAGTAGATGTGACCGTAGATGTAGAAGATGCTTCCGTTAATGCTGGTGAAACTCCAGAATACTGCACAGGTTCCGACAATAAGTCTCGGTGAGAAACTCGGACAGGAATGGAACGGGCTCCACACAACATCCTGTCACCTGTTCAGAATTAGCGTTAGTAATTAAATAGCGCTACCGTCACTCAATTCCGCCTCTGTTGTTCAGATGTCAGAGGTTTGGCTACTATGCGTAGGAGCTGGTTCGAATATCAGTACTGCCTTGTTGAGAGGACTAGTACGGGGTGCATTCAGCCTATCGATGCCAATTGAGGAGGTACTTGAGCGAAAAGTGTTGGCTCCAAGGCCAAGAAAATCGGCAACGGCCGAGAGGGCGGTGTGCTTACATACGCCCCTAAGTACAGCACTCAATGACGCAGATGGATGACATGGCGGTCTGTCGGCCCCGATTGACCCATCAGGGCCAAAACACAGAGCTTTACCTGGTTTGCTGGCACTCAAGTCGTCGAACGACTTGCTTGCTCTTTGACTGGATCCAAACGATGTTGACTTGCGATAGCATTTAATGACAGCCAACTCTGAAAAAAAATTTAATTGCAGAAAGTATTGCTGCCCAACACAATGCGTGCAAAATTATTTTTTAATAACACCTGCGAACATGAAAACGGCAAGGGCGTAGAATAAAAGGGATGCTCTACAGCCTAAACGGCCTTTGTACCTGACATTAGGGCGTCCGCTGGAGCCACACAAGGTTGCCACAGGCCGGCCGTTAAATAACAGAGGCTATTCCAGATAAACGGCCGCGACTCGCGTCGGCAATGGAATAAAGATTGCAGCAGCGTTAACGGTCGGCCCTGCTCGGCGAAGGGCCATAAATTGTGGCGGCCAACTCTAAATCTGCGAGCGCGCACCGCATTCCTGAGGGCGCGGTTAACGCGTTTAGGGACTGCCACAGTTAACACTGCAGAAGGTGCAGTCGCCGTCTTAAACTGGGACGCATTCCCAGCTGGTCTATTTGTGGTCGTACCTTCCCCTAAAGAAATGTGGCAAGTTCCCATCAGACCCACTTACAAGTAGTTTCATAACACTTCCTATAATAATGTCACTTATTTTTTACTACAGTCACGGAAAACAAATAACAACACCAAAAAAATAACTAATATAGAGTAATGAAACATCTAAACTACATTTTTCTAGGTAACATATTTAAGTTACTAACTTTACAAGATCACAGGTTAATGTAAGCGTGAGACAAGTCATCGTAAATGTGACATGCTGTTATATTAATAACCGGCGTAACCGCTAGACTGTTCAGTGCAAGCATACAAACCTCCATACATTGTGTTGTTCGGTGTGGGGCGGCTGGTATAAATGGTTCAAATGGCTCTGAGCACTATGGGGCTCAACTTCTGAGGTCAGCAGTCCCCTAGAACTTAGAACTACTTAAACCTAACTAACCTAATGACATCACACACATCCATGCCCGAGGCAGGATTCGAACCTGCGACCGTAGCGGTCTCGCGGTTCCAGACTGTAGCGCCTAGAACCGCACGGCCACTCAGGCCGGCTGGTATAAATAATGTGTGGTTAGTTCGCCGTCTTTTGGTACGACAGCCTGGTAACTATTTTTGTGGTCAGCCAGAAAGCGACGGATAACATACTGACCATAGTTTCCAGTCTGCATGTCCACATCCTCGTCCAGCCCACTGAAAGAAATGTTTCTATTCTCTTTTTGCTTAGCGGGATCAGGACTATGATAATAAACGAAGATTTAGAATTCGTACATATATTTAGTAAAGTTTCACACGCAGAATATTATGAAAATCATTATGTTAATATTGACCGCAAATCTTTCTATCCTAAACAGTACTATTAGCAGCTCAGAGGTGACTTCTAGGGTCAATTTTTACCAAATTGTCTTTCGCCCTGACTACTGATACTCAAATTATATTAAATACTCGAAATACATGCACGCCATAAAAGTGGAAATAATAGTCACCACTTGCCACGCAGATTTGTAAATATCACGGTCGGCACACTAAGAGTTACTTTAGGGAAAATCTAAGCGATACAGGACGTTGCAAAGTCCTCGCTGCCGGCTGGTGTGGCCGTGCGGTTCTAGGCGCTTCAGTCCGGAACTGCGTAACCGCTACGTCGCAGGTTCGAATCCTGCCTCGGGCATGGATGTGTGCGATGTCTTTAGGTTAGTAAGGTTTAAGTAGTCCCATAGTGCTCAGAGCCATTTTTTGAAAGTCCTCACGAGTTCACTCTCACTTGTTACTGAAATTACGCGTTTTGTCACTGTGTGTCTCTGATGTCATCCGAGGCATCGCGCACTCCGGCGTTTGACAGACGCGTGTCTTACAGTGGCTGGGTGCGAAGTGAAGCCTGGTCTTGCCTCTCGGGCTGTATTTATATATGTGGCGCAGCGGACGGCCAAGGGAACATCAGCTGTCATCCGCCTTATGCACACGGCAGCAGTCTGTAAACGGCCGCTTTTTCGTACACACTATATTTAATAACAATGTTATGAATTAATTTAGAATCTTCTTAATTCTTTAGGTAAGTTGGTTGGAATCACCGAAAAACTTTCAGCTCGCTTGCATAAAAACTTCGCCTTCTAGAATTTAGAGTAGATCGTTACCTCTGAAGTATAACTTTGAGAGACTTGTGTTGTCTGTTATTAACAGTACGGTCCTAAAATTTGTTATAGCTCCATTATTTAATAGGTTTTATCATGTGCTGTAGCCAAAATTTTCTAGCATTAAAATTACAGATACTTAATTTACTACAAATGGGATGTTTTAGTTAGAAATTTAGTGTTCATTTAATTACTCGAAAACTATTAGAGTTAGCTTAATGTGGCCACTTATTATTTTTTAGGTTGAACTGAAGCATTATACAAATTTTTACATTTCTAAGTGTAATATTTACCGCCATCAATATGTCTTAAAGACATGGATTCTGACCACAATTCTTATTTAATCAAGTTTAGAGTTGCACAAATTAATTTTGACATACAATGGCATATTATGACCAGTTTTTGGCTTCCTATCTTTATTATTTAGCGCCACTTATTTTTTTCTTAAAACGATGTATTTATGAAGACCACTGATTGTATCATTCGCAGACTTGACATTTAAAACATTATTACATTAAAGTATACGCTGACAAAGTTTGAATAAGCTATTTTAACTTTTAATTTTATTCTTAATTATGGTGCAATACTTGTGCGGTACCGCGGAGTGGCCGAGCGGTTTCAGGCGCTATGTCACGGTCTGCGCGGACGCTCCCGCTGGAGGTTCGAGTCCTCCCTCTAGTTCTTAGCATAAATTAGTTTAAGTAGCGTATAAGTTTAGGGACCGATGACCGCAGCACTTTGGTCACTTAGGAATTCGCACACATTTGAACATTTTTGTGCACTACACGGAGACGCATTATGGTGACGTGGCGCTGGTAGCAGTGAAGTGGGGCAAGTCCCGGCACACTCGCTCGCCTCTCTATCTCTCATACGATGCAGCGCTTGTTTCGCTACAACAGGTGCCAGATGTTAGTTTATGAGACGGAATTCCATGCTCTACAATGGAGGGATGGTTAACGCTGGTTGTGGATGACGTCCATACGTGCTCGATAAGAGACAGATCTGGTGATTGAGCAGGCCAAGGGGCGTGTAGACACAGTGTAGAGCATGTTGGGTAATGACAGTAGTATGTGGAAGAGTGTTATCCTACTGGAAAACACCCCCTGTAATGCAGTTCATGAATGGCAGCACGAGATTGACGTACAAATTTGCGGTCGGGGAGCGTGGGATAACGACGAGAGTGTTCCTGCTGTCATACGAAATCGCATCCCAGACCATAACTCCAGTTGTAGGACGAGAGTGTCCAGCATGCAGACAGCTTGGTTGCAGGCACTCAGCTGGCCTCCATCTAACCAACGCACGGCCATCACTGGCACCGAGGTGGAACCGGCTTTCATCAGAAAGCACAATAGACCTCCATCCCGCTCTCCAATGAGCTGTAGCTTGACACCACTGATGTGCAAATGGCATGGTTTGTTGTCAGTGGAATGCACAGTACAGGTTATCTTGCTCGGAGATATCCTTGAATAACCGATCTGTAACAGTTCGTTCTGTCACTGTGGTGCCAGCTGATGCTCAGATTGCTGCTGGAGGTGCAGTACTATGCGCGGGAGCTGTACGCTGTGCACGATGTTCCACTTTCTCGGTGGTGCCACGTTGCCATCTGGAGCCCGGTCTTCTTGCGATCGTACATTCTACTGACCACCGTTTACAGCAATCATGTGCAGTGGCTACATTCCTACCAAGTCTTTCTCCAATGTCGCAGAAAGAACATCAAACTTCTCGTAGCCCTATTACATTACCTAGTTCAAACTCAGTGAGGTGTTGACAATGGAGTTATTGTCGTCTTAGAGGCATTCTTGACTAACATCAACTCATCACGTCCACTCTTAAAGGTAACTAACGCTCACCACCGTTCCAGGGTGTATTTAAAGCAAACCTGACTTGCATTCTCATAGCCGGTGCTACTACTGCCAGTCTTACGCTACTGGCACTAAACTGGAATAGGCGTCATCTGTCAGATATAGAAATACGCCTACCAACTATTGTTATCGCTCATAACTTCTTCTTGGAGCTGCGATTATTTCGTCCGTCGGTGTATTTTAATTTCTGCTACTTCTGTGATGTCGTATCTTGGGTTTAAGCGTAATTCATAATATCGAACCTGACCTAATGGAATCACAATAGTTACGAATTATTTGCTGCCTCAAATTAGTTAAATGATTCAAGCTAACATACCGTATAAAACGACAGCCAGTTACAACGTAACATAGAGTCTCATACTCAAGGAATGAAATAACTGGGGCTGAACAGGAATCCTGCATCGCCATCCTGACATGGTACTGTTGTTTGCCATTGCCTTCCTCTGTCCTGCTATGAAGTGTCATCCTTGTATCTGTGTTGTGTGGGTGACTGTCATGATTACTTAGACAGCGCGATGTTGGGTTAGAGTTGTTATGGGTGAAGGAAAGGGTGGAACCCGGTGCGGACGTACAGCCTTATCCTCTTGAATGAAACCAAAGCGGGTGCCGAGCTTAACGTCCCCATCCGATTGACAGACCACCAAAAATCCCTAATGTCTTCACTTGACGATATACTGTGGAGAGGTTTGGAAGTTAATCCAGGACAATGTGCATAGACAGCTGCTCTGCACATTTATGCCACCACCCTTTCTTTCCTTTCCGACCAAACACTAGCAGTACCCGTGGTCTAGGGGTAGCGTCTTTGATTCATAATCAAAACGTCCTCGGTCTCGGGTTCGATCCCCGCCACTGCCTAAATTTTGATAAATAATCAGCATTGGCGGCCGAAGACTTCCGGCATAAGAAGTCAGCCTCATTCTGCCAACGGCCTTGTCAAAGAGGGCGGAGGAGCGGATAGAGGTTCAGGGCACTCTCTTGTCCTGGGGGTGGGAAATTACCCCTAAAGGCGGAAGAATCAGCAATGATCAACAACATGAAGATGCAGAAGGCAATGGAAACCACTGCATTAAAGACACGTAACGTGTATCCACAGGACATGTGGCCTGTAATTGAAGTGTCATGATGATCTCTCCATTGGCAAAAGATTCCGGAATAGTCCCCCATTCGGATCTCCGGGAGGGGACTGCCAAGGGGGAGGTTACCATGAGAAAAAGATTGAATAATCAACGAAAGGATAACGTTCTGCGAGTCGGGGCGTGGAATGTCAGAAGCTTGAACGTGGTAGGGAAACTAGAAAATCTGAAAAGGGAAAAGCACAGGCTCAATCTAGATACAGTAGGGGTCAGTGAAGTGAAGTGGAAGGAAGACAAGGATTTCTGGTCAGATGAGTATCGGTTAATATCAACAGCAGCAGAAAATGGTATAACAGGTGTAGAATTCGTTATGAATAGGAAGGTAGGGCAGAGGGTGTGTTACTGTGAACAGTTCAGTGACCGCAGACCAACACCGACAACGATAGTTCAGGTATACATGCCGACGTCGCTAGCTGAAGATGAACAGATAGAGAAAGTGTATGAGGATATTGAAAGGGTAATGCAGTATGTAAAGGGGGATGAAAATCTAATAGTCATGGGCGTCTGGAATGCAGTTGTAGGGGAAGGAGTAGAAGAAAAGGTCACGGGAGAATATGGGCTTGGGACAAGGAATGAAAGAGGAGAAAGACTAATTGAGTTCTGTAACAAGTTTCAGCTATTAATAGCGAATACCCTGTTCAAGAATCACAAGAGAAGGAGGTATACTTGGAACAGGCCGGGAGATACGGGAAGACTTCAATTAGATTACATCATGGTCAGACAGAGATTCCGAAATCGGATACTGGATTGTAAGGCGTACCCAGGAGTAGATATAGACTCAGATCACAATATAGTAGTGATGAAGAGTAGGCTGAAGTTCAAGACATTAGTCACGAAGAATCAATACGGAAAGAAGTGGGATACGGAAGTACTAAGGAATGACGACATACGTTTGAAGTTCTCTAACGCTAGAAATACAGGAATAAGGAATAGCGCAGTAGGCAGTACAGTTGAAGAGGAATGGACATCTCTAAAAAGGACCATCACAGAAGTTGGGAAGGAAAACATAGGTACAAAGAAGGTAGCTGCGAAGAAACCATGGGTAACAGAAGAAATACTTCAGTTGTTTGATGAAAGGAGGAAGTACAAACACGTTCCGGTAAAATAAGGAAGACAGAAGTACAAGTCGCTGAGGAATGAAAGAAATCAGAAGTGCAGGGAAGCTAAGAAGAAATGGCTGCAGGAAAAATGTGAAGACATCGAAAAAGATATGATTGTCGGAAGGACAGACTCAGCATACAGGAAAGTCAAAACAACCTTTGGTGACATTAAAAGCAACGGTGGTAACATTAAGAGTGCAACGGGAATTCCACTGTTAAATGCAGATGAGAGAGAAGATAGGTGGAAAGAATACATTGAAAGCCTCTATGAGGGTGAAGAATTGTCTGATGTGTTAGAAATGGCTCTGAGCACTATGGGACTTAACATCTATGGTCATCAGAACTACTTAAACCTAACTAACCTAAGGACATCACACAACACCCAGCCATCACGAGGTAGAGAAAATCCCTGACCCCGCCGGGAATCGAACCCGGGAGCCCGGGCGTGGGAAGCGAGAACGCTACCGCACGACCACGAGATGCGGGCGATGTGTTAGAAGACGAAACAGGAGTCGATTTAGAAGAGATAGGGGATCCAGTATTAGAATCGGAATTTAAAAGAGCTTTGGAGGACTTACGGTCAAATAAGGCAGAAGGGATAGACAACATTCCATCAGAATTTCTAAAATCATTGGGGGAAGTGGCAACTAAACGACTATTCACGTTGGTGTGTAGAATATATGAGTCTGGCGATATACCATCTGACTTTCGGAAAAGCATCATCCACACAATTCCGAAGACGGCAAGAGCTGACAAGTGCGAGAATTATCGCACAATCAGCTGAACAGCTCATGCATCGAAGCTGCTTACAAGAATAATATACAGAAGAATGGAAAAGAAAATTGAGAATGCGCTAGGTGACGATCAGTTTGGCTTTAGGAAAAGTAAAGGGACGAGAGAGGCAATTCTGACGTTACGGCTAATAATGGACGCAAGGCAAAAGAAAAATCAAGACACTGTCATAGGATTTGTCGACCTGGAAAAAGCGTTCGACAATATAAAATGGTGCAAGCTGTTCGAGATTCTGAAAAAAGTAGGGTTAAGCTATAGGGAGAGACGGGTCATATACAATATGTACAACAACCAAGATGGAATAATAAGAGTGAACGATCAAGAACGAAGTGCTCGTATTAAGAAGGGTGTAAGAGAAGGCTGTAGCCTTTCGCCGCTACTCTTCAATCTGTACATCGAGGAAGCAATGATGGAAATAAAAGAAAGGTTCAGGAGTGGAATTAAAATACAAGGTGAAAGGATATCAATGATACGATTCGCTGATGACATTGCCGTCCTGAGTGAAAGTGAAGAAGAATTAAATGATCTGCTGAACGGAATGAACAGTCTAATGAGTACACAGTATGGTTTGAGAGTAAATCGGCGAAAGACGAAGGTAATGAGAAGTAGTAGAAATGAGAACAGCGAGAAACTTAACATAAGGACTGATGGTCACGAAGTCAATGAAGTTAAGGAATTCTGCTACCTAGGCAGTAAAATAACCAATGGCGGATGGAGCAAGGAGGACATCAAAAGCAGACTCGCTATGGCAAAAAAGGCATTTTTTGCCAAGAGAAGTCTACTAATACCGGCCTTAATTTGAGGAAGAAATTTCTGAGGATATACGTCTGGAGTACAGCATTGTATGGCAGTGAAACATGGACTGTGGTACAACCGGAACAGAAGAGAATTGAAGCATTTGAGATGTGGTGCTACAGACGAATGTTGAAAATTAGGTGGACTGATAAGTTAAGGAATGAGGAGGTTCTACGTAGAATCGCAGAGGAAAGGAATATGTGGAAAACACTGATAAGGAGAAGGGTCAGGATGATAGGACATCAGCTAAGACATGAGGGAATGACTTCCATGGTACTAGAGGGAGCTGTAGAGGGCAAAAACTGTAGAGGAAGACAGAGATTGGAATACGTCAAGCAAATAATTGAGGACATAGGTTGCAAGTGCTACTCTGAGATGAAGAGGTTAGCACACGAAAGGAATTCGTGGCGGGCCGCATCAAACCAGTCAGTAGACTGATGACAAAAAAATAACTAGCAGAGAAAATCTGACACCACGTGGATTCGGGCCGAGTCGAGAGCCACCACACATGCGTGCGTTATCGACCTCTGCTATGGAGCCGGGTAGCCACTTACTTTACGGATTTAAGGTTAAAAATCACTCGACAACAGCGATGTAGTATCACATCGTTATCTACCTCGGCACACTCAGTTTGAATGCAGTTACTTCTAAAGTAACACTTCCTTCGAAGAACAAGTTTCAAATTAACCAAACATGTACAAAATCGTTGAGGTTTTCGTGGCAGAGGTATTCTTCACTAACTTTTTTATGTGAATCGTCGACTGAAATCTGTTCCGTAATTTTTATGCACCACAGGGCATTGTCAAAGATTTATCCTCTACGTCAGTTCCGCCACCAGTAATAGAGTGTGAACGTTTCAAAACGGGAGTCACCCTACAGGCGAAACGTCCGAAAAATCACGAAACAAACGCCGGGTGATGATCCCGAGACGAAAGCCGGCAGGCAATACGTTAACTAATCATAGCCTGAAAATTGTACCACTCAAGTCCAAGGCTACCGTAATTCCGGAAAACATAATATACAATTATATGGCCGTTTCTGAAAACATTAAAATTATTATTTGAGCAGCTACTCTGTGTATTGAACACTTTTCTTCTCAAAACTATGGCGCCCCAGTTCTGAAGCAGAAACCGGCACAACTCACATTTGAGAAATTCCTCTTCAAAACCCATTATATTTAAAATAGGTTGCCACTACAAGTAGGAAAATTATTTGTTTCCTAGTGATACCAATTGGGAATTGGTGTTTCTTTTCATGAAATTTCTTTAGTAAGGACCAGTACGATGAATAAGCAATACCTTCCCGTATTTTTGTCAGTGCCAAATATGTTTCTTCATTACAGACTTATCTAATCTTTTATGTACTGCTGCGCTGACAAAATCTTTTTCATAATTTCTACACGAATCTTTGGCGAAGTAGGAACTAACTGGAGCATTACTTTTGAGATACGCCAGACTAAAGCCTGTACGTCGTTTTATTTTTTTCTAAACATTATTCACTCCGTTTATCAAGTAATAATTGTATCCAATTTCTTTTCTTGATTAACTGATGCAAGACACTATGTATCAGTTGCTACGTAGTTGATTGCAGAGATCATAAAATTCCTTTAATGACGTTATTCTTATTGATTTGGTATTCGGTTTTCATGCTGTATTGTACTGGTAAGTAGGCCGCGTCCCAGCCAGTTTTTGCAACATCAGTGACCTGATGGGGCATCTCCCATGGGATCCAGCTTCCACGGCTTCTAAAGAGCTTGCCGCTATAGAGGGTAGAACCTCCACCCCTCTAGCCAAGGGACAGGGGTCAGATATGTCGGCCCACATGCTTTGTGAGCAGGGCACCGCTGTGGCGATGCAGGGAGACGCTTTTTGGGGAATCTTGCCCGATATCTGGTGGACGATCCACACAAATAGCGACAGGAGTACGGAATTAAGCAATCTCTGAAAACAGTATGGGACCTGTGAGTTTCTTTACGTACCGTCCTATTCATCCAAATGCCCTCTGTAACACTTCGGTCACTGGCCGAACTTCAGTAATGAAAGAGGAGACTGTGGACAGCCGAGTCAACCGACAGTATCCCCACCTTGGGCGCATGTAATTTTCAGCATATTCGATCCATTCTATGAAGAAGTGCCGTCGTGCATTTCTGCCCTGTAGTACTGAATGTAACTAGAGTCTGGAATAACCGACAGAATGGGAGTCAGGGTTGCCTTCAAACCCTGAGTTTCCTCGTATTGATCGGAGCTGCAATATCTTCCGAGAATGGAATTTTGTACCAAATTGCCAACATTTTGTTTATACTTGAAAATTTCAGAGATTGGCTGGCAGATTAACAGACGTAACGCAACAGTTCTGCAATGCCACCTAATAAACACAATATGAGTGTGTAGAATGTCAGACCAGCTTTTCCTGGGACTGAAATGTTTCTAGAAAACAGAAAAAATGCTTCAAATGGCTCTGAGCACTATGGGACTTAACTTCTGAGGTCATCAGTACCCTAGAACGTAGAACTACTTAAACCTAACTAACCTAAGGACATCACACACATCCATAACCGTGGTAGTATTCGAACCTGCGACCGTAGCGGTCTCGCGGTTCCAGACTGTAGCGCCTAGAACCGCTCGGCCACTCAAACCGACTAGCAAACAGAACACAGCATGTCGTTCTGTACTGAGGGAAGTATTCAGAAGTAAAAGCAATTTTGAGCGTGCCCCAGGGAGTGTTATAACACCATTACTTTTGACGATATGCACTCATGCTCATAAATTAAGGATAATTGCAGAATGTGGCGCCACACAACGTGGCACTACACAACACTGGCGCTAATACCACAGGCACATAGGGAACACACACGACACAGATCTGTTAGCCTACGGTATTGGTGATAAGTTGAGAAAACCGTCCCGAAACACATGTGCTACAAAACGCCACTGTTTCCTACGCATGTACCCCGACATCAATATGAGATATGATCAACATGGACACGTACACAGGCCGCACAACGGGTTGTCATACTCTGGATCAGGTGGTCGTGCAGCTGCTGGGGTATAGCCTCCCCTTCTTGCATCAGTGCCTGTCGGAGCTCCTGAAGTGTCCTAGGGGTTAGAAGACGTGCAGCGATACGTCGATCGAGAGCATCCCAGACGTGCTCGATGGGGTTTAGGTCTGCAGAACAGGCAGGCCGCTCCATTCGCCTGAAATCTTCTGTTTGAAGGTGCTCCTCTACGATGGCAGCTAGGTGGGGCCGGAGAAGGAAGAAGATGGGACCCACTGCACCCTGAAAAGGCGGACATACTGGTGCAATCCACCTGAACATAGAAAGGACGAAATATCTCCCAACATGGTTGCATCCCGCATAGTTTCTGTGTCTAGAGCCCCACGAAATAGAAAGCACACAACAAAAGTGAAGAAAGACTTAAAAACATTAAAAAGGACCCGTGCAATGGACTCAGAATATTCATCAGATATTCGCATCGAGGAGGTTACCAATGCCCTGAAGAGGGTTAAATCAGGAAAAGCTCCGGGTTTCGATGGTATCCACCCTGAGTTCCTCATACATGTCGGAGCCTACACAAAACAATGGTTGGCTAAGTTCTTTACGGACATTCTCCAAGTGGGTAGCATTCTTCCCTCACTTAAACGAGCAAAGATCATCGCAGTCCTGAAACCTAGTAAACCAGGCGATAGACCAGAGAGTTACCGCCCCATTGCCCTTCTCAGTACGGTCTATAAATTACTAGAAAGACTGCTCCTCAACAGAATAGGCCAGACTATACTCAAAAAAATCCCTATCGAACAAGCAGGATTCCGTCTATATCGCTGCTGTACAGATCAAGTCCTATCACTGACAACATATATAGAGGCGGGGTTCCAGAAGAAACATAAAGTAGCTGCAGCATTCATAGACCTAACAGCAGCCTATGATACAGTTCGGAAACAGGGGCTCATGTACAAATTAATCTGTGCCGTCCCCTGCAAGAAAATAACCTCATTGATGATATGTTGTCAAACAGAACTTTCCAAGTAATAATGGGGAATGAGAGAAGTAAACAGATGAAACTCAATAATGGACTCCCACAAGGCTCTGTCCTTGCGCCCCTTCTTTTCAGCCTTTACATCGCTGACATGCCTGCAACCAGATCGCGCAAATTTGGTTATGCTGACGACTGGGCTCTAGCAACAGCCAACAGAAATATAGAAACTGCCGAAGATATCCTTACGAGGGACCTAGGGATTCTCAGCGAGTACTTTAGAAAATGGAGGCTACAACCTAGTGCTACAAAGACGGAAGTATCTGCCTTCCATTTGAACAACAAAATGGCCAACAGAGAACTACAAGTCTATCTAGACGGGAAATTACTAAATCACAACAAACACCCAAAGTACCTTGGGGTTACCCTAGATTGGACACTAACATTCAAAGAGCACCTGACTAAAACTGCAGCGAAACTTAAAACACGCAACAACATATTGCAGAAGCTCTGTGGCACCACTTTGGGTTCCACAGCATCTGCCTGAAGAACATCCGCACTTGGCTTGGTGTATCCAGTGGCAGAATACTGTGCCCCAGTGTGGCTCAACAGCAAACACACACACATGGTAGATAGCCAACTAAATGCAACAATGCGTATTATATCAGGCACAATCAGGCCAACTCCTACAGTGTGGCTGCCCGTTCTCAGTAACATAGCCCCTCGTAACCTGCGCCGAGAACACGCTCTGGTAAGAGAATTTCAAAAAATCATGGCCAACCCTCAATTACAAATCCATGAAGATACTCACGACATCCAAGGAAACCGAATCCGGTCTAGGCATCCTCCACTAAAGACCGCACAGGCTCTGCACCAAACCAACATTAAAATAAATGACCGATGGAAAGAGGAATGGGAGAGCAGAACACCAGTAAACTGCCACAGTATGCCATGCATCTTTAGTAAACCAAAAGGATTTGATTGCCCTCGCAAAGTTTGGTCAACTCTTAATCGCATCAGATCCAACTGCGGCAGATGCGCCGACTCCTTACACAGATGGGGTAAACTTCCTTTGGCCGCTTGCGACTGTGGCGCTGAGAGACAGACGGTCAAACACATCGTGCAGGAATGCCCACTAAGGGCATACGAGGGTGACCCACAGGATTTCCTAATGGCAACCCAAGAGGCAATCGACTATTTATTATCTAAGCTGGACGTCTGCTTGTGATTGCTCTTCTGTGAGTGTAAATTTACAATTGGCGGTGTTCTTATATACAAACTGTTATTTATTGCTCTGTTTATACATATGTGATTTTTCTTAAATCGTGTTGTTTCTGTAATTTTTACTGTGATGTTATGAGCCATACGCTAAATAAATAAATAAAATAACTGGTGCAAAATGAAATGCCTATACACCCGACAGTTCCACTGTCGAAAACATGCAGGGTTGTACGTTCACCAATCAAAATCACGGACATTAAGGGGTTGGTATCTGGTTCCTGGTTCACACCAGATGAAAATCCGGCAAAAATCACTGTTCAGACTATACCTGGACTCGTCGGTGAACATAACCTGGGACCACTGTTCCAATGACCATGTACTACGTTCTTGACACCAGACTTTACGGGCTCTCCTGTGACCAAGGATCAGTGGAATGCACCTTGCAGGTCTCCGGGCGAATAAACCGTGTCTGTTCAGTCGTCTGTAGGGTTTGTGTCGGGAGCCAACTGTTCCTGTGGCTGCAGTAAGGTTCCGAGCAAGGCTACCTGCAGTACTCCGTGCCCGTCTGCGGGCACTGATGGTGAGATATCAGTCTTCTTGTAGTGTTGTTCACTTTGGGCGTCCCGTACTGTAGCGCCTGGACACCTTTCCTGTCTGCTGGAATCGTTGCCATAATCGTGAGATCACAGTTTGTGGCACACGGAGAGCCCGTGCTACGCGTTTGACCAGCCTCCAGTCGCCCTAGTATTCTACCCCTCATAAAGTCATCAATATGTGTTCTTTGAGCCAGTTTCAACACACAGTCACCATTAGCACGTCTGAAAACGTCTGCACACTTACGCGCTGTGCCGTGCTCTGACATGCACCAACACACCTCTGCGTATGTGGACTGCTGCCAGCGCCAGCGTGCGACGACCGCAGGTGAAATGCACCACATGGTCATACCCCGAGGTGATTTAAACCCGCAAATCGCCCACCAGAGCGTTGTTTCACCATGTTTCAGCATTATCCTTAATTTACGAGCATTAGTGTATGTAAATGACCCAGTAGTTAGCATCGGAAGTTTCATGAGACTTTTCATGAGGAACGCTATTCTACTCGTTTACAGACAAGTCGTGACGTTAGAAAACTGTAGGAATGCGTGCAGAGGATCGACTCTTGGTGTGTGTGTGTGTGGGGGGGGGGGGGGGGGGGGTAGCAATTGACCCTGACCGTAAACAAGAGTAACGTACTGTGAATACATAGACAGGAAAACCCTTTATCGTATGATTACAAAAGTGCAGAACAATCACTGGTAGCAGCAACTTCCATAAAACATCTAGAAATACGAGTACGGAGCGATAAGAAATGCAACGATCACATAAAATGGTTCAAATGGCTCTGAGCACTATGGGACTCAACTGCTGCGTCATCAGTCCCCTAGAACTTAGAACTACTTAAACCTAACTAACCTAAGGACATCACACACATCCATGCCCGAGGCAGGATTCGAACCTGCGACCGTAGCAGTCGCACGGTTCCGGACTGCGCGCCTAGAACCGCGAGAGCACCGCGGCCGGCGAACGATCACATAAAATTAATCGCTAGAAAGGCAGATGCCAGACTGAGATTCATTGGAAGAAGCCTCAGGAAATATAGTCCATCAACAAAGGAAGCAGCTTATGAAACACTTGTTCGACCAATAGTTGAGTACTGCTCGTCAGTATGGGATCCGTTCCATATAGGACGGAAAGAGGAAATAGGGTATATTGGTTCCTCCTATGTATATATCGCGAAAAAACAGACTGGATAAAATTAGAGAGATTCGAGCGCACACGGAGGCAATTGTTCTTACCGCAAAGCAAACGCAAGTGGAGCAGGAAAAGGAGGATGCGACACTGGTGCACGAAGTACCCTCCCCCAGACACTACGGAGCACAGATGTAGACCCAGAGAGGGGATAAGGTTGTTACGCAGCACCCCTATAGGAGTTCGTAAAACCATATTGCGGATTGGCTGATAGATCGTTCGTAGCGGCTGCACCGCGGGCTGTGAAGAGAGTCATACTCTTGGATTCCACTCTGGTTTCTCCTGAGCGTCACTCCTCTTCATATTATTGTGGCACGACTTCTGAAAGATTACGACTGCAACTATCACTTAAATTTCGGTCTCTACAACTCTACAACTGCAGTCCATCTTCTGCTACATGATCTGGTAAGATCAAGCTGCAAAACCGTTCGCGGGTTCATAGTGTTCAGTCAGTGTAGGGCATGTTTGTTCTAAGTTATAAGGGCTCTTGTCATGGATTACGTTTTGCGTGCCGGCTCGCTCGTGATTCAAGTATCTGGGATTCCTACAAGTACTTTTCTTTCCCCGTGTCCAGCATCGAATCGAGTATTTAATTCTTTCGGGTGCAATGCGAGTTAGTACCAGATGCTTCCCTTACCGTTACCGCGGACTTTGCCGCTCACATTATTTTATTTTAAATGGATATAGTATAGATTGTGTGATCCAATTGTCTCTTAATTTTCAGTCTGGAGAAATTGACATTTCATACAATTTATATTTTAGTTTTCCTAATAAATTTTGTATCAATATATGTTGGTCAAAGTGGACCCACCTTCAGTTTCTGTAATTACGTGAACCTATTAATTTCTTTGATTACTATTAATTTTGTCAAGGGCCAAAGCCATGAACCGTTTGTCAGGGCCTTTAATTTCCCAATTGTTTCCTTTGCGCACTACGTGTCGTACATGTGAGTCGACGGTTCAAACTGGTTCACAGTTTGCATTTAACCATAGCTAAGTGGCGCCGGCAGGAGTGGCCGAGAGGTTCTAGGCGCTACAGTCTGGAACCACGCGACCGCTACGCTCGCAGGTTCGAATCCTGCCTCGGGCATGTATGTGTGTGATATCGTACAGTTAATTTGTTTTAAGTAGTTCTAAGTTCTAGGGGACTGATGACCACAGCAGTTAAGTCCCATATGCTGGGAGCTATTTGAATCATTTTTGAAGCCAAGTGGCAATTTGAAACCGAAGCTCGACTCCAGATGGAGTCCTGCAGTTTTACTAAAAAATTAGAGAGCTAACTGTTCTGGTTCTAACGGTTTAATCATATCTACATATGAACTAGTAAAACTAATTTCTACTTCACTATCGTCATTAAAACTTCGTCCTTGGAAACTTACGGTGACACCAACTCATTAGACAAGATATCGTAATTATAAGTCGCAAACAATGAAATTCTTGTTAAACAGAACACCCTCAGTACGAGCAAAGGAAAGTTTAAATGGAAACATTGGTTCTTTGTGATTACTGACACTCTCATCGTACTAAATCGACACATAGTCTTTCAAACACGAGAAGCACAAAGAAAGAAAGCTGAACTACGTTTACAAAGTTAAAAGAAACTGTGGGAAATTTTGCCTTATTACCGACGAAAAGTCGTACGTAGGTTCCAGTCAGAAGAACACAGTGTCTTTGGGTCGTCGAAAGTTACTCATGCCACAAATCAACACGAACATTCCGTGAATTACAATTCGTAACGCTTCCAGTGTTTTTAACTCGGTCATTCATTATCATGTCGTGCAACAAGCCTTAGTATCGTTTGCTTGCCTCTGTACTCTTCCAACAGAGATAATTTAAAGTTCACACTTTGATTATCAGTTTTACACGATTGCAACCTCTTGAAGCTTACTCAGCAGTGACTAAATGGAGACTGATTTCGTTCCCCGTGCGCACATTAAAGATCGACGCGCCAAAGTGCTCGTACTTCACCCGTCTTTCGGTAGAAGACCACACGTCCAAATATTAGTGTAATGGTATCTTCCCCATCGTGTACTATCAGCTTGTACAGAACTGTATTAACAACCCGGTTACAAATCAATTCATCTTTCACAATATTTATGTCACAGTATGGAAATATTAACTACAAATGTAATTGAAGATTTCAATTAGAATACATCATGGTCAGGTAGAAATACTGAAATCAGAGACTCAACTGTAAAGCGTACCCAGCAGCAGATACAGACTCTGGTCCCAATTAAGTAGTCATCAAGAGCACACTGACGTTTAAGAGATTAGTCAGGAAGAATTAATGTGCAAAGAAGTGGGATACAGAAGTACTAAGGAATGAAGAGAAACGCTTTAAGTTCTCTCAAGGTATATGGACTGTGATGAGGAATAGCTCAGTAGGCAGTTCACTTAAAGATGAAAGGACATCTCTAAAAAGGGAAACTACAGATGTTAGAAAGAAAAATATAAGTACAAAAACGGTAACAGAGATGAAACCATGAGTTGTTGTTGTTGTGGTCTTCAGTCCTGAGACTGGTTTGATCCAGCTCTCCATGCTACTCTATCCTGTGCAAGCTTCTTCATCTCTGGGTAACTACTGCGACCTACATCCTTCTGAATCTCCTTAGTGTATTCATCTCTTGGTCTCCCTCAACGATTTTTACCCTTCACGCTGCCCTCCAGTACTAAATTTGTGATCCCTTGATGCCTCAGAACATTTCCTACCAACCTATCCCTTCTTCTTGTAAAGGTGTGCCACAAACTTCTCTTCTCCCCAATCCTATTCAATACCTCCTCATTAGATATATGATCAACCCATCCAATCTTCAGCATTCTTCTGTAGCACCGCATTTCGAAAGCTTCTATTCTCTTCTTGTCCAAACTATTTATCGTCCATGTTTCACTTCCATACATGGCTACACTACATACAAATACTTTCAGAAACGACTTCCTGACACTTAAATCTATACTCGATGTTTACAAATTTCTCTTCTTCAGAAACGCTTTCCTTGCCATTATATCCTCTCTACTTCGACCATTATCAGTTATTTTGCTCCCCAAATAGCAAAACTCCTTTACTACTTTAAGTGTCTCATTTCCTAAACTAATTACCTCGACTGCCTTACATTATCCTCGCTTTGCTTTTGTTGGTGTTCATCTTACGAGGCCTGTTCAGAAAGTAAGCTCCGATTGATTGCCAAATTGAAACCACAGTGAACATCAGAAATGTTTTACTTGTAACAATTAGCTACACCTTTCAGCTACTTCTCTACGTAGTCGCCGCTCTGACTTAGACTTTTGTCATAGCGTTGTACCAACTTTTCAATAGCCTCATCGTAGAAGGCAGCCGCCAGTGCTTTCCGCCAATTCTCCACGCTGGCCTACACCTCGTTGTCTGTGTCAAAATGTTGTCTTCAAAGACAGCGGTTCATGTGACCAGAGATGAAACTCAGGGGGAGACAATTGCGGACTGTATTGTGGGTAATCTAACATTTCCATTTGAAAACGATGCAGGAGCATCTTCATTGCCCCTGCAGAATGCGGCTGAGAATTGTCGTGAAGACGAAACAGCACGACAGTTATGTAATGTTAGCTGCATAGCTTCAGGCGAAATTTCTCACCAGGCCCTCGTACTTGGCGGCAGACACTATTTTCTAGACATCTTTACGCACTCACTGCGAGCTCAGAAATAAGAAGAGCGACGTGATGCTAACTGGGGTTATACTAGAGACACTACCCAACACATCTGTGCAAAGCTTTATCGGATTTTCATAGTCGTTTCCATTTCGCGACCGATCGGAGCTTACTTTCTGAACGCCCCTCGTATATCCTCCTTTCAAGACACTGTTCATTCCGTTCAACTGCTCTTCCAAGTCCTTTGCTGTCTCTGACAGAATTGCAATGTCATCGGCGAACCTCAAAGTTTTTATTTCTTCCCCATGGATTTTAATACCTACTCTGAATTTTTCTTTTGTTTCCTTTACTGCTTGCTCAATATACAGATTGAATAACATCGGGGAGAGGCTACAACCCTGTCTCACTCCCTTCCCAAAAACTGCTTCCCTTTCGTGCCCATCTATTCTTATAACTGCCGTCTGGTTTCTGTACAAATTGTAAATAGCCTTTCGCTCCCTGTATTTAACCCCTGCCAACTTTAGAATTTGAAAGAGAGTATTCCAGTCAACATTGTCAATAACTTTCTCTAAGTCTACAAATGCTAAGATAAGTCGTAAGGTCAGTAGTGCCTCACGTGTTCCAATATTTCTACGGAATCCAAACTGATCTTCCCCGAGATCGGTTTCTACCAGTTTTTCCATTAGTCTGTAAAGAATTCGCGTTAGTATTTTGCAGCAATTTTCACATCTGTCAACACCTGCTGTCTTTGGAATTGGAATTATTATATTCTTCTTGAAGTCTGAGGGTATTTCGCCTTTCTGATACGTCTTGCTCACCAGGTGGTAGAGTTTTGTCAGGACTAGTTCTCCCAAGACTGTCAGTAGTTCTAATGGAATGTTGTCTACTCCCGGAGCCTTGTTTCGACTCAGATCTTTCAGTGCTCTGTCAAACTCTTCACACAGTTCCATATCTCCCATTTCATCTTCATCTACATCCTCTTCCATTTCCATAATATTGTCCTCAAGTACATCGCCCTTGTATAGGCCCTCTATATACTCCTTCCACCGTTCTGCTTTCACTTCTTTGCTTAGAACTGAGTATCCATCTGAGCTCTTGATATTCATACAAGTGGTTCACTTTTCTCTAAAGGTCTCTTTAATTTTCCTGTAGGCAGTATCTATCTTACCACTAGTGAGATAAGCCTCTACATCCTTACATTTGTCCTCTAGCCACCCCTGCATAGCCATTGTGCACTTCCTGTCGATCTCATTTTTGAGACGTTTGTATTCCTTTTTGCCTGCTTCACTTACTGGATTTTTGTATTTTCTCCTTTCATCAATTAAATTCAATATCTCTTCTGCTACCCATGGATTTCTACTAGCCCTCGATTTTTTACCCACTTGATCCTCTGCTGCCTTCACTATTTCATCCCTCAAAGCTACCCATTCTTTCCTACTTCCCCCATTCCTGTCAATTGTTCCCTTATGCTCTCCCTGAAACTCTGTACAACCTCTAGTTTAGTCAAATTATCCAAGTCCCATCTCCTTAAATTCCCACCTTTTTGCAGTTTCTTCAGTTTCCATGTTTACAACTTTCTTTTATGATTCTTGAACCAAGTGTTAGCTATGATGAAGATGTGGCTCTGTGCAAAATTCTACCAGGCGGCTTCCTCTTTCATTTCTTAGCCCAAATTCACCTACTATGTTTCCTTCTCTCCTTTCTCCTACCATCGAATTCCAGTCACCATTGACTATTAAATTTTCGTCTCCTTTCACTACCTAAATAATTTCCTTTATCTCATCACACATTTCATCAATGTCTTCATCATCTGCAGAGCTAGTTGGCATATATACTTGTACTACTGTAGTACGCGTGGGCTTCGTGTCTATCTTGGCAACTATAATACGTTCACTATGCTGTTTGTAGTAGCTTACCAAGACTCTTATTTTTTTTATTCATTATTAAACCTACTCTAGCATTACCCCTAATTGATTTTGTATTTATAACCCTGTATTCACCTGACCAGAAGTCTTGTTCCTTCTCCCACCAAACTTCAGTAATTCCCACTGTATCTAACTAACCTATCCATTTCCCTTTTTAAATTTTCTAACCTACCTGCCCGATTCAGGGATCTGACACTCCACGCTCCAATCCGTAGAACGACAGTTTTCTTTCTCCTGATAACGACGTCCTCCTAAGTAGTCCCCACCCAGAGATCTGAATATGGGACTATTTTACTTGTGGAATATTTTACTCAAGAGGACGTCATCATCATTTAATCATACAGTAAAGCTGCATGCCCTCGGGAAGAATTATGGCTGTAGTTTCCCCTTGCTTTCAGCCGTTCGCAGTACCAGCACAGCAAGGCTGTTTTGGTTAGTGCTACAAGGCCAGATCAGTCAATCATCCAGACTGTTGCCCCTCCAACTACTGAAAAGGCTGCTGCCCCTCTTCAGGAACCACACGTTTGTCTGGCCTCTCAACAGGTGCCCCTCCGTTGTGGTTGCATCTATGGTACGGCCATCTGTATCGCTGAGGTACGCAAGCCTCCCCACCAACGGCAAGGTTCATGGTTCATGGCGGTGGAAAAAACCATGAGTAGCACAAGACATAATTAGCTTGGTAGGTGAAAGAAGGAAGTACAAAAAGATCCAAGTAAATTCAGAAATACAGAAACACAAGTCACTAAGAAATGAAATAAACAGAAAATGGAAAAGCTAAAGAAATCGAAAAAAAATGTTTGTCGGAAGTATTGGATCAGAAAAGTCAAAAGCACCATAGATGAATTAAGAGCAACGACATAACATTAGGAGTTCAATAGTAATTCCCCTTTTAAATGCAGAGGAAAGAGCAAATAGGCGGAGAGAGTCCATTGAAGGCCTCTATGAGGGGGATGAGTTGTCTGATGACGTGACAGCAGAAGAAACAGGAGTCCATCTAGGAGAGATAGGGGATGCAGTATTAGAATCAGAATGTACACGAGCTTTGGAAGACTTACTATCCAATAAGGCACAAGGTATAGACAAAATTCCGTCAAAATTCTAAAATCTTTGGAGGGAATGGCAACAAAACGTCTGTCCACGTTGGTGGTAGAATGTGTGAGTCTGGCGATATACTATGTAACTTTCGGAAAAACGTCATCCACATTTCTTCGAAGATTGTAAGAGCAGGCGGGTGCGAGAATTACCGGACAGTCAGCTTCACAGCTCATGCATCCAAGTTGGTGAAGATAATCAGGAAATGTTAAATGTCGATTAGTTTGGCTTTAGGAAAGGTAAAGGCACCAGAGAAGCAATTCTGACGTTGCGGTTAGATAATGGATGCAAGACTTCAGAAAAGAAGACAAGACACGCTCACAGGATTTGTCGACCTGGAAAAAGCATTCGATAATGTCAAATGGTGCAAGATGTTCAAAATTCTGAGAAAAACGGTGGTAAGTTGTAGGGAAGGACGGGTAATATACATTATATATCAGCAGAACCAAGAGAGAACAATAAGAGTGGGAGCCGAAGAAAAAAGTGTTCAGATCAAAAGGGTTGTAAGACAGGGATGTAGTCTTTCGCCCCTATTGTTCAATCCATACATCGAAGAAGCAATTAGGGAAATAAAAGAAAGGTTCAGGAGTGGAATTAAAATTCAGGGTGAAAGTATATCAATGATAAGATTCACTGATGACATTGCTGGCCGGCCGGAGTGGCCGAGCGGTTCTAGGCGCTACAGTCTGGAACCGCGCGACCGCTTCGGTCGCAGGTTCGACATGTATGTGTGTGATGTCCTTAGGTTAGTTAGGTTTAAATAGTTCAAAGTTCAGGCGGACTGATGACCACAGCAGTTAAGTCCCATAGTGCTCAGAGCCGTTTGAGCCATTTGACATTGCTGTCGTCAGTGGAAGTGAAAAAGAATTACGGTATATTGATAATTTTTACTTATGGACCGTCTGACAGCAACTGAATAAAACACAATTTTAGTGCCATACGCGTTTCGCCTTTATTTTCTGCAAGGCATCATCAGTGGCAGGTTGCGTAGACAGTTTCTTACATATTACGCTCCTGTTGCATTTTTGGTGTTGTTCTTCTTCCTATGAACGCCAATTTGCTGTTTTTTCCACATTCCACAGCACTATGCACTGAACGCTTGTTTTAATGTTGCATCAAACCAGTCTCTGGACTGGACTGAAGAGAACAACAACAACAACAGCAGAACAAAGCAGAAAAATGTTAACTCGACAAAACAGTACCTATATAACATTTATATTATATTAACTATCAAAATAATATAAAGTTAGAACGTGACAAGAGTAATGAGGCATAGCCTGAAGAGACATTACATATGGAAGATGATACAGAAACAGAGTAGAGACACAATTGACGTTTACAACGACAGAACATATTAAATACAGAGACAGTTATGTCAGCGCCCGTAGCTGAGTGGTCAGCGCGGCTGACCGCCGTGCTGAGACCCGGGTTCGATTCCCAGTACTGTGAGGCATTTACCCCTGATGGGAGGTCTGATACGGGCTGGACGTAGCCTCGTGAGGCCAACTGGGAAGCTACTAGACCTATTAGCAGCGGTTCCAAGGTCAAGAAACGCAACAACATCTAGGAGAGCTGTGTGCTGACCTCATGCACCTCCATACAGCATCCGATGACGTGTTTAGCAGGGGAGAACATGGCGATCGTTTGGGGACGGAAGGTAGAACGTTGCCTTTTACTTTTACAGACAATTGCAATAAAATAAATAAATAAATATGGAGAAAGGAGGAATGAAATGAAAGAGACAGTGTGAGAAGCATTGGATAAACTAACTTTTTAATTACATTACCACTGCACAGTCAAAGACGATACTTACTGTGTTTTGCACCTGTTACTTGGTGTGTAATATCGTTCTCAAAATTGTTCACGAGTACTGTACCTTGTTTGACGACGATAGTCAATTAAAGACGGATGACAGACCTATAAGCCGAAAACCGGTTAAGAAAATAATAGTGTAGAACATACAAAATATTGTGCTTTTCCTGTGTAATTATGAAGTTACTTTACCAAGAAACGATGGAAGAATCAGTAAACATGTACCAAACCACAGTGACAGACAAAATTGCAGTTCCAAAGAGTAATTAATGTGGAGGAATGTAACTTCAGGAATAAGTTTTTATAGGTAATATTTAAGTGTTCAGCACTATAAGTATGAGATAGCCTATGCAGCTATGAAAGTCTGGTACATTAGCAACCGATGAAACCGGCGGAATCTTGAATACATGCATATAGTGTGTTGCACAGCTGCCAGATGTCAGTTTGTGGGATGGAGTTCAATGCCTGTTGCACTTGGTCGGTCAATGGAGGGATGGTTAACGCTGTTTGCGTATAACATTGGAGTTGTCGTCCAACGATGTTCCACAAGTGGTCGATTGGAAACATATCTGGTGATCGAGCAAGCCAAGGTAACTTGTCGACAGACTGTAGAGCATGTTGGGTAACAAAAGCGGTAAGTGAGTGAGTGGAATGCTGGTCATAAATGGCAGCGCAACAGGTCGAAACACGAGAGTGAGGTACAAATTTGCGGTCGGGGTGCTCGGGATAACAAACAGAGTGCTCCCGCACACCAGGCCATAACAAAAGGTGCATGTCCAGTATGTCTACACCGCAGAAAGTTTGATTTCAGCCGTTCACATGGCCATCTTGTACGCAACACACGGTCATCATTGGCACTGATCTACATCTACATCTACATGGTTACCCTGCAATTCACACTTAAGAGCCTGGCAGAGGGTTCATCGAATCATTTTCATACAACTTCTCCACCATTTCACTCTCGAATGGCGCGTGGGAAAAAGAAACACCTAAATCTTTCCACTCGTGCTCTGATTTCTCTTATTTTATTATGATGATCCTTTCTCCCTAAGTAGGTGGGTGTCAACAAAATATTTAGGCTTTCGGAAGAGAAAGTTGGTGATTGAAAATTCTTAAATAGATCTCGCAACAAAAAAAAACGCCTTTATTTCAGTGACCGCTACCCCAACTCGCGTATCATATCAGTGACACTCTCACCCCTATTGCGCGATAACACGAACGAGCTGCCCTTCTTTGCACTTTTTCGGTGTCCTCTGTCAATCCTACCCGGTAAGGATCCCACACCGAGCAGCAATATTCCAGCAGAGGACGGACAAGTGTAATGGCTCCAAATGGTTCAAATGGCTCTGAGCACTATGGGACTTAACAGCTGAGGTGATCAGTCCCCTAGAACTTAGAACTAATTAAACCTAACTAACCTAAGGACATCACACACATCCACGCCCGAGGCAGGATTCGAACCTGCGACCGTAGCGGTCGCTCGGTTCCAGACTGAAGCGCCTAGAACCGCTCGGCCACCAAGGCCGGCGGACAAGTGTAATGTAGGCTGTCTCTTTAGTGGATTTGTCGCATCTTCTAAGTGTTCTGCCAACAAAGCGGAGTGTTTGTTTCGCCTTCCCCACAATATTATCTATGTGGTCTTTCCAATTTAAGTTGCTCGTAATTGTAATTCCTAGGTATTTAGTCGAATTAACAGCCCTTAGATTTGTGCGATTTATCGTGTACCAAAAATTTATCGGATTTCTTTTAGCACCCATGTGGATGACCTCGCACTTTTCTTTAATTAGCGCTAATTGCCTCTTTTCGCACCATACGGAAATTCTCTCTAGATCATTTTGTAATCGGAATTGATCGTCTGATGATTTTACCAGACGGTAAACTGCAGTGTCATCTGCAAACAATCTAAGGGGCCTGCTCAGATTATAACCTAGATCATTTATATAAATCAGGAACAACAGAGGGCCTATGACACTACCTTGCGGAACGCCAGATATCACTTCTGTTCTACTCGATGATTTACCGTCCATCACTATGAACTGTGCCCTTTCTGAGAGGAAATTACGAATCCAGTCACACAACTGAGACGATACTCCATATGCACGCAATTAGATTGATGTTCGCTTGTGAGGAACGGTATCAAAAGCCTTCTGGAAATCTAGGAATATGGAATCGATCTGAGATCCCATGTCGACAGCACTCATTACTTCATGGAAATAAAGAGCTAGCTGATTGCACAAGAACGATACTTTCTGAGTCCGTGTTCGTTATGTATCAATGACTCATTTTCTTCAAGGTGATTGATAATGTTCGAGTACAGTATATGCTCCAAAATCCTACTGCAAATTGAGGTCAGTGATATGGGTCTGTAATGCAATGGGTTACTCCACTTAAAGTTGTTGTTGTTGTGGTCTTCAGTCCTGAGGCTGGTTTGATCAGCTCTCCGCGCTTCTCTATCCTGTGCAAGATGCTTCATCTCCCAGTACCTACTGCAACCTACATCCTTCTGAATCTGCTTAGTGTATTCATCTCTTGGTCTCCCTCTACTATTTTTACCCTCCACGCTGCTCTCCAATACTAAATTGATGATCCCTTGATGCCACAGAACATGTCCTACCAACCGATCGCTTCTTCTGGTCAAGTTGTGCCACAAACGTCTCTTCTCCCCAATCCTATTCAATACTTTCTCATTAGTTATGTGATCTACCCATCTAATCTTCAGCATTCTTCTGTAGCACTACATTTCGAAAGCTTCTATTCCAAACTATTTACCGACCATGTTTCACTTCCATACATGGCTACACTCCATACAAATACTTTCAGAAATGACTTCCTGACACTTAAATCTATACTCGATGTTAACGAATTTCTCTTCTTCAGAAACGCTTTCCTTGCCATTGCCAGTCTACATTTTATATCCTCTCTACTTCGACCATCGTCAGTTATTTTGCTCCCCATATAGCAAAACTCCTTTACTACTTTAAGTGTCTCATTTCCTAATCTAATTCCCGCAGCATCACCCGACGTAATTTGACTATATTCCATTATCCTCCTTTTGCTTTTCTTGATGTTCATCTTATATCCTCCTTTCAAGACACTGTCCACTCCGTTCAACTGCTCTTCCAGGTCCTTTGCTGTCTCTGACAGAATTACAATGTCATCGGCGAACCTCAAGGTTTTTATTTCTTCTCCATGGATTTTAATACCTACTCCGAATTTTTCTTTTGTTTCCTTTACTGCTTGCCCAATATACAGATTGAATAACATCGGGGAGAGGCTACAATCCTGTCTTACTCCCTTCCCACCCACAGCTTCCCTTTCATGTCCCTCGACTCTTATAACTGCCATCTGGTTTCTGTACAAATTTTAAATAGCCTTTCGCTCCCTGTGTTTTACCCCTGCCACCTTTAGAATTTGAAAGAGAGTATTCCAGTCAACATTGTCAAAAGCTTTCTCTAAGTCTACAAATGCTAGAAACGTAGGTTTGCATTTCCTTAATCTTTCTTCTAAGATAAGTCGTAAGGTCAGTATTGCCTCACGTGTTCCAGTATTTCTACGGAATCCAAACTGATCTTCCCCGAGGTCGGCTTCTACTAGTTTTTACCATTCGTCTGTAAAGAATTCGTGTTAGTATTTTGCAGCTGTGGCTTATTAAACTGATTTTTCGGTAATTTTCACATCTGTCAACAACTGCTTTCTTTGGGATTGGAATTATTATATTCTTCTTGAAGTCTGAGGGTATTTCGCCTGTTTCATATATCTTGTTCACCAGATGGTAGAGTTTTGTCAGGACTGGCTCTCCCAAGGCCGTCAGTAGTTCCAATGGAATGTTGTCTACTCCGGGGGCCTTGTTTCGACTCAGGTCTTTCAGTGCTCTGTCAAACTCTTTACGCAGTATCGTGTCTCCCATTTCATGTTCATCTACATCCTCTTCCATTTACATAATATTGTCCTCAAGTACCACTTGAAGTAGTAACGGAGTTTTGTTATTTGCGGAGCAAAATAACTGATGATGGTGGAAGTAGAGAGGATATAAAATGTAGACTGGCAATGGCCAGGAAAGCGTTTCTGAAGAAGATAAATTCGTTAACATCGAGTATAGATTTAAGTGTCAGGAAGTCGTTTCTGAAAGTATTTGTATGGAGTGTAGCCATGTATGGAAGTGAAACATGGACGATAAATAGTTTGGACAAGAAGAGAATAGAAGCTTTTGAAATGTGGTGCTACAGAAGAATGCTGAAGATTAGATGGATAGATCATATAACTAATGAGGAGGTATTGAATAGAATTGGGGAGAAGAGGAGTTTGTGGCACAACTTGACTAGAAGAAGGGATCGGTTGGTAGGACATACTCTGAGGCATCAAAGGATCACCGTTTTAGTATTGGAGGGCAGCGTGGACGGCAAAAATCGTAGCGGGAGACCATGAGATGAATACAATAAGCAAATTCAGAAGGATGTAGGCCGCAGTAGGTACTGGGAGCTGAAGCAGCTTGCACAGGATGGAGTAGCATGGAGACCTGCATCAAACCAGACCACAACAACAACAACTCCTATTCCCTTTCCTGAATATTGGTGTGACGTGTGCAGTGTTTAGGAACAGACCTTTCGTCAAGTGAGCGGTTGTATATGATTGCTAAGAAAGGCGCTATTGTGACTGCATACTCTGAGAGGCACTAAGACATAACCAGTTTTCATGAGAAAACACAACATTCTTCCAGTCTCCTTCCAATGAGCTCTTACTTGAGACCACAGACGATGCAGGTGGGGGTGGTTTGGGCACAGTGGAATACTCACAACAGGGAGTGTGCACTGAGCTATCCTTGAAGTAACCGATCTGTAACGGCTGTTTGTGTCAGTGTGGTGTCAATTGCTGCTCAGAATGCTACTGCAGATACAGTACGATGCGCCAGAGTCATACGCCGAAACGACGGTCTTCCCTCTCGGTATTGTCACGCGTCCTTCTGGAGGCCGGTCATTTTCTGACTGTACCACCGCTGCCAGTAATCGTGTACAGTGGCTGCATTTTTGCCTAGTCCCTCAGCAACATCGCAGAAGGAACATCCATCTTCTCGTAGCCCCTTTACACGACCTCGTTTGAACTCAGAGAGGTGCTCATAAAGGGGTATTTGTCGCCTTGAAGGGACTCCTGACGAACATCAACTCACCATATCCAATCTTAAACTAATTAACGGTCACGACCATCACAGCGCGTATTTAAAGCATGGTGGCGCAAGGTGGCGCTCGTAGCTCCATTCTTATGCGACTGGCGCAAAATTTGAATAGAAATCATCTTTCATCCCTGCAAATTGTAATATTTCTGGCTTATTCAGCCATCATATTAGGCTCAAGGAAGCTATCGCCGGGGCAGTGGAAATGCAAGAAGCATAGAGATGACGCAGTGTGGGATGAGGTACCGGTGGCAGATGTTAGATTCGGTACCATTCCCCTGGGAAAGATCGCCTGCATGATGCTGCTGCTCTCTGATTGGCTGCTGTGTTCGGCAGTAGGGTGCCAAAACGTTAAACTTTAGTTGCTATTATTAATTAAACCTGTCATCCAAATTACTTCATTTTTTTAAATAAATATCTCTCAACAGCCAGCTATCAATCAGTCATTTTAAAATTATTAAAATCAAAGTATTACTAAAACAAAAGACTGACGATATTACTGCGGATGCACTTCGGTGGCGTTCGGGTCACGCCTTGCTGGCATGGCGCGCGAAATATCTCGGGCGGTCCGGCTCTCCAGTTCTGACCGTTCCAGTAGACAAAGATGTTGCCTGTTATAACAGTATTTGTTTCATGCAATTTTATTTTCTACAGTTCCGACCGTCGTTAGGTACAGACATGTTGTCTGTAATAGTAGTATTTGATTAATGTAATTTTATTCTCCAGTTCTGACGGTTCCAGTCGACAGACATGTTGTCTGTGGCAGGATGTATTTCATGTTATTTTAGCCAGATATAATGACTGTGGAAAGATATGTTCAATACGTTGTGATCAAGAATAGTTTCTCGTATCTATACCAATAAAAACGCGAATGGCATCCCAAATGAGTTATAGTTTATTCGTAGCAGCAGTTCCTTGCGAAGTTAATTTCAGCCTCAAGAAAAAGAATCCACGACCTGCGTGCTGTTTCCTGCGCTGGGGACATCATCATCATGAAGACAGCAGGTTAGTGAAGTGTACAAGAACTTACGTATTCCACACAGGGCAGTGGAAACAACTAGGCACCGCACGTGTACTGCATGCGCAGTACAAATGTGCTCAGTGACACGTCATCTGCAGTAATGCAGAGGAGGTAAAGAAGGATGAAAGTATTAACACTATCTCACTTTTATTCCTTTTTTTCTTGCCGTAAAATACGCCTACTAACTTTCGTTTACCTCTCACAACTCCTTCTTGGCGTTGCGATTTTTTTTTTTTTTTCGTTAGTCTACACAGCATCCATGGACCTACGCCGCATCCACGAAAGTCGTTTTGCAGCCTGATATACAACTGACACGCCTAGGCAAGCCCACGTCGGTGCGTTACGCGCCTGGCGAACCCAGCTCGCCGTCATAAGGGCGTGCGTGGGCGGCGGACGTCCCTTCAGCGCTGCCGGAGGCCTGTGGCTGGCTCCGCTCGTATTTCCCGGAAAGGAAGAGAGGGCGGAGGGAAGCGGCCGAGGCAGGAGAAAGAGCGGGGCCAGGGCTGTCACACACAGCAATTTCATCAATATTAAATTTCGGCCAAGTTTTTATGCCCGCGCGCGTAGGGCGGCAGACGGCCGCCGCCGGCGGGGGGGGGGGGGGGGGGGGGGGGGGGGGGGTGGGCCGCCCCCAGGCTGGGAAACGGATCGCCGGCAGGGCCGCGGCGTCGCGGCGCCCGGGGCGGCCAGCTGGGGGCGTAGAGACGCCGCCTCCACGCCTCCTCCGAGTATCTTCCTTCTCCTGCTTACATTCTATACACCTGGGGAAACCTAACCTGTTTACTGGTAACATTTCCGAAATTGCTGAAAATACGCTCACCTGACGGGGAGTTAGTCATCGCCTGAAAAGATCGCTTTGGTGGTCACTAGCTGCTGCAACAACAGGAAATCCTGAGACCATATTGCAAAGCGAGGTCGGGTTGTCTTCCTTATGGGTGTTTCTCTTTTGAAATGATCACCCGCCATTTCAAATCAAAATTGTCCACCAGGTCTAGGCGGATGCCAGGTTGAGATTCATTGCGAGAGTCCTTAGAAAATGTAGTCCATCAACAAAGGAGGTGGCTAACAAAACACTCGTTCGACCTGTAGTTGAGTATTGCTCATGAGTGTGGGATCCGTACCAGGTCGGGTTGACAGAGGAGACAGAGAAGATCCAAAGAAGAGCGGTGCGTTTGGTCACATGGTTATTTTGTAGGCGTGATAGCGTTACGGAGATGTTTAGCAAACTCAAGTGGCAGACTCTGCAAGAGCGGCGCTCTGCATCGCGGTGTAGCTTGCTGTCCAGGTTTCGAGAGGGTGTGTTTCTAGATGAGGTATCGAATATATGCTTCCCCCTACTTATACCTCCTGAGGAGATCACGAATGTAAAATTTGAGGGATTCGAGCGCGCACGGAGGCTTTCCGGCAGTCGTTCATCCGGCGAACCATACGGACTCGAACAGGAAAGGGAGATAATGACGGTGGCACGTAAAGTGCCCTCCGCCACACACCGTTGGTTGGCTTGCGGGGTATAAATGTAGATGTAGATGTAGACTGAGAAAACAGTAGGGCAGCCAACTGAAAGTGTCTGAACTTCTGCAATAGCATTATGCCACTCGTACTCCGCTGCAAAATATACCTGTCCTGTTTAGTGTAAATCAACACATGCCAAACAGATGGATATTGCCCTGAACGACACATGTAGAATTATAACAGACCACTTGAAGTCAGCTCCAGAACGAAACTGTAGCGGGAAAGAACGCATCCCGTGCTTGAGCAACAACCCTACCCACAACGACTAGTGTCAAGGAAAAATTATCTCAGAACATCGGAAAAACTAACAACCACTAATGAAGAAGCCAGGCTGCAACTGTGGAGGGTTGAGATATCCTGTCCTCGAAGTTGGAAAAGATTTTCAGAATCTTTACCCCTTGATCATGACGAGAACTGGCCAGTCTCGAACTTCTTGAATAGGCTGAGATCAGGAGTGAGTAGACCACGGGTTAACCTGGCAAAATCGGTATACACTGAAGAAAACAAAACCTAATGTGGCTGCGGGGAATAACAGAGTGTTCGACTTAAGCTTCAGTGTCGACTCTGTCCAGCCACCTGCACAAAAAATTACCTTTAGGAGGAAACGGAAAATGCACTGGAAGTGGTCAAATTTTGGACAAGATTATATAAACTCTGTTGATCAGTCAAGAACTGTGTGCCTGACACGAGAATAATAATACTCGGGTTGTCCACTCTGTATTCTAATTGTCCCTGTTATCTGATATGAATTATATAACACACTCCAAAACAATGTACACTACTGACCATTAAAATTGCTACACCAAGAAGAAATGGAGATGAAAAACGGGTATTTATTGGACAAATATATTATACTACAACTGCCATTTGATTACATTTTCACGCAATTTGGGTGCATAGATCTTGAGAAATCAGTACCCAGAACAACCTTCTTTGGCCGTAATAACGGCCTTGACACGCCTGGGCATTGAGTGAAACAGAGCTTGGATGGCGTGTACAAGTACAGCTTCCCGTGCAGCTTCAACACGATACCGCAGTTCATCAAGAGTAGTGACTGGCGTATTGTGACAAGCCAGTTGCTCGGTCACCATTGGCTAGTAGTCAAACATTTTCTGTGTTCAGAAAGGCCCGTACAAGACCTGCAACATGCCGTCGTGCATTATCCTGCTGAAATGTAGGGTTTCGCAAGGATCGAATGAAGGGTAGAGCCACGAGTTGTAACACATCTCAAATGTAACGTCCACTGTTCAAAGTGCCGTCAATGCGAACAAGAGGTGACCGAGACGTGTAACCAATGGCACCCCATACCATCACACCTGGTGATACGCCAGTATGGCGATGACGAATACACGCTTCCAATGTGCGTTCACCGCGATGTCGCCAAACACGGATGCGACCATCATGTTGCTGTAAACAGAACTTGGATTCATCCGAAAAAATGACGTTTTGCCATTCGTGCACCCAGATTCGTCGTTGAGTACACCATCGCAGGCGCTCCTGTCTGTGATACAGCGTCGAGAGTAACCGCAGCCATGGTCTCCGAGCTGATAGTCCATGCTGCTGTAAACGTCGTCGAACTGTTCGTGCAGATGGTTGTTGTCTTGCAAACGTCCCCATCTGTTGACTCTGGGATCGAGACGTGGCTGCACGATCCGTTACAGCCATGCGGATAAGATGCCTGTCATCTCGACTGCTAGTGCGAGGCCGTGGGATCCAGCACGGCGTTCCGTATTACCCTCCTGAACCCACCGATTCCATATTCTGCTAATAGTCATTGGATCTCGACCAACGCTAGCAGCAATGTCGTGATACGATAAACCGCAATCGCGATAGGCTACAATCCGACGTTTATCAATGTCGGAAACGTCATGGTACGCATTTCAGCTCCTTACACGAGGCGCCACATCAACGTTTCACCAGGCAACGCCAGTCAATTGCTGTTTCTGAACGAGAAATCGGTTGGAAACGTTCCTCATGTCAGCTCATTGTAGGTGTCGCCACCGGCACCAACCTTGTGTCAAGGCTCTGAAAAGCTAATCGTTTGCATATCACAGCATCTTCTTCCTGTCGCTTAAATTTCGCGTCTGTAGCACGTCATCTTCAGGGTGTAGCAATTTTAATGGCCAGTAGTGTATTACGAATTCAAAGGCTACTAAATGAAAAAACAATTAATTCGATTTACTGAGTTCAGATGACTCATAAACAGCAAGAACTGATGGAAAACACTGAAAAGAAGAAGGGATAGGACACTTGTTAAGGCATGAGAGAATAACTTCTACGGTACTGAAGGGAGGCATCGGGGATAAAATCTCTAGGGGAAACCAGAGATTGGAGCACATCTAGCAAATAATTGAGGGCTGAAGTTTAAGAGAACTAGTCAGGAAGACTCAACCCACAACGAAGTGGAACACGCAAGCACTAAGGAACGAAGACATACGCTTCAAGTTCTCTAGGGCCATAGATACTGCGATAAGGAATAGCTCAGTCGGCACTACAGTGGAAGACGTATGGGAACCTCTGAAAAAGGCAATAGCAGAAGCTGGGGAGAAGAAAGTATGTGTAAGGAAGGTAGCTGCCAAGAAACCATGGGTAGCAGAAGAAATACTTCAGTTGATCGATGAAAGAGTGAACTACAGAGACGTTCAGGGAAATTCACGAATAACGAAATACAAGTCGCTGACGAATGAAATAAGTAAGAAGTGTAGGGAAGCTAAGACGAAATGGCTACATGAAAAATATGAAGAAATCGAAAAAGTCAAAACAACCTACTGTGACACTCAAAGCAAGGATGGTAATATTAAAAGTGCAACGGGAATCACTCTGTTAAATTCGGAGGAGGGAGCGAATAGTTGGAAAGAGAACATTGAGGGCCTCTAAGAGGGGGGAGATTTGTCTGATGTGATAGAAGAAGAAACAAGAGTCGATTTAGAAGAGGTATGGCATCCAGTATTAGTATCAGAGTGTTGGAGGACTTAAGATCAAATAAGGGAGAAGGGGTGGACAATTTTCCATCAGATTTTCTAAAATCATTTGGGGGAGTGGCAACAAAACGACTATTCACGATGATGTGTAGAATGTATGAGTCTGGCAACATACCATCTGACTTTCTCAAAATATCATCCACACAATTTCGAAGACTACAAGAGCTAACAAGTATGAGAATTATTGCACAATCAGATTAAAAGCTCATGCATCCAAGTTGCTGACAAGAATAATATACAGAAGAAAGAAAAAGAAATTTGATGATATGTTGTATGACGACGAGTTGAGCTTTAGGAAAGGTAAATGCACCAGAGGACCACGTTTCACGCTACAGTTGATAATGGAAGCAAGACTGAAGAAAGATCAAAACACGTTAGATAATGTAAAATGGTGTAAGATGTTTGAAATTCTAAGAAAAGACGGTTAATATACAATATGTACAAGAACCAAGAGGGAACGATAAGAGTGGGAGCCCAAGAACCAAGTGCTCCGATTAAAAAGGATGTGAGACAGGGATCGACTCTTTCAACCCTACTGTTCAGTCTGTACACTAAAAAAGTAATGACGGAAATAATGGAAAGATTCAAATGTACGATTAAAACTCAGGGTGAAAGAATATCAATGGTTCTGGGCACTATGGGTCTGAGCACTATGGGACTTAACATCTGAGGTCATCAGTCCCCTAGAACTTAGAACTACTTAAACCTAACTAACCTAAGGACATCACACACATTCATGCCCGAGGCAGGATTCGAACGTGCGACCATAGCGATCGCGCGGTTCCAGATTGAAGCGCCTAGAACCGCTCGGCCACCCGGCCGGCCCGAATATCAATGTCAAAGTTCGCTGATCACATTGCTATCCTCAGTGAAAGTGAAGAAAAATTACAAGATCTGTTGACTGGAATGAACAGTCCAGAGGGTAAATAATATGGACTGAGAGTAAAACGAAGGAAGACGAAAGTAATGAGAAGTGGCAGAAATGAGAACAGCTAGAAACTTAACATCAGAATTCGGGATTACGAAGCAGACGAAGTCAAGAAATTGTGCCATCTAGTCAGCAAAATAACTCATGACGAACGGCGCAAGTAGGACATAAGAAGTAGACTAGCACTGGCAAAATGGAATCAGGGCCAAGAGAAGTCTACTAGTATCAAAGATCGGCCTTAATTTGAGGAAGGAACTTCTGAGAATGTACGTCGGGAGTACAGCATTGTATCGTAGAGAGACGTGGACTGTAGGAAAATCGGAACAGAAGAGAATCAAAGCATTTCAGAAATGGTGTAATACAAGAAATCTGAAAATTAGATGGACTGATAAGATAAGTAATGACGAGGTTCGACACATAATCGGCGTGAAAGAAAATGTTTGAAAAACACTTACAAGAAGAAGTGACAGGGCGATGGGACACTTGTTGAGACAGCAGAGAAAACTTGTGTGGTACTAAAGGGAGCCGTAGCGGGTAAAACTGAAGGGGAAGACAGAGATTGAAATACTTCCAGCAAACAATCGAGGACGTAACTTGCAAGTGCTTGTCTGAGATGAAAAGATTGGCATAGGAGAGGAATTCATGGCGGGTCGCGTCAAACCAGTGAAAAGTTTGTGACTCAAAAAGAAAATGGCGTATAAAAATTAAACAACTGCAGTCGCGAAATTCTACCGTGATTGTCGTAATTTTAGTATCAAAGACAGATAGTAATAGCGAAGTGAATGCATTGCATGTGTGGCCGGAATCAGAAACAAACTATTAGAGAATAGAAATTCTATAGAAATGACTTAACTGTCCCTTTGGACTATCTCACTGTCGCGGCTCAATCTCACCATAATAATCGGTAGGTGGAGGCTGAAGCGGCTGCAAAATCAGTTATTGGTGGCACACCAACGGCCTGTGCCTATGGTTAACTTCGAGTCAGCCCCAAATCTTTGTAAGTCCCTCTTCTCGGGGATGGAACCCGGAGACAGAGGAAACGGCTCCCGCTTGTCAAACGAAGAAGAACTCGAACAGTTGGATGCCGAATGTCGAATGAATTTGTACAGACTGCTTCTTAAAAGGAAACTTCGTATTTGGGCGTTTTGCTTTTTTACTCTGTTCACATTGGCTGGGCTACAGTTATTCCGAGTGCTAATCAGTGAAAAGAATCCTTAAAGATGCTGGTCCGTTCCCTGAGTTTTTCCTCTGGCAGGTAGCTAATCATGCGCACTTACTACTATTTAACGCTGAAAAAATTAATGTCAGTATCTCTCTATTCCGCGGCCGAGGTCGCAGTTGGCACTGTAGCTCAGAGTGTTTGTTCAGAGGGCTGGCTGATTGCCCTGTACAATAAAAAAATAAAAAGTGAGTAAAGAACTCAACGATGAAATGAAGGGGTCTCATGTCACGTCCGCTCAGACCAAAAGCAGAAAAAAGATAGCTAATTCACGCTCGTGCGGTGGTGCTCGTCCTGTCGATAAGCTGGTTCGAATGCTGGTTGTAGAAAAACTTTTCACTGCTAGTATTTGTTCGGCAAGGGGAGGAGAGGTGACGGCGCGAAGTTCCTGATCACTAGACAATGTGTCAGTCTCGTGTTTTAAATACCAGCGCTCACCAAAGAGTCTCACTAAATGAGGGCAAGTGACACTGTTGATGGTGATTCGTCCATCGTTTGATGAGAATCATAAACAGAATAAAATAATCGAAAACTCACGATCAGTTAGTAGACGACCAATTTAAGAAAGATGAAGGAACCAATGAAAGAATTCGACGCATTATTTCTCATGATGTCTGGAAAAATAAAGAACCTCTCAATAATATCTGTAGGGCTACAGAAATATTCGAGAATGTAACATGTTGAAGTACGTTTCAAATCCTCGGGCAAAACTCGTATCTGTTGTAGGGAGAATGGGTACTACACAATACGTGCAAGAATGGACGAGGAAGCGAGATGTGTTTGGATTACAACGGTCTCTAGGAGACGACGCACTCGTTACCATCTACTGTTCAACCTATAAATCGGAGGATCGATCGAAGAAGCAAATGGAAGCTCAGGGAGATTAAAATTTTCTGTGGAAGAGTATCAATGATTTCCTGACGTCATTACTGTTCTCTGTGAACATGAGGAATAATTAGAAGGCCTGTTTGTTGACTGGAATGAACACTCTGTTAGTCACAAGCTAATCAAAATGTGGAAATGCGTATCAGGCGAAATGAGTGACTTCTACTTCGTGGGAAGCAAAACAATGCATGTGAGAGAAGTTTCGAAATTTTCAATGGATGCAACAGTCCTCGCGCTGAAAGAATAAACCGTATTACGAACACAGTAATTTATTACAACAATCAGCAACCAGTCCCACAAAAGAAATTTTGTTTTCTTAACCGGTTTCAGACACCTAGTCACATTCTTCACAAGGATATACAGAGAAATATACCAAACATATTAGAAAAAAAATTAAGAACGAGAAGTTTAAAAATTTAAAAAACAAACTTATAACTGTCGTATTATCTGCAACTGTCGAAAATAAGAAGCATGCAGCATAATGCTGTGGTCCTAAAAATGCAAGAAATGCAAGAACAATATGTAACACAATAATGAATCCATTAATGCAAAAAGAGCTCGTAAATACTTACATGTGGCTCATGCTGCCTGTAAAACAACTGTATAAGGTGGTGGTGGTGATCGTTAGTGTTTAACGTCCCGTCGACAACGAGGTCATTAGAGACGGAGCGCAAGCTCGGGTTAGGGAAGGATGGGGAAGGAAATCGGCCGTGCCCTTTCAAAGGAACCATCCCGGCATTTGCCTGAAACGATTTAGGGAAATCACGGAAAACCTAAATCAGGATGGCCGGAGACGGGATTGAACCGTCGTCCTCCCAAATGCGAGTCCAGTGTGCTAACCACTGCGCCACCTCGCTCGGTAACTGTATAAGGAAGCAAAACAACAAGTGCAGACATCATGCGAGATCTGGGGTTAATCAACTAATGGCATACATAACTTGAAGTTGGTATCAGGGTCAGGGTAAAAAAACGATAAAATAATAAAACAAAACCTTTCGCAACTATAGTTGTGATAATGCACAAATGAAAATGTAACTACGCGTAAGAAACATAATAAGTATAAAAAACCTAATGACAAATAAAGTAAGTTAATGAAGTGTCAGTGTTCTAGCAGTAGTGAACACCAAAAGATCGTGAGGTAGATCCCAGCACAGGGGTCGAAACGTCGAACATTTTAGAAGAAACATGACGCGGCCTAATAACCCAGCAGATTTAACTTCAGTGACAACGGCCACGAAAGCCTGCAGACTTACATAAAGTAAGTTAATACCGACAGCGCCGGCCTTTGTAACCGAGCGGTTCTAGGCGCTTCAGTCTGGAACCCCACGACCGATACGGTCAGAGGTTTGAATCCTGCCTCGGGCATGGATGTGTATCATATACTTAGGTTAGTTAGATTTAAGTAGCTCTAAGTTTTAGCGGACTGATGACCTCAGATGTTAAGTCCCATCGTGCTCAGAGCCATTTGAACAATACCGACAGCAAGGGGTACTATGATGTTGAGGTCTGTAGCCTACTAGCTGGGACCGTATCAGCATAAACAAAGTGGAACGCACATCATGGGGCTAGAAACTGGAACCAGAAGAAGTGGAAAGACAATTCTCGGTTATTAACTGATGTTAAATGTCGGAAAAATACTATAGAGGAAAGGAAGCGCGGACACAGTTGTATAGTTCTATTATAGTGAAACAACTAGTACTGTAATATATGCAGATCGCATCAAAGATTCGTAAAAGAATTGTATCTAGCGGCATCCATACCAATTGTATGATATCGTACGTTTTAGAATACATTGCAGAACTGATGCAGAGATATCAGTAGTGTACTAGCAGAAAATACGGATGCTCAAACAGTGTGCGAGATGCGCCAAGGGTCGAATGCAGTAATGGGAACTTTGAATGTCTGCTGTAAATTATAGAGTTTCCTTTAGTAAAGGAAATAATCGTTTTGATGATATAGCTATGTCAATAGCTGATCTGTCTTCATCTGTTTATTTTATTTTATTTGATTTTAAAGTAAGAAGCTGTGCTGCCAACTTGTCGTGGTATGTCTTTCAGCTTATTTTTTTTTGGTCTAAATTTTATTGCACCACATTGTAGTCAATTACGAAGTGGCATGTGTACAAACTGATAGAGACGCAGCTACTTTATTAGAAGACACGGCTGGTGCGGTACTGTCTTTCACATAATCCTAAGAGCTATTAACTCAGTTAATTTTATTGCTTTGGCTACAACAGAGTCTACAATCAGTAAAAATTAAATGATAACATATACGTCACATTTTCTCTGTTGGACGAAGTAAAACTATTATTTATTTCGTAGCCGTTCCTTCACACCTCCAAACACATACAGATATACGTGCCGTTAGAAAGTCGATATTTGGGTCAGGTCCAAACAACGATCGAAGCAAACGTGTAATAGATTACTAGTGGAATTTAGGTCATATTATCAGATATAGGCATTATGAAACGTTTGTTTGGTTACAGTTGTTCTTGAGCACAGCGCTTATTGTAGGTGCGTTGCACTCGGACAACTATTGCTTCAGATACATATGTGCTACCTTTGATTGTAAAGTCAGATAGTGTGAATAATCTCGTGCGATTACATAGTTGCACAAATGTGCTGTTGCAGTCTTAGATACCGACCTATCTGTGTCTATCCTAGATCTGATTTTGTTTCCTGACATATGAAATGTTCAAACAGGTTACCAATGTTTTAAATTTCAATTTCAGGAAATAGTTCACACAGGAGAAGCGTATAAACATACCGTCATCTGACCATCAGACAAACTCCCGTATGGTCAACATGGTAATAAGCATATCTAGCGTAGAGAAACAACTGAAAGATTTGAAAACAAGTACATCACCAGGTCGGGATGGAATCCAAGTTCGATTTTACAAAGAGTACTGTACGGCATTGGGCCCTTACATAGCTTGCGCCTATCGTGAATCTCTCGCCCAGCGTAAATTCTCAAACAACTGGAAAAGCGCAGGGAACTCCAGTTTATAGAAGGGTGAAAGAACAGACTCACAAAATTACAGACCAAATCCCTAACTCCAGATTTACAAAGAGTAACGTGTTCTCAGTTCGAATATAAAAAGTTTTCTCGAGACTGAGAAGCTTACGTCCACGAATCGGCATGGTTTTAGAAAGCATCGCTCATGCGAAACTCAGCTTGCCTTTTTCTCACATGATGGATGTAGGGCAACAGGCAGAATCCATATTTCTAGATTTCCGGAATGTATTTGACACGGTGCCCCATTCCAGGCTGTTAAACAAGGGACGGGGATATGGAATACGTTCACTGATATGTGAGTGACTCGAAAACTTCTTAAGTTATAGAACCCAGTGCCTTGTCCTCGACGGCGAGTGTTCATTAGAGACAAGGGAATCGTCAGCAGTGCTCCAGGCAAGTGTGATAAGATCGCAGTTGTTCTCTGTATACACAAATGATTTGGCGGACAGGATTGACAGCCATCTCCTCTTGTTTGCTGATGATGCCGCGGTGTAAGGCAAGGCGTCGAAGTTGAGTGACTGTAGGAAGATACGACTTGGACAAAATTTCCAGCTGATATGATGAGTGGCAGCTAGCCCTAATTGTAGAAAAGTGTAAGTTAATGCGGACGAGTAGGAAGATCAAACCTTTAATTTTCGGATACAGTATTACAAGTGTCCTGCTTGACACAGTCAAGTCATTTGAATACCTGAGCGTAAGGTTGCAAAGCGATATGAAATGGAACGAGCATGTGAAAACTGTGGTAGAGAAGACGAATGGTCGACTTTGGTTTATCGGGAGAATTTTAGGGAAGAGTGGTTCACCTGTAAAGGAGACCGTATATAGGACGCAGGTACGACGTATTCTTGAGTACTGCTCGAGTGTTTGGGATCCGCACCAGGTCGGATTGAAGGAAGACATCGAAGTAATTCAGAGGCGGGCTGCTAGATTTGTTACCGGTACGTCCGAACAACACGATTCACGGGGATGCTTCGGGAACACAAGTGGGAACCCTGGAGCAAAGGCGACGTTCTTTTCGAGAATCACTGTTGAGAAAATTTTGAGAATCGGCATTTGAAGCTGACTGCCAAACGAATCTACTGCCACCTTCATACATTGCGGACGAAGAAGATAGGATACGAGAAATTAGGGCACATACGGAGGCATATACACTCAAGCTCATAAATTAAGGATAATTGCGGAATGTGGTGCCAAACAACGTGGCACTACACGAAACTGGAGCTAATAGCACAGGCACATAGGGAACACACATGATACAGATCTGCAAGTCCACAGTACTGGTGATAAGTTGAGAAAATCGTCCCGAAACACATGTGCTACAAAATGCCACTGTTTCCTGCGCATGTACCCGGCATCAATATTGGATATGGTCACCATGCACACGTACACAGGCCGCACAACGGGTTGGCATACTCTGGATCAGGTGGTCTAGCAGCTGCTGGGGTATAGCCTCCCATTCTTGCACCAGTGCCTGTAGGAGCTCCTGAAGTGTCGTAGGGGGTTTGAGGAGGTGCAGCGATATGTCGACCGAGAGCATCCCAGACGTGCTCGATGGGGTTTAGGTCTGCAGAACAGGCAGGCCACTCCATTCTCCTGATATCTACTGTTTCAAGGTACTCCTCCACGATGGCAGCTCTGTGGGGCCGTGCGATATCATCCATCAGGAGGAAAGTGAGACCCACTGCACCCCTGAAAAGGCGGACATACTGGTGCAAAATGACGTCCCGATACTCCTGACCTGTTACAGTTCCTCTATCAGAGACATGCGAGGGTGTACGTGCACCAATCACAATCGCACCCCACACCATCAAACCACGACCTCCATACAGGTCCCTTTCAGGGCCACTGAGGGGTTGGTATCTGAGACTTGGTTCACGCCAGATGAAAACCTGGCGAGAATCACTGTTCAGACTATACCTGGACTCGTTCGTGAACATAGCCTGGGACCACTTTTCCAATGACCATGTACTGTGTTCTTGACACCAGGCTTTACGGGCTCTCGTGTGACTAGGGGTCAGTGGAATGCACCTTGCAAGTCTCCGGGCGAATAAACCGTGTCTCTTCAGTCGACTGTAGACTGTGTGTCTGCAGACAACTGTTCCAGTGCCTGCGGTAAGGTACAGAGCAAGGCTATTTGCAGTACTCGGTGGCCATCTGCGGGCACTGATGGTGAGATATCGGTCTTCTTGTGGTGTTTTACACTGTGGACGTCCCGCACTGTAGCGCCAGGACACGTTTCCTGTCTGCTGAAATCGTTGCCATAATCGTGAGATCACACTTTGTGGCACACGTAGGGCCTGTGCTACGACCTGCTGTGTTTGACCAGTCTCCAGTCGCCCTAGTATTCTAACCCTCATAACGTCATCGATATGTGTTCTTTGAGCCACTTTCACACACAGTCACCATTAGTACGTCCGAAAACGTCTGAACACTTACTCGCTGCACCGTACTCTGACATGTAGCAACACACCTCTGCGTATGTGGACTGCTGCCAGCGCCACCGTGCGACGACCACAGATCAAATGCACCGCATGGTCATACCGCGAGGTGTTTTAAACCCGCAAACCACCCACCAGAGCGTTGTTTCAGCATGTATCCTTAACACTGGACTCGCATTCGGGAGGACGCCGGTTCAATCCCGCGTCCGGCCATCCTGATTTAGGTTTTCCGTGATTTCCCTAAATCGCTCCAGGCAAATACCGGGATGGTTCTTTTGAAAGGCCACGGCCGATTTCCTTCCCCATCCTTCCCTAATCCGATGAGACCGATGACCTCGCAGTTTGGTCTCTTCCCCCAAACAACCCAACCCAATGTATCCTTAATTTATGAGCATGAGTGTAGATAGTCGTTTTTCCCTCGCTCTGTCTGCTAGTGGAACACGAAAGGAAATAACAAGTAGTGGTACAGGGTACCCTCCACCACTCGCCGTACGGTGGCTTTCGGAGTGTCTATGTAGAGAAGATGGATGCAACCGGGTGACGTCTTCGACAGCAGCCAATATTTCGAGAGGTGAAGACCCTGTCATCTTCAAGCAAAAATTGCAACAGCAGCGCTTTGCAAGAAATCGTAATGTTGGTAGACAGCGCTTCGTCGACTGAGAACTGTAATATGGCATGTGCAGTAAGACACCGACACAATTTACGTCACCACGCAGCCAGCGATGATCAACGTTAGAAGTTATCGATAGCGAATATTAATTGTCAGTGGATGAGCAAGTAGTAACTCCGTTGCTCTGCTGTTTGACCGTAGCGAGAGCAGGATTCGAAGCAGAACTTGTTAATTGAATATTTTTCACTTAAATTCTGCTCGTAATGCAGCACTCTCTTCCCAGTCAAACAAACGGCGGACATAGTTATTGCTATTTACTCATCGGTTGGTAATTATCACTCACTCCCTGTAAATTCCGCCGCTGGTCGTTTTTCGTTGTGTGGTGGCACAAGTTTTTCACGGTGTCTTTCTGCATACGCTGTTTTATGGTTTTTGGGCGGTGTGGCCCCAGCTACTGTCGGTTTACATTTCTTCGCACAGCGCTGTTTCGTAGTAATTGTACCTTGAAAATGACGGGTGTTCACCTGCCGAAACATCGGCGTTTGTCGAAGACGTCAACCGACTGTTGCTCCGTACGTTATGTGAGTATGGCCATCATAGGGGGCGCTAGTTACGCACACGTTTAAAACTGGGTTCACAGTTGATATTTTACAGGAAGGAAAAAATACGCTACTGGCCATTAAAATTGCTACATCACGAAGATGACGTGCTACAGACGCGAAATTTAACCGCCAGGAAGAGGATGCGGTGATATGCAAATGATTAGCTTTTCAGAGCATTCACATAAGGTTGGCGCCGGTGGCGACACCTACAACGTGCTAACATGACGAAACTTTCCAACCGATTTATCAAACACAAACAGCAGTTGACCGGCGTTGCCTGGTGAAATGTTGTTCTGATGCCTCGTGTAAGGAGGAGAAATGCGTACTATCATGTTTCCGACTTTGATAAAGGTCGGATTGTAGCCTGTCGCGATTGCGGTTTATCGTATCGCGACATTGCTGCTCGCGTTGGTCGAGATCCAATGACTGTTAGCAGAATGGTGGGTTCAGGAGGGTAATACGGAACGCCGTACTGGGTCCTAACGGCCTCGTATCACTAGCAGTCGAGATGACAGGCATCTTATCCGCATGGCTGTAACGGATCGTGCAGCCACGTCTCGATCCCTGAGTCAACAGATGGGGACGTTTGCAAGACAATAACCATCTACACGACCAGTTCGACGACGTTTGCAGCAGCGTGGACTATCAGCTGGGAGGCTGTGGCTGCGGTTACCCTTGACGCTGCATCACAGACAGGAGCGCCTGCGATGGTGTACTCAACGACGAACCTGGGTGCACAAATGGCAGAACGTCATTTTTTAGGATGAATCCAAGTTCTGTTTACAGCATCATGATGTTCGCATCCGTGTTTGGTGACATTGCGGTGAATGCACATTGGAAGCGTGTATTCGTCATCGCCATACTGGCGTATCACCCGGCGTGGTGGTATGGGGTGCCATTGGTTACACGTCTCGGTCACCTCCTGTTCACCTGACGGCACTTTGAACAGTGGACGTTACATTTCAGATCTGTTACGACCCGTGGCTCTACCCTTCATTTGATCCCTGCGAAACCCTACATTTCAGCAGGATAATGCACGACTGCATGTTGCAGGTCCTGTACGGGCCTTTCTGGATACAGAATATGTTCGGCTGCTGCCCTGGCCAGCACATTCTCCAGATCTCTCTCCAATTGAAAACGTATGGTCAATGGTGGCCGAGCAACTGGTTCGTCACAATACGCCAGTCACCACTCTTTATGAACTGTGGTATCGTGTTGAAGCTACATGGGCAGCTGTACCTGTACACGCCATCCAAGCTCTGTTTGACTCAATGCCCAGGCGTATCAAGGCCGTTATTACGGCCAGATGTGGTTGTCCTGAGTACTGATTTCTCAGGATCTATGCACCCAAATTGAGTGAAAATGTAATCACATGCCAGTTCTACTATAATATATTTGTCCAATGAATACCCATTTATCATCTGCATTTCTTCTTGGTGTAGCAGTTTTAATGGTCAGTAGCGTAATAAAATAACAACTTCTGTCAGTGACATGCAGCATGGTAACACGTTGCCGCTCAGATCGTTTACTATTCGTTAACACCTGGCACAGATGTTTTCAGGGAACCTGTGTGTGCGCGTGTGTGTATTTGTGTGTATGAGTAATAAATGAGTGTTTCTCTCTAGTTTTACTACTCACGTTGTAGCGCCTTGTGTCCGTCTGTCACTTTCATGTGATGACACTATATTCCTCCGGATCGCTAACGAAGTGTTGTTCACACACCTTAGCGCCTGATAAGGCCTGCAGCTCATTCACGAATGCGTAAAGCAGGGAGCGTAAAATCTGGCATTTCGCCGACGTCCCTCGCGTCGTGAAATCTCCGATAGCAGCTATTCCGAGATACGAGCAGCGGCCCAGTCATCGCCGTAAACGACTGGTGAGGCCGAGTGGACACACCGAGGAGCGGCGCACAGAATACAGTAGCAGCTGAGCAGCCGCGCCACACTTAACTCGGGGACCGCGCGCGCCCGGCACAATAGGGACGGCTAACGGCGCAGATAGCGAGCGGCTGCATCCAGCGCGCGGCCCTGGGGGAGGCGACCTGGCCGCAGCAGCAGCACTAACAACAACAACAGCAACAACAGGTCTGCAGGGGGAAGCTCGTAAAGCGCGCGCCCTCTGCAGAATGGGGTGCTGCCCGTCCCAACGAGACGCAGCGCGCATTGGCCCAAATGAAGGGTCAGCGGTCGCCGCCGGTGGCGCCGATTCAGCCTCAGAGGTGTTAGTTAATATTCTCTGCTGGTGCGAGATAACTGGGGCACTTTCTCCTGGGACAATGGGTTGTGTCACTAAATCTGAGACACGGTTTGAAGTTCGTCTTTCCTTAGCTGCAGCTCAGTTCCGTAGAAGCAAACGTCTCTGTCTCAAGTCTCAGGTGAGATTCGACACCAGTGGCGACTTATTTCTCCCACATCTTAGACGAATCTCGTGTTTGCTACTGAACAGCTGGCCATTGAAACTCTAACACCAGGATGCTTAGTAAATAACGAAATTTACTGTGTGCGTATAGTATAATAGCAAGAACGCATGATCAAATGTGTAAGTGATTTTATGGTGCCAAATTTAGTACACAGAGTTGCCACCTATAGCAATAGTATAACACTACCGTCCGCCACTGCTATACCATAACCTTAAAGTTGGGGGAAGGTCATGAAATAAAACTATCTTGTTAAAGTAATTATGGTATAAAGCAACAGAGCAGTGTTACCCTCTGAGAGGAATTTCGTTATGTTGACCGTGTTGTACCGAACGGAGGTGGCTTATCGGAAGAGAAAATCAGAATTACGTAAATATTTAAACAGTAACAAACAATGTTTTACCTAGCTACACTGTTCAAAGAATAAAGATAACGGTCGCCAGCCTAATTAGGCAAGAGAAGATTAAGTCTTTCGCTACTAAAAACCTTTCTACTGAGAATGAAAATTAAATGGAATTCACTAACAGGTTACTTCTCACTGTCTTTTTAATAAAGAAATTATTGTTTTCATAAATAGTGGTCTTTCTATTAATCGTTATCTAGCATGAGTACAATAGACAAACTGTTGGTCCTGTTACGCAGTTAATATGCACTTCCAATACGCAAGAGGAACCCAATATTGTACAGAATTTGACTTGAATAGCAAGAGTTATTAAAACTTTCTATAATTAAGTAACTTTGTGCATTTGAACTACTTTCAATAGAGGGGGGGCCTTAATCTTGACCACTGTAGCAGAGCAAACTAAACACACTTTCAGTACACTAGAGAAACAAGTACTTAGCAAGCATGAACATATAACTCTCAACAGTTGCAGTTCTGAACTTTTACTGCAGCGAAACACACATTTGGGATATTTGTAAGTTCCTTTCAACAAACAATTTTAGCACACTCTAATGCCATATTAATTTTAATATGCCTTCAATAAAGAACACTCGGTAAACACTTTAGTGTGGGAGGGACCCTAAGTGGATATGTGACTGAGGACAAATCACGGTAGGTACAAGAGTTCAGTCAAATTTTACCTCATATTTGGGTACACAATAACATCCAATGAGCTGATCCTTCACTGTACATTACTATAGTGTTCCATTACAGTGACTGCGCAGTGTGGTGGCGATTGCGTGTTGGTAGGTGGATTTGCAGGTAGAATTGCCGGACTCTGTCATTTCTTGGTGTCGATGATAGATTCCAATTCCAGAATAGTTCCAGCTCTTTATCCATCCATCCGAGGAATTGGAAAGTGTCAGGAAAAGCCTCTCTCGTAACCAACACAATACACAACTTTTACATGAGCAGTTGATAGTTTAGTAGCTCGTCCACGAATGACTCTTAATTCCACCTTTCTACACATGCCAACCACATTTTGCGCGTGCTGCACAGTCCGTTCCCGAGGAGAACCACACCACCTTTTACATACAAAATAACTAAGAACCCTAAGTGAAGGACAGCAGTTTGCATAACAGCAAACAAACATTTTAAATAAAACAGAACATTTGCATACATTGGTAGTTCTACACAAAATTATTTAAATTAAATTATTTAATTTTAAAGATAACCAAAGAGATTATATGAGGAAGACAAAAGATCATTTGCTCATATTGTGCATACTGCAGAGATTACACTTCATTACAGCATCGAATTAATCGTACACTAGTTACAGAAGTTCAACGATGGGATGTTGAGCAAAATTGAAAGCTAAATGAATCAACAAAAGGTATGAAGTGTCTAAGCTATGGTGTTACAATATGAATGACTCTAACTCAGCTGTGCATTGAGACGAGTTCAGCTTTGATGACAGATATTAGTATATTCAATGCTTACATTCTACAGCAGGATTCATCGTAGTGGCTGGCCTTCTGTCAAGCCATGAACAGATATTTTCAGTAAGTGAGAGATGTGGAACGCGTACGGGCAACGACAACAATCGAACACCATCCATGCTGAGGTATGTCAGGACAGCACGGGCTACACCTGGGCTTGCGCTATCTTGCTGAAACATGACGTCACAGAGACTCCGGATATAGGGTGCTGCAACCAAGCTTACCAACTCAGAAATGTAACGGCTGCTATTCAAGTTGGCACGATTATCAGCCAGAAGTGATCACGTTGTCTATCCAGTGACACCCATCTACATCTACATGATTACTCTGCTATTCACAATAAAGTTCCTGGCAGAGGGTTCCATGAACCACCTTCAAGCTGTCTCTCTACCGTTCCACTCTCGAACGGCACGCGAGAAAATCGACCACTTATTTTTTTCTGTCGAGCCCTAGTTTCTCTTATTTTATTGTGATGATCATTTCTCCCTATGTAGGTGGGTGCCAACAGATGTTTTCGCAATCGGAGGAGAAAACTGGTGATTGAAATTTCATGAGAAGATCCCCTCGCAACGAAAAACGGCTTTGCTTTAATGTATTCACGTATCATGTCTGTGACACTATCTCCCATATTTCGCGATAATACAAAACGAGCTGCCCTTCTTTGTACTTTCGATGTCATCCGTGAGTCCCACCTGATGCGGATCTCACACCGCACAGCAATACTCCAGAATAGGGCGGACAAGCGTGGTATAAGCAGTCTCTTTAGCAGACCTGTTGCACCTTCTAAGTGTTCTGCCAATGGATCGCAGTCTTTCGTTTGCTGTACCCACAATATTATCTATGTGATCGTTCCAATTTAGGTTATTTGTAATTGCAATCCCTAAGTATTTAGTTGAATTTACAGCCTTCAGATTTGTGTGACTCATAGAGCAATCGAAATTTAGCTTATTTCTTTTAGTACTCATGTGAATAACTTCACACTTTTCTCTATTCAGGGTCAATTGCCACTTTTCGCACCATACAGATATCTTATCTAAATCATTTTGCAAGTCGTTATGATCGTCTGATGACTTTACGAGACGGTAAACGACAGCATTATCTGCAAACAATCTAAGACGGCTACCCAATGGCACTCATTATCACCACGCCAGGTGGAAGACGTATAAGAGAATGACGAATGGAATATTGCAACTTTCGTGCTCCTTGGAACCGCCAGACTTGAGTAATCATAATTTGATGCTATTTGCAAAAAGGGAATTCGTCTGAAAAGACGATGAGATCCCACTCCTATGTCCAACACTGTCGTTGGGTTTACCACAGTAAGTCCGCTTCACATTACAACCGTTTCAAAGGAAATAGTAATAATTGTCCCCCTGCTGAAAGTCGTGATGATTCAAATACCATTGCATGGCCCAAGTGGATATTTGTCTTACTGGAAACAAATCAGTTTCCTAACTGTTAACACTTTTACGTGATGTACGATACTGCATAGCCGAGGTGAACAATGGATCTCTCCTATAGGAGCTAACAACGTGGGGCCAGTGAAATTCTGAGTGCGGATCTCTTGAATCCATATTCATTTGACAGTACAGTTATCCAGACCAGTGCTAAAAGTAATATCCCGGAACAATAAACGACAGTCGCCATTCAGGTAACGTCGGACATGCTTAGGCAATTTCTCTAGAGAAATTCTCTAAGCAAGTCCGACGTTAGCTGAATAGAACCATTCCAGGACGTTGGATTGGAAGAGGAGGAGCAGAAGATGAACTTCATCGCCTGTGACCTCCCAGGTCTCCAGGCCTAACATTTTGTAACTTTTATCTGTCGAGTTACGTAAAAGGTCGTGTTTTTATCCCCCATACGCCTGACACTCTTGAAAGTTTGCGACATCGTAGAGTTGAAGCTGTGAATTCTCCAGCCGCGGTGGCCGAAAGGTTCTAAGGGCTTCAGTCCGAAACCGCGCAACTGCTACGGTCGCAGGTTCGAATCCTGTCTCGGGCATGGATGTGTGTGATGTCCTTAGGTTACAGAATGAAATTTTCACACTGCAGCAGAGTGTGGGCTGGTATGAAATTCCTGGCAGATTAAAACCGTGTACCGGACCGAGAGTCGAACTCGGGACCTTTGCCTTTTGCGGGCGTCTGCCATCTGAGCTACCCAAGCACGACTCACGCCCCGTCCTCACAGCTTTACTTCTGCTAGTACCTCGTCTCCTACCTTCCAAACTTCACAGAAGTTCTTTTGCCAATCTCGCCTGGAAGTTTCGTCCTTAGGTTAGTTAGGTTTAAGTAGTTCTAAGTTCTAGGGGACTGATGACCTCAGATGTTATGTCCCATAGTGCTCAGATCCATCTGAACCATTTTTTGAAGCTGTGAATTCGATACCGAGAGACCCGCTGCTTCGTGTGTGTCAGGAAATGGGTCTTCGTTTTGATATTTGTAGTGTTACACATGGATCTCTCATTGAATCCATAAAAATTTGAACTTCTCTCTTTTCATGAATGATGGAATTGTGTTTCTATCTTCTGTGGTTTGGAAGCAATAAAAGTTTGAAATCCGTTCCTTATTTTGCAATAGCCTCTATTTCCTGGTTGAAATGGCGCTGAGCAGTATGGGACTGAACATCTGAAGCCACCAGTCCCCTAGAACATAGAACTACTTAAACCTAACCAACCTAAGGCCATCACACACAACCATGCCCAAGGCAGGATTGGAACCTGCGACCGTAGCGGTCGCGCGGTTCCAGACTGAAGCGTCTACTACCGCTAGGCCACAACTGCCGGCTTTATTTCCTGTAACAATCATATCATCACAGATGAGCAGCATTCAGTTTTAGTCGAGCGAGGGTTTTGCAGGCTACCTCTTTTCTGGACGCACTACAACTCGTAAGGATTCTTCACATGAAAGTCTGTGATCTTCCTTACCTGCGATTATCAAATGGCTCTGAGCACTATGGGACTTAACATCTGAGGTCATCAGTCCCCTAGAACTTAGATCTACTTAAACCTAACTAACCTAAGGACATCACACACATCCATGTCCGAGGCAGGATTCGAACCTGCGACCGTAGCGGTCGCGCGGTTCGAGACTGAAGCGCCTAGAACCGCTCGGCCACAACGGCCGGCACCTGCGATTATCTTTGTGGCCGTTCCACATTAGGTTGCTCCGTATTCATGTTCCAAAATATTTTATGGATGTGACTGCTTTTAAGAATTGTTTACAATCGTGTAATCATACAACAATTGGTGTTTCTATCTGTATATGGTCAACAAGTTTGAATTGTTTGTGCAGCCCGTCAGCTGCAAATCTCTGCACAAAGCGTCGATTCGCCACAGGTCTGCCTGCATTGCGTTACAATCGGCGAATGTTGCTACTTTTCTGTACATAACAGAATAATCCGAGAGTAGCCTCATAGACGTACCTCATTTACACGTATTGTGAAAAGCGATGGTCCTAAAACAGTCCCTTGTGGCAGTCCTAAGTAACTTTTACGTCTGAAGAGATCTTTCTGTTGAGAAGGACTTGCTTATTTATGTTTCTTGGAAAATCGACAGTCCAATCACACAGCTGGTCGAATACACTGTACGCTTGTATTTCACTAGCCGGCGTTTAAAACGGGAAACAACTGCTTGGTGAGTTTCGTGGACGAACAGAGCGAGATGAGTTTCACACGATCGTTATTTTCGGTACCAGATTGACTGCTACAAGGGACTTATGTTGATTCTGTATCGTAATACGCCACAGATTTTTGTTAATTTTGATACTTCCAAAAACTTAATCATTGACAAGACTTCATGTAAAGCCACAGATAACTGGGTCGCCGAAAGATATCAACTAGAAAATTAAGTTTTTGCTGGTGAAACGGTTATTTTATAAACTGCGCTGCTGTTCGATTCGGACATAAAGATTTTCCTGATGTCTGGAAGATGGAAAATTCAGGTTTAACGTCCCGTCGACATCGAGGTCATTAGAGGCGGAGCGTATCAATGATGGACGACGAAATCCTTTGTCCCCTTTCAAAGAAACCACGGCGACGTTTCTCTGGAGAGAAATAAAAGAAATCACGGAAAACCTAAATCTGGATGGTCAGACCCGGATATGAACCGTCATCTTCACCAATGCGGGTCCAGTGTCCAATCCACTGCCCACCTCGCTCGGCGCACGTTGTATGTTGGTCACGGGCTTTTATGAAGAAAAAATCAAATGGCTCTGAGCACTATGGGACTCAACTGCTGAGGTCATAAGTCCCCTAGAACTTAGAACTACTTAAACCTAACTAACCTAAGGACATCACACACATCCATGCCCGAGGCAGGATTCGAACCTGCGTCCGTAGCGGTCGCGCGGTTCCACACTGTAGCGCCAGAACCGCTCGGCCACCAGCGGCCGGCTTTTGTGAAGATTACACGTATCCGTTTCCAATACCAGGACACGGCAAATGGGTCTGGTTATATTGAGACACATCAACAAAATCACTTAGTTACTGAAAGGTTGCTGCTGATTAAACTAATAAGCCGCACCATGTTTTCAAGTTACTCTATCCCTCTGCCTAAGACATAATTACATAAAATACGAAAACCATTACAAAATTATATCCATGTTGACCCCGACTGTTGGGGATATTAATATTTATTTCGGCCATCGGGATTCTTTTAGTTTGGTTGTCTTTTTGATATCACATGGTGCAACTCATGTCAGCCCATTTGTTAAGTTACCGAATTAGTTAGAAGTCCGTGGCGGAACTTCATGCTGTCTTGGCTACGTCAACAGACGGCACGGAAAAGAGACCGCCCCTGGCCCGTCTCCTGATAAAGAGTTACATTATGTGATCAAAAGTATCCGGACACCTGGATAAAAATTACTTACAAGTTCATGGCGCCCTCCATCGACAATGCTGGAATTCAATATGGTGTTGGCCCATCCTTAGCCTTGATGACAGCTTCCACTCTCGCAGGTATACGTTCAATCAGGTGCTGGAAGGTTTCTTGAGGAATGGCAGCCCGTTCTTTACGGAGTGCTGCACTGAGGAGAGGTATCGATGTCGTTCGGTTAGGCCTGGCACGAAGTCGGCTTTCCGAAACATCTCAAAGGTGTTCTATAGGATTCAGGTCAGGACTCTGTGCAGGACAGTTCATTACAGGATGTTATTGTCGTTTAACCACTCCGCCACAGGCTGTGCATTATGAACAGGTGCTCGACAGTGTTGAAAGATGCAATCGCCATCCCCAAATTGCTCTTCAACAGCGGGAAGCAAAAGGTGCTTAAAACATCAGTGTAGGCCTGTGTTGTGATAGTGCCACGCAAAACAACACGGGGTGCAAGCCCACTCCATAAAAAACACGACCACGCCATAACACTGTTTTTCTGTTGGCACTACACACGCTGGCAGACGACGTTCATCTGGCATTCGCCATGTCCACACCCTATCATCGAATCGCCACATATGTACAGTGATTCGTCACTCCACACGTTTTTCCACTGTTCAATCGTCCAATGTTTACATTCCTTACACCAAGCGAGGCGCCGTTTGGCGTTTACCGGCGTGATGTGTGGCTTATGAGCAACCTCTCGACCATGAATGACGTTTTCTCAATTCCCGCCTAACTGTCACAGTATTGGCAGTAGATCCCGAGGCAGTTTGGAATTACTGTGTGATGGTCTGGATAGATGTGTGACTCTTACACATTACGACCCTCTTCAACTGTCGGCGGCCTCTGTCAATCAACAGACGAGGTCGGCCTGTATGCTTTTGTGCTGTACGTGTCCCTTCACGTTTCCACTTCACTATCACATCGGAAACAGTGGATCTAGAGATGTTTAGGAGCGTGGAAATCTTGCATACAGACGTATGACGGAAGTGGCTCCCAACCACCCGATCACGTTCGACGTCCGTGAGTTCCGCAGAACGTTCCATTCTGCTCTCTCACGATGTCTAATGGCTAATGAGGTCGCTGATATGAAGTACATGGCAGTAGGCGGCAGTACAATGGACCTAATACGAAAAACGTATGTTTGGGGGGGAGGGGGTGTCCGGATACTTTTGATAACTCCCTTACCTCCCTCCCCCCCACCCCAACCAACATCTGATGAGAACAAATGCTGCTGTCGTTGAAATGAGTCAACTAGAAATGCTTCCTAACAGGAAGGATCTCACTGTGGACATTACGTGCAGTTGACGCTACATATCACTTGTATGTGAAGGAGAGAGGAGCTTTCTTGACAATTTACCCTGAATACATTGTTGTACCTGAACCCCTGATGTGTATGAAAGTTAAGGATCCGTTTTCGCTTAATTGGGTTTAGTTTTGAAATTTCTCCATGTATAACAGGGTAATTCTGTCAACTTGAGACGGTGATGGGAGGAAGTAGAGAGCTTTTTCAGCCGCGCGGGATTAGCCGAGCGGTCTCAGGCGCTGCAGTCATGGACTGTGCGGCTGGTCCCGGCGGAGGTTACAGTCCTCCCTCGGGCAAGGGTGTGTGTGTTTGTCCATAGGATAATTTATGTTAAGTAGTGTGTAAGCTTAGGGACTGATGACCTTAGCAGTTAAGTCCCATAAGATTTCACACACATTTGAACATTTTTGAAGAGCTTTTTCAGCGTCCATAGGGAATGCGAAGAGGAGTTTCTCTGTAAAGGCCATTATATTGGCAGATCGGTTAGGTATTTCTTATCTATCCCTAACACCATCGGCCATCGGGTTCCCTTGCATGCGGCCGTGTCTGGACACACTTTTGCTGCGTTGGGGACTGTGAATTGCTGTGTTTCTTTGCGAAAGTTGTGTATACTTTCCGGAGGCATGTATCAGAGTTCCTTACATTTAGCGATCTGACATTCTAATCGTTTGCTTTTGTGTACATGTACTGATTTTTGTCCGAGTCAGATAATTTCTTCGTGGTGGGTCAGTCTCTTTTTTTTTTATCTGAGTGGGTATTTCGTCAATAAACAGTCAAGATATGCATTCGGTGAACAGAATGCAGCATTCCACGTCGAATGAATACCCATATATCTACACACGGCGTGTCAGACAAAATTTGTACTGGACGTAGTAGTGGTCAAAACACAGAATTAGAAGAAATGTTCCTTTGACGATATGTCCACAAAACCAGTACTGTTAACATAAGGTCAATTTTACATAGGTGAGGATGATGTAAGTTGGCTTGCCTATCTTAAGATGCGTGCAATATTTTCTGGAACCGTCCTATTCGGCCCGTCCGCAGCTCGTGGTCTAGGGGCTAGCGTTGCTGCCTCTGTATCAAAGGGTCCCCGGTTCGATTCCCGGCCGGCTTGGGGATTTTCTCTGCGCGGGGACTGGGTATTTGTGTTGTCCTCATCATTTCATCATCATCATCATCATCATCATCATCTGTGACAGTGACTAGGCTGGATTGTGAAAAGGAAATGGACTGTGTAAAAACTGGGACATAACATGGCCATTGATGAGTGCGCAATTGAGCGCCTCACAAACCAAACATCGTCATCAACATCTAGTCTGCCCACCCTGTATTTGAACAGAATTTAACTTGCAGCGTTTGTAGTTTCTGAAAAAGTTTTTAAGAAATATACAGCTATTATGGGAGATAATGCAAAAAAGACGCTTTCCAGTGCATCGAATTAACTCTTAAAACTCTCTCCCAAGGGGCAAAAATTGCGGTTGGAGATGGAGATAGTTTGTCTAAACAGTTAACAAGAAAGCAGGGAATTAGGCAAGGAAGTGGCGTGTCACCAACTCTATTCAACATCTACATAGATGAGCTGGTCAAGGCTTGGAAGCAAAATGTCACCTAGAGCATAAATATCAACAGAGAGAAACGTTTTAATATCCTAGTACACGTAGATGATCAAATGATAATTCAAGAAAATGAAAATAATCTTCATAGAGTTGTCTATCATCTGAATTTTTTGGCTTCTATATTCAAGACGCAACTAAAACAAATGATATGATATTCAAGGGAAAATCCTCTATAAGGTCTAAAACTGTAATAAAGAATGGTACTATTAGAACAGGTAATCCATTTCGCATTTCGGCTGTGACACAAAACGAAATTTCAATCGTGAAATTGATGACAAGATTCTGCGATTTAACGCTTTCTATGGAACAATAAAAAAGAGACAAAGATGAAGTTTTACGAAGTCATGGTAGTTTATGAAAACTGGGTTGCCACTCTAAAGGATATGAGCATGATCCAGGCTGCGGAAATGTGATTTCTCCGCAGTGTTAAAGGGTGCACCAGAGAAGATCGCCTGAGAAATGAAGACATTAGGAATATGTTGTTGATTCAGTGTACAATAAGTGGAAACAGATGGTGGAGACGTGTAGATAGAATACCTGAAAATACACTGCCAAAACAAATTCTTGACTACGTACGTAGAGGGACGAGACAGAGGGGAAGCGCACTGCTGGACCTTGTTGACCTGAACAAGTGATATCAACTATTCCACGATGGGAGAAGAAGAATCTTATTTCATAAGAGCCTTAGAATGACCATAAAATTTCAAGAAGGCACTGTCTTAAGATTCTTACATTAAACCTCTGCCGATTTGTGAAACCCCTACCGACTTGCATCGAGTCCTTGCTAGGATTTAAATGAAGTGTAATGGATGCCCTGTCATTTAGCATGTCACATCATTGTAAATTCGCATACTTGTTTAAATGCGGGCCAATATTCATAAAATAATCGTGCAAACCAGATTGAAATTAGTAACGAGTTACCAGATAATACACAGTTGCAGGTAACAGCTGTCATCGTCAGACGTTTGCTATCTACTTTAACTGTATGGCATTTGCATTAGCTACCAACTGAGTGATGTCATTCTGGAGCTCTCAGGACACACAGTTATTTGTAATTACACATACTGAGACACACAATACAGTCACTTCAAGTTCATCTACCATACAGCGTCGGAGCAAATACTTCGCCGTCGTTCACTTGCACAATGCAAACTAATGTAGCCTTGTAAGAGTTACCGGCAGAGAGCAATGGCAAAAATGCGTCCCACGGTTAAACACAGCAGCGTCATGCTATGTTTGCAAAGTTAGCTGTACTTCCACAATATCAAGTGTACTGAAGAACGAAGCAGACGTTTGCAATTTTTATACACGATGAATAAACCCATCATTAGTGGCCAGAAACGTCGTCAAATTGGTTACCATTGTGCAAGGTGAATTCGTAGACTCCAGGATCATAGAAATTGCGATGCAGACCTTAGGGTGCACTCTGAGCGGCAAACAGTATGATTTCAAGATCGAAGAAAGCTACCGTTAACAGAGCAACATCTGCATAGGTACATGTTGAGTTTCTGGAACTTGTGTAACAAGCAGCCCACTTGGTGAAAAGGAACTCCTCCACAACTGTTGCACAAATTGCTTCAGACTTCCTAGTGCTTCAGGCACCCATGCTGCCCCTCCCTCTCCCCTCCCCCCCCGTCCGAGATCACGTCACTACGAAAGTATTCTCGGAAGCCGTTAGCTGCCTTACATTGGCTCCCACTAACGCCCGTTGTCGACTGAAATTTATGTCGTTATGTTATTGACAATAACTGCAAGGATCAACTTTTTCAGATAAATGCCGTTTCCGAGTGAGAGAGAGGTTCTGCACAGATGGAACAGTTAGGAACGCGGAATGAAGTACCATGCTACAAAACATACCGGGCTGTGATAACAACGGCTGACGTGGATTTTATCTCTGCGCAGGTATCGAGATCAATGCAACAGCTTATACGCAGTACTCGAGTGTGTGGAACATGTCACAAAACGAGAACAAATACATATTTACAAAAATCGGAGAAACGTTAATCTCCCTTCCATAGATGCTATGTGGAATTGTCCTTTTGAATGTGGCACAAGTCAAAAATCTAAAACGTGTATTCATCTCAGAGGTAATAACAAACCTATCAGAAACTCTTCAATGTGCTTAGACTGAGATAAATCTAATTATTAAGCTGTTGGAGTCACCCATCGTGAGACAGAAAGCGGAATACAAAACTTATTTACATTTATCAAATTACCGCTCTGAAGAGATACGGAAGTCACACTTTACATAACACTTCCATTATGTGTTATTATTAATAATGTGTGCATCATTTGGCTCTACAAAGAAATTCATCAGGAGAGTAGAAGGAGTCGGTCGCCAATACATCCTTTAGGCTCCTACTAAACAGAATATCGGTAGCTAAACTTTCTAATACGCCTGCGCAGCTCACAGGTCTGTACTGATTGCTGCTATGCTGCAGACCACAGTTCGATTCCTGGTCTTTTTAAATTTTCTGTGGCTGCTGGAAAGTTGATGGAAATGTATTTTCCGGAATATTCGGCACACTTATGGACCAAAACAGTTGCTTTTAAATCTATAATTATTATTTCTAGTAGTGATTCCATGAACTGAGCTGTTCGTTTGAAAAAGGTTTACTATTTGCAACGAATTCGTTAATGAACAAATGTAGTGAAAAACTGTAGTTAGTATTACCTATTCCTTGAATAAGTACCTGCTGGACATTCTTGAGTTCACACCACAAATTATTTGTGCTACACGAATCTTAGCTCTTAAAACCTTAGCTTGATTTTATAAGTCACGGGCAGGCCGCTGTGACTGTGTGGTTCTAGGCGCTTCAGTCCGGAACCGCGCTGCTGTTACGGTCGCAGGTTCCAATCCTGCCTCGGGCATGGATGTGTGTGATGTCCTTAGGTTAGTTAGGTTTAAGTAGTTCTAAGTCTAGGGGAGTGATGACCTCAGATGTTAAGTCCCATAGTGCTTAGAGCCATTTGAACCATAAATCACCCAAAAAAATTATTCCGGCTGATGTTTCCGAATGAAAGTGTGACAAGTATGCAAGATTTTTTATCATAAATGCCTGTCAACGTCCCCATTGTTAACAAAAATTTGTTTAGGTGCTTCAGCAGTTCTGTAGTATACTCCACCCAACTGAGATTATTATCAAGTCGTGATCCAAGTAATTTAAAACCGTCAAACTTTTCTGTCTGCATGTCGACATAGTTTAGACATAGAGTGGTGAGAAATATTTTACAATTTCTAAACTGCATACAGTGTGGTTCTCCACAGTTTGGTGACAAAGAATTGCCGAAGAACCATTTATTAATATCAATGAGAAATTCATCAACCGCACTTCTCAACACATACTTGATAAGACTGTTATGGTTGTGTTATTGGTAAACAACAGAAACTTGTTACCTGGAAATTTTACTGGCGGTGGTGATCAATATAGATAAGAAAAAGCATTAGCCATGAACATTGCGGGACACCACAATTAATTTGTTCTCAGTTGAGTGAAGACATATAGGTTACTGCTCTGCAAAAAGAAAACTGCAGCAATATTTATGTGTCTGAAGTGTGTGTACTGTTGCGGTCACTTATCGTGTAAGACGGTAAAGAAGTATGCGTTCTACATCAGCATAGAATTAGTTACTTGTGTCAGGTAGATATTTTTCAATGTAGATATAAATAAGCAGTGGCGAGACGTCTACACAAGATAAGCGTAGGTCTATGTCATCGATATATCTGTTTTCAACACATCTTCGAAAAGGCTTTGTACAATATAGTTCTGGCCTATTTCTCGGAGCGCACGTTATTAACAGACTCTGAGTTCACCGTTATGACTACCGCCTAAGCTGACCAGACAGTTCTTTCCTGTTTGTTCGAAATAACGGAATGTGTAGGTTTAAAGCTCGGGGCTGTTCCATTACGAACAGGAAATGAACTAGCACATGGACGAGGCACGGTAATGGGCAGTGTTCCACAGTGCTTGCTATTAGAGCCACTTCCCAATTTTTGCTATACATTAATATCTTGCTTCCAGTTATACAGGAAAAACCTGAAAGTCACTTACAAGTTACTTATAAGTGGTCTCAGCAATTACAGTCACAGCGGAACGCAGTAGTATAATAAATATTACTGCAAGTAATGAGCTTTAAATCCATCTTCTACAAATTCAGCAGGACAACTAAATGAGCGTCACCCTGCGAAATTACCGTCTACTACATATCTTCCTCATTGTCACGTTTTCTACTACGTACTGTTATTGGTTTGGTACCTACGAATGTATGTTGTAGCATAACTACAGCTAACGATGCTTTCCAGTGCGTCTTCACCTACTTTTCATATTCACCGTTTCCTGAAAATGGTTGCAGATACACTATGCTATCAAAAGTATTCGGACATACCCAAAACCATGTTTCTCGTATTAGGTGCATTGTGCTGCCAACTACTCCCAGGTACTTCATATCAGCGACCTCAGTAGTCATTAGACATCGCGAGAGAGCAGAATGAGGCGCTCCTGGGAACTCACGGACTTCGAACGTGGTCAGGTGATTCGGTGTCACTTGTGTCATACATCTGTACGCGAGATTTTCACACTCCTAAACATTCCTAGGTCTACTGTTTCCGATGTGATAGTGAAGTGGAAACGTGTAGGGACACGTACAGCATAAAAGCGTATAGGCCGACCTCGTCTGTTGACTGTCAGATACCGCCGACAGTTGAAGAGGGTCGTAGTGCGTAATAGGCAGACATGTGTCCAGACCATCACACAGGAATTCCATGTTGCATCAGGATCCACTGCATGTACTATGACAGTTAGGCGAGAAGTGAGAAAACTTGAATTTCATGGTCGAGCGGCTGCTCATAAGCCACACATCACGCCGGTAAATGGCAAACGACGCCTCGCTTGGTGTAAGGAGAGTAAACATTAGACGACTGAACAGTGGAAAAACGTTGTGTGGCGTGACGAATCGCAGGACACAATGTTACGATCCGATGGCACGGTGTGGATATGGCTAAAGCAAAGTGAACGTCATCTGCCAGCGTGTATAGTGCCAACAGTAAAATTCGGAGGCTGCGGTGATATGGTGTTAGCGTGTTTTTCATAAGGGGGGGGGGGCGCTTACGCCCCTTGCTCTTTTGCGTGCCACTGTCACAGCACAGACCAACACTGATGCTTTAAGCACCTTCTTGCTTCCCACAGCTGAAGAGCAATTCGGGGATGGCGATTGCATCTTTCAACACGATCGAGCACCGCTTCATAACGCACGACCTGTGGCGGAGTGATTACACGACAATAACATCCCTGTAATGGACTGACCTCCACAGAGTCCTGACCTGAATCCTGTGGAAAACCTTTGAGATGTTTCGGAAAGCCGACTTCGTGCCAGGTCTCACCGACCGACATCGATGCCCCTCCTCAGAGCAGCACTCCGTAAACAACGGGCTGCCATTCCCCAAGAAATCTTCCAGTACCTGATTGAACGTATACCTGCGAGAGTGGAAGCTGTCATCAAGGCTAAGGGTGGGCCAATACCATACTGAATTCCAGCATTACCGATGGATCGCGCCACGAACTTGTAAGTTATTCTCAGTCAGGTGTCCGGATACTATTGTTGATCGCATAGTGTAGCAGTCGAAACTATACTACTGCCCATTAAAATTGCTACACCAAGAAGAAATGCAGATGATAAACGGGTATTCATTGGACAAATATATTATACTAGAACTGACATGTGATTACATTTTCACGCGATTTGGGTGCATAGATCCAAAGAAATCAGCATCCAGAACAACCACCTCTGGTCCTAATAACGGCCTTGATACGCCTGGGTATTGAGTCAAACAGAGCTTGAATGGCGTGTACAGTTACAGCTGCCCATGCAGCTTCAACACGATACCACAGTTCATCAAGAGTAGTGACTGGCGTATTGTGAGGAGCCAGTTGCTCGGCCGCCATTGACCAGACGTTTTCAATTGGTGAGAGATCTGGAGAATGTGCTGGCCAGGGCAGCAGTCGAACATTTTCTGTATCCAGAAAGGCCCGTCCAGGACCTGCAACATACGGTCATGGATTATCCTGCTGAAATGTACGGTTTTGCAGGGATCGAATGAAGGATAGAGCCACGGGTCGTAACACATCTGAAATGTAACGTCCACTGTTCAAAGTGCCGTCAATGCGAACAAGAGGTGACCGAGGCACCCCATAGAATCAGGCCGGGTGATACGCCAGTATGGCGATGTGTGTTCACCGCGATGTCGCCAAACACGGATGCGACCATCATGATGCTGTAAACAGGACCTGAAGTGATGTAGCGTCAAGGGTAACCGCAGTCATGGTGTCCGAGCTGATAGTCCATGCTGCTGCAAACGTCGTCGAACTGTTCGTGCACATGGTTGTTGTCTTGAAAACGTCCCCATCTGTTGACTCAGGGATCGAGACGTGGCTGCACGATCCGTTACAGCCATGCGGATAAGATGCCTGTCATCTCGACTGCTAGTGCTACGAGGACGTTGGGATCCAGCACGGCGTTCCGTATTACCCTCCTGAACCCACCGATTCCATATTTTGCTAACAGTCATTGGATCTCGACCAACGCGAACAGCAATGTTGCGATACGATAAACCGCAATTCCGATAGGCTACAATCCGACCTTTATTAAAGTCGGAAACGTGATGGTACGCATTTCTCCTCCTTGCACGAAGCATCACATCAGCGTTTCACCAGGCAACGCCGGTCAACTGCTGTTTGTGTATGAGAAATCGGTTGGAAACTTTCCTCATGTCAGCACGTTGTAGGTGTCACCACCGGCGCCAACCTCGTGTGAATGCTCTGAAAAGCTAATCATTAGCATATCACAGCATCTTCTTCCTGTGTGTTAAATTTAGCGTCTGTAGCACGTCATCTTCGTGGTGTAGCGATTTTAATGAGCAGTAGTGTAATTATATTAAGCCCTAGCCTGAAAAAACACAAGTCTGTACATTCCGTTCGGGCAAGAGAGGCACAAAGACAGAACGTAATGTAACATGGAATGGATATCGCCTCTCATCGTGGACTCAGGCGTTTTTTGAATAAACCTTTATCGCATATGGTCTATAAACAACACTATTCGAGTACAGAAATGAAAGTGTGAGTGTGGAACAAAATAGTAAGAAAGCTGACAAACAGCAGATGGGAGAGGACAGACCACAGTTCTTTGAACGTTTGCTTTTATTGAGTATGTGGCCCTGGTATGGCGAATCCCTGCTCATGCAAAACTGGTAGTTGTAGTCCTGAACGGGACGGGACGCCTCACTGTAGTATGTTTTTGCATTGCCCCTGTAGATCAGATGTGTCAACTTATGGGCAAAGCTCACCAGACGTTGGTAGAAGAACGGTTGCCAAAGGTTGAAGAACAAGAAGTCACATCTGTTAAAAGTAAAACCGAGAAAGGCTATTTTACAGTCAGACAAAGCAACCCCATTACCACCAACTGAACGCCGAGTGTCGGAACTCGTCTTCAGTAGGCCCGTTGGGCAACCTGAAAGAAGAACTTATGGTTGTTTCTATCTAACTCCCCCTTAGTCTTGGAAAGTCTTCAGTTATCTGAATACAGTCGTTTCCCGGTGTAAAAATTTGAAGATATGCGTCTACGTTAGTAGTGATGAACTCTGTGAGTGTGGTGAGATTCAAGATGTAAAGATAAGACTACAGAATGATATACTTTCTCTGCACTTTCTTTCTGCTTTTTCCGATTTTTTTCGTGATGCATTGAAAGGTTTGTTTTACATTGAGTGCTGTAAATTTATTTCTTTGTACCGCTGCGTTTCTGTTTACGTCATGCAGTGGTCATGAAGGCAACTGCTATTCATTTGTTTTGAGGCTGTATGTCTTGTGTTTATTAACATGTTCTTTACATTATTGTTCCATTAAAAGAATAATATAATGTTGTAATTTTGTATAAAATTATAGCTCGATATAATCAGAATCATTGAATGTGTTCTGTGAAGCGAGATGTATGAGCAGTATAGAGCCATGTCGACAGACCGACAGAAAAAAACACCAACAAAGAGTCTGGAGGTAGACGAACAGTGAGTGGAGGTGATTGTCACGGTGCGCGAGTGCTATAGTCTGTACTGTCCGTGGCCGATGTAAGATAACTTTTTGCACGGTGATAAAAGTTGAAAGTGAAGAAGAATTAAGTGATCTGCTGAACGGAATGAACAGTCTAATGAATACACAGTATGGTTTGAGAGTAAATCGGAGAAAGACGAAGGTAATGAGAAGTAGTAGAAATGAGAACAGCGAGAAACTTAACATCAGGATTGATGGTCACGAAGTCAATGAAGTTAAGGAATTCTGCTACCTAGGCAGTAAAATAACAAATGACGGACGGAGCAAGGAGGACATCAAAAGCAGACTCGCTATGGCAAAAAAGGCATTTCTGGCCAAGAGAAGTCTACTAATATCAAATACCGGCCTTAATTTGAGGAAGAAATTTCTGAGGATGTACGTCTGGAGTGCAGCATTGTATGGTAGTGAAACATGGACTGTGGGAAAACCGGAACAGAAGAGAATCGAAGCATTTGAGATGTGGTGCTATAGACGAATGTTGAACATTAGGTGGACTGATAAGGTAAGGAATGAGGAGGTTCTACGCAGAATCGGAGAGGAAAGGAATATGTGGAAAACACTGATAAGGAGAAGGGACAGGATGATAGGACATCTGCTAAGACATAAGGGAATGACTTCCATGGTACTAGAGGGAGCTCTAGTGGGCAAAAACTGTAGAGGAAGACAGAGATTGGAATACGTCAAGCAAATAATTGAGGACGTAGGTTGCAAGTGCTACTCTGAGATGAAGAGGTTAGCACAGGAAAGGAATTTGTGGCGGGCCGCATCAAGTTGTGTGATTTTGGTGTGTACCGCGGACTATAACTGAATTACGTGTCGCATTGTTTATTAGTCTGAACTGCTATTTGGTACACTACGCTCAAAAAACTGTGATTTGCACACCTCTCAGCTACGTGAACACTTTAAGTATACTGTTTTGATCGTAAAATCACAGACTGTGCAGTGCATACCGCGACTGCGAAACTAAACATAAATATGGGAACGCATTTCCCTGTCATGAAGGCCGGCCGGGGTGGACGAGCGGTTCTAGGCGCTACAGTCTGGAACCGCGCGACTGCTACGGTCGCAGGTTTGAATCCTGCCTCGGGCATGGATGTGTGTGATGTCCTAGATTTAAGTAGTTCTAAGTTCTAGAGGACTGATGACCTCAGAAGTTAAGTCCCATAGTGCTCAGAGCCATTTGAACCATTTGCACCTGTCATGAACTGATACCGATAACTTCAACCTTGAATGTAGGGTGTGGTGATCGCCGCGAATTTGATGTGACTACGGTGACTTATGCACGGTGTGGATTGCTGGATGTACACAGTGGAATGTTAATTCATGTTGCAAGTAATGTAATGTACTCCCTTAATGAGGCCGGTTGAACTGTGAAATGTGCCTAGCCGCGATCTAACGGGAAACCGTAAATGTTAAACTGTCATAAGTGACGGCTAAAAAACATTATGACATCGGGGTACATCACGCGTTAAATTGAAGAGGCGTTTCTTAAGATGTTTCTAATATGTTGATTCGGTTATGTTAACTAAGTTCGTTTTAATACTGTAAAATTCAATTTTACTTAATTATTTTGTAGTTCCTATTCTTTGATACCTTGGACAAAAATGAATAAATAAGTAAATAAATCATTATTATCTTTTCCAGAACGTGCGTGTAGATGCGCTAATTACGATGATTCTACAAGTATCGCGCGTTCCTGCAACATTCGCAACGGGCGGCTACATTCAAGACGATCAGGAAGGCGCTGATAATTACTGGATTACACACTCAAGGATTAAGTGCCAACAACGCGGACGTCGACGTCTCGCCGGCAGGATCACCTAAGTGAAGTTTATACCTGAGAAGTTCAACCATTGAGAACTACTACTGGAAAGAATACTCAATCTATTAACTGCCGTAAAAAGTCTTTCAAATAATTGAAAATTCCACTTAGCTTTGAACAGCACTTTTTTAGTTACTCTCAGAAACAAACATTCAATTCGTTTTTCTTCAGTAATCAGTTGCTTTTACACATGTCATTTCCTTGCAAGCACAGTTTTCTTATCTTCCGACACAATCCTCATCGTTGCAAATAACTGCTGTTATAATCTGTAAGACAAAAATTATTCAATTTTTATTTGTCATTCGCGTCTTAAATGGTTATACATATTTGTGTTGTTTTCGTTGGTGTTATTTTTGTTATTTGCATTTTTTTTCTTCTTCTTAACCCGATTCTCGCTGCATTATTGCGTGCTAAGTTTTAGTTTCTGAAGAAGAGAAATTTGTTAACATCCAGTATAGATTTAAGTGTCAGGAAGTCATTTCTGAAAGTATTCGTATGGAGTGTAGCCATGTATGGAAGTGAAACATGGACGATAAATAGTTTGGACAAGAAGAGAATAGAAGCTTTCGAAATGTGGTGCTACAGAAGAATGCTGAAGATTAGATGGGTAGATCACATAACTAATGAGGAAGTATTGAATAGGATTGGGGAGAAGAGAAGTTTGTGGCACAACTTGACCAGAAGAAGGGATCGGTTGGTAGGACATGTTCTGAGGCATCAAGGGATCACCAATTTAGTATTGGAGGGCAGCGTGGAGGGTAAAAATCGTAGAGGGAGACCAAGAGATGAATACACTAAGCAGATTCAGAAGGATGTAGGTTGCAGTAGGTACTGGGAGATGAAAAAGCTTGCACAGGATAGAGTAGCATGGAGAGCTGCATCAAACCAGTCTCAGGACTGAAGACCACAACAACAACAACAACAAGTTTTAGTTCATTGTTAGTCACTATATTAGTGGACAGTGGCTCACCGCGACATGCCCGGTGTGTTTAGTGAATAAATATGTTACGTGAACACTTCTGATTTTGTTAGATATCATACAGTTTTTGAAAATTATTGATGGTCGTTAGTGTAATGGTCAGCTAAATTTCGGAAAAAGTTGAGTATTCCTGGTTTCAGTTGTCTTAAAAATTCAGTGCGAGAGAAAATAGAGACCGATCAAGGTTTCGTCAGTCTTAGTAGTTGAACACAGTTGGTTCTAGTGCAACCAGTATTCGAAGAGGTACTGTTTCGGATAATGTTGCTAAACTTTTTGACACTTTGTCTTCAAAATGATCCACTCCTGTTTGCTAATCTGCAAAAAGTTGGAGCAATTGTGCGCCTCAGACGACCTTACAGGAAATAATGAGGCTATTCAGGCTGCTATTTTCTAAAATAATTTTGGAATTTGCATACCACCAAACGTGGTGGACATCTTTCCATTACCACTTAACAAGTTATAGTATTATTTAAGATGTTTCTAGTATGCTGATTCGGTTATGTTAACTAAGTTCGTTTTAATACTGTAAAATTCAATTTTACTTAATTATTTTGTAGTTCCTATTCTTTGATACCTTGGACAAAAACGAATAAATAAGTAAATAAATCATTATTATCTTTTCCAGAATTACTTTGAATTTCTTTTCCTTTTTTATTGTTCTCTCTTGATTTATTTCAGTGCATCCGTTATATTAGATTTCATGACACTGTCTATTTGATACACATGTACAGTTGAATAAAAATTAAATAAATGTAAATATAAATACTACTACATACTTCTGCCTGAGGGACTGAGCCAGACAAATTATATTGTACTGTGACAGGGTGAATTATTTTCATACCTGACTTTGTAGCTTAACGAACAGCTGCTAGCTTCCGAGAATGGGAGGTGAGGGAGACTTTTGTTGAACCCTCACATCGGATTAATGACCATTGGTGTGGCACTGCGGTCAACCTAAGTGTAGCCTTTAGGCGATTCTCCACTACGACTACACCTGGAACGAAGTTTAAATGATTCGTAGATAGATGGTATATATAACTTCCTTGCCACAGGTAAAGTGACAGCACTCTAATAATCACTGAAAGTAGTTTTGATCAGTTGCAAGTACATTTACACTTAAATTCTGGGACTCATCAATATTTACACTTTAAGCTGCCTTTTCCGACCTACCCACTAATTTTAAATCGAAGCACTTGACGACTACTTCCACTTCTGTTTGCTGCACATCAGCCAAACTATCCTCTACCTCTGAGCAACTGCGTCCCTGCGGAACATTGCTGCTGATAATAATGTCGTCATCTTCTACAATTTGTAGCAAATTAATACAGCTACTAGGCACATTCACTTAATTTCTATTGCTACCTCCTTCACTCATCGACTCCTCCTCTCTAAAATTTTGCAAAACTGTTTCTACCTCTGCTGCCCCAACTTTAGCTTTTGATTGCCACCATTATTGAAGATGCAAGCTTTTACATCTTAGTCCGCATCATCTACAGTGTGATCTCGACGCATTTCTCCAGTGTATCGAAAATACCGTCCACTCTGTTATGAGGGTGGTTTAACATGTCACTGGTACTTTCTGCTCCTATTTCATTATCCCTGTGTTCTGTTTGTGTATGTTGGCTGACACTTGTTTGTGTTTTTGTAACTGGTTGTGTTACTGTTACCGCCCGTTTAGCTCCAGTTTCTTCATAGACAGGTTTAGTTTCCCACACGCGGACTGTTGTGTTCATTTGCTACAGCATTATATAAGAGGTGCATTCAAGTTCTAAGGCCTCCGATTTTTTTTCTGCGGACTGGAAAGAGATAGAAACATGCGCATTGTTTTAAAATGAGGCTGCATTCATTGTCAGTACGTCCCAGAGATGGCAGCACCGTACAGCAAATGGAATTTTACCGCCAGTGGCGAGAATGAGAACTGTTTTAAATACTTAAAATGGCGACGTTTTCCTTACTTGAACAGCGTGCAATCATTCGTTTTCTGAATTTGCGTGGTGTGAAACCAACTGAAATTCATCGACAGTTGAAGGAGACATGTGGTGATGGAGTTATGGATGTGTCGAAAGTGCGTTCGTCATTTAATGAAGGCAGAACATCGTGTGACAACAAACCGAAACAACCTCGGGCTCGCACAAGCCGGTCTGACGACATGATCGAGAAAGTGGAGAGAATTGTTTTGGGGGATCGCCGAATGACTGTTGACCAGATCGCCTCCAGAGTTGGCATTTCTGTGGGTTCTGTGCACACAATCCTGCATGACAACCTGAAAATGCGAAAAGTGTCATCCAGGTGGGTGCCACGAATGCTGACGGACGACCACATGGCTGTCCGTGTGGCATGTTGCCAAGCAATGTTGACGCGCAACGACAGCATGAATGGCACTTTCTTTTCATCGGTTGTGACAATGGATGAGACGTGGATGCCATTTTTCAATCCAGAAACAAAGCGCCAGTCAGCTAAATGGAAGCACACAGATTCACCGCCACCAAAAAAATTTCGGGTAACCGCCAGTGCTGAAAAAATGATGGTGTCCATGTTCTGGGACAGCGAGGGCGTAATCCTTACCCATTGCGTTCCAAAGGGCACTACGGTAACAGGTGCATCCTACGAAAATGTTTTGAAGAACAAATTCCTTCCTGCACTGCAACAAAAACGTCCGGGAAGGGCTGCGCGTGTGCTGTTTCACCAAGGCAACGCACCCGCACATCGAGCTAACGTTACGCAACAGTTTCTTCGTGATGACAACTTTGAAGTGATTCCTCATGCTCTCTACTCACCTGACCTGGCTCCTAGTGACTTTTGGCTTTTTCCAACAATGAAAGACACTCTCCGTGGCCGCACATTCACCAGCCGTGCTGCTATTGCCTCAGCGATTTTCCAGTGGTCAAAACAGACTCCTAAAGAAGCCTTCGCCGCTGCCATGGAATCATGGCACCAGCGCTGTGAAAAATGTGTACGTCTGCAGGGCGATTACGTCGAGAAGTAACGCCAGTTTCATCGATTTTGGGCGGGTAGTTAATTAGAAAAAAAATCGGAGGCCTTAGAACTTGAATGCACCTCGTACTGCAACATTTTGTCCTTCTTCTGGTCTCAATGGCACTAAGTTTACATTTCTGCTTTCGTCATAATAATTGTTATGAAAGCGTAATGACTGCCTACCCCTTCTTCCTCTTCCACGGCGTTGATGTTGATAATTTGCACTTGTATTCCTAACTTCCATACTTCTAGTATTCACGTTTCCATTGCCCTGATTTCTGTTTTGTACGTGATTGTTATATGACCTGTTATTATGCTGCATCTGCTCCTCCGCAGCAGCTGTTCTTTCAATTCTCTCTAGATATTCTAAGTTCTAGGGGACTGATGACCTCAGATGTTAAGTCCCGTAGTGCTCAGAGCCATTTTTTTCTTCTAGATATTCAATGAATTTATCTACATTATCTCTAGGGGCGGAAATGATTCTTTTGTGCCAGTACCAAGGCAGCTTACCTTCTAAAGCCAGAATAACCATATCTGGTATCATCTTTTCTGTCAAGTGTGACAGTCGTGAAACCCACTTCCTAGAGAAATCTTTTACTGATTCACGTCCTGGGGAAAACTTTTCACCACTCCAAAATTCTCTTAAAACATCGTTTTGTTTGTTGTATGACCAGTATTTGTTAAGAAATGCAGATTTAAATTCAGACAAAGTTCTACATTTTACCAGCTGACCATCGCAAAGCATCTCCTGACAAATGACCTCTTATAAAGGATATTTTCTCCCTTTCTGACCAGGCATTAGGCAAAACATCTTCAAAATCATTCCAAAATTCAAGAGGGTGAATCTGTTTATCTGGATCAAAACGTAGGAAATGTCGACGCCCGATAAAAGCGGCGTCAACTGAAGCCACATGCTGTACAGTAGTACTATTAGAACTAACAGACGTTACTCTACTTTCTAGGTTAGCAATGTTAGTATTCAGTTCTTCTACTTTTAACTCAACTGCCCCTACCCCGTCAGAATATGTTTTGTCCACCCCTTCACAAAATTCCTTACAAGTTTCTTTTACTTCCTCAGTATTTTTCTGACATTTGATTAGCTTCCATTCAGAAAACTGTTGCACTCAGCGACTGTTATATTGGCGTGTAAATTATAGATTGCACCGATCAGTCGTCCTTTTTTTAAATTTTATTGTACTGCTTTAGATTTCGGCTAGAAGCTAGCCATTCTCAATGCACTATTATTTTCACTCAATGCATGTAATTCGTTGTTGGTCGGGCTTCATCGACAGTTCATTGAATACTACTCATTCAGTGAACTGTGGATGTAGTCCGACCAACATGGAATAACATGCATTGGGCGAAAATAATAGTGCATTGAGAATGGCTAGCTTCTAGCCGAAATCTAGATCTGCACAATAAAATTTAAAAAGGACAACTGATCGCTGCAATCTATAATTTACTTTTCTGGCAGTTATCTACCTTAATCTGTACCTCATTCATTCTGTTAGAGTAAAGTTTGGATTCGATACTTATTCTTTCTGACAACCTTCCTTCCAAAAATTCATCTGCATCTTGAAAATCTTTGCGAACCTTCTCAATTTCGCATTTAAAAGTACTATGCATTTTACTTAACTGTTACCATACTTTTACTTGAATGTCATGATGGATAGCATCCTTCTTATAATTTAAACAGTACATTTTTGATTTCATTTCATCTTTTAATTCTTTATTGCTAGCGTCAGTCTTATTTTCCAGTTTTTTGTTACTGTCCCTCAGTTCTTTATTACTATCCTTCAACTCTTTAGTACTATCCCTCATTTCTTTATGATGCGATTCATTTTTATCAAAGAATAACTTCTTCCAATTTGGAGCCTCTACTTTGCCACTTGCCATTTCCACTGAATTCATAGGAGTTTCTCGCATTTCCTGACCTGGTGGAATTTGAGACATATTGAGCTCAGTTTCATTGTCTAATAAAGTTATTAATCCTATCTGCTCCTTTTTTACTTCTGTCTCAGTAATTTCTTCATCAGAGACTGCTTCTAACCTATCAGTTTCATTGAAATTCAAATGGGTTTTTACAAGTGACACATCACCCTCCGATTTTATATTTATTCGCTCAATGGAACCATCCTCATTAAATTCAGTTTCTGATTCTGAGGCTTCATGGTCAGAGACAGGTTCCCTCTTAATATTCACATAAGTATCCATTTTAGTAACCTGTTAGAAGTAATTAACAAATACTTAAAATATTCTTGACTTAATGATTTGACCTCTACGAATGTTGCCGGCGCGGTGTACCAGCAACCGTGATACGACGCGTTGGGACGTAATGCAGGCAGCAGCTATAGCGGTGAAGATTCCTTCACGATCCAAGCTACTGTGATTGACAGTCATTGCTTATTCACCACACTCGGGAGTAAATTATAGCATTCTTCCCGCACTGGTTTCTGCCTGTGTCACTTCAGTATACTGTTAGTGCCTACCGAGTTCGCTGTTTCCTGCCAATAACTTTCACTGTTCAGTCACATTGATTTGCTTTGCGTTTCCCGACCGATAAGCATGGCGGGTTGAAAGCGGCGGGTTGAAATAATATTGTTTTATATTGGTTTTTATAAACTGTATACGACGTCTTACTCACGCGAGCCTGGCAACTAATTTAGTGGTCAGCCAGAAAGCGAAGAGAAACATACTGACCTTAGTTTCCACATTGTAGTCCACCCACTGAAAGAAAAGTTTCTATTAAAAAAAAATGGCTCTGAGCACTATGGGACTCAACTGCTGTGGCTATCAGTCCCCTAGAACTTAGAACTACTTAAACCTAACTAACCTAAGGACATCACACACATCCATGCCCGAGGCAGGATTCGAACCTGCGACCGTAGCAGTCACACAGTTCCGGACTGCGCGCCTAGAACCGCGAGACCACCGCGGCTGGCAGTTTCTATTCTCCTATTGCTTTCTGGGAACAGTACTATGATTTAAATAAAAGTATTGGGTTCAGTTAAAAATTATATTGTGGTGTCACCGCCAGACACCACACTTGCTAGGTGGTAGCTTAAATCGGCCGCGGTCCATTTAGTACATGTCGGACCCGCGTGTCGCCACTGTGTGATCGCAGACCTAGCGCCACCACAAGGCAGGTCTCGATATACGGACGAGCACTCGCCCCAGTTGTACGACGACATTGCTAGCGACAATACGGACGAAGCCTTCCTCTCATTTGCTGAGAGACAGTCAGAATAGCCTTCTGCTAAGTCCATGGCTACGACCTAGCAAGGCGCCATTAGCCTTACCTAGTTTGAAAGTATCATATGAAATGTCTCATCGAGAATGCTGTATTCATCAAAGAATAAAAGATAAGTATTTGAGGAGCTGCATACTTTTCTTATGAGAATTCACTACTTATCCTGTTCCAGAATTCACGCCCGTCTGCGTTAGATAGCGTGCCTATCGTCCCCCTCAAAATAACACTGTGTCGGCACTTCTGTCGACACATCATTTGGCGACGAGGCTTAAAGGAAAAGTGTTCTTTCTGATTGCTTACATTTCTTTGTGTCATGGCTTCGCCACAATCTTCAGATGTACTGTCCGAATTTTATCGCTTGCAGAATCAGCAGACGCAGGCGTTATTGGATGCCCTTGGACAGCTCGTCCAGGGTCAACGTGCACTGCAACATGATGCGGCAGCCGCCGCTTCACCGCTACCGCAGCCACAACTCGCAGTTGCACCGCCTTTTAGGCACTACGACCCGGCGCACGAATCGTGGCCAGAATGGTCCCGACAGTTCGGCTTTCATCTAGCCGCCTACAGAATTCAAGGTAATGAGCGGCAACCATTTTTGCTTTCTTGTGTCGGTGTGCCACCTACCGTGTGATAGTGAAATTGTTTCCCCGACGCGACGTAGCAACTCTGTCCTACGAAGAAATTTTGTCGGCATTGGATGCCTATTTCAAAGAAATGGTTAATGTGGTTGCAAAGCGGTATACGTTTTTTCGTACAAAACGTACGGCCGGTCAAACTAATAGGGAGTGGGTAGCAACATTGCAAGGACTTACTAGGGACTGTGCCTTTGACTGTGACTGTGGCCTTTCTTATTCAGATACAATGGTTCGTGATGCAATTGCACAGAACGTTTCTGATGTTCGCATACGGGAGCAAATTTTGAAACTAGTAAATCCCTCCCTTCAACAAGTGATAGACATATTGGATAGACAAGACACACTTGACTGTGCTCAGGAATCTTTTGAAACTTGGCCAGCTGTGTGTAACATTAACCGGCCCGCCGGGCGAGCTGCGCGGTAAATTTCCCTCGCGCACGTTGAAGCAGCTGCCGCCGCGCTCTAAGCCACGTGTGCCGCGCCAGCACACAAATGCAGTGAAATCATGCCCGCGGTGTGCTACTCGACATTCGCGTGAACAGTGCCCGTCACGCCAAGCTATTTGCTTTTTCTGCAATAGGAAAGGACATGTTCAAAGTGTTTGCCAGAAAAAGCTCAGAGCAGACGATCACAACCATTCCAGGCCCTTTGCTTCGCGCCGGAATCGAACCAAGGACACTCAGACTCGTGGACCTTCGCCCATGGACATTCATGTAGTTAATTCCACTTTGTCCAGTGACACTTTCGCTAACAGTGACTGTGTTCGTCCCACAAAAACTGTGCGTCGACGTCGCCGGAAATCACGTCAATTAGCAAGTGATTCTGTACCAGTGTCTGTTCAAATTGCACGAGACAGTCGTTCTTGTCGTCAGCAGGACAATAAACTTTTTGTAGATTTGGACTTTCATGGCAAGGTCATACCATTCCAGCTCGATACCGGAGCTGCAGTTTCATTGCTCAATCGCGAAACGTACAAACAACTGGGCAAACCTCCGTTGCGTGCCGCAAATGTTCAGTTAAAAAGTTATTCAGGACAGAAAATTCCTGTGTTAGGACAGTGCAGCCTTCTTGCAACATACAAGGAACAAACAAAACTTGTGTCATTTTACGTTCTTCGTTCTTCTACTGCAGTGAACTTGTTTGGTTTAGATTTATTTCAGTTGTTTAACATGTCTATTGTAAATCAGGTCCTATCAGTGAATCAAACTGTGCCTTCAGACAGTGTTTCTCGCTTATGTGAAGAATTTGCAGACATTTTTGCACCGGGCTTAGGTTGCGCTAAAAACTATGAAGCACAATTGGAACTGAAAGTCAATGCGCAACTGAAATTTTTCAGAGCGCGCAATGTTCCCCACGCATTGCGTGATGAGGTCGCAAGAACATTAAACGATCTAGAATCACAGGGTGTAATTGAACGTGTGCAAGCTTCTCTCTGGGCCTCACCCTTAGTAATTTTGCCAAAACCTTCCGGAAAATTGAGACTTTGCGTGGACTTCAAGGCCACAGTGAATCCACAACTAGTGACTGCTACTTTTCCTTTGCCCCGCCCGGAAGATCTTTTTGCTAAACTGTGCCCGGGAAAATATTTTTCAAAGTTGGACCTAGCCGATGCGTACTTGCAAATACCGGTGGACGACGAATCCCAGCGCGTATTGGTGGTTAACACGCATCTTGGATTGTACAGGTTCAAAAGACTGCCGTTCGGGTGTGCATCCGCCCCTGCATTGTTTCAGCAATATTTACAAACTATTTGTGCGTCGGTCCCTACTGCAGCAAACTATCTGGACGATATAGTGATCTCCGGACAGACAGAAGACGATCATCTTGCGAACCTACGAACATTATTTCAGGTCTTGCGACAAAATGGTCTTCGCTTGCGGAAGGACAAATGTGTGTTTTTTGCTCGTGACTTACCATACCTGGGACATGTCATTAATGCCCACGGCATACATCCGAGTCCAGAGCACCTCCGTGCCATACAAGATTTGCCTTTGCGTCCAAATTGCTCTCGTCTGCGCAAAGAAATTATTCCCAGATAGAGAAAGAAGCTTTGGCTCTCGTGTTTGGTGTTACTAAGTTCCATGATTTCTTGTATGGTCGTCACTTTACCGTCATCACAGACCACAAACCATTGACATCGCTTTTTCATCCGAACAAGCCTGTACCTCCACGTACAGCGCAGAAATTCATTCACTGGTCTATTTTCCTCTCGCAGTACCGCTACGATATCTTGTATCGGTCCACTGCTAAGCACGGAAACGCCGATGCGTTGTCCCGTTTGCCTGTTGCTGAGGATAAAGCATTCGATTCTTCCGAACTTGCTTGCATGTTCATTGATTCGGAAACCGATGAAGTGGTCGAATCGTTTCCGATTGATTTTCGTCTTGTAGCTACAGCCACAGCTGCTGACCCTGTCCTTGCTACTGTTTTGCGTTTTGTTGCTACGCAATGGCCTTTGTCAAAGTCTCGGATCGAGGATCCGCTGGTTCGCCGATTTTTTGCTCACAAGGAGAGACTTTTTGTTCGACGTGGTGTTTTGTTGTTGCGTTCTGATAATGATCAGTCCCGAGTCGTGGTCCCACGTTCGTTACAGTCCTCTGTCTTACGGCTTCTTCACCAAGGACATTGGGGTATAGTGCGAACGAAACAACTTGCTCGTCAGCACTGTACTTGGTTCGGAATCGATGCTGCGATTACGAATATGTGTTCTTCTTGCATGGCGTATGCCGAACAACAATCCGCACCGCCGCGGAAAGTCTTTGCATGGCCGAAAGCCACTTCCCCTTGGCAACGCTTGCACATTGATTTTGCTGGTCCATTCTGGAATGCTAGATGGTTGGTTCTGGTCGATGCCTTCAGTACTTTTCCTTTTGTTGTCAGGATGTCTTCCACGACGTCCTCTGCCACCATCCAAGCGTTGTCTGCTATCTTTTGCATTGAAGGTCTTCCGCAGACTATTGTTTCCGACAATGGCCCACAATTCATGTCCGCAGAATTTCAGTCATTCTGCCAGGCCAATGGTATTCAACATCTGACATCCGCGCCGTTTTCGCCTCAGTCAAACGGTGCCGCTGAACGATTGGTCCGGATTTTCAAGTCACAGATGTTGAAATTGAAAGAGTCGCATTCTCGGGAGGACGCGTTGTTGCTCTTTTTGTCTTCGTATCGCTCTCAGCCCCGAGATGGTCGCTCGCCGGCTGAGTTGCTCCACGGTCGTCCTCATCGAACCCTGATGTCTTTGCTGCATCCGCCGCATCAGGTTCCTGTGCAGCGGCAGACTCCTGCTTTTGCTCCAGGCGACGTTGTATTCTATCGCACCTATCGAGGTTCACGGCGTTGGCTCGCAGGGCGCATTCTTCGCTGCCTCTGCCGCGCGATGTATTTGGTTTTGGGGGCCTCTGGTGAGGTGCGTCGGCATCTCAATCAGCTGCGCCTCTGTCGTCGCACGGGTTCTGCCGCTCCCCGTCTGCTTTCAGCGACGGTGCCGTCCGGTCAGCGCCCTGGGGACCCATCTACTGGCTCGCCTCATCCCCAGGTGTTACCGACGATGCCTTCCATTTTGCCCCATGGCGACGCGCCGCCACAGCAGCCGCCGCCGCCGCCGCCGCCGCCGCCGCCGCCTGTTCTCCCGCCGGCGCCGCCCGCATTCGACGCTTCGCTGCAGCCGCCAAGCGCCTCCCTGGGTCACGCGCCGCCGATCGCTTCCCGTGACCAGCTGTCCTCCGCCATGGACCTCTTGCCCGCTCCGGACCACATGATGTCATCGCGCGTCGGGTACCCCGACGCAATGGAGGTCGACCCTTCGGCCCCTCCTGTCTCATTACGGGCGCATACCCCGCATGTTGACGTGCACCCTGGACTAGGTTTTCAGGCGTTTCCTAGATCCCCTCGGACCGAATGGCCGGGTGCAGGTGGCACAGCCTCGCCTGTTGTTAGGCTCCCCACCTCATCGCATACGTCAACATGGGGTCCTCCCCACGGCGGGCGGAAGCCTTATCAGACGACCGTTCGCCGATTTGCGGGGGAGGAATGTGGTGTCACCGCCAGACACCACACTTGCTAGGTGGTAGCTTAAATCGGCCGCGGTCCATTTAGTACATGTCGGACCCGCGTGTCGCCACTGTGTGATCGCAGACCTAGCGCCACCACAAGGCAGGTCTCGATATACGGACGAGCACTCGCCCCAGTTGTACGACGACATTGCTAGCGACAATACGGACGAAGCCTTCCTCTCATTTGCCGAGAGACAGTTAGAATAGCCTTCTGCTAAGTCCATGGCTACGACCTAGCAAGGCGCCATTAGCCTTACCTAGTTTGAAAGTATCATATGAAATGTCTCATCGAGAATGCTGTATTCATCAAAGAATAAAAGATAAGTATTTGAGGAGCTGCATACTTTTCTTATGAGAATTCACTATTTATCCTGTTCCAGAATTCACGCCCGTCTGCGTTAGATAGCGTACCTATCGGCCCCCTCAAAATAACACTGTGTCGGCACTTCTGTCAACACATCATATATTACGTAAAGTTTCTCACGTACAATACTAGGAAATTCACTTGGTTCAATTGAAAACAAGTCTTTCTATTCTAACAGCACATTTAGCGATTCAGAGGCGACCTATGCGGTATGTCCCTACCAGATTGCCTTTCGCCATGACTAAAAGTACTTAAGTGAAAGTTTGCAATAAATGTTCAATGTTAATGTTCGCCATAAAAGTAGAAATAAAGTCAGCACTTGCCACGCGGAATTGTAATTCACACGGACGGCACACTAACGGTTACTTCGCGAATTTTAAGCGATCCAGGACGGTGTACAGTCGTCGTGAGTTCACCATCCGTTTTTACGCGCTTTGTCACAGTTCGGCTCTGACGTCATCCGAGGCAGAGCGCGATCCGACGTTCGACACACGTGGATCTAACCCTGGCTGAATGTGAAGTTAACCTTGCTACTGCCCCTCGCGCTGTGTTTATATAGGTTCCGGAGCGGACGGCTGAAGGAACTTCTGTTGTCTAATGCTATCTGCATACTGCAGCAGCCTCCGAACGACCGCTTTCTCGGGCACATAAACTTTAATAACATATTTACAAATTAATTTTTTACTTGTATTCAATTAAGTTGTTTGAAAGCACAAAAATAGTTTCAGCTGGCTTGAATGAAAAATTTGCCTTCTAGAATTTTTATAGTGGAACTAACGGTAGATAGTTACCTCTGAACCACATCTTTACTCGAACTTATGTCAGCAGTTATTAATACTACCACTCCCAATTTTGGTATAGCTCTATCCATTGGTATGTTTTATCATCCACTTTAACCAAAATTCTCTACCATTAAAATTACACGTATTTGATCTACAACAACTACGTACATTTTAATTACAAAATTGGTTTTTACTTAATTGGCCGGCCGCTGTGACCGAGCGCTTCTAGGCGCTTCAGTCCGGAACCGCGCTGCTGCTACGGTCGCAGGTTCGAATCCTGCCTCGGGCATGGATGTGTGTGATGTCCTTAGGTTAGGTAGGTTTAAGTAGTTCTAAGTCTAGGGGACTGATGGCCTCAGATGTTAACTCCCATAGTGCTTAGAGCCATTTGAACCATTTTTTTTACTTAATTACTCAAAAACTATAAGAGGTAGCTTAACGTGGTCTTTCAGTTATTATTTTTGGGGTGAACTGAAACATAAAACAAATTTTCATGTTTCTATGTGTATTATTTAGCGATTTTTATTTTTCCTAAAAACGAGGATTCCGGCGTTAATTTCTGCTGTATGGTTTTGGAAACTTGCACCACTTATTTATGAGCTCTAACTCGACCTTCTGACCAAATTCTGGCTTTCTAGCTTCATTATTTAGAGCCACTTATTTTTCTCTTAAAACGGCATTTTTACGTATACTATTAAGTCTAGAACATAAAGAATTGGTATTTGGAACATTATGACACTAAAGTATGTTTTAACAAGGTTTTAAACATAAATTTTGATTTTTAATTTTATACTCAATTGTGGTGCAATACTTGCGCGCTACGCGCAGATGCGTCAAGGTGACGTGGCGCTGCTACCAGTGAACTGGGGAAGTCCCGGCGCACTCGCTCGCCTGTGTATCTCACGCACGATACAGCGCTTGCTTCACATTGACAAAAAGTAATGTAGTTTCACAGTACCTGATATTTTGTGAGAAATGCTGTGGGCTTCATACTGTGGCAACCACTCGAGACATTCTTCCTCTTTTTCGTTAAACTGGAGAAAAGGCAGTATGGCATTTGGAGCTACAGGTATTGCATGTCTGTCGGTTGGTCAATCTGTATTTGTTAATTGGTTGGCGAGTAACTGTTGTACCGTGTTTAGAAGGGTTCCAATCTGCTATGTCTGAAAGAGAAACATCTGTGATAGCTGCGCCGCGCGGGATTAGCCGAGCGGTCTCAGGCGCTGCAGTCATGGACTGTGCGGCTGGTCCCGGCGGAGGTTCGAGTCCTCCCTCGGGTATGGGTGTGTGTGTTTGTCCTTAGGATAATTTAGGTTAAGTACTGTGTAAGCTTAGGGACTGATGACCTTAGCAGTTAAGTCCTATAAGATTTCACACACATTTGAACATTTTTTTTTTTTTTTTTTTTGTGATAGCTGCATTGCATCTATTGCATGCAGCTGAGGCGAGGGGGTGGGAGAGGTTTGTTCATTTTGGAATAGGCAAATGCAATAAACAGACTATACAAGCAATTTAAATAAGCACACAAGCAAAGAAAACTTCTGCAGCGCCCAGCAGGTAATACTGAATAGAAAAAAAACACTATGAGAGACACTGTTGAAACATGTAAACACACTCCTACAAAGAAAAGACAAAGTAGAATTAAGGTGCCAGTAAAACACAAAATCCCACGACAAAACAAAACAGAGACAATCTGTGGCAGCTGGTGACTGGGTTGTCAGTACGTTATAGCTCCTATATCTTCGGCACCCTGTTATTCGGACATCTTGTTGCCATGTTGTTGTGTCTAGCAATCCTGCATACTCGATTCACTAGACAACCAATCCATCAACTCGTATTAATGAGTTTTATTAAAACAAAACCTTTACAAATACTTAACTTTGATGTGTGTCACAAGCAAAGGGTGACATTCAAAATAATTGTCATTCGAACGGAGAGAAGTCTTCCGATGTAAGAGTGATTTCAAGTGTGCCGCAGGGGAGTGTCGTAGGACCGTTGCTACTCACAATATGTATAAATGACCTTGTGGATAACATGGGAAGTTCACTGAGGCTTTTTGCGGATGATACTGTAGTATATCGAGAGGTTGTAACAATGGAAAATTGTACTGAAATGCAGGAGTAGCTGCAACGAATTTACGCATGGTGCAGGGAATGGCAGTTGAATCTCAATGTAGACAAGTGTAATGTGCTGCGAATACATAGAAAGAATGATACTTTACTATTTAGCTACAATATAGCAGGATAGCAACTGGAAGCAGTTAATTCCATAAATTATCTGGGAGTAGACTCCTCAGGGAGTCACACCTAGTGATACGTGGCTGGCGACCACGGGGCCCCGAGCTGAGTCCTGGCATTGCTTCCACTTACTTATGCCAGGCTCCTCACTTTTATCTTTCCTATCCGGCCACCCTCGGCCAACTCTTGTTCTTTTCCGACCCTGACGCTATTAGCTTTCGAGGGCTAGGGGTCTTTCATTTTCCAACCTATACTTCTCATGCAGCGTCTGACCCGGAGCGGGCGGCTGCAAAAGGCGTCTGTATCCCATGTTAGGGGTGGCCTCCAGAACTGCGGAAGGCAACGGAATACCACCGCAGATTATCTTCCCTGCATAATGCAGTCTCCATTTTATGCACAAAAAATGGCTTCCTCTCGTGTTAAATCAGTGTCCGGAGGTAAAATAGTCCCCCATTCGGATCTCCGGGGGGGACAACTTGAAAGGAGGCAAAAAATCAAAACGAGAATTGGTACCTGGAATGTCAGAACTCTGCTACAAGCAGGAAAACTAGAAAACCTTAAAAGAGAGATGGAAAAGAATCATATGGACCTCGTAGGAGTTGCTGAGGTAAGATGGAATGTACATGGAGAGTTGCAGTCAGAGGAATATGTATTGTACTACTCAGGAGGAGAAGCAAAAGGAATTAATGGAGTAGGAATGATTGTGACAAAGGAATTGGCTAAATGTGTGGAATATGTAGACTATACAAATGACCGGGTTATTGGTGTAAGGCTGAAAGGAGCACAAAAAGATTTACTGATTGTCCAAGTGTATATGCCAACTTCAGAACATGATGACCAAATTGTAGAGGAAACGTACAGTGTAATAGAGAGAATAATGGACGAAATTAAAAAGTGCTGCAAAATAGTAATGGGAGACTGGAACGCCATTGTGGGAGAAGGGAAAGAGGGAAACATAGTAGGCAGTCATGGTCTTGGAAAGAGAAATGACAGAGGTGAATTGTTAATTGACTTCTGCAGGGAAAGGCAGCTGATAGCGGCAAACACATGGTTCAAGAACCATAAGAGGAGGCTCTACACTTGGAAATCACCAGGGGATAAATACAGAAACCAAATCGATTTTATACTGGTAGAAGAAAGATACAGGAATGGAATCAAGAAGGTGCACACATTACCAGGTGCAGATATTAATAGTGACCACAACTTACGTATGGCAGAAATAGAAGTAAGAATGAAAAAACTGAAAAAGGCGACAATGGTGAAGAAGTGGGATTTAGAGAAGATAAGGTCCAACAAAGAACGAATTACAGAAATGCTGTCTCGGGACTTTCTAAACACATTACGAGACAAAGAAGCACCTGATAATGCCAACGAGTACTGGAATATGCTGAAAGAAGGAATCATTAAAGCAGGACAGCAAAATACAGGATATGTAAAAGGGAAAAGGTCAAAAAAACCATGGGTCACACAAGAAATGATTTCCAAGATGGAGGAGAGAAGAAAATTGAAAAACAAGAACACTGAAGATGCAAGAAAGATATACCGAAGGTTAAATAACGAACTGCGAAGAGAAACAGAGCAGGCTAGGAAAAAATGGCTAAAAGAGGAATGTGACGAAATTGAAGAACTGGACAGGAAGGGAAGATACGACTGACTATACAACAGAGTAAAGACTATGACATGGGAACAAAACAGAGCAGGAAGTGCTACTATGGAAATTTTGAGTAAAGACGAAGAGGTAATGTACAAAGATCGTGACGATGTCCTCCAGAGATGGGAAGAATATATAAAAGAGCTATATGACACAAATAGCAAACCAGAAACTCTGGAACTTGAATCAAACAACAGTGTAAGTGATGAAGAGAAAGGACCGACCTCGTAATGGAAGAAGTAAAGTCTGACATTGCTGCAATGAAAAATGGCAAAGCAGTAGGAACAGATACAATACCGGGAGAAATATTAAAATGCTTGAACCACAATGGAATAAGAGAAATATTGAGGTTATGTAATAAAATATATGACAGTGGTGAATGGCCTGAGGACTTTTTGACAACAGTAATGATTCCATTACCGAAAAAACTCGACGCGCAAGTCGCCAAAGTGGCGTCAAATCGAAAGACTTGCACCAGGCGGGCGGTCTACCCGATGGGAGGCCCTCGTCACACGACATTTCATTTCATTTCACCGAAAAAACAAGGAACAAAGAAATGCAGCGAGCACAGGACAATCAGCTTCATTTCACATGCAGCCAAAGTGATGTTAAGAATTATTAATAAAAGACTTGAAAAAGTAATAGAGGAGAATCTCGGCGAGGAGCAGTTTGGCTTTAGACGGGATACGGGCACCAGAGATTCAATAGGGCTCCTACGAATCTTGGGAGAAAGGTTTATTGAAAAAGGAAGAGACCTATATATGTGCTTCATCGATTTAGAAAAGGCATTTGACAATGTGGTTTGGGACAAGCTTGTGGCTATTATGAGGGAAAAGAGAGTAGACTGGAAAACCAGAAGACTTATAAACTCATTATACCTTAATCAAAAAGTTTCAGTTAAAGTGAGAGGAGAAAGTACAAACGGGATCAGACTAGGGAAAGGAGTAAGACAAGGATGCTATTTATCACCTACTCTTTTCAACCTGTACCTGGAAAATATGATTGACCAATGCTCATTAGATGACAAAGGAGTAGAAATTGGAGGAAGAAGAGTAGGGTGCTTGAGATTTGCTGATGACATAGTCATTCTAGCCACAGGGGAAAAAGAATTACAGGATTTGGTGGACACCATTGCAACTAACGGAAAAAAATATGGAATGAAAATTAACACAAATAAAACAAAAGTATTGGCAATAGGAGGAAATAAGGAAATAAAAATTGTGCTGAATGGAGAAACACTAGAACAGGTGCAAAATTTTAAGTATCTTGGAAGCAGGATAGACACCGACTGGAAGTGCACCACAGAAATTAAAACAAGGATAGCAATGGCAAAAAAGGGATTTTATAAGAAAAGTAGAATCTTCTGCAGCGGTCTGGACAGAGAACTCAGAAAGAGACTCATAAAATGTCTTGTATGGAGTGTTCTTCTAAATATGGCGCAGAACCATGGACTATGAGGAAAAAAGACAGAGAAAGGCTGGAGGCTTTTGAGATCTGGACATGGCGGAAGATGGAAAGAATAAGTTGGATGGACAGAGTAAAAAATGAAGAGGTACTGTGAAGAGTGGGAGAGAAAAGACAGTTACTAGATGTAATAAAGAGAAGAAAAAGAAATTGGATTGGGCATACATTAAGAAAGAATGACGGACTGATAAAAACAGTTTTAGAAGGTTACGTAGAAGGGAAAAGGAAGCGAGGAAGGAAGAGATTCCCGATACTGGATGACATAATGGACGGTACAACATACAGCAGCCTTAAGAAGGAAGCAATGGATCGCAGAAAATGGAGAGGCAAAGGACCTGCTAATATAGCAGATAACGGATGATGATGATGATGATGATGAGGCATTAGGAGTGATTTAAAGCGGAATGACCATATAAAACTAATCGTCGGTACAGCAGATGCCAGACTGAGATTCATTGGAAGAATCCTAAGCAAATGCGCTCCAAAAACAAAGGAAGTATGTTACAGTACACTTGTTCGCCCACTGGTTGAATACTGCTCACCGGTGTGGGATCCCTACCAGATAGGGTTGATAGAAGAGATAGAGAAGATCCAACGGAGAGCAGCGCGCTTCGTTACAGGATCATTTAGTAATCGCGAAAGCGTTATGGAGAGGATAGATCAACCCCAGTGGATGACTCTGCAAGAGAGACGCTCAGTAGCTCGGTACGGGCTTTTGTTGAAGTTTCGAGAACATACCTTCACCGAGGAGTCACGCAGTATATTGCTCCCTCCTACGTATATCTCGCGAAGAGACCAAGAGGATAAAATCAGAGAGATTAGGGCGCACACAGAGGCATACCGACAATCTTTCTTTCCACGAACAATACGGGACTGAAATAGAAGGGAAAACCGATAGAGGTACTCAAGGTACACTACGTCAGGTGGTTTGCGGCGCATGGATGTAGACGTAGATAATTAGTCTTCTTCAGAATAGACAAACAACTGTGCTACATATAGATTGCTAATGACGAGGCTACGATGCGTGGGCTAACGAAGTGGCTAACACTGAAGTTGCTATCGAAGTGGGCGCCACCAGTCGGGCGTGGCACTTAGGTCCTCTTCACGTAGAGGCCGCAGCTGTCGCGTTGTCATCCTGGATGGAGGTCAGTCAGCATGCAATTCGCTGACGTCTTTTCCCAGCCTTCTCTTCTCTGTCGTTCCCGACTGGCATGCCGGCGCTGACTTTACGCCGTAACAGGATACACAGGCAGCGTGTATCAGTATTTCTGCTGTGAACTTCCAATCACTTTTTGAGTCCATGTTAGGTCGAGTTCCTGCATTAAGTTGGGCAAAAAGAGGTCCAATAGTGTATTTTTAAAACTGAAATCATGGTAAATGCGGATCTGTCTTTCTTTAACCAATATTCTAAGTTGTAAGTATTGTGTCTCACTGTTTAGAGGCACAAAACGCGTGGGTGTTTTCAACTCGTTACTAAATGCAAGTAAAGAGGAGGCCGAGTTGATAGGAGCTGAAGGAGTCCAGGTTGCAATAAAATGCGGTACGGCACGTTGTTAGAGAGAAGGATTATTATTCAAGAAACACATAGTACAATGAAATTACTTATCTTCAGTAGTTTGTAGGACTGCAGCTGCGGCTATGAACTGACAGTCTCGTAACATGGAATACCACGAACTAATACAACATATTCTCAGGGACTAAGCATGATGGGCTCTCCTCAGAGAATCAATGCAAACATTACAGAACTGGCTGAGGGCCGATTATGAAAGTGCGTCTGCCTAGGCTGAAATCCAGCTAAGAAGTGAACGAGGCACAGTCCAGTTTCGTCGAGCTGCACAGCCCGCTAGAGTGCGCTGTGCTCGGCAGACGACGGGCTGCCAACCTTGTGCTGGCGCGGCGTTGTAGTAGTCTCTACAGTAAGGTCAGCATTGCTTTAAGTGTTATTATTGTTATCCGGTACCACTATTTTTTACTATTGTCGTTACCAAGTAATAAATTAAAAATACTGAAACGCTTCGTTCAACTTTGGTAATCAGTCACACTCAGAAAAAGCTGTTTAGAATTGGTATGAAAACGCCATGGCCGTGCTGTCGAAAACGATTAATTTGGTGGTGATCTAATCTGTTGTTAAAAGAACCTCGATGGTGTCTGCGAGGAAGATAGGCTTCGCTCACTTTCATATCGAGGACCCATGCTTGATTCGCGGTGTGGGACGGATTCATCTTCTGTGCGAGAACTAGAACAGGGAGCAGTCAGCCTCACTATGTGAATAACTGAGGAGCCACTTGAATAAGAGTTGGTGTCTCCGAGTTGTGGGAAATCGACAGTGGCAGGGAGAGCATTGAACTGAAGTGTACTCACAGCATGCCAGCCATACAGAATCCGAATAATGCCATTGGCGTTGCCGGTCGATACTGAATGAACCGACAGGTGTAATAGACAGGGCTTCAGTTTTCTACGTGTGGCCATTGTGCAGGCAACTATAAAATTACGAATGCATTTTTAAAATACGTCTCATGAGGAGGAACGGCAGTTGATTTTAAGTGAACATGACGAATACTTGTGTTACTTTTGTAAGAAGAAGTCTTTTCCTCTAAATATCTTTAATATTTTTGCTGCATTCCATGTCATCTTCTTCTTCTACTCCTTCCTCCTCGTTTCACATATTAGGCAGATTAGCTGTCACCGTAGTCCATTTCTTGTATGGTCTTCCTACGCTTCTTCCAATGCATTTATAATTCAGAGCCTTATCAGGACTCTTTCTCTATCCATACAGTCTACATATGGGTTTAATTTTCTCCTATTTTTCTTTTTTTGGGTTATATATTTCAAAATCTTTCCAAGTATCTTCATTTCATTTTCAATCTTCCCTTGAACATTTCTTTAGCCTGTATTCTACTTTCTTGGCGTCTTGTTGTTGCCAATGTTTCACTCCCATAAGTAAGGATTGGTAGTGCTTTTGCTATATGAAAGTTCAGCTAGCTTTCTTGGCTGCCTTCACTCTGCAAAAGTTTTGCCATAGTTCCACATATGAAAATAAATGTATTTAATTTTTTCCACATCATGGTTATATTTTTAAGTGATCGCAACCTAGATATTTAAAAAGTTTTCGTTGTTCCAAGATTTTATTATTCAAGACTCTTTTAGATCTTACTGTTTGCCTAGAAATGCAATCACTTTCGTTCTATCTACCGACAAAGTTAGGTTGTAATCCGAGGCTTTCTGCTCTAACTTATCAACTAGCGGACTCCCATCTGTAATCAGAGATAGGTCATCTGCATATGAAGTTACATACAGTCTAGCGCTTCCATCTAAGAGAACATTTATCCTTATCATTCCACAGCATCCATGTCGTACCTACTTGTTTGCGTTCATTAGCTTTGTTGTTATATTTTCCATATCTATAAACAATTCAGTGTTTGTGTATCGACTCTTAATAACATTTATGAGGTGAAACGGATAACCACGTTCAGTCATGATATTCCGTACTATTTCTCTAGTCACATTCTAGAATGCTTTCTGAAAATCCACAAAAGCAATACAGGTTTCTCTACTGATCTCTCACCTCTTTTCTGTAAATTATCGCAGTGTAAAAGCATTGTCAATAGTTGATCGTCCTTTTCTAAAACCAGATTGTTCTTCATATATTAGCTCATCATCATCATCATCATCATTTAAGACTGATTATGCCTTTCAGCGTTCAGTCTGGAGCATAGCCCCCTTATACAGTTCCTCCATGATCCCCTATTCAGTGCTAACGTTGGTGCCTCTTCTGATGTTAAACCTATTACTTCAAAATCATTCTTAACCGAATCCAGGTACCTTCTCCTCGGTCTGCCCCGACTCCTCTTACCCTCTACTGCTGAATCCATGAGTCTCTTGGGTAACCTTGCCTCTCCCATGCGTGTAACATGACCCCACCATCTAAGCCTGTTCGCCCTGACTGCTACATCTATAGAGTTCATTCCCAGTTTTTCTTTGATTTCCTCATTGTGGACACCCTCCTGCCATTGTTCCCATCTACTAGTACCTGCAATCATCCTAGATACTTTCATATCCGTAACCTCAACCTTGTTGATAAGGTAACCTGAATCCACCCAGCTTTCGCTCCCATACAACAAAGTTGGTCGAAAGATTGAACGGTGCACAGATAACTTAGTCTTGGTACTGACTTCCTTCTTGCAGAAGAGAGTAGATCGTAGCTGAGCGCTCACTGCATTAGCTTTCCTACACCTCGCTTCCATTTCCTTCAGTATGTTGCCATCCTGTGAGAATATGCATCCTAAGTACTTGAAACCGTCCACCTGTTCTAACTTTGTTCCTCCTATTTGGCACTCAATCCGTTTATATTTCTTTCCCACTGACATTACTTTCGTTTTGAAGATGCTAATCTTCATACCATAGTCCTTACATTTCTGATCTAGCTCTGAAATATTACTTTGCAAACTTTCAATCGAATCTGCCATCACAACTAAGTCATCTGCATATGCAAGACTGCTTATTTTGTGTTCACGTATCTTAATATCACCCAGCCAGTCTATTGTTTTCAACATATGATCCATAAATAATATGAACAACAATGGAGACAGGTTGCAGCCTTGTCTTACCCCTGAAACTACTCTGAACCATGAACTCAATTTACCGTCAACTCTAACTGCTGCCTGACTATCCATGTAAAGACCTTTAATTGCTTGCAAAAGTTTGCCTCCTATTCCATAATCTTGTAGAACAGACAATAACTTCCTCCTAGGAACCCGGTCATATGCCTTTTCTAGATCTATAAAGCATAGATACAATTCCCTGTTCCACTCATAACACTTCTCCATTATTTGCCGTAAGCTAAAGATCTGGTCCTGACAGCCTCTAAGAGGCCTAAACCCACACTGATTTTCATCCAATTGGTCCTCAACTAATACTCGCACTTTCCTTTCAACAATACCTGAGAAGATTTTACCCACAACGCTGATTAAAGAGATACCTCTGTAGTTGTTACAATCTTTTCTGTTTCCATGTTTAAAGATTGGTGTGATGACTGCTTTTGTCCAGTCTGATGGAATCTGTCCCGACTCCCAGGCCATTTCAATTATCCCGTGTAGCCATTTAAGACCTGACATTCCACTGTATTTGATGAGTTCCGACTTAATTTCATCCACCCCAGCCGCTTTATTGCACTGCAATCTATTGACCATTTTTTTTCCACTTCCTCAAATGTGATCCTATTTCCATCATCATTCCTATCCCATTCTACCTCGAAATCTGAAACATTACTGATCGCATTTTCACCTACATTGAGCAACTCTTCAAAATATTCCCTCCATCTGCCCAAGGCATCCACAGGATTCACTAGCAGTTTTCCTGACCAGTCCAAAATACTTGTCATTTCCTTCTTACCTCCCTTTCGAAGACTGCTAATTACACTCCAGAATGGTTTTCCAGCAGCTCGACCCATAGTCTCCAACCTGTTTCCAAAGTCTTCCCATGATTTCTTCTTGGATGCTGCAATTATCTGTTTGGCTTTGTTTCTTTCTTCAACATAATTCTCTCTGTCTACCTGGGTTCTGGTATGTAGCCATTTTTGATACGCCTTCTTTTTCCTTTTACAGGCTGCCTTGACTGTATCATTCCATCAAGCTGTTTGCTTCATCCTACTTTTACACACTACTGTTCCAAGACATTCTTTAGCCACTTCTAGTACTGTGTCCCTGTACCTTGTCCATTCCTTTTCCAATGACTGTAATTGACTACACTCAACTAACTGGTACCTTTCTGAGATCGCTGTTATGTACTTGTGCCTGATTTCCTTATCCTGAAGTTTCTCCGCTCTTATCCTCCTACATATGGACCTGACCTCCTGCACTTTCGGCCTCACAATCCCAATTTCACTGCAGATTAAATAATGATCAGTGTCATCAAAGAATCCCCTGAATACACGTGTGTCCCTCACAGCCTTCCTGAATTCCTGATCTGTTATTATATAGTCAATGACAGATCTGGTTCCCCTGCCTTCCCAAGTATACCGGTGAATGTTCTTATGTTTAAAAAAGGAGTTTGTGATTACTAAGCCCATACTGGCACAGAAATCCAAGAGTTGTTTCCCGTTCCTGTTGGCCTCCATATCCTCTCCAAATTTACCCATAACCTTTTCATACCCTACTGTTCGATTTCCAATCCTGGCGTTAAAATCACCCATGAGCAGAACACTGTCCTTGTCCTTTACTCTAACAACTACATCACTGAGTGCCTCATAAAAACTATCCATCTTATCTTGATCTGTCCCTTCACAATGCGAATATACTGACACAATCCTAATTTTCTTGCTAGACACTGTCAAATCTATCCACATCAGTCGTTCGTTTACATACCTTATTGCAACTACACTGGATTCCATTTCTTTCCTGATGTAAAGCCCTACACCCCATTGTGCTATTCCTGCTTTGACTCCTGACAGGTAGACCTTGTATTCTCCCACTACCTCTTCTTTCTCACCCCTTACCCGAATGTCACTAACAGCTAAAACATCCAGCCTCATCTTACTTGCAGCCTCTGCCAGCTCTACCTTCTTCCCAGAGTAGCCCCCATTGATATTAATAGCTCCCCATCTCATTACCATTTGTTTGCCAAGTCGTATCTTAGGAGTCCCTGGTTTGTCAGTTAGAGGTGGGACTCCGTCACCTCCAAAGGTCCGAGGCATTTTGCTCTGATTGTTGCCAGCATCATATTTAAAGTACCAGGGAAGCAGGTTGCTAGCCTTACTTGCCCCAAGTCCCATTGGGTTTTACTCCTAGCGGCTGAGGGACTAACCGGAGGATTTGGTAGTCTTTGCCGTATGAGCACAAAGGTGACCACGACTCAGAATATGTCCGAGATGCCCAGCCTTATTCCAAAGTAACTGGTATCCCGACTGTCGGGACCACTTACTTGGCCACTCATACGTTGCCCGTGGTTCATGAACTAGGACATGACTACAGGAACCCACACCATAATATTTCATGTCTTGCATTTAGGATTTTGGCATATAATTTATAGCCCGAATCGAGGAAGCTTATGCCTCGATAACTGCTGCATTTATTTTATTGCCTCTTTTAAAGATAGATATTGCTTTAGTTCTCAGCCAGTCTTTTGATACTGTCTTATTTCTCCAATGTTGATTAAATACATGAAGAAGCCTTGTATCTAGGGGTAACCCTCCATATTTCCGCAGTTCCGTATTAATACCATCTAAATCAGTGGCTTTGCTATTTTTGTAACTTTTAGAGCTCCCATCAGTTCTCTCACATAAATATCGACCAGGTCTTTTGTGTCATTTAGTATCATCTTACTACAATGTTTTACAATGAGCCATCTACTCGGAAAATCCAACGGAAAAGTCTAGATCTTGAATGGTATTTTTGTATGAAAATCTCAGTGAAAGAAATGTGACAGTCGGTTTTCATTAAAAAATGCGACATTCAGTTTGACAGTTCTGCAGTCGCATGTTTTCAAAACAACATCAAATTCGGCATTGAACATTGATAATTTGCGAAAAAGAGTACAATTGAAAGCGATATTTCAGTGAGTTATCGGTGGTGTTCGTATCTTCAGTGATGCAAAGACTGAGTTGATGTCAGTTCGTTGTCATGCGGTGCGTTGGAAGTATTCAGTGCCTTTAAGTTTGTAGTTAATTTCTTTGGAAAAATGCGACAAGTCGGCGTCCGCTCATTGCGGGTCAACTACATGATCGTCTAGTCAATGAGACTGACGAAGAGTGTAGACAACGTCAGGCGGCTAGTCGAATAAGAATTATATAAAACACAATCTGTTAATCCGGTTTGCGAGAAAGAACAAGGTAAACTGTGCTATAAAAATGTGCTGTTTTGTTTTTCTTTTCGCCGTCATTTTCAACAGGGAACAGTAAATTTGTGTTTATGATTAACTTTACAATCCTGTTCGTAGATTAAAATCGTGCGAAATATCGCCATTGAAGCAGCTGAAAAGGTCCGTCTTTTACCCCGTGTATCAATGACTGGTACGAATTACCTATTCCTTTTGACTACTATTCCCCATCAAGGTTTCGACTGCAGTAACAATAAATAAGGTCAGAGAGAGGAGGAGGGGACGAGGAGATGGAGAGAGAAAGAGGAGGAAATGGAAATGAGAAGGGTGGAATGTATCGACAGAGAGATAAGGGAGGAGAAGATGGATAGAGTGTGGGGTAAGAGAAGTATGGACAGAGGGGGAGGGGGTGGGTAGATGATGGACATAGACAGAGAGGAGAAGGAGGAGGAGGAGATGATAAAGGCAAGGGGGAGAAAGACAGGTATAATGAAAGAGGGGAGAGAAGAAAATTAGGACGGATGTACAACTTCCTTACACATTTAAAAACTGCAAAGTATTGCCAGATTCACTAGTTGCTGATAAAGCTTTCACACGATTCTGCGTGCACTTTGCGAGTAATGTATTTCGCTTGTCTTTATATTACCTACGCTTTTGATTACTGGGATTATTTATGTATGTTTTACAGTAATTTTCATCTCTGTCTTTTCTGGATTCTTACACCTGATGAGGACTCAATAAAGTCGAAACGTGTTAACACATGTGATCCAGACAAGGGTTTTTAGAACAACGGCCATTCAGATTAGCTTCTAGTGGTCCGCTTCTCCCGAAGATTCCGTGCTCTCGCAGCTTCTGGTGGGGGAGCGAGGGCGAGAGAGAAGAGAGAGAGAGAGAGAGAGAGAGAGAGAGGATGCGGAAGGGGAAGAGAGTTGGCGGACAGCACCCTGGCGGCGCGGTAGCCGCACCTGGCGCAGTTGGTGCGTCCGCCGCCAGGGGCGCCCCGAGCGCCGTTGTTATTGCCCGGCGCGTGACTCGCCAAGTTACGGCCCCGGCGGGAGCGGTGAATTTTTCACCACCTCTGAATTGCATATTAAGTATTGATATCATCACCGGGGCGGCGCGCGGGCAGAAGCGACACGGATCGCTTGATTATTTAGCCGCCGCCTCGCCGGGACCTGCAGATTATTAAATGCAGCGCCGGCAAACCGCCCCGCCGTCTTCACGCCTACGCGTAGCACGCGGCGCCCCCAGGACGGTCTAATTACATTCTGCATTACGGCGCTGTGGTGCGCACAACGCTCGCCTTTCTGACTTCCCCAGGGCGGAAATTCGTCCACACCCTCGCACGCCCGGTTTATCTTAACGCTCCGTAATAAGCTTCCTGTCACCAGCCGGTCCCGCCCACGTCGCAGAAATACGGTATAATTTAATTGTCACACAGCGACCAATTCTTACATTATGAGAGCAACTTCCGCGGAAAATCAATAAAATGTGCAGAGATTTCCGAGATTTCAGTTTAATGTCTACACTTTCCGTTACATCTATATTCTGCGAATCCATGTAGCGTGCTTAGCAGACGTTACTTCACTTCTGTGTGATAAACACACTACGACAGGTACTCATACAATTGTGATTATTACCTTGAAAATGCCTTTCGTATTAAATAAGTAATGCAATACGTATTTTTCTCGGGCAATTTCCGTTTTAAAAACTGCTGAATTTCCAGAATGAGATTTTCACTCTGCAGCGGAGTGTGCGCTAATATGAAACTTCCTGGCAGATTAAAACTGCGTGCCGGACCGAGACTCAAACTCGGGACCTTTGCCTTTCGCGGGCAAGTGCTCTACCAACTGAGCTACCCAAGCACGACTCACGGCCCGTCCTCACAGTTTTACTTCTGCCAGTATCTCGTCTCCTACCTTCCAAACTTTACAGAAGCTCTCCTGCGAACCCTGCAGAACTAGCACACAGTTTTAATCTGCCAGGAAGTTTCATATCAGCGCACACTCCGCTGCAGAGTGAAAATCTCATTCTGGAAACATTTCCCAGGCTGTGGCTAAGCCATGTCTCCGCAATATTCTTTCTTTCAGGAGTGCTAGTTCTGCAGGGTTCGCAGGAGAGCTTCTATAAAGTTTGGAAGGTAGGAGACGAGATACTGGCAGAAGTAAAGCTGTGAGGACGGGGCGTGAGTCGTGCTTGGGTAGCTCAGTTGGTAGTGCACTTGCCCGCGAAAGGCCAAGGTCCTGAGTTCGAGTCTCGGTCCGGCAGACAGTTTTAATCTGCCAGGAAGTTTCAGTGCTGAATTTCTTTATCCGCTGTAGTTTCATGAACGTCCGCTATGGGGGCGCTATATGAGGTCCTCAAACCGGCGTCTGTAACGGAAGTCCCCAGCAAGCAGAGGACTGTCATTGAATTTCTTTCGGCAGAAAACCAGAGCGCTTACAGAACGTCTGCGGAGACCTGGCAGTGGACGAAAGCACGGTAAGTCATTGGGGGAGGCGTCTGATATCATCACAACAAGATCGCGCAAACCTGTCCGATCTCCCGCGTGCTGGCCGGCAGTGCACACCTGTGACTCCTGCAGTGTTGCTGTGTGCGGACACTCTCATTAGATGTGATCGGCGGATCACAATCAAACACCTCGCTTCACAAATGGACGTGTTTGTTGGTAGTGCTGACACACCTGTCCACCACATGTGGTTCTCAAAGGTGTGTGTCTGCTGGTTTCCTCGCCGAGTAACAATAGAGCAAAAAGAGCAACGAAGGACAATCTGTGTGGAGGTGCTTCCGCCTAACTAGGCTGATCGTGACAATTTTTTGTCGAACATCGTCACAGGCAATAAAACATGGCTTCATGACTTCGAACCAGAAAAAAGGCAATCCATTTGCTGGCACCACACAACTTCCTCTCCGAAGAAAAAGTTCAACGCCGGATCCTCAGCCAGCAAAGTGATGGTGACGGTCTCCTGGAAGTCTGAAGGGGTTATTCTGCTCCCTCATTGAGCAACGATCAACTCTGAGGTGTATTGTGCTATCCTCATGAAACTGTATAAACGACTTCAGCTTGTTCGTCGCCACACAAATACAAACAAACGTCTCCATTACAAGGACACAACAAGTCTGCACACCCGAGAGGAGCTCAAGAAATCACATTTGTCCATTCTTCATCAACCACACCTTACAGCGTAGATCTCTCACCTTCCGACTTCTATGGGTTTGGTCCAATGAAAAGTGCATTCCACGAGAAGCAAAACGGGCATGATGACGAGTTACTGATGCCGCAAGACACTGGCTCCGACGTCGACCAGTAGAGTGTCACCATGCGGGCATACAGACCCTCTCAGTAAGGAGGAATAAGGCCATCGCAATGATCGGAAATTATGTTGAACAACGGGTTATTGTAGCCAAAAGGATAGGGAATAATATGGTGTGTTGGAATCCCGAATAAGGCTTTTATGTCGTATTCATCAGATACACTTGGTGTCAAACATAAATAAGGTAGCAGGGAGAAACTCCTTTAGATCGAAAGTAGTTGTTGTTGTTGTTCTGTGGCTTGCTTGTACGCAGTAAGAAAATAGCCCGGTCGCATAGCCAAATAGGGTTAGGCAACATCACGGCAGAAATGATGGCAATACAGGTTAGAAACAGTTCTCAATAATTTATTAACAGAAATTTTACTCTACTTAATATTAGTACACCGGCAAATTTTTTTTTTTCAAGGTACGATCCGTCAAGGATTTAAAACCACAGCGAAAATCAGAAGAAGCTTTGCACACATGTAATGTGCCATCTTTGGTATGCACATCGATCGCGTAAGTCAGACTATTCAGTTATGAGCGCACAGTGAGCACATAAAGATGCTTGGAACAATACAGTCTCGAGCCAGGCGTGAAGTGCATGCTGTCATTCGATGTCTTCATGCTGAGAGGTTCCACCTGATTTCACGCAGCCCACATAACGTAACAACTATGCGTGACAGCAAAGTGCTGCAATAGTCGGTAAGTTGGTTGGTTGATTTGGGAAGGGGACCTAACAGCGAGGTCATCGGTCCCATGGGACTAGGGAAGGATGAGGAACGAAGTCGGCCGTGCCTTACAAAGGAACCATCCCTGCATTTGCCTGATGCGATTAAGGGAAACCATGGTGCAGCAATAGCGCAAGAACTTTGAAGCAGAATGTGCAGACTTTCATGATGTAGGTGGTCAGGGAAGGAAGCGAATGTCAGTTTATGATCTTGTTCTGCTAGTGGATCAAGCTATTTGAGAAACTCCTCTACAAAGGGAAAGTAAGAACAGAAAAAGAGAACTGTTGGCATCAGGAAATGTCCTTCTTCAGGACTACGCTTGGCCACACACTGTCGCTGCAACAAACACGCTCCTTCAGCGTTTTGGATGGGAAATGTTTGATCACTAACCATACAGCCCGCTGATCAGTCTACTGACTGGTTTGATGCGGCCCGCCACGAATTTCTTTCCTGTGTTAACCTCTTCATCTCAGAGTACAACCTACGTCCACAATTATTTGCTTGACGTATTACAATCTCTGTCTTCCTCTACGGTTTTTGCCCTCTACAGCTCCCTCTGGTACCGTGGAAGTCATTCCCTCATGTCTTAGCAGATGTCCTATCATCCTGTCCCTTCTCCTTATCAGTGTTTTCCACATATTCCTTTCCTCTCCGATTCTGCGTAGAACCTCCTCATTCCTTACCTTATCAGTCCACCTAATTTTCAACATTCGTCTATAGCACCACATCTCAAACGCTTCGATTCTCTTCTGTTCCGGTTTTCCCACAGTCCATGTTTCACTACCATACAATGCTGTACTCCAGACGTACATTCTCAGATATTTCTTCCTCGAATTAAGGCCGGTATTTGATATTAGTAGATTTCTCTTGGCCAGAACTGCCTTTTTTGCCATAGCGAGTCTGCTTTTGATGTCCTCCTTGCTCCGTCCGTCATTGGTTATTTTACTGCCTAGGTAGCAGAATTCCTTAACTTCATTGACTTCGTGACCATCAATCCTGATGTTAAGTTTCTCGCTGTTCTCATTTCTACTACTTCTGGTTACCTTCGTCTTTCTCCGATTTACTCTCAAACCATACTGTGTACTCATTAGACTGTTCATTCCGTTCAGCAGATCATTTCATTCTTCTTCACTTTCACTCAGGATAGCAATGTCATCAGCAAATCGTATCACTGATATCCTTTCATCTTGTATTTTAATTCCACTCCTGAACCTTTCTTTTATTTCCATCATTGCTTCCTCGATGTACAGATTGAAGAGTAGAGGTGAGAGGCTACAGCCTTGTCTTATACCCTTCTTACAGATAACGAACTACAAAGACAGGAACTGCAGACTAATGAACAGAATTGGCGGAGAGCACAGATGGCTGCCTTTATGACGGAGGCACTGGAAAGTTGGTAAAGCGCTACGGCAAATGACTAAGTTGATGTGGTGACTATGTAGAGGAGTAGCTGAAACGTGTAGCTAAATGTTGCAAAGAAAACATTTTTTGTCTTCACCGTGGTTGCCATTTCACGACTGAAGGGACCTTGAAAAAAGACATATCCCACTTATGAAGCTGATGTGAGGCAGTTTTAAAGTTCACTGGGAATCCGCCAGTGATTCGGGTTCCCAGCCCAGCCAGAGTATTGATACGGAGAACAAGTGAGAGACCATCTTGCTACGTACTCCTGCTACGTGCTCCGGTAGTAAGTGCTGCCAGAGCCACAAGTATATCATGTGGAGCCCGCCGTTGACGTGTGTTTGCCGGTAAATATCGCGGTCCGTTTCTTACCAGTAAGTCTCTAGCTGGCCTTTGAGACCTTGATTACACACCATTGAACACCAGAGTTTTGACTTTACATTTGTGATCTCGATAGTTCCCAGGATTGTGGTACAAGTTTAACACGACTTTGCTACATGATGGACTTGCCTTTGGTTAGCCATTCACTTCTCGAACTCCACCATCATCGACCTCAGAAATCGCCTGTCTGTTTCACCAGTCTACCCGTTACGGCCAGCGCGACCGACCATAAATGGAGTTCCACCTACGCAGATTAGGATAGAGAAGCACTGATAAGTCTTAACTCTGGTCTATTCCCTAAGGCAGTGAACTATAACTACACGGTTCAATCACATTAATGTGACTACCACCTGTGTTCGGAGTCTGCATGCAATTGAAACATCCCCTAAGAAAAATTAAGAATGACAGTGCTGGTAAACCTCTTACGTTATTTGATTACACAGCTCTACAAAATAAAATTTTTTTTTCGTTGCCAGGGAACTTTGAACGAAAATGGGATATTGTTATGATACTCATTCCGAGTATATTTGTACTTTTTCCAAATTGGCTCTGGTTTTTGAGATATAGGTTATTTGTGGAAATGAGAGTTTCATGTGGATAATATCGACTGTTTTTTAATTAGTGATATTGTACTATCTTTATTAAACAATTGTGCTCAGGGAGTGCATCTGTGTGGTTGAGGATTACATCATGCTAACATCACACTGTCAGCATGTGTTCAGTCCTGTTGTGCGGTGCGTGTGTTGAAGATATTGAGGGTTGTGCAGATTTGAATTCGGCGGTACTCGACATTCATTTGTTGGCCGAGGTAATCCCCGCAACAGCCGATAGGTAGCGTTCAGTGTAAACAAGAAAAATGGCGATGGTCGAAAGTCACACACATGTGCAGTGCAGCTTCAAGGAGATAGAACCTTTTCATCGTGACGTAGCAAATAGGAGGTGAGTATTCATTTCACACAAAACAATTAATGATGTTTGTTGGATGTGATTGACATGCAAATACAAGAAAGTTCTGCATAATATGTAGTATTTGTGCAATTTTGATTTAGGAAAACATGAGTTCTTCACGCCGTCTTTGCGTGAACCATCCAGATGAGTTCTGCTACATTTGTGGTGAATACGTTCTTCAAAAGAACAGGAAGAATATCACTCCTTTTGTGAAGGAAGCGTATGTGGCATATTTCGGAATTAAACTTGGAGATCAATACAAGGCGTGGGCACCCCAAAAATTAAGAATGACAGTGCTGGTAAACCTCTTACGTTATTTGATTACACAGCTCTACAAAATAACGAAAAAGGAAAAGCTTAAACTTCGGAGTGCCTATGGTATGGCGAGAGCAGAAGAACCATACAGATGATTGCTATTTTTGCATTGTTAATGTGAAAGGTTTTAATAGGTTCAAAAAACGATGTTCCTGTACCAACCTTCACAACATTACCCACGCTAACATCATCAGATGACGATGTGCATGGCAAGGAATGTACAAGTAGTGGTTCGGAATACGAAGGACGTGAGACACAACCCCAGCAGTTCGACCAGAAGGAGCTCAGTGACTTGATACGAGAACTCAATCTTTCAAAGCAAGCATCAGAACTCTTAGCATCCAGGCTTAAGGAAAAGAACTGTATTCATCCAAGTGTTAAAATAACAGCTTACCGGACGAGAGAAGAAAACCTTCTTCCATACTTCAACCAAGAAGAGGTTATAGTGTATTGCAGCAATATACCTGGACTTTTACTTGAATTGGGGCTGCCGGAATATAGACCAGAGGACTGGCGTCTCTTCATAGGCAGTTCCACTAGAAGTTTAAAATGTGTTCTCCTACACAATGGCAATCGTTACGCATCTACTCCAATTGCCCACTCAACAAAACTTTGTGAAGCATATGCTAACATCAAGATGGTTCTGCAGAAAATTCAGTATATGCAGCACCAGTGGTTGATTTGTGTTGATTTGAAAATGGTGAACTTCTTGCTTGGACAACAAAGTGGATACACAAAGCACCCATGTTTTATCTGCATGTGGGATAGTAGGGCAAAGCACGAACATTGGAAGCAGAAAACATGGCCTCCAAGGGAACATATGGCTGTTGGTGAAGCAAACATCATTAATGAACCTCTGGTTAGTAGGGACATGATTGTTCTTCCACCATTACATATTAAGTTAGGACTAATGAAGCAATTCACCAAAGCTTTAGACAGAAATGGTAATTGCTTCACATACATCTGCAATACGTTCCCTGGACTCAGTAGTGAAAAACTTAAGGCAGGAATATTTGATGGTCCTCAAATTCGCAGGCTCATCAACGATACCAATTTTACAAGTGTCATGACTGTCACTGAAGCATCGGCCTGGAACAGTTTTGTCGCTGTTGTAAAATGTTTTTTGGGCAATCATAAAGCTCCCAATTACGAGGAACTGGTCAAAAACATGCTCTCTAACTTTCAAAACTTAGGAGCTAAAATGAGCATAAAATTTCACTTCCTTCACAGCCACTTGGATCGATTTCCTCGTAATCTAGGTGATTTCAGTGAGGAACAAGGAGAGCGGTTCCATCAAGATATGAAAGGAATAGAGGAAAGATATAAAGGAAGATGGGACAGGCATATGATGACAGATTATTCCTGGAATCTGCAACGTGACTGTTCTGAAGAGACCTATAAAAGGAAAGCGTGCAGGAAGCGGTTCGTCATGGACGGAAAATGATATACTTATAGAGAAACTTTTCAATTATGTTTTATACGTGGACAAATGCCTATCAGGTTTTCATAGAAGCTATTTATAAAGATTATTTTCTTTTTTCATTGTAGTTTGTAGCGCTCAAGTTCAGTATTAGCAATTTTTTTCTAATTTTTTGAATAAATCATGCATTATCTCAAAAACTAAAGCCAAACTGCATAAACGGTTGCTATATTCGTCCTCAGCACCACTAACCCATCCTAAAGCCACTCAAATATCCTTGGCAAGAAAATGAGTGTTGACCAGTGTTATCAAACAGCTGAACAAAACTGAACGTACTCGGAAATTTCTATCTTTACTTATTCTGATCATCACTAAACTGACACACAATATTTTTAGCGCAACGCCATCTGACCTTCAATAATCCCTACAAAAGAATGGCCCTGACTAACAATAACCTATACTTTTCATGAATCACTTACCTCACAAAAATCTTCGTTACTCGAGCTACTGCAACACAGCGAGCGCCAATACTGCCAGCTAAATAAAAGATTCTAACTACTGAAGGCACTAACTACTGATAGGCATAGTTAGCAAATGAAAGATTTTGATAGAGAACAAACAATGTATTTACCTCAATAGTGTTCAAAAGGCATAATATATATATCAGTTCATGATATACAGTCTTACAAATTTCCTTTTTCTGACGGACACACGTCCAGATCGTCCGCTGTCAAAATTCTGCCATCTCTCTCCCCACATCCACCACTGCTGGCGGCTCACCTCCAACTGCACAACGCTACGCGCTATTCACATCCAACTTCCCAACACTACAAAAGCAAATATTCCAACGATGCAAACCGGCCACAGACTGCACACAGCACAGTCAGTGATTTTCATGCAGAGCGCTACGTGGCTTACCAAAATAGAAACCTAAACAGCCTACTTACACAATAACCACTCACAGATGGCAGTTGGAGAATATATGAAACGCAGAAACAGGTCCGTCGTTGTCGTAATGCGGAAACGGAGTGATTTATCAGACGTCCAAAAGTGCATGAGCGTTTGCTTTCAGGCCGAGGGTGAAAGCAGTTCCGAAACGTAAGCTTGTAAATTGTTCGCGTGCTGTTTTGGTTAAAATACACCATGCATGGTCAAACAACCCTACCACAACAAAGGTCCAAATTTAATGATTGTGGTGTTGCTCACGCTGCTAAATACTGCATTTTCGGGCAACAACAAAGTTATTATGTGGCAGGTGTCATTAGAGCACAGTTAATAAAGTCATTTCATGTAATAATGAATAAACTAGGCACTCATCTTTTCGTGTTTCCCACGCTGGTCTCGTTGTAAAATCATGGCCCAGTCGTCGAAAATCTAGGTGGTGATGATTCCAAGCTTGGATGCAAAGAGGCCTAGGTTTTATCCTGCTATATTCAAAAGATTTGTAGATGCGCTTCACAAACCATTCTTGGAGATTAAACCTTTAAAAGTTATCACAACAGTGATGCAAAAAAAAATAATCAGCACTCCGAATTTAAGTTACACTTCCTTTTAATTGCTTTTATTGCAATATCACGTAACACACAAAACATCACTTCGCAATACAAAACATACTTGAAAACATCCTCACGGTTGAAGTTCACATTTTATAAGCTGACGACAATATACGTCTTTCCAACATGACGTCCAAGACTCGACCTTTTCAAGGTCCGACTCTCTAACTAACTACTCACGCGCCCAAAAATCAGAGTTACAAGTACGTCAAAGATCATAGTGACAAAAGAAAGAATACACATAAGAATAATATCATTGCAATATAAACATATCGATGTATCACAAATGAAATCAAATCTGAATGTTGTCTCAGAAATATGTTAAGTAGTTAACAATGGCAAAATGGCGCTATCGAAAACCGGCACCGAGGCAACTGTAGTCCGCCAAGGTCTGTAGATGACAGAGGTGAAAGATGACTGCGGAGCAGTGTACGGACGAATACACGGGCAACTGTTTAGCAGCTAGCCGCCCAGATGAACCAAGGAGCTACCGCCAGTGTCTCCTGAAAGGCAGTTCAGCGAACATTGTTGCGTATGAGCCTCCGCAGCAGGCGCTTAGCTCATGTACCCATGCTGACTGCTTCTCATTGGTAACGAAGGCTGGAATTTGCATCACAATACAGCAGTTGGACGTCCAGTGAATGGCGATAGGTGCCCTTTTCAGATGACTCACGTTTTATGTTCCATCGCACGGATAGCTGATGGCTTGTATGGTGTGAAACATCTGAAAGCCAACGGCCTCCTAACACGAGACAGCTTTATGATCTAGGGAATGTTTTCATGGCATTCCCTGGGTGATCTAGTCTTCTGGACAGCACAATGGATCAGCAAAAGTACGCGTGTATCCTTGGTACAATGTCCACCCCTACATGCAGTACGCATCTATCGTTGGTACCTTGGCCACCCCTACATGCAGTACTCGCCTATCCTTGGTACCATGTCCACACCTACATGCCGTACACGTCTATCCTTGGTATCATGTCCACACCTACATGCAGTACGCATCTATCCTTGGTACCTTGGCCATCCCTACATGCAGTACGCGTCTATCCTTGGTACCTTGGCCACCCCTACATGAAGTACTCGTCTATCCTTGCTACCATGTCCATACCTACATGCAGTACGCGTCTATCCTTGGTACCATGTCTACACCTACATACAGTACGCGTCTATCCTTGGTACCTTGGCCACCCCTACATGCAGTACGCGTCTATCCTTGGTACCTTGTCCACCCCTACATGTAGTTACGGCACGATGACATCCTCCAGCGGGATAATGCAATCTGTACTACAGCTCGCAGTGTATGTGCGTGGATCGAAGAGCACCAGGATCACTTTACCGTACTCCCCTAGCCACCAAAGTCCCGGATTTGAACCCAATCGGGAATCTGTTGGAACATCTCAATCGGGCTATTCATGCCATGGATCCTCAACTTAGCAACCTAACACATCTGTCCGTGACACAGAAGTCGGCATGGCTCCACATCCCTGTCGGTATCTAGACTCTTTTCGTGCACGTCTAGTGCTGCAAAGTGTGGTTATTCAGGCATCTGACAGGGTGTCACATTAACGTGAATGGACGGTGTACGATCTCTTGCAGGAAGTCCATTAGCTATTCTTGGTGGTGCCTGTAGACGCGATCCTGATGCTGGCTTGAGGTACTGTTGATACTGTTGCTGATACTGGAGCTGGATATCCGCGATTAACGAAGTGAGAATATTTGGAGAGTTCCCAGAACAGACTCAACGATATGATACCATCACAGTCAAATGCGGTAACGCACAGAACGAAGTATACTAGAATCACAGACAGATGGCGCACTCCATTCCGGCCACAACGTTAAATACAAACAAATATGACATATCAAGATTCTGTCCCCCGTACGAATATATATATACAGTCGGAAAGAGAGAAATACGTCCGGTGTACCTTAACTCTCCTAATAAGCTCCCTGTCGGCAGACACGACGAAATTTAATTGCCTGGCAACGACCAGTTCTTACTTTATGCGCCCGACTTCGAAGAAAAAGGAATAAAATGCACAAGGCATTCCGAGATTTCACTTTTATGCCAAGACCCAGTCTATGTTCCGCGAAACGTTGTAAAAGATATGGGGAACAATGCTTCTTTTTGTTTGGAGAACCTCACGACTTCATAATTGTACACTGGATATTTTTCAGACAGAAGTTTTTAACAGTCAATATGTTACGTGACAAAGGTCTGAGTATAAGCAATGTGATGTTTGGTTGTCAGTAGTGTTGTCGTTGCCCGTGTAGCATTCGGAGACTATTAGGTGACAGAGTCTGAGCGGTCCGCGTGTAATTACCAGAACAAAGAGAATCAAACGCAGAGGATCTTGATATTTGGTAATATGGTCTTGTAAAGATTGAGTTTAGATGTGGTTAAGATATTCAGGCAATGTAGTCCCTGCATTGCTTGCGCCCGCGTAATTTTTGATAAGATCGAGAAAGGTAAATTTTCAGTACGAATTTTCTTTATTGATTCTGGTCAGTTAGTTCGATTTTTGGTCGACATTAAATAAAATTATCTTTTCACATGGTTTGGACTCAGCGTTACAGATTCACCGCTTTTTTACCATTTCATTCACCAATGACCTGGCAGAGTTACATATTTTTCATAACTGAATTTTGTACAGATTGTTGTATGAGATAAAAGTGGATTTCACAGTACAGTATTTAAATGCTAGTCTCTTCGATATCATTCAGTAAGTACAATTTCTTTCACCCTTCCCTTATTAAAGTTTTATTTTGCAATCCTATGTCACCACATTGCACTTAGCGGAATACAGTCACTCGAAGCTTTAAGTATGATGTACTTAGCATACCTGCCTTCCCTTGCATTGCACTTGGGCAGTGTTTTCATTAGCTGGTTTGCTGCTGTTTGCTGCTGTGCTATAAGATTATGTTCAAGCATTGAATTTCCAATCATCAAAAGTTCAGTTAATGTTTAATTCAGATCTCATTTTTTTGTTAGTCATTCTTATTCTTACAGTGCAGTGTTAGATGTTCGCCTGTGTGTCATTTAATGTTCAGAATTTTACTTAGTTTGGCTACGTAAACTTTCAGATCATTTTAGCAGAATCAATGTGAGCATTTATTCTTTCAAAGTTCAGTTTGTAACTTTATGCACGATTTTCACTCTCTAAGTTGTGATGTCAGAACTGCAAGACATGTAGAGTGACGTCACACATTGTATCACTGTTCACTGCACTGCATAGTTCAGAATTTTATGGGGTAGCTTCTTTAGTGTACAGTTTTATGTTTGCTCATTATTTTTAGTAAAATTTATTTGACATACAGCTACACAATTTCAGGTGCATTTGGCGACTCTTTTAATCAGATAGAATTTACGTAATCTCACCACTCGCATTTTTTAGTTGGCAGAACGTTCACGTTATAAAACATACACACACAAAAGTTAATAATACGAGACCTGTATAAAAATAAAAAAATAAATGAAAACTAAAAATATAGTTACATATAAAATACATCAGTTCGTCACCATTGTCACATAGCAATACAAATTACCTCGTCAGTCATAAAATGTGCCAGACGCTGTGGTCATTCATGCTGTATGTTCAGTGTACAAAATATGAAGGATAGTCGAAAAGTATTAAATGTTATCTCAAAAATTATGTCACATAATTAATTTTTCTGGGTGTTGTGTGCTGTCCTTAGGTTAGTTAGGTTTAAGTAGTTCGAAGTTCTAGGGGACTGATGACAATGATGTTAAGTCCCATAGTGCTCAGAGCCATTTTAATTAATTTTTGCGTCTAGATTGACCTGAAATAGCTGCAACATTTCTGCTACTTCCGTAAATGAATTGCCACGCAATACTCCACACTATCATTTAACCGTGTCACTTTGGTTTGGTTCATCTAGCGGTGTGCTACGGTACTACGGTGCGGGAATTACAATGTGCACCAGGACCGTATACATGTACCGGAAAATAAACAAAAAAATTATTTACGTAATTTTATCTTTTCGAGGGGATATTGTTTTGACTGTCCTCTCCCTCCACCCCCTCCTTCCGTTTACGTTTAACACAAAGGTGTCAGCATTTACGTAATGGTATATACTCTGTGACACCCCTATGTAATACGGAATTGACCGCTAGATGCCACGAGATTTGGACCCTCCAATACAACAAGGAGGCGAGGAGTGCTGTCAGTAGTAAAGCGGTTAACAGCAGAACGGGTTCCTCAAGAGAAGTCAGTGGCTGAATGCGACCTAGTCATTGGATGTGAACTGAGTAATAAACCCATCAGGAACATTTTAACCCTTCTAAAGTTTCGTTAGTCGGTGATGATGAGATTGTGAAACGGAAACGCGAAGGAACAATTACAGCTGAACTAAGAACAAGCAGCTCTGAGGACAGATACAGTTGCGCTCTCCAGAGGATGCACGCAAAACATCGGATGAAATCAGCGAAAGGAATTACTCGAGCGTTCCAAAGTGCTACCGGCAGTGCAGGTAACACAATCATGGTGCTTAGAGAGTTGAAGCGAATGGGATACAACTGTCGAACAGCACCTCACAGGCTAGACATTTCTGTAGTCAGTGCTAAAAGACGCCTGAGGTGGAGTAGAGGGCGACAGCACTAGAAAGTGCATGACTGGAAACGAATGACTTGGAGCGATGAATCACGCTGCAACCTGTGCCAATCCGATGGAAGGCTTTCAGCTCACCGAAAGACTGTATAAAGTTACGCGCCGTCATGTGTAGTACTCAAAGTACAGACTGGGTGGTATTATGATATGGGGATGTTTTCGTGGTTAGGGTGTGTTTCTCTTATTGAGCTTAAGAAAACGCTAATGCGGAAGGTCTAACGGTTCTCTTTTAATATTCTGCATTGGTTTTATGCTTTTTGATACTACGTAAGATAAGAGTTTAGCATTAATTATTTTCTTTACGTAGGTGAGACCGTTAGAAGCAGAGTATCTTATAGGAGGCCAAAATAAACGTTTGTTTTCAATTTAAATGACCGCAAGGCTCCCTCCAAGATTATCATAACTGGTTTTCATGTAAATACAGTCAAGGCCAAAGTTCGCAGATCTACGACAAGTGGTATCTCTGAACGTATTTGAACTTTCGCAAAATTAACTCGTGGAACTATTCAGATTTAAATTAAATAATGTTTTAAAATCATTTTATCACTTCTGCTCTTGTGGAATGCTTTAAGAAAAGATAATATTAAGTCCACCGCGTAATGGCGCCCAATTGTTGCCAGTCAGCCATCACTGCTTTCGTCTTCTTGATAGCTGAAAAATACTAATTATTCTGTATTTTCAATTAAAACATTGCGATTAGTGACTGGCATGTTCTTGAAATAATACAATGAACTCGCTATTAGATATATATTTCCATCAATAACCTGATACACACCTTGTTTATCGTTTAGTCGAAAGAACAAAAAGAACATCTGCTAGCGTTTAACGCTACACACAATATCTATCTAACAACAGTAACATGAGAATCAGAAACTGCAGAAGACCGGGTAATAACTTATCTTTTCCATCTTCTATAGTTATACAAAGATGTAAATGTTTTATTTCACCCTATTCTTTACTGCAATATTGTTTATCATCGTTATTGTCTTTCCCTACCGTAGTATGGACGTTATATTTTTTGTAAATAATTTTATATTTATTTTCAGAATTGACTTTCAGTCTGGTCCGTTTAGTCTTATTCAACATTTTTATACACACTCCACACGCATCGTTCTTAAACAGCCCAAAAGGGATACTACAAAGGATAAGAACACATATAGTAACATATTTTACAGCGGTGTGTTCTGCGTGCAGCAGAGGAAAAGGTCGGAGGTGGCGATTGTATCAGCCTGACAATGCACCATGTCTTAAAGGAGCGTCTCTAAGGCAGTGATTTGTGGACAATAACATTCGTGAAATAGACTGACCTGCTCAAAGTTCCAATGTGATCTCAGTGAAACACCACTGGAATGAGTTGAAACCCCGACTTCGTTCCAAATCAAGCGCCGAATATGACTACCTTAGCTGGTTTCGACTTTTGAGAATGAATGAGCTGTCATTCCTACACAGACATTCAGAAACCTCGTTGAATGTATCCCCAGCATACCTGAAGAGATGGGTGGACACAGCCCACATTAACGTCCACTGATAGGTGTGTGTCCGTATAATTTTGATCAGATAGTGCAGCTAAGTGCACACTGCACTAACTTGTGAGACAGAGGTACGTGTGAGACCCGGATAAAATCCACGGAGAAAATTAACGACTGTTAGTCTGGTATAAATGGCAGATTGACTGTGGTTTTTAGACGCACTTCCCTGTTTATTCACGCAAATATTGTGCTGGTCCTCAATATTCAGCTCAGAGAATACCATAAATAATTAGACAAAACCCAGCCTTACGTTGACTGTGGCTACAGGAAGCGTATCCGGGCAAAAAAGTTAAATGCGAATAACTTTGCCAAATCATGAAAAGGACGAACCTGCTACGACAGCATAAACATTAGGGGAAAAAAGATTATCTCACCACCCCATTATAAAAAATTAATGTGACCAACTATTGATTATTGCCTAGCGTGTTCCTACATTTGTATTAGACCTTGTACTGTCACAGAAGTAGCTTCGGGCTTCCCAAAAAGTGAAACTGTTCCCAAATACAGGATGGCGCAAACGATGGCGGTTACATTAAGTTGCAAAACGGTTGTAGAAACGCTGTGTTCTCGGTTTCAGAGACGCCAGCCTGTAAATACCGAAGTTTAGGACGTACTTGCCGCGCGAGCGGTCTAAGGCGCTGTAGTCATGGACTGTGCGGCTGGTCCCGGCGGAGGTTCGAGTCCTCCCTCGGGCATGGGTGTGTGTGTTTGTCCTTAGGATAATTTAGGTTAAGTAATGTGTAAGCTTAGGGACTGATGACCTTAGCAGTTAAGTCCCATAAGATTTCACACACATTTGAACATTTTTAGGACGTACTTCAGCTACCATTAAGGGGGTTAAACTCTGGGAAGATTTTACACCATGTGGCAGCTGCTGAAGTCATGAAAATCTTTCTACACTTCAGAACTACTCTGGCGGAATAAATAGTACACCTGGAAAGACGACGTAGATTTATATCCAATGACTGCATATGCCACCTGGGAGATAGTAGATGTACAGATAGCAATTCTTCCAATCCATATGTGGCATACAGCAAACCAGTACTTAACAGTATTAGTCAAAAACAGTCTTGGTTGCAATTTTAGTTTTTTAGTTTTCAACGACGCGTTTCGCCTTATTTAGGCATCTTCAGGTTATCTTTTCTAGATGGACGCGAGAGGCACCAACATCTGCATAACGCGTTCCCGTTCACAGGAGCGAGTAACAGGCCCCCATCTTACTTACTCTGTTAAGGCGAAACGCGTCGTTGAAAAATAAAAAACTAAAAGTGCAACCAAGACTGTTTCAACTAATAGATGTACAGATAATGGTTTCAACGTCGTCCGCCAACAGATAGCGTATAGGCAGAGCTAACAAAGCGCCATCTATGCCTGAAATTTGATAGCCAGAAAGCTCAGTGTGGTGCTGACGTGTGAAGCTAGAAGGCAACCACGCCACAGAGGCGCACTCGCGCCCATTACAGTCAATTCAGCTAGTTGTACTGATCGACTGCTGACGTCAGAGGTTCTCCTGTAATTTTTAGTGGCTCGCCGTGGTCTTCAGCGATGAAAGCAGAGTCTGCCTGCACGCAAGTGATGGTCGCTTGCGAGAACCACGTGGACCTGGTGAGCACAGTCTCGTGGAGTGCATTCGTCCAAGACACGCTGGCCCCACACCCCGTGCAGCAACTTCCCTGGCCATAACGATTTCCAGACCTTGTAACGCCGGAAATACATATCCTCCTATTTCCATCTATTGTACTATAAATTTTTTCCTTATTTTGTTACCTGAAGATATGTCATTTCTCTGTCTTTATATATTGTAATTGTTTTACAATTTATATATACATATGTGTATATATATATATATATATATATATATATATATATATATATATATACTCCTGGAAATGGAAAAAAGAACACATTGACACCGGTGTGTCAGACCCACCATACTTGCACCGGACACTACGAGAGGGCTGTACAAGCAATGATCACGCGCACGGCACAGCGGACACACCAGGAACCGCGGTGTTGGCCGTCGAATGGCGCTAGCTGCGCAGCATTTGTGCACCGCCGCCGTCAGTGTCAGCCAGTTTGCCGTGGCATACGGAGCTTCATCGCAGTCTGTAACACTGGTAGCATGCCGCGACAGCGTGGACGTGAACCGTATGTGCAGTTGACGGACTTTGAGCGAGGGAGTATAGTGGGCATGCGGGAGGCCGGGTGGACGTACCGCCGAATTGCTCAACACGTGGGGCGTGAGGTCTCCACAGTACATCGATGTTGTCGCCAGTGGTCGGCGGAAGGTGCACGTGCCCGTCGACCTGGGACCGGACCGCAGCGACGCACGGATGCACGCCAAGACCGTAGGATCCTACGCAGTGCCGTAGGGGACCGCACCGCCACTTCCCAGCAAATTAGGGACACTGTTGCTCCTGGGGTATCGGCGAGGACCATTCGCAACCGTCTCCATGAAGCTGGGCTACGGTCCCGCACACCGTTAGGCCGTCTTCCGCTCACGCCCCAACATCGTGCAGCCCGCCTCCAGTGGTGTCGCGACAGGCGTGAATGGAGGGACGAATGGAGACGTGTCGTCTTCAGCGATGAGAGTCGCTTCTGCCTTGGTGCCAATGATGGTCGTATGCGTGTTTGGCGCCGTGCAGGTGAGCGCCACAATCAGGACTGCATACGACCGAGGCACACAGGGCCAACACCCGGCATCATGGTGTGGGGAGCGATCTCCTACACTGGCCGTACACCACTGGTGATCGTCGAGGGGACACTGAATAGTGCACGGTACATCCAAACCGTCATCGAACCCATCGTTCTACCATTCCTAGACCGGCAAGGGAACTTGCTGTTCCAACAGGACAATGCACGTCCGCATGTATCCCGTGCCACCCAACGTGCTCTAGAAGGTGTAAGTCAACTACCCTGGCCAGCAAGATCTCCGGATCTGTCCCCCATTGAGCATGTTTGGGACTGGATGAAGCGTCGTCTCACGCGGTCTGCACGTCCAGCACGAACGCTGGTCCAACTGAGGCGCCAGGTGGAAATGGCATGGCAAGCTGTTCCACAGGACTACATCCAGCATCTCTACGATCGTCTCCATGGGAGAATAGCAGCCTGCATTTCTGCGAAAGGTGGATATACACTGTACTAGTGCCGACATTGTGCATGCTCTGTTGCCTGTGTCTATGTGCCTGTGGTTCTGTCAGTGTGATCATGTGATGTATCTGACCCCAGGAATGTGTCAATAAAGTTTCCCCTTCCTGGGACAATGAATTCACGGTGTTCTTATTTCAATTTCCAGGAGTGTATATGTGTGTGTGTGTGTGTGTGTGTGTGTGTCGATGTGTAATTGGTTTGTTTTGTAAATATTATTTGTATTTGTATTTGCATGTATAGGGAAAACAATGCTATCGAACGATTACATCGATAGGTCGTGTGGAGAACGAAAGTGTTTAGGATCTTTGGTAGTGTTAACTCTGCCGCGTGGAGAGCGGGCAGAGCATAGTCTGGCTGGAGTAGGGCGGTGGTGCAGGTGTGTTGTGTGCCGCTCCCGCGAGTTGCCGCGCTTTCGGGGTTTGGCAGCACGTAATTGCGCTCGACTTTCTATGATAGTTTCTGACATGGTGTCGCGGACGGGAAGCATTAGCGGGCGCACATCAAGAGCCCGTTTCGCCTGGTGACCGTGTCGAGAAGAAGGCGCGCCAACATCCAGCTTCAGCGACGGCTGACAATAAGTGATTGTCGCCACCTCTTCGATCAACAACTTCAAACCTTCAATCAACCAACAAGGAAGACTGAAAGTACGTAAAGTTTAGCACTGTATGGCTGACCTCAGCTTTTCAAACTGTTCCATTTGCATCACCAAAATCCAGCAACTTAGCATGAACCTTTGTTGCTCATTGTCCCATTTGAATTACCAAGCAGTGGCTACAATAACCAAACAGAACAATAGTTAGATTACACAAGCACAAATTAAGAGTGTGAGTTTTGTTACCATATTTTAGCTTACCTGTGACTGCAGCTCAGCTTGGTACGTACTAAATTTTACTATTGTTAATTGTTCAAAATCATTTAATTCAAGTTCAAAGTTAAATGACTTATTTCTAAATTGCGTAGATTCAAGTTGCTTTTGAGATGATTGTTGAGGTAGCCCAAGACTAACCTTATTTTATTTTATTTCGTAGAGCTTCAGAAATAAAGTTCACTATTAATTTCAGTCACTAAATTAACTTTCAAGTTTCCGGTTTTATTAATTCTTTTGCTAAATTAAGTCAGAGTGTAGCGAAATTTATTACTTCTGACAAACATTCTTTTTTCACACAACGCATGTCAGCTTTCAGTTCTCACGCTTGTAGTGCTAATTATACTCGTATGTGCATTATCCTTTCTTTTTCAGTTATTATAGTAGTTGTCGATAGGACTGGCGACCGTAATTTTCCCCAAATCTCAAATATCTAATTAAAGCCAGCTAATACTAGGCAACAATCAAATCTGTATGTGGAATGCACTTCCTTGACTCTTGTGCAGAAAGGAGTGCAGTATTCTGCTGCATCCATTTTCAATAAGCTACCACAAGAACTCAAAAATCTTAGCAGTAGCCCAAAGTCTTTTAAGTCTAAACTGAAGAGTTTCCTCATGGCTCACTCCTTCTATTCTGTCGAGGAGCTCCTGGAAGAGTAAAAAATTAAGCAAACATTGTTGATTTAACTTACGACTTGTCGCCTGAATATGTTTTTTTATATTTCATTTTTATCTGTTTCTACTATCGTGTTATAATTTCATGTATTGACTCATTCCATGACCATGGAGATTTCTCCTTAATATGGTCCCACGGAACAATAAATAAATAAATAAATAAATAATTGTTAACGTAACGACCGCACATCTACTTTGTTTATTAACTTTACCCTTTTTCAAAATTAATTTCCACCAATTTCATTTGCATTTTTCCTTTCATTTAGATGTAATCCTTCCTCCCTCTTCACCGACAGATTAACTTCGGTGACGACTGCTTTTCCCAAATTTCCATTAGGTACACGTGGTTTAATTTTTCACTGTCATTAAGGTCGATAAGTGAGGGAGAGGCTACAAGCTGTCTTCAATCGAGCACGTATAGGGTATGATGGGATAAAAAGTGGCTCATGTGACTCGTCAGCGAACAACTGTTACAAAACTACGTGAACAAGTCGAGCAAGCGTAGCATGACATATCCAAGGACAGTATTCGCCATCTGTACGATCGACTGCCGCCCATGGAGGCTACACCACTTCCTAACACGGATGTTTCACTGTGGCTCGAAACCTAGAGCGTCAGAACCGCTTGTGCTACTGATCTGTAAATGCAATCATTTCATGTACTCCATACTCAGTGTTGCAACAATAAATCTTGAGTCTACTGGAAACCTCTTAAATGGTGTACTAATCTTTTTTTCCGGCGGTGCAATTTGTAATAGTGAATGTACATCACAACCTGTTTTGCACACGGATATCTACTGTATATCAAGAAATCAGTGGAACACGTCAGACTAAGCGGCAAATTTTGAAAATAATGCACTGTCAGGCGAAATATATGAACTGGTCAAGGAATAATTTAGGCAGGAAACGCTGGGCAATCTTACTGGGCAAAAGTAAATCGCAGCACACTGTCACCTACCTGACGCTCCGTAGTTCAAGTGCAAGCTAACCAGAAACAAAATATCAGAACTTATTTGAGGTAAAAGCCTTTAACAACGAAACTCGCAGGAATGATACTGGAACTCGTAGCCACTATGCTTTTATTTTTCAGCAAACAGGAATAGCTGCAAGCAAGTACAACTGTACCCATATAAATGGTTCAAATGGCTCTGAGCACTATGGGACTTAACATCTATGCTCATCAGTCCCCTAGCACTTAGAACTACTTAAACCTAACTAACCTAAGGACATCACACACATCCACGCCCACGGCAGGATTCGAACCTGCGACCGTAGCGGTCACGCGGTTCCAGACAGAAGCACCTAGAACCGCTCGGCCACACCGGCCGGCTGTACCCATATAGACGCACCCAAAAGTTTTGGCTGTACATTAGAAGTATATCTAATTTTGATCGTTCAACTAATATTCAGCAAAGTAATTAAGTCGTTTGGTGTGAGCAAGAGAGCAATTGCACGTTACGGTTTTGTAAATGAGTAGTTGCCGTTGGTATTTATTTGATGGATGTCTCTATTTCGTGATGTGTGACGAATTTGTTTGTTGGATCGTGATTGACTGTTTGCAACTGAGCCGGTTCGTCACAAGAGGGCAGGTCCTAGGATATTCCTTGTTGTTCTGTTTTTCACCTTATGTCTTATCCTTTCACAAAGCCTTTATCACAAGTGTTCTGCTGGTCAAGGAAGATTAAAAGTAAACTCATCAAGAAACATAAGGTCCAATAGAATGTGTTACATTCTTGATAAGTAGAAGAGACATTAAGATTGAACTGGATTTCTTACTTCGATCAGATTGAGTTGTACATGTGGAGGGAAGGGGGAACAAGGTTGTTGCATCAGGAGGTTGAGAGGTCAGGACCAGTGAGTGGTATCCATCCAGGGTCAGCTTAGGAGGACGAACAACTAAATAAGTGGGCAGCGGAAGCGGAGGAGGTTCATGTTAAGTCATACTGGTCGCCGGTCACGGAACGCAGAGCCAGATTGTCTGCCTCTCAAGAAAGACGTCTGCTCTTGTCGAAGTCTGGATGATAAGAGAGCGAAGCAACTATGTGGTGCTCTGTGGAACTCTCCAGCGTCCACGCACGTGACTTGTATCCCGTGAACAGTAGTGGCTAAATCCGATTCGCTAGCAATTTCAGCAGATGGCTCAAGGTGTCTCTTGCCAGTAGCTTCAACTGGACAGAGCTTCCTCTGTTCTGAAAAGGCAGGCAACTTGTATCGCGTAGGCACAGCCGAAGTTGCTGTGGGACAAAACTTGTAAAAACTTGAGTGGGGCCTTTGAAATAAAATTTTCCGAACCAATTCGCTAATTACTCCTTGATTGGCTGCCATCCTGTACAGAGCTTTGTTCTTTAATTTCATTTATTTCGACGCGCAGGTCGCCGAAGTGGCGTCAAATCGAAAGACCTGCACCAGGCGAACGGTCTACCCGACGGGAGGCCCTAGCCACACGACATTTCCCTTTATTTCATTTATTTATTTTAATGAAATTGAAAAATTTTAAGGAAAAACTAAACTTCCTTATATTAAGTAAATTTGGAAGATAGCTTTCACTGATATAGTGCGTTAAGATATGCACTATCAGAGGAATCGTGTCTTGTGAGTTACGTTAAGAGCATTCCTTACGAACAAATGCACAGAATAAAGTTCAACTTGAGTGACATGTGCTTCAGCCCAGTCCACCACTCCATTCTCCTTCATCTACATATGGTTACTCTGCAATTCACACTTAAGTGCCTGGCAGAGAGTTCATCGATCAATTTTCATACTACTTCTCTACCACTCCACTCTCGAATGGCTCTTGGGAAAAAGGAACACCTAAATCTTTCTGTTCGAGCTCTGATTTCTCTTATTTTATGATGAGGATCACTTCTCCCTACGTAGGTGGGTGTCAACAAAATATTTTCGCATTCGGAAAGGAAAGTTGGTGAATTGAAATTTCATAAATAGATCTCGCAGCAAAGAAAACCGCCTTTGTTTCAGTGACTGCCATCCCAACTCGCGTCAGTGTCACTCTCACCCCTATTGCGAGATAAATCGAAACGAGCTGCCCTTCTTTGCACTTTTTCGATGTCCTCCGTCAATCCTACCCGGTAAGGGTCAAATACCGTGCAGCAACATTCCAGCAGAGGACGGACAAGTGTAATGTAGGCTGTCTCTTTAGTGGGTTTGTCGCAACTTCTAAGTGTTCTGCCAACAAAGCGTAGTTTTTGTTTCGCCTTCCCCACAATATTATCTGTGTGGTCTTTCCAATTTAAGTTGCTCTTAATTGTAATTCCTAGGTATTTAGTCAAATTGACAGCCCTTAGATTTGTGCGATTTTTCGTATACCCAAATTGTATCCGATTTCTTTCAGTACCCATGTGGATGACCTCGCGCTTTTCTTTCTTTAGTGCCAATTGCCACCTTTCGCACCATACAGAAATTCTCTCTAGATCATTTTGTAATTGGAATTGATCGTCTGATGACTTTACTAGACGGTAAATTACAGCTTCATCCGCAAACAATCTAAGGGGGCTCTTCAGATTATCACCTAGATCATTTTCGTAAATAAGGAACATCATAGGGCCTATGACACTACCTTGCGGTACGCGATATATCACTTCTGTTCTGCTCGATGATTTACCGTCTATCACTACGAACCGTGACCTCCCTGAGGCCGGCCGGAGTGGCTGAGCGGTTCTAGGCGCTACAGTCTGGAACCGCGCGACCGCTACGGTCGCAGGTTCGAATCCTGCCTCACGCATGGATGTGTGTTATGTCCTTAGGTTAGTTAGGTTTAAGAAGTTCTAAGTTCTAGGGGACTGATGACCACAGATGTTAAGTCCCATAGTGCTCGGAGCCATTTGAAACATTTTTTTGAACCTCTCTGAGAGGAAATCACGAATCCAGTCACACAAATGAGACGATATTCCAAATGCACGCAATTTGATTAATAGTCGCTTGGGAGGAACGGTATCAAAAGCCTTCTGCATATCTAGGATTATAGAATCGAACTGAGATCCCTTGGCCGGCCGCGGTGGTCTCGCGGTTCTAGGCGCGCAGTCCGGAACCGCGCGACTGCTACGGTCGCAGGTTCGAATCCTGCCTCGGGCATGGATGTGTGTGATGTCCTTAGGTTAGTTAGGTTTAAGTAGTTCTAAGTTCTAGGGGACTGATGACCACAGCTGTTAAGTCCCATAGCGCTCAGAGCCATTTGAACCATTTTTTGAGATCCCTTGTCGACAGCACTCATTATTCAATGGGAATAAAGAGCTAGCTGCGTTGTACAAGAACGATATTTTCTGAACCCGTATTGGTTATGTATCAATAAGTCATTTTCTTCAAGGTGATTCATAATGTTCGAGTACAGTATATGCTCCAAAATCCTACTGCAAATTGAGGTCAGTGATATGGGTCTGTAATTCAGTGAGTTACTCCTATTTCCTTTCTTCAATACTGGTGTGACCTGAGCTACTTTCCAGTCTTTAGGAACAGACCTTTCGTCAAGTGAGCGGTTGTGTGTGATTGCTAAGAAAGGCGCTATTGTGTCTGCATACTCTGAAAGGGACTTGATTGGTATACTATTTGGACCGGAAGACTTACCTTTCTTAAGGGGGGCAGGACGTCAAACGGGCCGACTTGGAGCAGCAGAGGCATCACAGAACATTTTAATAACCAGTATCTACACATTTACAAACAAATTCATAAAACTTTTTCAGCATCACCAGGAAGAATTCAGGATTCACACTCATTGCAGTTGAAGTACGAAAACATAACAAAATAAATTTTTTACGTGTGAAATTTCATCATATTTTTCACTTATTAATGGCAGCATTTGTTGCTATAGGTACACTTTTCTTCATAAGTTAGAGAGATTCTTCGATGAATTTTGCACAGCATACGTACCATACTTACAGGTATATGAAACTCTAAAATTTATTTAATTTATGAAAAAACGAACGACTTGTTTTATCTTAAACTTCATGATTAGAAAAAACACAAATTTTATAGTTATTTACCTTAATTTTTACCACAGTTTTTAATAGATTTGGAAGTTTCATACACCTTTAAGTATGGTTTGTATGCTGTGCAAAATACATCGAAGGATCTCTCTTACTTATGAAGAAAAGTGTACCAATAGCAACAAATGCTGACATTAATAAGTGAAAAATATGATGAAATTTCACATGTAAAAAAAATTATTTCGTAATTATTTTCGATGTTCCACTGCTAAGAGTGTCAATTCTGAATCCTTCCTGATCATGCTGATAAAGTATTATGAATTTATTTGTAAAAGTATAAACAGTGAAAATTAAAATGTCCTGTGGTGTCTCTCCTGCTCCAAGTCGGCCCGTTTGACGTCCTACCCCCCTTAAGTGATTTGAGTTGTTTCGCAACACCTCACTTTTATGTCACTTTTTCAGTAGCTTTTATTGTTTTGTTTAAATGCCTGATCATTTAAGTTTACCGACTGGTGCACTCCGAATGCCGCGAATAGCCGCTATGACCGTCATGAGGAACCATTACGTAATTCTTCCTTCGCAGCTGGCAACCGGAGCTGGAACAATTAGGCGCGAATTTCGCGACACGGCCGCAGCCGACTGGCGCCGCATCGCCCCGCCGCACCTCGCCTGGAATCGACCCCCGGACCGCACCCCTCCGCGCCATTATGGCCCCTCATTTAAAACGCACGGCCGACAGCGCCCGCCATCGTCCGACGCCGGAATTAGTTCCCCCGTTCGGCTAATTCCCTTCATTTGCTTCTGCTGACTCCCCTTCCACGCTTCCATTTAGTTACGCACTAATTTCGAACAAAAACAAACCGAATTAATTACTCCGTTTTAAGCGCTCTATTTCTGCGCCTCCATGAAAAGAATTTTATCTGTGTCAGATCTCGTTACGTGCTGTTAGGCGCGAGCTAAATGTGAGCAGATATCGTCCGTCAAAACAACACTTTGTGACTTTTTACTACTTCGTGCTTTTCAGTACGTTTATTGCGCCGGACCGAAAGGCTATCTCTGTCTCTCTTTACTCCGTCAGAAGCGAAAACACAGCAGCATCGTGTTACCAAATAAAAAATTTGAAAACTTGTAAAACAGGAATTTACTTAAGGGAGGTAGGACGTCAAACGGGCCGACTTGGAGCAGGAGAGTCACCAGGACATTTTAATTTCTACTGTCTATACTTTTACAAATACATTCATAAAACTTTGTCACCATGACCGGGAAGGATTGAGGACTCACACTCATCGCTGTGGAAGTTCAAAAACGTAGCAAAGTACCTTTTTTGCATGTGAAATTTCATCATTTTTTCACTTATTACTGGCTGCATTTGTTGCTATAGGTACACTTTTCTTCCTAAGTAAGAGAGATTCTTCAATGAATTTTTCATAACATACAAACAGTAGTTACAGGTGTATGAAACTCTAGAATTTTCCAAATCTATTAAAAAAACTGTGGAAAAAATTGAGATAATTAACTATACAACTTGAGTTTTTTCTAAACATGAAGTTTAAAATGTAACAGTTCATTCACTTTTTCATAAATTAAATAACACCTGTAACTATGGTTTGTATGCTGTGCAAAAGTCATCGAAGAATCTCTCTTACTTAGGAAGAAAAGTGTACCTATAGCAACAAATGCAGCCAGTAGTAAGTGAAAAAATGGTGAAATTTCACATGTAAAAAAAGTGTTCTGTTACGTTTTTTACCTTCCACTGCTATGAGTATGAATCCTGAATACTTCCTGGTCACTCTGTTAAAGTTTTATGAATTTATTTTTAAAAGAATAGAAAGTGGAAATTAAAATGTCCTGTGGAGCCTCTCCTGCTCCAAGTCGGCCCGTTTGATGTCCTACGCCCCTTAAGTCGTAATTTGTCATGGAGTGTCAAATTCGGAGGGTCTTATTTGTAAGAAAGGAGTCCACTGTAAATAAATTTCAGTTGAGAGGGCTGCGGCAATAAGTAGACATTGTCGAGCATTTCAGAGAGACAGTACTAATTGTTCTGACCCGAAGTAAGAAGGAAGGAAGATTAGGGTTTAACCTCCTGTTGACAACGAAATCATTAGAGACGCATCACAAGCTCATAGTAGGAAAGGATGTATAAGGAAATAGGGCGTGTTATTTCAAAGTAACCATCTTGGCGTCTACCTTATACGACTTAGAGAATTTACGATAACGTAAATGTGGATGGCAGGGTGGGGACTCGAACTAGGGATGACAGTTATCTTTGAAACAACTAGTTATTTTCGTCTCCAGTTTAATTTGACTGTTAAAACCGTTAAAAAATAACCGGTTTCTGATATAACCGATTTTCGCTATTTTATTGCTGTTACTTAGATTAATGAACGTAGGCTTCGAATAAAGACTGAAAAATTCTAGTGAAGGTGAAGTACTATTGAAGTGTTTCATGCTGGCTTGAGCTGCATTGTAGTTTTTTATACTGCACCTCATTCACCAAAGACTTAAGTAAGTTGCCACCTGAACGCTCGTTATATACACAATACTGGCCATTAAAACTGTTACACCAAGGAGAAATGCAGATGATAAACGGGTAATCATTGGACAAATATATTATACTACAACTGACATGTGATTACATTTTCTCGCATTTTGGGTGCATAGATGCCGAGAAATCAGTACCCAGAACAACCACCTCTGGCCGTAATAACGGCCTTGATACGCCTGGGCATTTAGTCAAACTGAGCTTGGATGGCGTGTACGGGCACAACTGCCCATGCACCTTTAGCACGATGCCACAGTTCATCAAGAGTAGTGACTGGCGTATTGTGACCAGCCAGTTGCTCGGCCACCATTGGCCAGACGTTTTCAATTGGTGAGAGATCTGGAAAATGTGCTGGCAAGCGCAGCAGTCGAACATTTTCTGTTTCCTGAAAGGCCCGTACAGGACCTGCGACATGCGGTCGTGCATTATCCTGCTGAAATGTAGGGTTTCGCAGGGATTGAATGTGGTAGAGCCAAGGGTCGTAACACATCTGAAATGTAACGTCCACTGTTCAAAGTGCCGTCAATGCGAACAAGAGGTGACCGAGACGTGTAACCAATGGCACCCCATACCATTAAGCAGGGTGATACGCCAGTATGGCGATGACGAATACACGCTTCCAATGTGCGTTCACCGCGATGTCGCCAAACACGGATGCGACCATCATGATGCTGTAAACAGAACCTGGATTCATCCGAAAAAATGACGTTCTGCCATTCGTGCAACCAGGTTCGTCGTTGAATACACCATCGCACCCGCTTCTGTCTGTGATGCAGCGTCGAGGGTAACCGCAACCATGGTCTCCGAGCTGATAGTCCATGCTGCTGCAAACGTCGTCGAACTGTTCTTGCAGATAGTTGTTGTCTTGCAAACGTCCCCATCTGTTGACTGAGGGATCGAGACGTGGCTGCACGATGCGTTACAGCCATGCGGGTAAGATGCCTGTCATCTCGACTGCTAGTGATACGAGGCCGTTGGGATCCAGCACGGCGTTCCGCGTTACCCTCCTGAACCCACAGATTCCATATTCTGCTCATAGTCATTGGATCTCGACGAATGCGAGCAGCAATGACGCGATACGATAAACCGCAATCGCGATAGGCTACAATCCGACCTTTAACGTGATGGTACGCATCTCTCCTCCTTACACGAGGCATCACAACAACTTTTCACTATGCAACGCCGGTCAACTACTGTTAGTGTATGAGAAATCGGTTGGAAACGTTCCTCATGTCAGCATGTTGTAGGTGTCGCCACCGGCGCCAACCTTGTGTGAATGCTCTGAAAAGCTAATCATTTGCATACCACAGACTCTTCTTCCTGTCGGTTAAATTTCGCGTCCGTAGCACGTCATCTTCATGCTGTATCAATTTTAATGGCCAGTAGTGTACAATAAATGTTGCTTATTGAATATTCGGTCGCCGTTAAGTATTATTAATCAGGGTCGAGCTAGTCTCTTACCTGTATTCGTGTGCCTTCTTCCTCGAATTTGGCTCAGTCTTGGCCTCCTGACAGGTTGCTGAAAATTAACTTCTCGTTCTCATTCACTCGGCCACATAAATAGGAAGTGCGATTCAATTCACATTCTTATAATTATCTTCAAAATTAGAACTCATTACATGATAAATGAGGACAGCTACCATCTAGTATACTGCCTCTCTTTACTACGTACATAACAGATCTGACGTTCAACTTGGTAATTACAGTACATTTGTTGTCTTTGACATTTCGCGTTCTTAGATTTCATAGGGCTCATTCTTCCGCACCGCCCACTCCATGGAACTCCTGTCATCACCTCAGCAGCTAGGGTCGTGTGACTGCTACCCACGTACCTACAGTCGCTGGATCGCTAGCTCTGGCATCAGCACCTACCATTTAAAACACCTCCCAGCAGTCGGGTGCTCACCATTTATCGACTCTTCTCACTCACGAACATCTTTTCTCTGACATGTATGTTTACGAACGTGATACCTCTCATTCAACGAATGGGACGTATCACTACAGTAGGAGACCATGATAGATGTGGGTGTCATCACATTTGTGTCTAGTCGTAGGTTGTGCTCCAAAAATGAACAGCCTAGAGACAAGAGTGATGACACTTTCTGCGGGACCTGGCCATCACTTTGCAGGACAATGCTCAAGCACGTACAGTGCAAGCTGTTACTGATTTGTTTGACTGATGGGGCTACCAAGTGCTATACCACCTACTGCACTCGCCTATCTTGAGCCCTCGTAAGTTCAACTCGATTTCTAAACTGAAGGAAACACTTCACAGAATTCGCTTCAGAATTGCTACAAATTCGTCGGGCAGTAGACCGCGCCAGTCGAACTGTCAACACAACTGGCACTGCTAAGAGTATCCTATGACTACTTGATTCGATTCCGAAAATGAAGGAACCACTTCGTGACATTCGCTTCAGAACTGTTCCAGAGATTCGACAGGCAGTAGACCGCTCCATTCGCACCATCAACAGATCACGCTCTGCTAACGGTATACTACGCCTTCCACATCGCTGGTAACGGATTCTACACAACGCTGGTGACTACTTTGAAGGATAGAAACAGGTGCAAACATGCAACTCTTTCGTATCAGTTGTGAATAAATAGTTGCCACTATTTAAGTTCTAACCCTCGTACATAGCGATACATCGATAAGAATTACAGACGAATGTAAAATAAAGATTAAAATTCCGAACGTTGCACAAGCGCAGTGAGTCGGTTTGCACGTTTTCCAGTCAGCATCTTCTAAAATGTTGCATCGATCTTACTGGACACAACGAAGCTGTGTTCTAGTCTTAGCCACGTAAATCTCTGGACCTTACACCGATCGATTTCTGTTAATGGTATTATGAAAAAGATCTTTGCGGAAAAAATTGCAGAACTCAAATGTGCGTTTCAGATCTGTTCGCATCGGTGTCCCCACATATGCTTCAGCGTGTACGGCGTGATATGGGTTATCGGCTGTGTTACAACTGGCTGGCACCTTTGTTGATGGCTTGCCACTCCTGACGGCGATTATACGTGTGCAGAAAGCTCTGGGGTGGATTCTCCAGTACCACAGCGAGTGCGGAGTCACAACGCTTTCTTAACGAAACATTCTTTAATACTAGTTGCCTGTGACAAAGCACTGCAATAATAGGTGCTCAGGAGCTGGACGGGGCCAGTAAACAGCGAATGACGTAAACCGAGACAGCAGCTGGCAGACACAGTAGCAGCTGCCAGAGGCAGCACCTTTGTTGCCGGAAGTCAGATCTCAGCTCCGGGGTGCAGCGAGGATTGGTGGCCGAGACAGCGAGCACCACCGTTGCAACGATGATGGTATCATCGAACTTCAACGGTGGATCAGTGGAAACATGTCACCTATTAGATGAATAACATCTCTTGTTACACAAGGCCGGTGGTTATGCCTGGAAACGCCGTCATCCAAGCATATGGCTGCCCGAAACATGCACCGCACCGCGGACGCAGGCGGGTGTTGGTAGTACTGGTATTACGCTGGAGGAGACATGCAGCAGTGCTTCTACTGGGACGGTGGTGGTAGTTGAAGGCATTGTGACCGTTGTGGACTACATCTACATCTACATGTACATGATTACTCTGCAATTCACATTTAAGTGCTTGGCAGAGGGTTCATCGAACCACAATCATACCATCTCTCTACCATTCCACTCCCGAACAGCGCGCGGGAAAAACGAACACCTAAACCTTTCTGTTCGAGCTCTGATTTCTCTTATTTTATTTTGATGATCATTCCTACCTATGTAGGTTGGGCTCAACAAAGTAGTTTCGCATTCGGAAGAGAAAGTTGGTGACTGAAATTTCGTAAATAGATCTCGCCGCGACGAAAATCGTCTTTGCTTTAACGACTTCCATCCCAACTCGCGTATCATATCTGCCACACTCTCTCCCCTATTACGTGATAATACAAAACGAGCTGCCCATTTTTGCACCCTTTCGATGTCCTCCGTCAATCCCACCTGGTAAGGATCCCACACCGCGCAGCAATATTCTAACAAAGGACGAACGAGTGTAGTGTAACCTGTCTCTTTAGTGAACTTGTTGCATCTTCTAAGTGTCCTGCCAATGAAACGCAACCTTTGGCTCGCCTTCCCCACAATATTATCTATGTGGTCTTTAAAACTGAAGTTGTTCGTAATTTCAATACCCAGGTACTAAGTTGAATTGACAGCCTTGAGAACTGTACTATTTATCGAGTAATCGAATTCCAACTGGTTTCTTTTGGAACTCATGTGGATCACCTCACACTTTTTGTTATTTAGCTTCAACTGCCACCTGACACACCATACAGCAATCTTTTCTAAATCGCTTTGCAACTGATACTGGTCTTCGGATGACATTACTAGACGGTAAATTACAGCATCACCTGCGAACAACCTAAGAGAACTGCTCCATCGAACTACAGACGTCGGTTTGCAGCAGGGTTTTGGAGCATATACTGTATTCAAACATTATGAATCACGTCGAAGGGAACGATCTATTGATACGTGATCAGCATGGTTTCAGAAAACATCGTTCTTGTGCAACGCAGCTAGCTCTTTATTCGCACGAAGTAATGGCCGCTATCGACAGGGGATCTCAAGTTGATTCCGTATTTCTAGATTTCCGGAAAGCTTTTGACACCGTTCCTCACAAGTGACTTCTAATCAAGCTGAGGGCCTATGGGGTATCGTCTCAGTTGTGCGACTGGATTCGTGATTTCCTGTCAGGAAGGTCGCAGTTAGTAGTAATAGATGGCAAATCATCGAGTAAAACTGAAGTGATATCAGGTGTTCCCCTGGGAAGCGTCCTGAGACCTCTGCTGTTCCTGATCTATATAAATGACCTGGGTGACAATCGACACGAACATAATTGCCGATGACATGTACCCCTTCATTGTTGATGGCATATTTCAGCACGATAACGCTGTGCCACAGGGCTTATAGTTCTTTGAAGAGCGTAATAGTGAACTCACGTATACGTCACGACCACTACATTCATCTGATCTCAACCCGACGGAACGCATACCGATCATGATCAGGTCCCAGCTCTGCATCAACAAACCATCTACCTGTAACAAGGAAATTGCGTGATCTGTGCCACAAATCTCGAGAAGTTTACCAGTTGTCGAAACCACGCCACCCACAGTCGCTGCAGCATTGCGTTCCAAAGACAGAGCAGGAAGCCAACACGCATCTGGTCACGATGTTTCGCCTCATCAATGTATAAATGCACAATAAGTGCAGTTTCGTTATTTGTTACCCTTCGTGGAGTTGTAACTTCAGTGAGGAGCAGTATATTTGCCAGAGGAGGAAAATACAAAATTCCAGCTCCCTCAGCCTGAGCTGTATGCGTGTGGGTGCCTTATCGCTGAACACAAGGCTGCACTCACCCTCGGCCAGCCACCACGGTGCACCAAGACTCGGCCGAGACGCAGGCCTGCATTATGGAGGCCGCGTGCGCCGCTTTCTGGGTGGCCCCAATGACGTCATAATTCAGCGGTGCGGCCGGCTGCGGCTCATCACGCTAAAAGCCGATGGATGCGCCGGCCGAGGGCGCCCCTGAATTATTTGGCGCGCCGCAGTTGGCAGCGCTGCCCCAGGTGGTTTCCCCCCCAACGGGTGAGCGGCACGCATTTCTTCTCTGCTGGTTCCGCTCTCACTAGGAACTCGCGTCAGGTCTCACGTTGTTATTAAGTTTCCTGGTCGCACCAACATAGTACAACTTGAAATCGACAGATTTAAAATGTTCACAAAGCACGAAATTGGAATTATAAATGCGGAATTTCTTAACAATAATCGGTGACTCTGTATGGACCATTCACCTACCTTTATTCTGGTCCACCTTTGGCAGGAACAGATCATAATGGAATCTATCCTACTTGCAGTAGGCAACAAAAATTCTGTGGATTATAAAGTGAACTGCCAGCTCAGATTCAATATTTGTATTTAGTACAGATGGATTTTATGTTTAGTTGCTTCAATATTTATTCAAACCGAATTTGAGTGGTTTACGTGCCACAACAACAGATATAGCTACATCGCTGGTGCAAGAATATGAGAAAAGTATCTCAGAGAAGCCAGACTAACAAATGTTTGCTGAAGAGGATCAGCAGCCTCTTAACTAGTTTCAGGGACAGCTGTCTCCTTCATTGACTGATCTGGTCCTCTAACACTAGCCAACTTGGCATTGTTTCATTGATAATGCAAACGTCGGAAAACAAGAAGACACTGCAGGACTACTGACAAATGATTCATTCTTTTTCAAAGCTCTGTATTAAATACACGAATAATTCTTCTCAGAGCCAGCTTCGTTAGTAAAGTCATATCGCACTAATGGCTGGTACATCCCAAAGGGCAGGCTCAGCGGCCTGAATTGGAATAGTGTTTATATATATATATATATATATATATATATATATATATATATATATATCATTCTCACCTGTTGGCACATTTTCTTCAAGAAGTGTGAGCGTTGTGTGTAGTTTAAGTATCACTATTACGTGTAGGGACTGTAATGCTTGCGAATAGTGTGATGGCGAATATATTTTGGATGATAATGATGAGAGAAGGGAGATGCCGAAATTCGTTGCTGGCACATAGCCTACTTCAAGAGTACCAATTTGTCCATAAAGTTTAACGTCCCCGTCCAACAGACGGATCAGAGTCAACAGTGTTGCATGCTCTCACTTCATAGGCCTCACTTCATGATACACTGTTGAGAGGTTTGGAGTTTAATCCAGGACACTGGTTGCCAACTGGTCATCATAGACTACCCCTTTGAAGATCACCAAGGGTCCACTAAGCTCAATGCCCCTGTAGGATGGACAGATCACCCTCAACAGTTTCACATGCCCTCACCTCATGAGACGCTGCTAAGGGGTTTGAAATTTAATCCAGGACATTGATGCCAACTGGTCATCAGGGACTAGACGCCCCTCCTGTCCCCACATCTGTCATGGTAAAGAGAAAATTGTCAGCAGTGCATGGCGTACCCAAATGGTCACCCATCCAAGTACTTGCACGCCTGACAGGTTATGTTACAATATACTTGGGGAATCACGTTAGGAAATGAGACATTAAAGGTATTTTACTGGGGTTTGCTATTCCGACAAGAAAATGCTGACGAAGATAGAAACAGAGAGGATACAAAATACAGATCAGCTATAGCAAGGACAGAGTTTCTGAGAAAGATAAATAAATTGATATCAAATACAAATTAACATGTTAGGAAACCTTTTCTGAAAACCTTGTGAGGAAGTGAAACATGGATAATAAATAGTACAGAGAAGAAGAGAAAAGAAACTTTAAAATGTGGCATTACAGAAAAATAACGAAGATTAAACGGTAGGTCTAACAACTACTGCAGCGATACCGAACTGAATCGGGCAGAAAAGAAATTTATGGTACAGCTTGAGTATGAGAAAGGAACAGTTTATATGACATGTGTTGTGGTTTTTTATGGAATCGTTAGTTTGGTAATGGAAATAGGTTCGGGGATTAAAATTTGTAGTGGGAGACCAAGCGTTGCCCGTAGTTAGCGGCTTCTATTGAATGTAGATTGCAGTAGTTGTGAAGAAATTAAGCAGCTTACACAGGATGCACTGAAGTCGAGAGCTGTGTGGAACGAGTCTTCCCAGTGACAACTACAACAATAACATCATATCTGCTGGAGTTGAACTGCAAAATATTCCAATTGTGATTTATATTAGAGGTTATTGTTGTGCCTGTTTAATAATTTTGCAGAAGTTAAAATAACCAGGAATTGAGAGCACATTTCCTGAACACATATTGGAATGATTTTGATGAAGAATTTTCTGATAAAACGTTCTTAGGCATTTGTCGTATCTACTCCTGTCTCTGCATTCTCTAGTACTACGGAAGTTACTCCGTAATGACTGTGCCATATTCCTGCAGCTTCTTATAGTCAGTTTCTTTCCACATATTCCTTTGATCGGCGATTCTATTGAGATCATCCACATTTCTTATTGTAATACGAGGGCTATCCAGAAAGTAAGTTCCGATCGGTCGCGAAATGGAAACCACTGTAAAAACCCAATGAAGCTTTGCACAGATGTGTTCGTCAGTGTATGTAGAGCGCCCGTCGATCGCGTCACATTGCTCTTTTCAGTTCTGAGCGCACAGTGAGCGCGTAAATGTACATAGAAAATAGTGTCTGCCGCCAAGTAAGAGGAACTGGTGACAAATTTCGCCTGAAGCTATGCAGCCCACGTAACACAACTGTCACGCCGTTCCTTCTTCATGACCATTCTCAGCTGCACTCTGCAGGGGCGATGAAGATCCTCCTACAGCGTTTTCAGTGGGAAGTGTTTGATCGCCAACAATACTGATCGCAATTGACCCTCTGACCAGCTGACTATGAAGACAACATTTTGGCACAGACAACGAGCTGTAGACCTGCGGAGAGAATTATTCGAAAGCACTGACGGCTCCTTCTATGACAAGGGTATTGAAAATTGGTACAAGGCCACGACAGATGTCTAAGTCGGAGCGGAGATTATTTAGATAATTATCTGGGAGTTGTGGCTAGCTGTTGCACGCAAAACATTTTTTATTTTTACAGTAGTGCCCGGTTTGCGGACGATCGGAACTTACTTTCTGGATAGCCCTCGTAGTTCACTTCATCTCATGTAAATTGACCAAGAGTCATGCTCCAAAATAAACTGCGACTTATATATGAAGAGAGGGCTACTGCATTGTCACTGCACCCATTTGCGCTCGGTGAAATACCTAATTCGCCAAAGCACACAGCGCATTTGTATTGGGGGAAAATATCTGGCTGCTGATAGGCTATAAATAGAAACTTCTCGGAGACGATGCAACGCTGTCTGACGGGATATGTGCAATCCTGAGTTTGCCATGAGGCCACATCACAACATCGTGGTGTTGAGTTCAATCACATGGTTCAATTCCAGCAGACATCCATTCACTGTTTCGTGTTGTTGTTGTTGTGGTCTTCAGTCCTGAGACTGGTTTGATGCAGCTCTCCATGCTACTCTATCCTGTGCAAGCTTCTTCATCTCCCAGTACCTACTGCAACATACATCCTTCTGAATCTCCTTAGTGTATTGATTTCTTGGTCTCCCTCTACGATTTTTACCCTCCACGCTGCCTTCCACTGCTAAATTTGTGATCCCTTGATGCCTCAAAACATGTCCTACCAACCGATCCCTTCTTCTAGTCAAGTTGTGCCACAAACTTCTCTTCTCCCCAATCCTATTCAATACCTTCTCATTAGTTACGTGATCTACCCACCTTATCTTCAGCATTCTTCTGTAGCACCACATTTCGAAAGCTTCTATTCTCTTCTTGTCCAAACTGGTTATCGTCCATGTTTCACTTCCATACATGGCTACACTCCATACAAATACTTTCAGAAACGACTTCCTGACACTTAAATCTATACTCGATGTTAACAAATTTCTCTTCCTCAGAAACGATTTCCTTGCCATTGCCAGTCTACATTTTATATCCTCTCTACTTCGACCATCATCAGTTATTTTACTCCCTAAATAGCAAAACTCCTTTACTACTTTAAGTGTCTCATTTCCTAATCTAATTCCCTCAGCATCACCGGATTTAATTTGACTACATTCCATTATCCTCGTTTTGCTTTTGTTGATGTTCATCTTATATCCTCCTTTCAAGACACTGTCCATTCCATTCAACTGCTCTTCCAAGTCCTTTGCTGTCTCTGACAGAATTACAATGTCATCGGCGAACCTCAAAGTTTTTACTTCTTCTCCATGAATTTTAATACCTACTCCGAATTTTTCTTTTGTTTCCTTTACTGCTTGCTCAATATACAGATTGAATAACATCGGGGATAGGCTACAACCCTATCTCACTCCCTTCCCAACCACTGCTTTCCTTTCATACCCCTCGACTCTTATAACTGCCATCTGGTTTCTGTACAAATTGTAAATAGCCTTTCGCTCCCTGTATTTTACCCCTGACACCTTCAGAATTTGAAAGAGAGTGTTCCAGTTAACGTTGTAAAAAGCTTTCTCTAAGTCTACAAATGCTAGAAACGTAGGTTTGCCTTTTCTTAATCTTTCTTCTAAGATAAGTCGTAAGGTTAGTATTGCCTCACGTGTTCCAACATTTCTACAGAATCCAAACTGATCTTCCCCGAGGTCCGCTTCTACCAGTTTTTCCATTCGTCTGTAAAGAATTCGCGTTAGTATTTTGCAGCTGTGACTTATTAAACTGATAGTTCGGTAATTTTCACATCTGTCAACACCTGCTTTCTTTGGGATTGGAATTATTATATTCTTCTTGAAGTCTGTGGGTATTTCGCCTGACTCATACATCTTGCTCACCAGATGGTAGAGTTTTGTAATGACTTGCTCTCCCAAGGCCATCAGTAGTTCTAATGGAATGTTGTCTACTCCCGGGGCCTTTTTTCGACTCAGGTCTTTCAGTGCTCTGTCAAACCCTTCACGCAGTATCTGTTTCATATCTTTTAGAATCTACTGCAGGACCAAAATGTGTTTCAGAATCATACAGTGGACTCATACGACATGACATGTATATAATACATTGCTGCATGTCCTGCCACAGGTTATTTCATGTGTTCTTGGCCATCCCGTCATCATTTAAAACCCACACGTATTCCTCGGCTTACTTCTGGCATCCCGGCCCAACGACCTTCAAAGACCACGAGAGAGCGTGGTATTTGATACTGCCGTGGCGCCGCACACCAGTCCGCGGGCCACGAAATTCGTCCGCACAGGTACACAGGTTGCCGAGATGTATATGCATCGTCTCGCTGACGAAACGCACGATTGGTTCTTGGTCTCTGGTTTCGCTGTGTCTCACGTTTTCTCCGCTAGATTACTTGGTCTTCTTTTATTTCTACTGTCGTCCCAATTTTCCGTTTTCTCGTTCTTTGTCTGTCTGTTCATGGCCCCAGACTGGTCGGTCCAGCCTCGTAGGATTTCTTTTTATTCGTTCCCGACGTACGGTCGAGTCTGGGTCACAATATTACTGCTGTCCCACCACCCTTGTGTATGATCATGCTGAACCTTGTAAAGTTCCTAACAGCTTAGGAAAACGGTTGCCTATGGAAGTAAATACGGATATGCCATAATTTAAGAAAAATGTCTTCCCATAAACAAGGTTTTGATCCACGAATTAAACTTAATAACACGATCTGAGTGCAAAGAATTTTTACAATCTTAGGTAGATAGTGAACCCCAACTTTTATTAACGCAATGATTTCAAATGGGCATAAGAAAGAAAGGAAGGAAGGAAGATTGGGTTTAACGCCCCCCGCCGACATCGAGGTCATTGGAGACGGAGCACAAGCTCGGTTTGTGTCAAGGATAGGAAAGGAAATCGGCCATGCTCTTTGAGAGGAACCATCTTGGCATCTGCCTGGAACGATTTAGGCAAATCTGAATGGCCGGACAAGTTTTTGAACCGTTGTCGTCCCGAATGCGCTTCCAGTGTGATAACCAAGGCGCTACCTGATTCGGAGGGGGGGGGGGGGCATAGGAAAAGGGAAAAGCGAATTTGAGTGAACATGAGCAGTCATACCAAATACCTCACCGTGTAAATGAAATAATCGAGCAGCATTGAAGTCTGGGAGTTCCCACCCAAGGAGATTCGGCCATTGCGGTGTCTTTTCAGTTGACGCCACATTGGGTGACTTGCGTGTCAAGTATGATGAAATGATGATGAGGACAACATAATCCCCGAGAGGAGAAAATACGCGAACCAGTCGGGAATCGAACCCAGGCACACTGGATGGCATATAACCTCTGTGGCCTCCGTCAACGACTCACCGGACTCATCTTACTTGGCACCACATTTCGCTGTACAGCGTATGCAGACCACCTGGTTGTGCTCCGCAATCGCGAGGATGTAACCAGTGCGCTAGAATGGATTGTCAGATTCGGTGTGGCTTCAGGCAGCTATTTCAACGTCACATAGGAGACCTCCTACACCTCGACATTCTTCAAAGGAAACACCTCGTCATTGTTTACCTAGCATTGCGCCTTCACACACAGCGCATGTCATTCCAATGCTTTTACTGCTGCTTAGATGTGTACTAGCGGCTTTCGGAGCCTACGTCAGTACAGGCATGTTCTTCAAAGTCAGTTATGAGTCGCTGATTCTTCCCGCAGACAGGGGGACCTAGTCGCTGTCCACGACAGAGCGGTGACCCTGTTTGTCGGCTCACACATCAAGCTGTGGCGCCGCCACTCCCAAAGTTTGATGGGTTTACTGCTGTAGTCCTTAGCTCCGTCATCTTTTACGCCCTCACTGACGACGCAAGACATACCCCCACCTTTCTACTACTTCGGGCACTTTTACACTGAACACAGTTATGTCCGTATCGCAGTACCACCGATGAAACAGGCAACGCCGCGGGAGATATCTCGCGTCCACCAAACGGCGTGGAGGCCGCAAATCCTAATGTTAGTTGGAAGATGGTGTGGCGGACGATACACGCGGTTACAATGGATACAGACGTCCGATCAACATGGTACACCACAGTCAACAGTAAACGGATCACACGATCACGCCTCCACAAGATACACATGGCGGACTCGCCTCTATGCGCAGACTGCGGAGTACCTGACACGGACGAGCACCATCTCAGATGTGGCGTGGCAGAAGACGGTACGGCTCTCGGTGCGACAAATTTTGTCGTATTTTTTACGGGTAACCCCGGAACATATCACACATCGCCTTCTACTTTTTCCTGATGACCAGTATTTCCCACGCACCAAAACCAACGCAGTCACGTCAGTCCGTGGGCACAACATTTATTTCACGAAGGACCTAAAGATGTATTGGACTTTTGGAACTACCTACAAGAACGTCATTGCAAGATTGTACGGAACCCAAAATATGGACAATTTTTTTATAATTACTTAGGGAGTGGCGTACGCGACACTCCACGCAGCCGTATCATCGACAGGTAGGAAAAGATACCCAGTGACTGAGCTGACAAGACCACGTCCGATTATAGATGGAATAACATACGACACTGGTGAAGACTAACCTGGACGATGAAGCGTAAGGAGAGTAGCGGCGCTCACTTCTGCATCGTGTACGAAGCGCATTTTCTATTTACCAATATATGTATTACCTCGGTGTGGGAAAGTACCGAGATTATTTTTTCTTTTTTTTTTTTCCTTGTTTACTTAGTGCATTTGCATGTATTTTAGGTGTGGTACAAAGGATATATATTGAAACCTTCCCGTCTCCTCTATATATCTTTTGTTACGCAACCTTCCTTTCTACAATAACCTATGAAACCTTCCCTTAGGATTTCTATCTCTTGCTTAATAATAACAAATGAAATCTTCCCTTTGAAATTAATTCTCATTCTCAATAATAATAAGTGTAATTTTCGCATACAAATTTAAATGCTGCTTATTAAAAGTGATTTGCTGATTATTTCGACGAAATATAATGTGTCGTCGTCGTGGCCCTCAGTCGTTACCTGCAATAACCCAAAACTGTTCCTTATATTTTTTACTGTTACTGCATCGCCATCTGACTGCTACATCGAAGTGTGACATGAATATACTTATTCTGTTTTACCATACTCTATTAGCTAATGGTGGGCTGTCATAATAAGTGGCTGTATTTATTACCAAAGCTGACGTTATTCTTTAATAGCAAAGCTGACGTCGTTCTTTAATTAATTTGACTGAAGCTACGTAATTCATAGTTGAACTTTTTTTGACAACAATAAAATTTTGCAAAGTTTTACGTTGATGGTTTTTGGGATGGATTATAAGTAGTAACGCAATATTGCTGGCAAAAATTAATTATATTCTGAAAACGATTCTTCAAACATACCTTCAGTAATCTTGAGTTCCAAAAAAAAAAAAAAAAAAAAAAAAAAAAAAAAAAAAAAAAAAAAAAAAACAGTAATATTAGTTGCTCTTATGATAATAGTTAGCTGATGTCTCTGTAGATCCGTTTATAATCTCTTGTAAATCATAGCTGATGGCTGGCAGGCACACCACTCCTCTCAACCTCTCGGTTCAGACCTGCTACTGACTCGCTTCACATCTCGCTTACTACTGACTTCCTACGAACGCTAAAGTGCGGTCCCTCCCACCAACAATACTTTGGTGCAGACGTTCCCTGCTACCACAATTATTTCCAAAATGACAAACAGTAATTATTCCTACTTAATCCTATTAATAAAATATAAACATCTTTCATAAAATTGTCGTTTGACAATAGACAATAGAAATATACACGTCTTACAATATAGCACGTTTCGCATCGTGTTAGCGTATTCCAGCTGCTGAATAGAAGTCGGCCTAATTTGTATGAATAGGGAAATAAGTGGCAAGGAAATACTTTAAATCATAAACTGACTTCAGGAAGGTGAGTAAACCGATATGACACAGGTATTACTAGTGTCCAGAAAACACATGACACGCAAGCTCCAGTCATAAGAAAATCAAGGTATAATCCATAAAAGTAAACAAGCATCTCCAAAGGTTCATTGACAGGGAGCATGGTCAATACTAATGTCTGGATGAATTGATGAGGAACAGATTCCGTACTGAGCCTCGAAACGTACTTAGCTCATGTGACACACGTGTCTAGCACTACAGGTTGAGCAACTTTATAATATGAATCAAGAAAATAAGCATGACCCATACGAATGTTTTGAATGATTAACATAATCGTACTGCAAGCGTGCGCTTTCTGCAAGCAGCCAAGCTACATCTCAACATTTCACCGATCAGCAGCCGGCAAGCAGAAATCGCTGCAGTTCAACAGCAAACACGACATTCCTCACCATGGCAGAAAACTAGGATGCTTACTTTAAATACATGCCCCAGGATTCTCAGCGAAGCGGGCAGTGACCTGAGTGGTCGGTTTACCTAGAACTCGAAGAAGACTTCCTGGATGCCTAACAGAATACCCTAAACATAACTAAGCAGTTTCCAATCGATGCTACGAGGGTCACTCCAAAATAAATGCACACTATTTTTGTAAAAACACAGTTTTCATTCTGCATGTGTGAAAGTTTTACAGTGTGTAGATACATCCTTCCCGCTTATTTCCAAACCTAGTTCAACCTGTTCCCGTGAGTGGCGACGTCACAGCATGTCTTCAAGATGGCTGCTACACTTGACGTTCGTCAGAAGCAACGTGATGTCATAGAATTCCTGTGCTGTGAAAACTATACAGTGGGAAACATCCACAAGAGGTTGAAAAAGGTGTATGGAGATGCTGCTGTCGATCGCAGTACAGTTAGTCGGTGGGCAAGCAGGTTACGTGATGAAAGCGAGCACGGCAATATTGAGGATTGTCCTCGCAGGGGCAGGCATCGTACTGCACACACTCCAGACAATGAGCAGAGAGTTAACGAATTGGTGACTGCTGATAGACGCATCACAGTGAACGAAATGTCACACTACGTTTGGATAGGGAAAGGAAGTGTTTGCAGAATACTGAAAGTGTTGGCGTTAAAAAATGTTTGTGTCAGGTGGGTTCCCAGGATGTTGACAGTGGCTCACAAAGAAACAAAAATAAAGGTATGCAGTGAACTTTTGAAACAATGCCAAGTTGGATAGTGTAGAGATGAATTTCTTGGAAGAATTGTGACAGGTGATGAAACATGGCTCCATCATTTTTCACCAGAGACGATGAGGCAGTCAGTGGAGTGGCATCATGCAAATTCACCCAAGAAAAAAAATTCAAAACCACACCTTCCGCTGGAAATGTTATGGCTACGATGTTTTTCGATTCTGAAGGACTCTTGCTTGTGGACATCATGCCAAGTGGAACCACCATAAATTCTGATGTGTATGTGACAACACTGAAGAAATTTCAAGCTCGACTGAGTCGTGTTCGACCACATCGGCAAAAGCAGGATGTTTTGCTGTTGCACGATAATGCACAGCCACATGTCAGTCAAAAAACCATGGAAGCGATCATAAAACTCGGATGGACAACACTGAAACACCCGCCATACAGTCCTGACCTCGCTCCAAGCGACTATCGTCTCTCTGGGAAACTGAAATACTGTCTTCGTGGAACAAGGTTTGAAGATGAGGACTCCCTTGTGCACGCTACCAAACAGTGGCTCCAACAGGTCGGTCCAGAATTTTAGCGTGCGTGCGTGTAATTTGTGATAATAATAATAACACTAACAATAATAATAAAATAATGTGTGGCGGAGAAACTGGCACGTCGCATGGGACACCTCAGGCGTCCCCCGTTTTGCTCATGGCGCTGCTTCCGAGATACCTTCTAGCGCACCCGAAGCGGTGGATCCGCCCTCACTGCATGGTGAGTGGCGGGTGGCAACGCATTCGTGTCGCTCGAGGCGGAGGGCCAATGTGGAGACTGGCAGCCTGGCCTCGTCCTTTCACCCTGTGAGTAGTTAGGTGGGCGCTCTATCAGAAGGGTCCAAGCAAGCAGAAGGGGGCATGGGTTTACTGGTTATTGGGAGCTCCAATGTTAGGCGCGTTATGGAGTCCCTTAGGCAGATAGCGTTAAGAGCTGGAAAAAACGCCAATGTGCTCTCGCTATGTATGCCAGGGGGCCTCGTGCGAGATGTGGAGGCGGCCTTGCCTGCAGCTATCGAGCGTGGAGGGTGCAGTCAACTGCATGTTGTGGCTCACGTCGGCGCCAACGCCGCCTGTCGCATTGGTTCTTAGGCCATCCTCAGTTCGTACAGGCGGCTGGCGTAGGTGGTGAGCACTCTAGCGCCGTGCGCGGTGTGCAAGCAGAGCTCACAATTTGCAGCATTCTTCCCAGAATTGACCTGGATCGTTTGGTCTGGAGTGGACTGGAGGGTCTCAACTAAAAGCTTCATCGATTCCGGGACGGTCTTGGCTGCAGATTTATAGACCTACGTTATCGTGTGAGGATTTGTAGTACTCCCCTTGATAGGTCAGAGGTGCACTACACAAAGGAAGCAGATACTCGGGTAGCAAGGTACTTGTGAAGTGCACAAGGTTTTTTTTTAAGGCTAGGCGGTGGTTTGAGGTGCTCTGGTGAATACTCGCCAGTCGATATGCAGCAGAAGTCAAACAGCGTTGAGAATAAAGACACTTCGACTGTCGTAATTTTATCGGTAAACTGTCGAAGTGCTCGCAAGTAAAGTTTCCGAATTTACTGCCCTCCAGGAAAGTTCTTGCTCTCAAATTATTCTTTGGATCGAGAGGTGGCTGAAACCTGAAGCGACTCGTGGCACGTTTATCGGCAAGACAGATTAGAGGCCACAGGAGGGGCAGTGTTCAGTTTAGTTGACAAAAATATTGTCTATAGTGAGGTCAAAGTTGAGTACGACAGTGAAGTCATCTGATCGCATGTAACAGGTGTAGATGAAACCAAGATAATTGTTGGATACTTTTACCGGCCACCCGATTCTGTTGTGACAGTTCTAGAGACATTCAAAGAACGTTTAGGGTCAACAGAGCGTAAACACCACTAGTTTACGCTAGTTGGAGGCGGCTTTAACCTACCGAATATAGACTGGGATGTCTATGGATTCACTGTGGAGGTTACAGACAGACAATCACGCGAAATACTTTTGGAAACGTTTTCTGAAAACTATCTTGAACAGCTAGATCGGCAGCCCACATGCCACGGAAATATCTGAGACTTTCTAGCTACAAATATGCCGGAACGTATCGACAATGTGAGTATATAAACGGATATTTTTGATCATGATGTCATTATAGCAACTATGACCACGAAACTTAATAAATCAGTCAAGAAGACTAGGAGACTGTTCCTGCTAGACAGAGCAGATAAGCAGTTCCAGAATGAGATTTTCACTCTGCAGCGGAGTGTGCGCTGATATGAAACTTCCTGGCAGATTAAAACTGTGTGCCGGACCGAGACTCGTACTCGGGACCTTTGCCTTTCGCGGGCAAGTGCTCTACCAGCTGAGCTATCCAAGCACGACTCACGCCCCGTCCTCACAGCTTTACTTCAGTCAGTACCTCGTCTCCTACCTTCCAAACTTAACAGAAGCTCTCCTGCGAAACTTACAGAACTAGCACTTCTGAAAGAAAGGATACTGCGGAGACATGGCTTAGCCACAGCCTGGGGGATGTTTCCAGAATGAGATTTTCACTCTGCAGCGGAGTGTGCGCTGATATGAAACTTCCTGGCAGATTAAAACTGTGTGCCCGACCGAGACTCGAACTCGGTGCCTTTGCCTTTCGCGGGCAAGTGCTCTAACAACTGAGCTACCCAAGCACGTCTCACGCCCCGTCCTCCGCATCCAGTGATGCCTGTGGTCTGAGTATGACACGGCGGTCGGTCGGTGCCGTTGGGCCTTCATGGCCTGTTCGGGCGGAGTTTAGTTTTTGTTAGCAGTGTCCTGCTTGATACAGTCGAGTCGTTTAATAATTGGGCATAGTGTTTCAAAGCGATATCACATGGAACTTCGCTTTATTGGGGGCACTTTAAGAAAGAGTGGTTTAGCTGTAAAGGAAACGGCAAGTAGGGAGATGGTGCGACCTGTTCTTGAATACTGCTCGAGGGCTTGAGACCCGTACTAGCTCCGACTGAAGGAAGACATAGAAGTAATTCAGAGCAATTTATTAGCAGTAGGTTCGAACAACTCGTAGATGCTGCAGGATGCTTCGGGATCTCAAATGGAAATCTCTGGAAGGGAGGCGTCGTTCTTTTCTTGAAACGCTATTGATAAAATTTAGATAACAGGCATTTGAAACTGACCGCCGAACAACTCTACCACCGCCAGTATACATTGTGCTTAAGGACCACGAAGATAAGATACGAGAAGTTAGGGATCATATGGAAGCATGTAGACAGTCGTTTTTCCCTCACTCTATTTGCGAGTGGAACAGGAAAGGAAATGACAGGAAGGGAAATGACAATGCGGTTTTGCAAAGAGAAATCAATCGGCTTTGGCCCCTTACTTAGCTTACATTTATCGAGAATCTTTCGCCCATGAGACTGAAAAAAAAGCGCAAGTGATTCGTGTATATAAGAAAGTTAAAAGAACGGTCCCACAAAATTACAGACCAATATCGTTAACAGCGATGTGCTGCAGAATCCTTGAACAAATTCTCACTTCGAACATAATAAATTTTTGTGAGACCGAGAAGCTTCACGAATCAGCACGTTTTTAGAAAGCATCTTTCGTGTAAAACTCAGCTTCCACTTTTCCCACACTATATACTGCGAACTATGGATGAAAAGCAACAGGCAGATTTCATATTTCTAGATTTCCGAACAGCATTGGATACGGAGTTCCACTGCAGACCGTTAACAAGATACGAGCATGTGGAATAGATTTCCAAATAAGTGAGTGGCTCGCATTCTTAAGTAATAGACTGCTGTGGGTTTTCCTCGACGGTGAGTGTTCATCAGAGACAAGGATATCCTCAAGATTGCCCAGGGAAATGTGGCATGACGGCTATTATTTTCTATGCACATAAATGATGTGGTGAACAGGGTGGGCAGCAATGTGTGCTCGTTTGCTGATGATGCTATGATGTACGGGAGGGTGTCGAAGATGAGTGTCTGTAGCCGGATACAAGATCTACATCTACATCTGCAAATCAAGTAAGTGCCTCGCAGAGGGTGCATCAAACCACCTTCACAGTAATGTTCTGTCATTTCACTCTCGAAAAGCGCGCGGAAAAAATGAACACCTATATCTTTCCGTCCTATCTCTGATTTCCGAAGATGTCGGAATTGTTCGTTGACGTTTTGGACATCGGAAACGCCATTTTCGACTATGTTATGATCATTTGAAAAAGTGGACCTCGGCCCGAAACTAGTCATCGAATAAATAAATAGTAAAAATTAGTAACTTTGAACTGGTTTTTCTTTCTATTGATTGACAGAAGTTGCTGACCCAAGATACTCCAGCATGCTGTAAATTCGTAAATACATATTTTATGTTCCTGTTGTGAATGAAGTAACGCTGACGCCTTCTTACAGACTGAAGTTGTGTGTTCAGTTCAAACTAGTTAACGATCCAGAATCATTCACACATTCTTTAAAGAAGAGGAAATGGTGATTTCTGCGCTGTTTTTATGGGTGGAAGAGATTCTCTGAATTGAGTAGTAAGAATTTGGTGAACAACGTAAATTGCTTTCGTCTTAGATGAGTTAAGTTTCAAACCTATGATCTGCGCCCATTCTGATAAAGCAAGTACGTCAGCATTTACGTTCTGTACGGCTATGTGCAAATTTCGGTTCATGTCTGTCACATATCTCTATTTCACCATTATCGTTTGGAAAACGCAAGTATGTATGCCACGTGTTAATGGACGTCGCTTTATAGTTTACAATTCATGTGTATATCATCCGTTACTGTTTGGACCAACAGAGTTTCGTATGCAAGTGTAAGCACATAGAACAAATAGTCAATCCTCTCCAGGAGGCGTCACGGAAAACAGTGTGAAATCGACTATAACTTGGATTATGGCCTCAATTCGGCAAGGACGTGAGTCCACAAGTTTATTCAAGTATGCCATACCACAAGTTTCGTCAGGTATGCCACTTACAAATGAAGCCAGTCACTCATGATGAGATCCCGTAGAGCCATCAGATTTCGGGGATGTCAGCTGCTATGTTGCAGTGTCGCTGTTCCAAATATTCCCGGACATTATCTATGGGGTCACGATCGGGTGCCTATGAACATGGTCGTTGTCATCTTGGAAGACAGCAGTATTCGCAGCATAGCTGTAGAAGAAAAGACAACAATGAGTCATCCAGATGTTGAAATATACATCCTGGTTCATGTTCACTTTGACGTGAATAACTAACATATCTTTTACTTGAAAATGGCATAAAAGACCGAAACCTGAGTGTAATCAATAAAACAGTCAAATGGCAGTGCATTCCTTTCAAACGTATTGTACGACTTGTAACGCCGGAAATGCATATCCTCCTATTTCCATCTATTGTACTATAAATTTTTTTCTTATTTTGTTACCTGAAGATATGACATTTCTGTGCCTTTACATATTGTAATTGTTTTACTATTATATATATATATATATATATATATATATGTCGATGTATAATTGATTTGTTTTGTAAATATTATTTGTATTTTTACGCTGGGTCTTGCTTAGGGAAAACTATGCTATTGAACGATTACATCGATAGGTCGTGTGGAGAACCAAAGTGTTTAGGATCTTTGGTAGTGTTAACTCTGCCGCGTGGAGCGCGGGCAGAACTGGGCTGGCTGGAGTAGGGCAGTGGAGCAAGTGTGTTGAGTGATCCTCCCACGAGTTGCCGCGCTTTCGGGATTTGGCAGCATGTAATTGCGCTCGACTTGCTATGATAGTTTCTGACATGGTGTCGCGGACGGGAAGCATTAGCTGGCGCCCATCAAGAGCCCGTTTCGCCTGGTGACCGTGTCGAGAAGAAGGCGCGCCAACATCCAGCTTCTGCAACAGCGACGGCCGACAATGAGTGACTGTCGCCACCTCCTCGATCGACGACTTCAAACCTTCAATCAACCAACAAGGAAGACTGGAAGCACGTAAAGTTTTAGAACTGTATGGCAGACCTCAGCTTCTAAAATTGTTGCCTCACAAAATTGCAGCAACTTAGCATGAACCTTTGTTGCTCATTATCCCAATTGCGTTACCAAGCAGGGTCCCTTCCTTTTCCGAAATGAACCGGAGTGTCGTTGAGGTTCAAATGCCAGCATTAAAGTAATATCATTCCATTTCAACTGCTTTAATTTCAAAGTTCAGTTAAAGTATTCATAGCTGGCTACAATATTTAGATTACACAAGCACAAATTAAGAGTGCGAGTTTTGTTACCATATTTTAGCTTACGCGTGATTGTAGCTCAGCTTGGTACATACTAAATTTTACTATTGTTAATCATTCAAAATCATTTAATTCAATTTCAAAGTTAAATCTCTTATTCCTAAATTGCGTATATTCAAGTAGCTTTTAAAATGAATGTTGAGGTAGCCCAAGACTAACCTTATTGTATCGAATTTCGTAGTGCTTCAGAAACAAAGTTCACTATTAATTTCAGTCACTAAATTAACTTCCAATTTCCTGGTTTTATTAATTCTTTTGCTAAATTAAGTCGGAGTGTAGCGAAATTTATTACTTCTGACAAACATTCAGTTTTCACACAACACGTGTCAACCTTCAGCTGCCACTCTTTTAGTGCTAATTATATGTGCAATAACTTTTCTTTTTCAGTTATTATAGTAGTTGTCCATGGGACTGGCGACGGTAATTTTCCCCAAATCTCAAATATCTAATTAACGCCAGTTAGTGTTAACATAATGACCGCGCATTTACTCTCTTTATTAACTTTACCCTTTTTCAAAATTAATTTCCACCAATTTCATTTGCATTTTTCCTTTCATTTAGATGTAACCCTTTCCTCCCTCTTTACCGACATATTAACTTCGGTGACGATTGCTTTTCCAAAATCTCCATTAGGTACACGCGGTTTAATTTTTCACTGTCATTTAGGTCGATAAGTGAGGAGGAGGTTACAGACTGTTACTCAGGAACATAAAAAACTGTTAACTAGGTTATCCTTGTACCTGTTTATGTTCTGATTCAGAAGTTAAACGTAATCGGGAATTGGGAGCTTCTTTTCTGAACAGATATTTTAAATATTCTTCGGTCTTCTAATGAAAGATTCCCAATTTTTTTTCACTGGGTTGAACAGATTTATGGGAACGCCGCTAGAAATGTATGCTTGAACATAAATGCAGTCAGTAGCCAGAGCTACACAATACGCTGTTGTACTTGATCACGAGCGGCACCTGTGCAACGTCAGCAATACGTCAGTGTTGGTCAGAAAAGTGATTTGAGTAGTTGCGAGTGAATTATGTCGCAGGTAAGCGAATTCTAAAGTGAGAAAATTATTGATGCTTTCTTAACTAAGGAAGCCGAAGGGTTTGGTGTTCCTAGAGGCACAGTATCGAAGATACATATCGCATAAAGCGATATTTACACATAAATCGAAAAGACGTCCTCCTCTAAGTAACAATGTAGGCGAAAGTTCGTATTGAGTAACCGCGACAGACAATCACTGAAGAGGATTGTGACGGGAAATAAGAGGGCGGCAGTTGAATAAGTCACTGCAGGACTGAATGTCACATTTGCGAACCCTGTCAGTACCGAACCTACAAGAATCGAGCTCGAGAAGCATGGAATTGCAGGGCTAGCTGAATTTGCAACCACTCATCAGGAAAAGTGGCGCAGAAGACATAAAATCTGGACTACCGAGCAAATTTTTTCCCTTTTCCTTTATTTTTAATGACGTACCACCTGATATCTTAAAATAGGTTTGAGTTACCTTGCTGCACTGATGTCACTTAAGTGCCTACGACATGCATGTAATTTTATTGCGTGTGTTACTTAGCGCCTAGTGCGCCATTTTAAGTGGTTAATTAATACTTTGTGTTGAGTTTATTTCAATACAGAGCATATGTTAAGATACAGCTAGGGGGAAGCACCAAAATTAGACTTTACCAGTTGTTTCTTCATCGGTAATCCACTGTGCATGTGCAATATTGGTCTTCAGGGAGGATGAGTGTATTGCTATGGTTCCGAGAAAAGGAACAAAATATGCACTGAAAAAACCTGTATTCATCATGATGAGTGCTTTTTGGAATTACCGTTGTGGGGTGCTCACAGATTATGATCGCAAGGGGCAAACTATCACAGGAGGGTACGACAGAAATTTCTTGACAAGATTACTAGATGCTGTCAACAGGAAGAGTCACGGGAAGGTTTCCAAAGTTGTGTTTCCGCCCTTGGACAACGCCAGTACTCTTTCTGCAGTAGCAACAATCAGACATGCAGCTTTTTAGTGCTATCTGAATTTGCCTTCCCAACCCCGTATTCAGCTCACACAATTCGTCTGTGGTTGCGAAAAATATGTTCTCCAAAGATTAATATCTAATGAAGGATTAACTCTACCATCATGTTTCGTGATCGGGGTTGGATTTTTTTTTTTTTTTTTTTCTGGATGATATTTTAAATACGGTTTGCGTGTCCTGTCACTGAGTATGAAGCTGTCGACTCCTGCAAATGAACATGATCCTAACGCTGGGTAAAATAGTAAATAATAATGCAGATGGAGGAGCTTTGTATATGAGGAGAGACGGCCGCACAGACACGAGCAGCTTCGCGCCTGATCCGACGGCCGTATTCATAAGCCGCGCGCCGTACACGCCTGCATTACAGACGCCTGCGGCGCCGCAACCTAACCAACGTGAGAGCGTCACGGGCTGCATAAACTCTAGGCGCGCGGCGCTGTCGGCCGCGCATGATGGATGGCGTGCGGTCCAGATACACGTCCCGGCCTGATAGCAGGCCGCTTCTTGTGCGGCTCTGCTGGCGAACACTGTGTGCTGGAGCTGCCGCCTTTGTTCCTGCCCATTACACCATGGCAGAGAGGCAGTCGCGCTCTAAAGGAAAGCAGATACTCGTGGCGTGTATTGCTCTGCGAATCACTCGTCACTATGACTTCGTATAGAACTACAGCGACAACGTGCTCTCACAGAAAAGAAGCAATTACAATGTAAGTACCAAATGCCCTAAGAGTTAATGGCATAGATCATTAAGCTTTATATCCAGGCTTCCTGTAATTACTGACTATTGATCACACAATGCTGGTATTTACATACTTACGTGTTTAGTTATGCAGGTATTATGCGCATAAAAATGCCTTATACCATGACCTAATACAATATATCTATAATTACGAAGTGATGTTGTTCTAATTCGATCAGAATTTTACTCTCGAGTCGACATTGCTGTTTATTTGCGCTGTCCAGGGTGTATAAAGTAATATCTAAAACTGGCACGGGTGAATGTTTATGACAGTACTAGCAAAAATATTTCAGTAATTCAGGGTCAGTAAATGAGCCCTTTGAGAGTCAAATTACTGCATGTGATCATATGAAGTCCATGATGGCTCTTATCTGACGAAAATGACACTTATTTCACCATATTCTCATATGAAGTACAAACCTATTTGAAGCGTATACTTTCCGATAGTGTCCGAACTAACAAATTTCATCCGTGGCCCATCTTTCGTGAACGTGACAAATGCATGAAGGTGCATCAGCACATTTTGCTGATGCTGTAAGTAGATCTAACACGCAAATAGATTCAAAATGGTCACGTCGAGCACGGCATGTATCTTTTCCTTGTCGTTTAATAAGTTGAGGTACTGACAGCCAAGTAAGGAGAACTGAGTTCATAAACTGACCTGCTGACGAGGTCGCTCCACGTTGTGCACCATAAGCTGTAACTTCATTCAAAAATGGTAATGATACGGAAACATTCACGTTTATTATTATTATCATTCACAGATAAACAATACAAATGTAATCTAAGAGTAAGCAGATGAGGATTAACCACTTTATCTCGGCACTCTGTAACCTTCCCCTTCCCACTCGTCCTATTGGATTGCAATACAACTGACCGTAATCGATTATGCCTTATAAAAATTTTACAGTGAGAAAGGCTGTCGTTACCGTGATGCTGCGGGAATTAGATTAGGAAATGAGACACTTAAAGTAGTAAAGGAGTTTTGCCATTTGGGGAGCAAAATAACTGATGATGGTCGAAGTAGAGAGGATACAAAATGTAGACTGGCAAGGGCAAGGAAAGCGTTTCTGTAGAGGAGAAATTTGTTAACATCGAGTATTGATTTAAGTGTCAGGAAGTCGTTTCTGAAAGTATTTGTATGGAGTGCAGCCATGTATGGGAGTGAAACATGGACGATAAATAGTTTAGACAAGAAGAGAATAGAAGCTTTCGAAATGTGGTCCTACAGAAGAATGCTGAAGATTAGATGAGAAGGTACTGAATAGAATTGGGGAGAAGAGGAGTATGTGGCACAACTTGACTAGAAGAACGGATCGGTTGGTAGGACATGTTCTGAGGCATCAAGGGATCACCAATTTAGTACTGGAGGGCAGCATGGAGGGTAAAAATCGTAGAGGGAGACCAAGAGATGAATACACTAAGCAGATTCAGAAGGATGTAGGCTGCAGCAGGTACTGGGACATGAAGAGGCTTGCAAAGGATAGAGTAGCATGGAGAGCTGCATCAAACCAGTCTCAGGACTGAAGACCACAACAACAACAACAACCGAAGGAAAATAACACCGGTTAGTTGGAAGAAAGTGTGCAACAGACTCTTCCAAAGGAAGAATCATTCCACATTTAATCTAAATACTGATGATAATTTTGAAATGGGTGGAATATAATGCAATCGCTCATGAGCTGCACAGGGGGGAGGGAGGGGGGGGGAAGGGTACCACGTATTATTTACAACAAACATCACTGATGACACAAAGAAAACACTGATTAGCTAAAACAAGGGATAATTAAACGGTCGCCATCCCGCTTGGGCAATAAATCTCCAGAATGTTGAGAAAGGTAATTGTAAAGAAATTTAAGCAAATAATCACTGGCTTGGCAACGTAAGGTTGTCACGCTTATCCACAGCACAATAGTTCACGAGCAAATTAATTAATCAGAAAGCACTGAGTTTGCAGTTACTCATACTGAAATATTAAATTTTGACAGTAACGGTAAATGATATTACTGGTTAAATAAATAACTGACTTAACTTGAACTTTGTTATGTAAAAAAATAACCTTCAGTAACCTCAATGTAACGTAATGCAAAATTTAGAAAAAGGTAAGCAATGTACTTTTGATTATTGAAAGATTGAACTGAATTTACTTTAAGCAAATGAGTAACTGATTTTGCCTTTAAAACAACAACAATAAAATACATACCAAGCCAGCAGAAGTCACTCGCTAAGCTAAATACAGAATAAATGAAGTTGCACTCTTCATTTGTGTTGTATCTTTAGTTACCTGTTTTGCCAGTGAAATTTTACTTTGCTTTAAGTAGCCTCTGCTACGCAATACAAGAATGAACAGTTACTGAGGTAGAAAATTTAGACTGAAACCTGCAGTAAATAGCTATTGTGTGGTGTTGTTACGACACTCGGTGATTGCATGGAAAGGGAAGGGGCCCTGCCTGGTAATATCTACATCTAAATACATACTCCGCAATCCACCATACGGTGCGTGGCGGAGGGCACCTGGTACCACAACTAGCATCTTCTCTCTCTGTTCCACTCCCAAACAGAACGAGGTAAAAATGATTGCCTATATGCCTCTGTACGAGCCCTAATCTCTCTTATCTTATCTTTGTGGTCTTTCCGCGAAATATAAGTTGGCGGCAGTAAAATTGTGCTGCAGTCAGCCTCAAATGCTGGTTCTCTAAATTTCCTCAGTAGCGATTCACGAAAAGAACGCCTTCTTTCCTTCAGAGACTCCCACCCGAGTTCCTGAAGCATTTCCGTAACACTCGCGTGATGATCAAACCTACCAGTAACAAATCTAGCAGCCCACCTCTGAATGTCCTCCCTTAATCCGACCTGATAGGGATCCCAAACGCTCGAGCAGTACTCAAGAATAGGTCGTATTAGTGTTTTATAAGCGGTCTCCTCTACAGATGAACCACATCTTCCCAAAATTCTACCAAAGAACCGAAGACGACTATCCGCCTTCCCCACAACTGCCATTACATGCTTGTCCCACTTCATATCGCTCTGCAATGTTACGCCCAAATATTTAATCGACGTGACTGTGTGTGTCAAGCGCTACACCCTATCCAAAAGATCATTTGTGTAGATAGAAAACAACAGCGGACCTACCACACTTCCATGGGGCACTCCAGATGATACCCTCATCTCCGATGAACACTCACCATCGAGGACAATGGCAACACAGCAGCGCTACACGTTTTAACTATTGCAAGTTATCATTCAAGTTCTTCATACTTTGTGAAAGGAATGTTGCTGGGCAAAGCCTCTACATTGCTGTGTTCGCCAGTTAATATTCTCACGATGTTGTAGCTGTGCGGACGACGAAGAATGTACCCGACCTCAACAATGACCTGCCGTTGTTGCCGCTGCTATTGCTGCTCGATGAGAAGAACCCCGAGTCGTCTCCAGCGCCACGGATAACTATGAGACAGGCAATATTGGGAATTGCAGCTTCCTCCGCCTGTCCACTCCTACCGTGCTCTCAATACTCGATTAACGAATGAGGTGCGTCTGCACTGGCGCGTGTACAGCTGCACACCGCGTCGGCCGGAGCGCCCAACAAACACTTCCGCACTCTTTCATAACACAAGTCGCCCCACCTCCTCTCTTCTCACAATGTGACAGAGACTCTCCATACCCAAAGATAAACAACGGCATAGCTACTGCCATTTCGTGGTTGCTATCGATAAATGCTCATTATAATACAGTCAAAAATAAATACACTAGTAAGAATGAGATTTTCACTCTGCAGCGGAGTGTGCGCCGATATGAAATATTCAAATACACTAATACTTCGATTACATATTAAATATAGTTTCTGTAATACAGTTTACAGCTTCATAATCAAAAGTACAGTGCTAGTTATGAACGAATATTAAACGGCGAAAATTTTGGATGGTGCACAAGGTATTGTATCTGCATTTTCGGTGTTACAGCTTGATGGAGTTTGTGTTACATGGGGGCGTGGTCAAGTGATGCAACGTCCGCACGACACGTCGAGCTTCTGTAGTGTAACGGGGCTGCTGGCTGACGGGCAGCAGTCGTTATCTTTCACGCTCCTCAGCTCTGATGTGACGCCTTGGTCAAAATACCTCCACTCTTCTTGCTTAATCCGTTTCCAGGTAGAGACACTACAGCGATGTTAGTGCCCACTCGCACGGCCTCCATTGTCTGCTGTCATTCCCGCTCACGCTGCGGTGAGTTACGCATAGCTGATTGTCGCTGTTGCTACTGGAGATGCCTGGACGCGGAAGGGGACGCAAAGCTGCTGCCTTGGCGGAGTTGCTGCTCCCGATAGCAGGGACTTCCGGCAAGAAGAAGGGGAAGACTGCAGCGCAGTGCTTCCGCTGCCAAAAGCTTGGCCACGTCGCCAAGCACTGCAGCGGAGCAGTTGCGTGCTTGAAGTGTGCGCAAGCACACGACACACGTGACTGCAAGAAGCAGGAGGACGCCCCCTGTACCTGCGCCGACTGCGGCGGCGCACACGCGGCCAACGCCCGTTCCTGCGCCTACAGAAGAAACTGGCGCGGACCGGACAAGAAGACGCAGAAGCAAGTCACCACCACTTGTACAGAAGACGTCGTCATCAGACGCCTTAATGACGCCGTACAAGACGCAATGTCCGCCTTCAAATCCGCTATGGCGGAAGAGAGGGCGGCCATGCTGGCGGAACTGGGCGTCAGATTGCTGTGCTGACGCAGGAGCTTCGCTCAGCCAAAGAAGATCCCGCCGCAACAAAAGACACCGCCACCCAGACGACTCCTCCACGTGAGAAGGAGTTCGCGACGGTGGCCACGCAGACCGAAGAGCCTGCCGAAGGGGAGGCGACACAGCACAAGAAGGACACCGAAGCAGCAGCGCAAGAAGAAGAGTGGGAAGAAATCCCATTCCTCCCGCTACCAGACATGTACAGCGCAAGCGCTGTAACGAAGAAGATCGCTGGATCGCTTCGCGATGGTACATACCCCCACCACGACAACCCTTATCCTTTCGTTGCACCTAACCATCCTAAACCCCAACTCCCTCATCACCCACATGGGTATCCAGAAGGCCTTATTGGTCTTTCTAGGGAGGAGTTCAATCTGATTGACTCCTACCCTATCTTCACAGAGTTGCAGATGCGCTGTATCATCATCTCTCTGGTCAACGGAGAATATGATAAATTAGGAATCCGTATGCACGGTATCCCAGCCGAGGCAGAGACCTCAGCAACAAGTAAGAAGAAAAAGAAAAATCGTCATATCGACAAGCTCAAGATATAGGTCATCGGCACTCCTTGCCAGACCAGAAATACCTATCAGTACAGAAAGAAGATTCGACAAGATTCCCAGGGGAGTAAAGGCCAACAGGCCACAAACTTCCAATCGAACATCCTCACAGTGAGGAAGTCATAACAGGAGCAGCAGCAGCAGTTGTCTGCAGTGACTGTCTCACTGGGGTGGCTGTCAACGTAGTATTTGAAAGCTGAGGTCAGATGACGGATGCGTAGTCAGATGCTAAAAGACTCAAGAAGCAGACCATAAGAATGTGCACCGGTCGTAGAATGGGAAAAGAGCGTGTGTGTGACGTCATACATCGGATTGAGTGTACAGATCCAACTCAGATCCTTAAAACTGAGTCGACAATAGACTGAAAAGTCTCCAGAAGACAAAGCTAAAATAATTTGTGGCAATCAGCGTGCAAATCACTTAGCACATTCTCTGACTGATCGGTCTGGCGAAACAGATGCCACTCAGTCCTCGTTGCTCTTTACTAGAGTGCTTTCACTGGGTCTCCATCTCTCACTCATCGATCGTACCACACACTAGCGCAGTCCTCCGCTCATTCTTCTCTTGCTGATCCTCTCGTCACGATACAGAAGCGCTAGTATGAATAACAGCAACACTCAGGTTAAAATATTATCCATAAAATGGAAACAACAGCTCGGCATAACACCCAGAAGCTCAATGTTATTATGATGATTTTTTAGCTGCTGTAAGAAACTGACCTATCAGATGAAAGAAGATGCACCAACAATTCCGCACGGAAGCCTACTTTCAGTGTTTCAAGTACCAACTTTAAGTAAGCAATTTAAGAATATGTTGCGAAAAATCAGGACTTCAGCCGATCACAGGGACTGAAATTTGTGCCGGACTGGGACTCGAACGCGATTGCACTTCTTCCTTAAAACTGTTGCCTCAGGATGCCTTAATCGCCTTCCCGTCAGACCCAAATTCTTAACCGTCAAGCACAAGCAGCGCCTCGATCCATTAGCCCCACTACACGTAGCATTCGTTAAGTCCTGCAGGGGTTCTGTGCGACAGCACAGAAAGAACTGAAGCGCCCTCGCACACACAAAAACACATACACACACACACACACACACACACACACAAATATATATATACACTCCTGGAAATGGAAAAAAGAACACATTGACACCGGTGTGTCAGACCCACCATACTTGCTCCGGACACTGCGAGAGGGCTGTACAAGCAATGATCACACGCACGGCACAGCGGATACACCAGGAACCGCGGTGTTGGCCGTCGAATGGCGCTAGCTGCGCAGCATTTGTGCACCGCCGCCGTCAGTCTCAGCCAGTTTGCTGTGGCATACAGAGCTCCATCGCAATCTTTAACACTGGTAGCATGCCGCGACAGCGTGGACGTGAACCGTATGTGCAGTTGACGGACTTTGAGCGAGGGCGTATAGTGGGCATGCGGGAGGCCGGGTGGACGTACCGCCGAATTGCTCAACACGTGGGGCGTGAGGTCTCCACAGTACATCGATGTTGTTGCCAGTGGTCGGTGGAAGGTGCACGTGCCCGTCGACCTGGGACCGGACCGCAGCGATGCACGGATGCACGCCAAGACCGTAGGATCCTACGCAGTGCCGTAGGGGACCGCACCGCCACTTCCCAGCAAATTAGGGACACTGTTGCTCCTGGGGTATCGGCGAGGACCATTCGCAACCGTCTCCATGACGCTGGGCTACGGTCCCGCACACCGTTAGGCCGTCTTCCGCTCACGCCCCAACAGTGTGCAGCCCGCCTCCAGTGGTGTCGCGACAGGCGTGAATGGAGGGACGAACGGAGACGTGTCGTCTTCAGCGATGAGAGTCGCTTCTGCCTTGGTGCCAATGATGGTCGTATGCGTGTTTGGCGCCGTGCAGGTGAGCGCCACAAGCAGGACTGCATACGACCGATGCACACAGGGCCAACACCCGGCATCATGGTGTGGGGAGCGATCTCCTACACTGGCCGTACACCACTGGTGATCGTCGAGGGGACACTGAATAGTGCACGGTACATCCAAACCGTCATCGAACCCATCGTTCTACCATTCCTAGACCGGTAAGGGAACTTGCTGTTCCAACAGGACAATGCACGTCCGCATGTATCCCGTGCCAACCAACGTACTCTAGAAGGTGTAAGTCAACTACCCTGGCCAGCAAGATCTCCGGATCTGTCCCCCATTGAGTATGTTTGGGACTGGATGAAGCGTCGTCTCACGCGGTCTGCACGTCCAGCACGAACGCTGGTCCAACAGAGGCGCCAGGTGGAAATGGCATGGCAAGCCGTTCCACAGGACTACGTCCAGCATCTCCAGGATCGTCTCCATGGGAGAATAGCAGCCTGCATTGCTGCGAAAGGTGGATATACACTGTACTAGTGCCGACATTGTGCATGCTCTGTTGCCTGTGTCTATGTGCCTGTGATCTGTCAGTGTGATCATGTGATGTATCTGACCCCAGGAATGTGTCAATAAAGTTTCCCCTTCCTGGGACAATGAATTCACGGTGTTCCTATTTCAATTTCCAGGAGTGTATATTCCTGCACATGGAGTCAAAATAATACTGGAAGTCTTCAACGCTAAACTCGGAAAAGAAAAGATATACAGACATATCACAGGAAAACATACTCCACACAAGGACACCAACAAAAACTTAAAACATCTGATAGACTTTTGCAAAAGCCACGACCTCGCCATTATGTCAACAAAATTCAAGAAACCAACACGAAAACTTACCACATGGAAATTCCACAGCGGAAAGCAAGATGTACAAATCGACCACGTAATAGTCCAGAAAGACTCACAAAAAGAAATTTTGATCATAGACAACCGTAAAGGCTACTTCGACTCAGACCACCACCTACTACAAATCAAGATTCGTCTTTTGCCCAAGAAAAAGCTCCATAAGAACAAAATTGTTAGACCAGATCCAGAATACATTCCTTTAAACCAGACACAAATATTACACAAAATTGAAATGGAGAAAACGACAGACTGGACACAACTTTCACGAAGAATCCGAGAGGCCATGAAACTAGCACAAGCACCACGCACACGGAAACACCGTTGGTGGAACCAGACATGTGACCAAGCTATTGACCAACGAATCACTGCATGGAAAAAATTTAGTAGCCATAAATCCCAAGAGAATTGGATGAACTTCTTGAAAACACAGAAGCAATCAAGCAAAATTATTCGCAGTGAAAAACGACAGTATGACAAACGGCGACTGACAGAGATCGAATCGGACTTCATGAAGAACAATACAAGAAACTTCTACAGAACTTTCAGAGAAAATACGACTGGATATCAACCACCCAACTTGTGCTTCAGAAAACCAGATGGAACCCTAGAAACCAATACCAAAAACAATTGTGACATTCTGGCAAAGTACTTTGAAAAACTGCTCAACACGGACCCTCCTATGGAAGAAATGATGACAGAAACGAGCACATACAATCCAGATAGTGAACCTCCAACTCTAGAAGAAATTAAAGAAATAATCAAGTCACTCAATAATCGTAGAGCACCAGGCGAAGATGGCATCATCGCGGAAATCTGGAAGTTACGAGACCCAGAACTCACCAAAGACATCCACAGGATCATGGAAGAGATCTGGAAGACCATGAAAATTCCTGACGACTGGAAAACTGCCCTGATACACCTACTACACAAAAAAGGTGACAAGACTGACCCGAACAACTACAGAGGAATATCCCTACTACCGGTCACATACAAGATCCTCTCTAAAGCTTTACTGAACAGACTAGAATGCCAGACCGACCACTTGATTGGGGAATACCAAGCAGGCTTCCGTAAAGGGCGGTCTTGTGCGGAACAAATTTGGAACCTGAAAATGATTTTACAACACAAACAGAACCTGATCATTACCTTTGTTAACTTCAAAAAGGCGTACGACTCTATCGACTGGAAAACTCTCTTCAAAATTCTAGCAGAATGCAAAGTAGACAACAGAACACGGGCTATCATAGAGCAAACTTTAACCAACACAACCTCCAAAGTAAAGTTCTTTGGGAAACTATCAGAGCCCTTTGAAATTCGCACAGGTGTCCGACAGGCGATGGCCTTTCACCTCTCCTTTTCAATCTGATGTTAGATAAGGTCATAAAAGAATGGGAAACATCACAACAGGGGATAACCTTAGGAAACCTACAGATTAAATGCCTGGCTTTTGCAGACGATTTGGCGATTGTCACGAAAGGTATAAAGGAAACAAAAGACGCTATTGAAAAACTGCACGAAATCGCTTCCAAAACTGGACTACAGATCTCTTACGAAAAGACACAGTTTATGAGCACAAAGAAACTCTCATCTCTGAACACAAAGTATGGCACGATTTACAAAACGGCAAACTTCAAATACCTCGGTGAAACACTACAAATGAGTGGACATAACAGAGACTCAAACGAAGAAAGAAAGACTAAACTGGACAAGGCATACAAAGTAGTGTGGAATCATTACAACAAGAAGTCTATCTCACAAAAAGCCAAATTACGCCATTACGACACGGTGGTGCTCCCCGAGGCACTATATGCAGCAGAGACCACACTATTCCTAGGGCATACACGTATCAGGCAATTAGAAAAAGTAGAACGGAAAATACTTGGGAAAATATTTGGCGCAACTAACAACAATGGAATATGGATCAAGAAACCTACAGAGCAAGTGTACAAACATACGGAGACAATCACAGAAAAGATTAGAAAACGCAGACTACAATTCTATGGACACCTATACAGGCTGACCAAACAGATCTTTGACTTGGTAACCGCTAGAAACAACAAATGGGTGGCAGAGGTAGAAAACGACCTGAACCAACTCAACATAACAGCAGACACAATAAAAGACAGAATAAAATTCAGAAACATCATTAAGAAAAGTAAACTACATGAGACACAATGTGACAAACGAATAGGCATAAAATGGACCGAAGAACGCAAGCAAGATCACAGCCAGAAGATGAAAGAAATATGGGCAACCAAAAAGGCAATCAAGATGAAGCCGAAGACACAAAGCCGACAAAAAGCATGGACAGAGGACCGGAAACAGAAACACAGCGAGCGAATGAGGGGAGTTTGGGCAGCAAGGAAGGCAGTTAAAGGAACTGGCCATGTAGTTTAGTCCAAAAGCGCTCTTTAAGGGCAAAAGACCAATAATATATATATATATATATATATATATATATATATATATATATATATACTCGTATATATATATATATATATATATATATATATATATATATATATATATATATATATCGTCGGTTAAGAAACAATTCAACGTAAGCAGCAAAATAAGAATTTTACACGAGAGACAAAAAACTGTCTAAAATACCTAATACATTTCACGGAGGCGCTAAATTTGCATCGTAGCACTACAATGAAATATTGAATCAAATAAAAATGTGAAACGAAAAAAATACGCTTTAGAAAGCTTAATTACGGCACATACGCGGATTGTCGCGGTATTTATGCCACGATCTGCTACTTACGCGGTATTTGTTTGTCAGTCTCCCGGCACGACTTGACACATTTACGTTGGTATTTGGTGCTGAGAAAGCTAGTAAGAACATGTTTTGGTGCATTAATCATTTTTATTGAACGTTTTCATAGAAACATTTTAAATAAATATACTGTTTACATAGTTGCGATAATGTCTGCACATTTCTTCACGAAAAATCCTAAACGTCACTCAAAGCAGCAACAGAGAATTACACTGCACTGATACTCGTCACACAGTTACCTCCGCGATAATTTTCATTCATAAGGAATGTTGTTATAATAACTATGAAAATCTTTAGGAAGAACAGATTTAAGTTGTTGTAAATGATCCCATTTGAATTTATTGATTTTCCGTCTTTCCTTGTATAGTTTCGGGAAGCAAACATCTCCAAGAATTTTCCTCTGACGCCTCGGTAATCCTTGCCACACCTCGTTGAAAGAGCACTTGTAGTAAATAATACCATTTGGGCGGTACTGTAGCGCCCTCAGATCGGTAACTGTGGGCTCATTTTTTACAGCTGTTCCATACCTAATTGAGTCGTACAGCCACAAACTTTTCTCTGCTTAGTTGATGAAAAAGGAATAATCTAGGTTATAGACTTCGTATGGCTGTGGCTTTTTTCTCGCTTCTTTAGATATCATAGCGTATTGGCTAGGAAGTGTAACTTCACGTCCTTTGAGCTTGCACTCAATGGAACTGTGAACTGAATCACATTCCATCTGAGTATGGCCTTTCTCCAAAAACTTTTGTGTAATGAATACTCCATTATCAATTGCTAATCTTAAAAGAGCATTTGATAATATCACATTTCTGTTCTGATATGTGCAGCCGTCAGAATATAGAATGACTTGAACGGGATTTTCCTTAATCGTTCTGGATAGGGTGTCCACGATGCATGAGGCAAAACATGATGCAACTAAATCAACTTGTGTTTCATCGAATCAGTAACATACTGCATCACGACTTTCTAAATTATGAACAGCTAACTTTTTTTATAATAAACTGCACTTGCACTTAAAAATGGAGCTACTTTCACGGCCTGTAAGTCCGTGGTGTACACTGAGCAGACCTTCTGCTAGGCTTCTTTCTTGTCAGCATCTTCTTGCATCCTTCCTACATCTACATCTACATCTATACTCCGCGAGCCACCTTACGGTGCGTGGCGGAGGGTACTTATTGTACCACTATCTGATCCCCCCTTCCCTGTTCCATTCACGAATTGTGCGTGGAAAGAACGACTGCTTGTAAGTCTCCGTATTTGCTCTAATTTCTCGGATCTTTTCGTTGTGATCATTACGCGAGATATATGTGGGCGGTAGTAATATGTTGCCCATCTCTTCCCGGAATGTGCTCTCTCGTAATTTCGATAATAAACCTCTCCGTATTGCGTAACGCCTTTCTTGAAGTGTCCGCCACTGGAGCTTGTTCAGCATCTCCGTAACGCTCTCGCGCTGACTAAATGTCCCCATGACGAATCGCGCTGCTTTTCGCTGGATCATGTCTATCTCTTCTATTAATCCAACCTGGTAAGGGTCCCATACTGATGAGCAATACTCAAGAATCGGACGAACAAGCGTTTTGTAAGCTACTTCTTTCGTCGATGAGTCACATTTTCTTAGAATTCTTCCTATGAATCTCAACCTGGCGCCTGCTTTTCCCACTATTTGTTTTATGTGATCATTCCACTTCAGATCGCTCCGGATAGTAACTCCTAAGTATTTTACGGTCGTTACCGCTTCCAATGATTTACCACCTATGGCATAATCGTACTGGAATGGATTTCTGCCCCTATGTATGCGCATTATATTACATTTATCTACGTTTAGGGAAAGCTGCCAGCTGTCGCACCATGCATTAATCCTCTGCAGGTCCTCCTGGAGTACGTACGAGTCTTCTGATGTTGCTACTTTCTTGTAGACAACCGTGTCATCTGCAAATAGCCTCACGGAGCTACCGATGTTGTCAACTAAGTCATTTATGTATATTGTAAACAATAAAGGTCCTATCACGCTTCCCTGCGGTACTCCCGAAATTACCTCTACATCTGCAGATTTTGAACCGTTAAGAATGACATGTTGTGTTCTTTCTTCTAGGAAATCCTGAATCCAATCACAAACCTGGTCCGATATTCCGTAAGCTCGTATTTTTTTCACTAAACGTAAGTGCGGAACCGTATCAAATGCCTTCCTGAAGTCCAGGAATACGGCATCAATCTGCTCGCCAGTGTCTACGGCACTGTGAATTTCTTGGGCAAATAGGGCGAGCTGAGTTTCACATGATCTCTGTTTGCGGAATCCATGTTGGTTATGATGAAGGAGATTTGTATTATCTAAGAACGTCATAATACGAGAACACAAAACATGTTCCATTATTCTACAACAGATTGACGTAAGCGAAATAGGCCTATAATTATTCGCATCTGATTTATGACCCTTCTTGAAAATGGGAACGACCTGCGCTTTCTTCCAGTCGCTAGGTACTTTACGTTCTTCCAGCGATCTACGATAAATTGCTGATAGAAAGGGGGCAAGTTCTTTAGCATAATCACTGTAGAATCTTAAGGGTATCTCGTCTGGTCCGGATGCTTTTCCGCTACTAAGTGATAGCAGTTGTTTTTCAATTCCGATATCGTTTATTTCAATATTTTCCATTTTGGCGTCCGTGCGACGGCTGAAGTCGGGGACCGTGTTACGATTTTCCGCAGTGAAACAGTTTCGGAACACTGAATTCAGTATTTCTGCCTTTCTTCGGTCGTCCTCTGTTTCGGTTCCATCGTGGTCAACGAGTGACTGAATAGGGGATTTAGATCCGCTTACCGATTTTACATATGACCAAAACTTTTTAGGGTTCTTGTTTAGATTGTTTGCCAATGTTTTATGTTCGAATTCGTTGAATGCTTCTCTCATTGCTCTCTTTACGCTCTTTTTCGCTTCGTTCAGCTTTTCCTTATCAGCTATGATTCGACTACTCTTAAACCTATGATGAAGCTTTCTTTGTTTCCGTAGTACCTTTCGTACATGATTGTTATACCACGGTGGATCTTTCCCCTCGCTTTGGACCTTAGTCGGTACGAACTTATCTAAGGCGTACTGGATGATGTTTCTGAATTTTTTCCATTTTTGTTCCACATCCTCTTCCTCAGAAATGAACGTTTGATGGTGGTCACTCAGATATTCTGCGATTTGTGCCCTATCACTCTTGTTAAGCAAATATATTTTCCTTCCTTTCTTGGCATTTCTTATTACACTTGTAGTCATTGATGCAACCACTGACTTATGATCACTGATACCCTCTTCTACATTCACGGAGTCGAAAAGTTCCGGTCTATTTGTTGCTATGAGGTCTAAAACGTTAGCTTCACGAGTTGGTTCTCTAACTATCTGCTCGAAGTAATTCTCGGACAAGGCAGTCAGGATAATGTCACAAGAGTCTCTGTCCCTGGCTCCAGTTCTGATTGTGTGACTATCCCATTCTATACCTGGTAGATTGAAGTCTCCCCCTATTACAATAGTATGATCACGAAACTTCTTCACGACGTTCTGCAGGTTCTCTCTGAGGCGCTCAACTACTACGGTTGCTGATGCAGGTGGTCTATAGAAGCATCCGACTATCATATCTGACCCACCTTTGATACTTAACTTAACCCAGATTATTTCACATTCGCATTCGCTAATAACTTCACTGGATATTATTGAATTCTTTACTGCTATAAATACTCCTCCACCATTGGCGTTTATCCTATCCTTGCCGTATATATTCCATTCTGTGTCTAGGATTTCGTTACTGTTAACTTCCGGTTTTAACCAACTTTCCGTTCCTAATACTATATGCGCACTATTTCCTTCAATAAGAGATACTAATTCAGGAACCTTGCCCTGGATACTCCTGCAGTTTACCAATATTACGTTAACTTTTCCTGTTTTTGGTCTCTGAGGACGGACATTCTTTATCAACGATGATAATGTCCTTTTTTGAGGACTGCTTTCAATGGTTATACAGAGTACAGTCACCCACAATGCGACAATCTTCCAAAGAGGATGAACCACTAGCCTTCACCCATAAGTGAACACTACAATCCGAATTTATCTTACAACGTCTACGACAAGACAGAGATAAACTCCCATGTGGCATGAGGTAGGAACCCTCACCGGAAATAATAATCTCCGAAACAGGTATAGTACGGTAAGCCAAAATTTCACGACTTTCAAAGGATTCCAAACCAGCTCTCCCTGCATTGTTACAAGCAACGAATGCAACTGTTATCCATCCGTTACCCAAACTGGAAGAAGAAGAAACTTTCATTAAAGAAAAATTTAACCTCGCGCCACAAAACAGAGTAGGTCCATGAATAAGAACAAATTGAGCAGTTTTACCTACTCCCCTTACTTCGTTCTTTTTCCCCTTACCGGAAGATGTTGAAGCACCTAGGGTGCCGTCCACATTTACAAGTGTTTTGTAAACAAGCAATCGCCGGCGACGACGATAACAACGTTCTTTCCGTTCTGTGTGTTGCTTCCACACGTCTTCACTCAAGTTACCAAGCCTGTAACTACAACACAAGTCGCACTGGTCTTTCTTGGGGGAAAATAAGCTAATATTACCATCATTTACAATCAAGTTAAAGGTAGCACGACTTAATGGTGAAATCTCCGCATGACATTTTTCCACATAGAGTCCATACAGATGTTGTTTGGATTGTAGAATAGGCTCAAGGTACAGCTTCGAGAAGGATTTCCTGCAGTAATGCGACGGAAGTTTCGGAAGAGAGTCCAGGAATTCTTTCATGAAGGTTCTCTCATCTTTCTTCGTCTGTTTGATTCGAGGTCGTCACGATTCTGTGTCAGGACTCATCCCATGTGTGGAATTACCCAGCCAATATCGGACTGTCCATTCTTTAATCCCAAGAGTATTGAGAAACATCTGTTTGCATACTTTATGTTTCCCCAGCTCATTTTTCAAATGATAAATGAGCGTCCCTTTTCTCCTGGATTTGCCAGTCTTCTTCCCTGGACGTTTGGTTGGAATTACTTCTGCAAGGTTGATAACGTAAACCTTTCTCTGATCCCATAACATCGTTTCCCAAAATGTGTTAAATACTGCCTGCCTATCATCAGTAGAAAACTGATGACCCTTCCTTTGAACGGATTTCTGGCACATCTTCGAAGTACATGTTGGACCTAATTTTCGTGCCTCTCTTGGAGTATCATGAGCGATTTTACCAATTCGATTTCTTTTGTATCCAATATACGCCTGTCCACGCAATCTCAGAATTTTATTGGCATTTTTCTTCCAATCTTCAGGATTTCCTGTCACTGCTTACGTCACCATACAATTCTTGGCCTTCACTGTCAGCATCATTACTGCTCCCTTGATCTTCCGATAATTTATAAAGAGTGTCTGGAAAACAATGAGCACCATCGCATAGCAATGAGTGTGAAGTACTGTCGTCTCTAGTGGAAACAGTGGCTGTGGTTTCATTTTGAGCATTGTTGGATACAGCCACTGAAGTTTCTAGATGGAAAAATATTTATATATTAATTTAAGCAGACAAAGGTGAAGGTCAAATTCATGTATTTATGAGAACGACGGCATCAGTAATACTATTAACAAAAATCTATCTGCGTCATTAGATGTTGCAGGAACAGTAACCGAGAACCCCATATACGAAATTAATTCTTCTTCGGTAAATGTAACTTCAGCGTTACGACTTTTCTCGCCTATTGTTTGTTCTGCATTTACGGCAGATCCTACAAGAAAGTGGACAGTCTAGAAATCTCTGGCAGAAATGAATAAAGCACAGAACGAGTGCAGTGGGGGCGTTCTGGTTTGTATCACAATAAGACACTTGCGGTGCTACTAACATTCAAAGAGGAATAATAAAACAATTTATTTACTGCTATCAGTTACTCTCAGGAACGATTCTCCGCTTTCATAAGCTGACTTCAGCTGAGAAGCAATTTCTTCTTCAGTAAAAAGATCTATATCGCTGTCCATTATCACAAATGAGTCTACGAGCATGGAACCACTTTCTAGCACTGTTAAATACGTAATAAGGCAGTAACAATGTGCTGTGGCTGCGCCCGCTTTTGTATTTACGCGGTACTGTTTACACTTTATAGTATCCATAGATTGTAGATACGCGGTTTTAATTCTCTACAGTTCCGCGGTATTGCTATCTATTTATTTGTGTGTCACATACGCGGTATTGTTTTAGATAATTTTTTATGGCATATAATTAAAAATTCGTCATTATGAGGTTAAGAGCAGATGTGCGTACGGTCAACGACGTCATCTGACTGAAAAACGAAAAATCGCCAATTTGTCAGTTACGCGGTATTGTTTCTAGATAGACGTTGACTGTTGATTTTGTATCACAGACACAGTCCTTTTGACTGTTCAGAGGTGTCACTAAACCCGCCCAAAGATGTTAAGATGTAAACAACCATGCATGAGCACCGCCTATGAGACTAAAAACAAGCAAAAGAAATACCTATTCAAAAAAGCAGATAAAAATTCACTTGACGCCTTGCTGAGAGACAATCTCCACTCATTCCAAATTAATAATATAACATTATACCAGATGTCGCTTAGATTCAAAGAAAGAGTATCGGCAGCAATTGAGAGATTTATACCAAATAAATTAACAAACGACGGAGCTGTTTCTCCTTGGTACACAAAACGGGTTAGGACACTGTTGCAGAAACAACGAAACAAACATACCAAATTTAAACAGACGCAAAATCACCGAGATTGGCGATCTTTTACAGAAGCTCGAAATTTAGCGTGGACTTCAATGCGAAATGCTTATAACAGTATCCACAATGAATCTGTCTCGAAACCTCTCAGAAAATCCAAAGAGATTCTGATCCTACATGGAGTATGTTAGCGGCAAGAAACAATCAAAGCCTTCTCTGCGCGATAGCAATGGATATACAATCGGAGACAGTGCTGCCAAAGCAGAGTTACTAAACACAGTCTTCCGAAATGCGTTCACAAAAGAAGACGAACTAAATATTCCAGAATTCGAATCAAGAACAGCTGCCAACATGAGTAACGTAGAAGTCAATATCCTCGGAGTAGTGAATCAACTCAAATCACTTAATAAAAGCAAGTCTTCTGGTCCAAACTGTATGCCAATTAGGTTCCTTTCGGAGTATGCTGATGCATTTGCTCCATACTTAACAATCATATACAACCGGTCGCTCAACGAAAGATCCTTACCCAAAGTCTAGAAAGTTGCACAGGTCACACCAATAATCAAGAAGGGTAGTAGGAGTAATCCACTAAATTACAGGCCCATATAGTTAATGTCGATATGCAGCAGGATTTTGGAACATGTATTGTGTTCGAACATTATGAATTACCTCGAAGAAAACGGTCTATTGACACACAGTCAACATGGGTGCAGAAAACATCGTTCCTGTGAAACACAACTAGCTCTTTATTCATATGAAGTGTTGACTGCTATTGACAAGGGATTTTAGATCGATTCCGTATTTCTGGATTTCCGGAAGGCTTTTGACACTGTACCATACAAGCGGCTCGTAGTGAAATTGCGTGCTTATGGAATATCGTCTGTCTGAGAAGTCACAGTTCGTAATAACTGACGGAAAGTCATCGAGTAAAACAGAAGTGATTTCAGGCGTTCCCCAAGGTAGTGTTATAGGCTATTTGCTGTTCCTTATCTATATAAACGATTTGAGAGGCAATCTGAGCAGCTGTCTTAGGTTGTTTGCAGATTAAGCTGTCGTTTATCGACTAATAAAGTCATCAGAAGATCAAAACAATCTGCAACACGATTTAGAAAAGATATGTGAATGGTGCGAAAAGTGGCAGTTGACCCTAAATAACGAAGAGTGTGAGTTCATCCACATGAGTGCTAAAAGGAACTAGTTAAACTTCGGTTACACGATAAATCAGTCTAGTGTAAAAGCCGTAAATTCAAATAAATACCTAGGTATTACAATTACGAACAACTTAAATTGGAAGGAACACACAGAAAATGTTGTGGGGAAGGCTAATCAAACATTGCGTCTTATTGGCAGGACACTTAGAAAATGTAACAGACCTACACTACGCTTGTCCTTCATCTTTTAGAATACGGCTGCGCGGTGTGGGGTCGTTACCAGATAGGACTGACGGAGTACATCGAAAAAGTTCAAAGAAAGGCAGCACGGTTTGTCTTATCGCGAAATATGGGAGAGAGTGTCACTGAAATAATAGAGGATTTGGGCTGGACATCATTAAAAGAAAGGGGTTCTTCGTTGCGACGGAATCTTCTCACGAAATTCCAATCACCAACTTTCTCCTCCGAGTGCGAAAATATTTTGTTGACACCGACTTACATAGAGAGGAACGATCACCACGATAAAATAAGGGAAATCAGAGCTCGTACGGAAAGATATAGGTGTTCATTCTTTCGGCACGCTATACGAGATTGGAATAATAGAGAATTGTGAAGGTGGTTCGATGAACCCTCTGCCAGGCACTTGAATGTGATTTGCAGAGTATCCATGTAGATGTAGATGTAGATGTAGATGGGGTCCAACAGCCGATCAGTTCCAGTCATTCCACCAGGAAGGAGGTACACAGTTCATGTCGTCTGTAGTTCAATCAAGCCTATACTGTCAATACCGCGGTTCGATCGCGTCCGCATTGTTACTTTAGAAGGGCTCTCAACAAGGCAAGTGTCCAGGCGTCTCGGAGTGAATCAAAGCGATGTTGTTCTGACATGAAGGAGATGCCGAGAGATAGGAACTGTCGATGACATGCCTCGCTCACGCCACCCAAGGGCTACTACTGCAGTGGATGACCGCTACCTACGGATTATGACTCGGAGGAGCCCTGACAGCAACGCTACTACACTCCTGGAAATGGAAAAAAGAACACATTGACACCGGTGTGTCAGACCCACCATACTTGCTCCGGACACTGCGAGAGGGCTGTACAAGCAATGATCACACGCACGGCACAGCGGACACACCAGGAACCGCGGTGTTGGCCGTCGAATGGCGCTAGCTGCGCAGCATTTGTGCACCGCCGCCGTCAGTGTCAGCCAGTGTCAGCCAGTGTCAGCCGTGGCATACGGAGCTCCATCGCAGTCTTTAACACTGGTAGCATGCCGCGACAGCGTGGACGTGAACCGTATGTGCAGTTGACGGACTTTGAGCAAGGGCGTATAGTGGGCATGCGGGAGGCCGGGTGGACGTACCGCCGAATTGCTCAACACGTGGGGCGTGAGGTCTCCACAGTACATCGATGTTGTCGCCAGTGGTCGGCGGAAGGTGCACGTGCCCGTCGACCTGGGACCGGACCGCAGCGACGCACGGATGCACGCCAAGACCGTAGGATCCTACGCAGTGCCGTAGGGGACCGCACCGCCACTTCCCAGCAAATTAGGGACACTGTTGCTCCTGGGGTATCGGCGAGGACCATTCGCAACCGTCTCCATGAAGCTGGGCTACGGTCCCGCACACCGTTAGGCCGTCTTCCGCTCACGCCCCAACATCGTGCAGCCCGCCTCCATGGGTGTCGCGACAGGCGTGAATGGAGGGACGAATGGAGACGTGTCGTCTTCAGCGATGAGAGTCGCTTCTACCTTGGTGCCAATGATGGTCGTATGCGTGTTTGGCGCCGTGCAGGTGAGCGCCACAATCAGGACTGCATACGACCGAGGCACACAGGGCCAACACCCGGCATCATGGTGTGGGGAGCGATCTCCTACACTGGCCGTACACCACTGGTGATCGTCGAGGGGACACTGAATAGTGCACGGTACATCCAAACCGTCATCGAACCCATCGTTCTACCATTCCTAGACCGGCAAGGGAACTTGCTGTTCCAACAGGACAATGCACGTCTGCATGTATCCCGTGCCACCCAACGTGCTCTAGAAGGTGTAAGTCAACTACCCTGGCCAGCAAGATCTCCGGATCTGTCCCCCATTGAGCATGTTTGGGACTGGATGAAGCGTCGTCTCACGCGGTCTGCACGTCCAGCACGAACGCTGGTCCAACCGAGGCGCCAGGTGGAAATGGCATGGCAAGCCGTTCCACAGGACTACATCCAGCATCTCTACGATCGTCTCCATGGGAGAATAGCAGCCTGCATTGCTGCGAAAGGTGGATATACACTGTACTAGTGCCGACATTGTGCATGCTCTGTTGCCTGTGTCTATGTGCCTGTGGTTCTGTCAGTGTGATCATGTGATGTATCTGACCCCAGGAATGTGTCAATAAAGTTTCCTCTTCCTGGGACAATGAATTCAAGGTGTTCTTATTTCAATTTCCAGGAGTGTATGTTGAATAATGCTTTTCGTGCTGCCACAGAACGTCGTATTACGACTCAAACTGTGCACAGTAGGCTGCTTGATGCGCAACTTCACTCCCGACGTCCCTAGCGAGATCCATGCAGCGCGTGGCGTCACGTTCTCTTCACCGATGAGTGTCGCATAAGCCTTCAACGAGACAACAGTCGGAGACATGTTTGGGGGCAGCCTTGTCAGGCTGAACGTGTTAAACATACTGTCCAGCGAGTGCAGCAAGGTGGAGGTTCCCTGCTGTTTTGGAGTTGCATTATGTGCGGCCGACGTACGCCGCTGGTGGTCATGGACTGCGCCGTAACGGCTGTACGACACGTGAATACGATCTTCCGGCAGATAGTGCAATCATATCAGCAGCATATGGGCGAGGCATTCGTCTTCATGGACGACAATTCGCGCCCCCATCGTGCACATTTTGTGCATGACTTCCTTCAGGATAAAATCGCTCGACTGGAGTGACCAGCATGTTATTTATGGACGACGCGACCCACCAACCATTCTGAGGGATCTACGCTGAATCGCCGCTGAGGGGTGGGACAATCTGGACCAGCAGTGCTTGATGAACCTGCGGATTTTATGCCACGACGAATACAGACAAGCATCACTTCAAGAGGACGTGCTACTGCGTATTAGAGTTATCGGTATGTACAGCAATGTGGACCACCACCTTTGAAGATCTCGCTGTATGGTGGTACAACATGCAATGTGTGGTTTTCATGACCAATAAAAAGGGCGGGAATGATTTTTATGATGATCCCATTTCCAATATTCTACACAAGTTCCGGAACTCTCTCAACCGAGGTGATGCAAAACTATTTTTGATGTGTGTGTGTGTGAGAGAGAGAGAGAGAGAGAGAGAGATACAGAGACAGAGAGAGAGAGAGAGAGAGAGAGTGTAGACACCAAGTATCTATATTTAGCAATATCTCAACATCGAAAAATAATTAATGTAAAGTAATAAAATTTCGGAAATATATTTGTGTAGGTAATATATTTAAATTATTAATTTGAAATTGTAAGATCAGGTTAATAAGAGCCATTTAAAATGTGAAATGCTGGAATATTAATATACGGTGTCACCGCCAGTATGTTGAATGCAAGCATTGTGTTTTACATGCTCCGGACGTCAGTTTGTGGATGACGCTGGAATTGTCGACCGATGATGATATGTGCTCGATTCGAATCTTCAAATGTGTATGAATTCCTAAGGGACCAAACTGCTGAGGTCATCGGTCCCTAGACTTACACACTAAAACTAATTTATGCTAAGAACAACACACACGCCCATGCCCGAGGGAAGACTCGAACCTCCGGCGTGAGGAGCCGCGCAGTTCGTGACATGACGCCTCCAACCGCGCGGCCACTCCGCCTGGCTGCTCGATTGGAGTAAAATCCGTTGATCGAGTAGGTCGCGACAACATGACGACACTCTACTGTAGAGTTTGTTGGATTACAACAGCGAGCGTTTTGCTGTTGGAAAAAACACTCCATGGAATGCTGTTCGTGAATGGCAGCAAAACAGGTCGAATCACCAGACTGACGTACAAATTTTAGTCACGATGTGTGGGATAAGTCGTACCCAAGACCATAACTTGTAACCTCCCCCTCACTTATCGACCTTAATGACAGTGAAAAATTAAACCGCGTGTATCTAACGGAAATTTGGGAAAAGCAATCGTCACCGAAGTTAATTTGTCGGTAAAGAGGGAGGAAAGGGTTACATCTAAATGAAAGGAAAAATGCAAATGAAACTGGTGGAGATTAATTTTGAAAAGGGGTAAAGTTAATAAAGAAAGTAAATGTGCGGCCGTTACGTCAACAATTAACTAGCGGTAATTAGATATTTGAGATTTGGGGGAAATTACAGTCGCCAGTCCTAAGTACAATTACTATAGTAACTGAAAAAGAAAGGTTATTACACATATAATTAGCACTAGAAGCGTGGCAACTGGAGGTTGACACGTGTAGTGTGAAAACTGAAAGTTTGTCAGAAGTAATAAATTTCGCTACGCTCTGACTTAATTTAGCAAAAGAATTAATGAAACCGGAAAATTGAAAGTTAATTTAGTGAGTGAGATTAATAGTGAACTTTGTTTCTGAAGCATATCGAAATTCAGTAAAATACAGTTAGTCTTGGGCTACCTCAACAATCATTTCAAAAGCTACTTGAATCTACACAATTTTGAAATAAGAGACTTAACTTTGAACTTGAATTAAATGATTCTGAACAATTAACAATAGTAAAATTTAGGACGTACCAAGCTGAGCTGAAGTCACAGGTAAGCTAAAATACGATAACAAAACTCACACTCTTAATTTGTGCTTGTGTAATCTAAATATTGTAGCCAGCTATGAATACCTTAACTGAACTTTGAAATTAAAGCAGTGAAATCGAATGATGCTGGCGTTTGAATTTCAACGACACTCGGGTTCATTCCGGAAAAGGAAGGGACCCTGCTTGGTAATGCAATTGGGACAATGAGCAACAAAGGTTCATGCTACGTTGCTGTAATTTTGTGATTTGAACACTCTGAAAAGCTGAGGTCTGCCATACAGTTCTAAAACTTTACGTGCTTCCAGTCTTCCTTGTTGGTTGATTGAAGGTTTGAAGCCGTCGATCGAGGAGGTGGCGACAGTCACTCATTGTCGGCCATCGCTGTTGCAGAAGCTGGATGTTGGCGCGCCTTCTTCTCGACACGGTCACCAGGCGAAACGGACTCTTGATGTGCGCCAGCTAATGCTTCCCGTCCGCGACACCGTGTCAGAAACTATCATAGCAAGTCGAGCGCAATTACATGCTGCCAAACCCCGAAAGCCCGGCAACTGGCGGGAGCGTCATACAACACACCTGCCCCACTGCACCACCCCAGCCAGACTCTTTCTGCTCTGCCCGCGCTCCACGTGGCAGAGTTCACACTACCAAAGATCCTAAACACTTTCGTTCTCCATACGACCTATCGATGTATTCGTTCGATAGCATAGTTTTCCCTACGCCAGACTCAGCGTATAAATACAAAAAATATTCACAAAAGAAATCAACATAAATGCATAAATATATATATATATATATATATATATATATATATATATATATATATATATACAAACAGTAAAACAATTACAATATATAAAGACACAGAAATGTCATATCTTCAGGTAACAAAATAAGGAAAAAATTTTGCAGTGCAATATATGGAAATAGGAGGATATGCATTTCCGGCGTTACAAACTCCACTTGTTGGTCCTGTGTGTCTAGCCCACAGACAGGTTGGTTGCACACTCGCAACTGGCCTACTTCTAACCAGTACACGGCCATAACTGGCCCCGAGGCTGAACCCGCTTTCACCACAAAACACAACAGACCTCTACCCTGCCCTCCACTGAGCTCTCGCTTAACACCAGTCGAGTTGTGGAAGGCGGTGGTTTGGAGTCAGTGGAATGCACAGTACAGGGCGTGTGGCTCGGAGCTGCCCTTGAAGTCACTGTTTGTTACAGTAATTTGCGTCACCTTGGTGTCAACTACTGCTCACAATACTGCTGCAAATGCAGTACGATGCACCAGAGCCATACGCCGAAAGCGATGGTCTTCCCTCTCGGTAGCGCGACGCGGTCGTCCGTTGCCCGGTTTTGTTGCCACCGTACATTCTCGTGCCTACCAGTACCAGCAATCAGTACCAGTACCAGCCCGGCTAGCCGTGCTGTCTAACGCACTGCTTCCCGAGCGGGAAGGCGTGCCGGTCCCCGGCATCAATCCGCACGCGGATTAGTGACGAGGTCCGGTGTGCCGGCCAGCCTGTTAGCCTGTTGAAGGGTTTGTATACCACTGAGGGCTACGGCGGGGACGAAGCATCGCCGTCGCTTCTAGCTCCCCAGTTCAGTACATACACTACTGGCCATTAAAATTGCTACACTACGAAGATGACGTTTTACAGACGCGAAATTTAACCTACAGGAAGAAGATGCTGTGATATGCAAATGATTAGCTCTTCAGCGCATTCACACAAGGTTGACGCCGGTGGCGACACCTACAACCTGCTGACATGAGGAATGTTTCCAACCGATTTCTCATACACAAACAGCAGTTGACCACCGTTGCCTAGTGAAACGTTGTTGTGATATCTCGTGTAAGGAGAAGAAATGCGTACCATCACGTTTCCGACTTTGATAAAGGTAGGATTGTAGGCTATCGCGATTGCGGTTTATCGTATCGCGACATTGCTGCTCGCGTTGGTCGAGATCCCATGACTGTTAGCAGAATATGGAATCGGTGCGTTCGGGAGTGTAATACGGAACGCCGTGCTGGATCCCAACGGCCTCGTATCACTAGCAGTCGAGATGACAGGCATCTTATCCGCGTGGCTGTAACGGATCGCGCAGCCACGTCTCGATCCCTGAATCAACAGATGGGGACGTTTGCAAGACAACAACTATCTGCACGAACAGTTCGACGACGTTTGCAGCAGCATGGACTATCAGCTCGGAGACCATGGCTGCGGTTACCCTTGACGGTGCATCACACACAGGAGCGCCTGCGATGGTGTACTCAACGACGAACCTGGGTGCACGAATGGCAAAACGTCATTTTTTCGGATGAATTCAGTTTCTGTTTACAGCATCATGATGTTTGCAACCGTGTTTGGCGACATAGCGGTGAACGCACATTGGAAGCGTGTATTCGTCATCGCCATACTGGCTTATCTCCCGGCGTGATGGTATGGGGTGCCATTGGTTACATGTCTCGGTCACCGCTTGTTCGATTTGACCGCACTTTGAACAGTGGACGTTACATTTCAGATGTGTTACGACCCGTGGCTCTACCCTTCATTCGATACCTGCGAAACCCTACATTTCAGCAGGATAATGCACGACCGCATGTTGCAGGTCCTGTACGGGCCTTTCAGGATACAGAAAATGTTCGACTGCTGCCCTGGCCAGCACATTCTACAGAACTCTCACCAATTGAAAACGTCTGGTCAATGGTGGCCGAGCAACTGGCGCGTCACAACACGCCAGTCACTATCGTGTTGAAGCTGCATGGGCAGCTGTACCTGTACACGCCATCCAAGCTCTGTTTCATTCAATGCCCAGGCGTATGAAGGCCGATATTACGGCCAGAGGTGGTTGTTCTGGTTACGATTTCTCTGGATCTATGCACCCAAATTGCGTGAAAATGTAATCGCATGTTCGTTCTAGTATAATATATTTGTCCAATGAATACGCGTTTATCATCCGCATTTCTTCTTGGTGTAGCAGTTTTAGTGGCCAGTAGTGTACATACAAGTCTTTCTCCAGTATCGCAGAAGGAACATCCGGCTTCTCGTAGTTCTATTACACTACCTCGTTCAAACTATGGGTTGATAATGGCAGCAATATTCACCCTCAGCAGACTTCTTGACTAAAATCAACTCCCTACGTCCAAAGGTAACTAACGCTCACAACCGTTACATCGTGTAGTTAAAACAAACTTGATTTGAATCCTTATAGTGGCACTACTAGTACCGCTCTTATGCGACTGGGTAGAAATCTGAAAACTTTCGTGTAGCAGGTGTAATAGACAGCCAAACAGTTGCATTAAATTGTGGTTTTCAGATAACCTTTACCATGGTATCAACGTATTTAAAGCCGTCTTAGCTGGCCGGGGTGTTCGAGCGGTTCTAGGCGCTACAGTCTGGAACCGCGCGACTGCTACGGTCGCAGGTTCGAATTCTGCCTCGGGTATGGATGTGTGTGATGTCCTTAGGTTGGTTAGGTTTAAGTAGTTCTAAGTTCTAGTGGACTGATGTCCTCAGAAGTTAAGTCCCATAGTGCTCAGAGCCATTTGAACCATTTTGAAACCCTGAAAGGTGGCTACACTGAGTCACAGCGCCAGAGATTGCGCCAAAGAGTAATTCAGCCGCCTCCACTGGCAGTGCTTGTTGAGATGTGGCAGTGGAGAGTGATTGTCGTGAAGTCGTCGTGGAGAGTGCATATTGAGAAGTGGACAGTAGGAGTTCTGATGTAGCCGTGACTAGTTGTGAACATGTTGTATGCAGTTGTTCTGATGGGCTAGACAGCTGATGCTGTTCGATTGCGGATGTTGTAATGATCAGAGTGTATGTTTCGTCAATATATATGAAGGTAAAGAAAATCTTTTATTTTTTATTTCAAACGTGCAAAATAACAATGCCTCTTGGTCACAGGTTCAGTCAACAAAGCATCTGGCTTGTGTTCATGTATTAAAGTGTAATTCTGGTTTCAATGTGCAATTATAGTATTTCTGTTTTTTTTAATTACTTCAGTGTAAATGGTGCTTAAATTACCTCGTTTTATTGAGGAAGAACCGTGCCAGATGTGTACGTTGAATCACACTTCCACACACAGAACAGTTACACTTGTGTTTTGTTGTTTCGTAGGTTTTATAGTTGCTGGGGACTTAATTAATTAATTGTGTTAACGGAAGTTTTCTTTCATTTCTTGTTGGTATTCTATGCAGTCAGATTGCGTACTAATACCGGTCAGGGCCAACCGGTTACGAGACTTCGTAGCCGGACATCCAACGACAAAAAATAAAAATATTTGCATTGTACATAATTAAGCCCCCATGCAACCCGTCTTCCTCAGAACGACAAGAAACAAACTTCACATTAGCAATCAGTCAGTAAAACTATCTCCACATTAAATATGTCAGCAATGGTCTGGCCGGCCGTTGTGGCCGTGCGGTTCTAGGCGCTTCAGTCTGGAACCGCGTGACCGCTACGGTCGCAGGTTCGAATCCTGCCTCGGGCATGGATGTGTGTGATGTCCTTAGGTTAGTTAGGTTTAAGCAGTTCTAAGTTCTAGGGGACTGATGACCACATATGTTAAGTCCCATAGTGCTCAGAGCCATTTGAACCACTTTGACTTTGAAGCAATGGTCTATACGTCCATATGTGAACGTTAAGGCCCCTAGAATCAAGGGCTTGTAACATCAATATCACCATGTGGGCGCACACACTGTTGCCGACGCATTTCACGTGGAGATAGGTTTACTGATTGATTGCTAATCTCAACATTGCTTCTTGTCCTTCTGAGGAAGACTGGTTTAAATCCGTTGAAACCATGGTAAAGGGTAACTGAAAACCACCATTTACTGCAACTAGTTGGCTGTCTGTTATACCTGCTGTTCTGTAACAGCTGCTGTAGTGCAACCATGTCCAAAATATGGACCTCCTTTTTGGTTTTTGCGATTTTTTTTCGTCAGAGTACTGCAACCCCTATGAATCGCTCCCGTAGAGACCGCGAGATCAAAACTAGCCTAGTTATATCTCGCACAGAAGCCTTTAAGCATTTCAAGTGGTTCAAATGGCTCTGTGTACTATGGGACTTAACTACTGAGGTCATCAGTACCCTATAACTTAGAACTACTTAAACCTAACTAACCTAAGGACATCACTCACATCCATGCCCGAGGCAGGATTCGAACCTGCGACCGTGGCGGTCTCGCGGTTCCAGACTGTAGCGCCTAGAACCGCACGGTCACTCCGGCCGGCCTTTAGCAGTGATTTACTTCGAGCTGGATATGGAAACGGAGAAGGAAGAATCCCTAACAAAAGGTACGATGGAAAATGTTCTCTTCCATGCACTTCAAAGTTATTTTCAGATGTAGATGTAGATGCAGACATGCTCTTGTGATATGTGTTCATCGGAAACAGTTGCTATTACGTACACCGTGTCTAAATTTAGCGTAAGTGAAGTTGTTGCGGTGTGGAACCGTGAGAATTCCTTGCCCAGCTCGGCGTTGTGTGTTAAACCGAGCTGGTTGTCTGTCTGAAGGAGGACGCAGCAGTGAAAGCGTCACACGCGCGGGCAGCTAGTAGGCCTGGTGGGGAAACGGTAGTTCGCTTGCGCCCGGCCACTTCGCAACGCCGGGCCTGCGTCCGTGATTGCATTCATATTTAATATTTCATTAAGCTCTCTGCGCCGAGGCTCGCTTCTGTGCCGTTGCCTCTGCAGTGAAAATTAAAGACATTTCTGTACACATTGCCCCCTAGCTGGGCTGGACTGGTCTTCCGTTCGAAAAACTCGTGACCTCGCTGGAAGGAAGGACTGGACTTCTGCATCTGCTTGATGTATCGTCAGCACCGAGTTAATCGGCGCGTAATTCCATGTTCGAAACAGTTCTCATTTATTCTTCAGTCTCAGTTGCACATTTTTAATTACATGAAATGCTTTGATCACTATGGCTTATCTTCAGATCTAAGTAGTTGCGTCAACAACAAGTCTTTTCCGTATCATATCAGAGTTGCTCTGATATGAGGTTCTCGCACAGAAAAGGCGAGCTGCTGACGCATCAGTTTGGACCTGAAGATGATCCAGAGAGATTGAAACGTCTGTTGCAATTAGAAATATGCAGCTGAGATCGAAGAATAGATTATAATTGGTTTAAATGCCAGTACAATTCCTGATTCTCTCTGGAGAAAAAAGTCGACTATAGTGAGTTCCATGTATCATTTGTACCATTTCTATGGTCATTAACTGGAATGAGTCAGTCGCATGAATTAATCGTCTGGCTATATGCCTGCGTGGACGAAAATTGAAAAGTGTTATATCTTGACAGACCACTCCAACCTTCAGAACTTCGATTAAAATTTCATTAATTTGGTCTCACTTTCGGTACAGATGTGTATAACGTCATTTGAACTTTTCTGGTGGAGATGGGAACATAGTACGCCTAAAGGACGTGTACGTGCAGGTTACACTCATGTTTAGAACTCTGAGTAAGGTCGTATTATTGATATGAGGGTCTTGACAGCATCTTCTTCAAAAATCGCCCAGACAGTTGGCTGTGACTGACTGCAAAACGAGTCTTGACGAGATGGATCAGACCGTATTGTGACAAGAAGGGAAGTCATGGGTCCTTCTAGGACTACGCTAGTAGAAAAATGTAGGACTGTTAGACTGACTCTGAAGAACAAACGGAAGACAATGGTTGAAATTCTGGTAGAGGTTACAGAGAGAGTCTTACCACAAATCGCCGGGAACAGATTACCCGAATGTGGGTTGAGATCCGAATTTTCATGCGTTGTTTACCGCTGACACCGTACAACAGACCCACTAATTGCCTACCACCCTCAACATGGTGAGGAAGTTCATGTACCTCAATGATCCATAAAGCTATACAGGTGGCAGCTATTGTCATGGTAGGATCATCCATGCCAAACTGACAAATACGTGAGATATTCGATAAAGTTTAGTCCCCCTGTGTCACTCCCTTCTCGGGAGTACTTGGGCAACAACCGCTTGTGCCATTAGCTAAGACCGACACTGCTTCCACTTACTTGTGTCAGACTACTACCGTTTTGAAACTTACTAGCAGATTAAAACCGTGTGCGGGACCGAGACTCGAACTCGGGACCTTTGCCTTTCGCGGGCAAGTACTCTACCAACTGAGCTACCCAAGCCCGACTCACGCCCCGTTCTCAGAGCTTTACTTCCGCCGGTACCTCGTCTTCTACCTTCCTAACTTCACAGAAGCTCTTCCGCGACCCTTGCAGAACTAGCACTCCTGGAAGAAAGGATATTGTAGAGACTTGACTCAGCAACAGCCTTTGGGATGTTTCCAGAATGATATTTTCACTCTGCAGCGGAGTGTGCGCTGATATGAAGCTTTCAGGACGGGTCGTGAGTCATGCTTGGGTACCTCAGATGGTAGAGCACTTGCTCGCGAAAGGTAAAGGTCCCTAGTTCGAGTCTCGGTCAGGCACACAGTTTTAATTTGCTAGGGAGTTTCATATCAGCGCACACTCCGCTGCAGAGTGAAAATCTCATTCTACTTCCGTTTTCTTTTTTACCGTACTCCCTTGGCCACTGTTAGTTTTTTTTCCTTTTACATTACCAACGGCATTAGATACCGGGGGCTAGTGGCTTTCTTCATTTCCCTTTCATCTTCTGCCTCCTGGGGTTCTGCAGGGCAAGAGTCCCTCGCCCAGGGTCACCACCGAAGGCTGTAACTATCTGCAAGGCGAGATCACGCTATCATAACTGCTACTTGAGGAAAACCAGAATAGTGTACATAGCGGACTCTGTACGTGACTAGCAGTGAAGCTAACGTGGACTATTACAGAGAGCTTGTAGCACAACAACTATCCTGAGATAGGGGACTTTCTATTCTTATGAACAAAGAACCCAGTTAATATACAGGTGCAGTTTGTATTACAGAAAGAGGATACCGTCCACCAAACAACATTCTCTCCTTGCTTTCCATGGTACAGCTCTGCAGAGACAACGAGACGATTTGAAAAGTGTGGTCCTACCTGTTGATATAGACTTGCTTCTTGACGAAAATTATCGTACATAGTTATTATTGTGGGAATTTTTTTACGTACTATGCTGGGCTTATAAGGGCAAATTGCATTCGTTCAAATTTTGGTAGAACTTTCTTGCCGTTTATGCCAGATAAGCTTGATAATGTTCATTAGCCGAAATTAGTAGCGAATTGTGCAAAATAAATAACACCTGAAGGTCTCACCATGAATTTTAACAATTATTCGTACTCGGCGGCTGAATATCCCCCTACAAACACACACAAATTTCTTGTGGTTGGGATTCAAGTGAGGATACGTGAGCTATTAGTTATTCGTGCAGTTATTTCTCGATTTCATGCAGTTCCAGTTATACCAGAGAGGTCTTCTCAAACTCAGTATCCTCCTCTCAATTACCCATTACTTGCCATATACTGTCATTGACCCCAAGACTACTGTTGGCACGACACCTACCTTACCCAATTTCCTTACTCATTCCTGCTATTATGGTCTTTCAGTTCATTACCCCTTTTCTGAAACAGCATCCTCCATCCATCCATAACATCACATCATATCATGGCTACTCTTACATTCTAAATCGCAAATGTGTACAAAAAAAGAAAAACACGAGTATAATTTGGCTCTCGACACATACAAAAGATAGTCAATATCATTTCGTTTTATTTTTTACGGCCTTAAACTACTGTGGTTCTTTACTTTACCTTTTTCACCCCTACATATTACCTTAATCCTTATTTTACCATGATTCGTGGACTAACTCTCTTCTTGCAGGAAGACCCAATATTTGTTTGAAAATATTCCTTCCTCCAACTTTTCCTTTTACTTTTAACTTGTTCACTCTTAGTAATTCAACTTCCTATTGTGTCAACAATTCAGGGAGATGTATAAAATTATTACATAATATTCTCATCAACTCACAGAATACTCATAAATCGGTATCGTTCACATACAACAACTTTCCTTCACGTCTGGTAAATCCTGACTGTTTAGCGTTACTTGTCATCTGCTAATAATTCTTTAGGCGCCACGGCTTCATGCCCAGTGTGATATCAAATCTGGTGTATATACAAAAATTAAATCTGAATTAACATGCACATATTCGTCAGGGTAACTACTGCTAATGATGTTTTAATGTTCCTTTTTTCAGAATTTTCTTCGCCATCTTCCTGACTCCTTCCGGCAATAATTACTCTTATTACGTTCAAAAAACTCCCTTCTTCGACTTCATAGCTCTTATGTTTTTTCATATGATCCCCTCATACTATTAACATTACACGAAATTTTGTTTGATATGACCAAATTATACCCTACACTTTTCTGAGGTTCCAAAGTTAAGTTTTCCGCCTTCTTTTTCTTCGTTATATTTCATTTTGTGCCTTTGGGCATCTGGCATCCATTTTTATCAGCTCAAAGAAAAATCTGGTCAGCAGAGTGGCACTGACCTGAGACTCAGCCAGTGCATTCATCTGAGAATTCCCCTCAGGGTGGTCTTCCTGTCGGCTATGTGACCTCGCTGCTCACCTAAGTGCTGGCGAATCATCCCAGTGTGCTTAGAAAGTGGCTTCGTACTTACATAACTCACACAATTCTGAATATACATGTAAATTAAATTAAGTAACTACTGACAAGTCACTGGTGCTTTTAAAAAAATGGTTCAAATGGCTCTGAGCACTATGGGACTCAACATCTTAGGTCATAAGTCCCCTAGAACTTAGAACTACTTAAACCTAATTAACCTAAGGACATCACACACACCCATGCCCGAGGCAGGATTCGAACCTGCGACCGTAGCAGTCCCGCGGTTCCGGACTGCAGCGCCAGAACCGCTAGACCACCGCGGCCGGCTGAAACGCATTTATTTCTCGTTGTTATTAATTATTCTGGGTCTTCATATTCTGATTTTATATTAATTAGAGCGCAGTTTTCGAAAAAACGGTCACTTAACAGCACTGCACTTGCAACCTACATGTACATCCATGTCTTCACCTGGACGTCTCAAATTTTGGTTACAAGAATCTGCTGCTATGCCATTTGAAACCAAGGCTCAACACTAAGATAATATTCTGAACCTTCCTACTACCATACCCTCTAACCGGACATACATTTTATTCGATATCCAATACGATAGATATTTCCCACTTAGCGTAGTATTGAGTCAAATTGTTTTTGGAAGTTAAGGAAAAGAGCATCAACTTGACATCCTTAACCCATGGCTTTTGCGACGAAATGTACCAAAATCGTTGCTGGTTGGAATAAAAGAGGCTACTCTGTACCAGATACCTGATTATATTCCAGCTCAGCATATTTTATATGAACCTGCAACTGATGGATGATATTGGATAACATGTTCATGGATCACTTCTACAAACCTTCTTATAAACTGGAGTGATCAAACCATTGAGCATAGTTTTCTGTTTTTTACAGAAAATTGTGACCAATGAAACAATTAACGCATCTGCAAATTTTGTATAGAATATGACAACGGATTTCATCACACATGATACCTCGGTCAAATTCAGCAGGTTTTTGACTTACCACGTAGCGGAACCACTTCTAACCTAAATTTTAGAAATTATAATCGACGAAGTTTCCATGTGCCACACTACCCTCAAGTTTGGAAGAAACCTCCAATCTCCCCTAGCCTACCGAACATCTTCTAGAAATACTTTTGAGTGTCGGGCCAAACTCATCGCCTCTGCTGGACATCCCAACAGAAAATAATGCACTTTACATAACTGTACGGGGTGAAATCGCGGTAGATTTACAATCCCTCCATCGATTCATTCCCCTGAGTTTGGAAACTTTAACGATATTGCAGTTACAATGCGCCCCAGTATTGCCTTTACACTACACACGATTCAAAACGTGCTTGCATTGCTACTAGGAATCGCACGAGCTACAAGGCCTCCCAGCAACCGTGGACACGGACGCTATGGTTGTGACGGCAGCGGCAGTAGAGCCGATCAAGTCAACGCAGCACAGACGGTGGCTACTTCCGCTCTTAAGAGAGACCACCCGGCGGGCGCTTCTGAGTGAGAGGCACCAGCGACAGTGCTTCCCCAAAGCGCTCTCCCAGACAAAGCGAAGGCGGACCGCCTGCTGTTCAGCTTCTGAGAGCTTCACAGGAGGTACAGTAGATGCGTCAGGTCAAAGCGAGTAGCGGCGAACGGCTGGAGAACTCCAGAATCACTAAGCTAATATAGTTGACTGTAAACGCTCTTAGACACAGTTTATGTGCCGGACTGAGCGGGTAGGCGCAGTAAATAGCTACACTTGCAATAAGGACAGGAGTTTTCCATGCTCTAAAAAGTATACAAAGCTCTTCCATTTTGACCTGAAAGTGAAACTTGTACAAACACTTCTACTTGCAGTTGTTAGAACGTTGCATGAAGTGCTCGGGAGTGAGTATCAGGTCACCAGCATTGTGAAGCCTAGTGCAGGGTTCGCTCAGGTGACTGACAGCTTAGGGTAGTTATGTAGGAATTTTAAGAAGGGGGATCAGGTAGTGATAGTGGGTGGAGCAGGGAACAGTCTTGATAGGGACTGGGAGTATGATGTAAGTGGTGACCTGGTCAACATAGCTACTCAAACTGGGGACACTAATATGCATTTCATGCAGCTGTTTTGGCGTCATCATCAGTCTCATCTTGATGCGGCTGTTAGGCGCTTTAACATGGGGCTGGAGAGGGTGCTGATGGCAGAGGGCGTGGGTCACATTTCTGTGGTGCGAGTTGGTTCTATTAGAAGATCTGGTTTCACTATGCATGGTCTGCACCTCAATAGGTATGGGTAGGGGATGCTGGCAAAGCTTATAGGTGACAGTGTAGTGGGTGTGGGTGGGACCACTCATAGAAAAATTCCCATTGTAGTTCGTGTCAAAGGGGCATTTTTTTTTTAGACTGAAATCAGCTGATAGGTATATCTGCTTAAAGGAAGTACCTCTAACTAAGGGCTCATCTTCAGAGGATGTCATGTTTCCAAGTAAAGAAGGAATTAGCATATTTCATGAAAATATGAGGTATCAGAGATAAAGTTAGTGAACTGCTTATAAATGTTGACTCTGAAATTATTGGTATGACAGAGCACCACTTAAATAATTTGACAATTCAGATGCTTCCTTTACTAGGATACACATAGCTGGCTGCGTTCCAAGGAGTTCCTTATGGGGTGCGGGGGGGGGGGGGGGGGGGAGCGTCTATGGAGATAAAAAAACAGTATTCCATTTCAGTCCAAATGAACAGATATTTGAACGTTGCGTCGGGGTAGTTGAATTTAGTGAAACTAAACTTCTAATCTTTGTTGTTTATAGGTCCCCTAACTCTGACTTCAGAGAATTTCTGCTCAAGCTAGAGAGGGCTCTTGATTCATTTTGTAGGAAGTGCCAGAAATTAGTTATATGTGCTGACTTCAATATAAATCTTATGTATGATGGTGCAAGAAGTAGGATGTTGGAAGATCTCCTAAATTCATATGATATGATGCAGGCTGTGTCTTTTCCAGCTGGGGTGTAGGGGAACAGTAGCACAGCCATAGACAATATTTTTATTCATTCTTCATTACTAGGTGGGCATTCTGTTAGTAAAAGGGTGAATGGCCTTTCAGACCATGATTCACAACTTTTAACACTAAAAGGCTTTTGTACTCAAATAAACGTCACATTTAATTACAAACTACGTGGGAAAGTTAATCCAACAGCAGTACAGTTTTTTTAAAGCTTGTTAAGGAACAAGAGTGGCAGGATGTTTATACTGCCGATAACATACATGTTAAATATTATGCTTTCCTTAACACATTTCTCATGATCTTTGAGAGCTGTATTACATTAGAACGTTCTAAACGGGGTACTACCAGTAATAAGCTGTCCAGGTGGCTGACTAGTGGGATAAGGACATCATGTAGAACAATGTGGGAATTATATCAAAATGTTAGAAGTAGTCACAATGAAGCTGCAGTAGCCCATTACAAGCAGTATTGTAAGATGCTTAAACTGTTACTAGGAAGGCAAAAAGTATGTGCTACGCATATAGGATAGCTAATTCACAGGATAAAATTAAAACCATATGGTCAGTTGTGAAGGAAGTGTGTGGTCAGCAGCACAAGGTCGACGATATAAAGTCAGTTCGTAGTAAAAATATTTCTGTTACAGATAAAGTGGATATATATACGGTATTTAACAATCATTTTATGAGCATTGTGGTGAATTAAATAAAAATTTAGTTTCTACAGGGGATCATATAACTTCTTGGCAAATGCCTTTCCGAGATTCATATCTGAAATACTCCTCTGTCATACAGACAATGTTGACTGGAATACTCTCTTTCAAATTCTAAAGGTGGCAGGGTAAAATACAGGGAGCGAAAGGCTATTTACAATTTGTACAGAAACCAGATGGCAGTTATAAGAGTCCAGGGACATGAAAGGGAAGCAGTGGTTGGGAAGGGAGTAAGACAGGGTTGTAGCCTCTCTCCGATGTTGTTCAATCTGTATATTGAGCAAGCAGTAAAGGAAACAAAAGAAAAATTCGGAATAGGTATTAAAATTCATGGAGAAGAAATAAAAACTTTGAGGTTCTCCGATGACATTGTAATTCTGTCAGAGACAGCAAAGGACTTGGAAGAGCAGTTGAACGGAAGGGACAGTGTCTTGAAAGGAGGATATAAGATGAACATCAACAAAAGCAAAACAAGGATAATGGAATGTAGTCTAATTAAGTCGGGTGATGCTGAGGGAATTAGATTAGGAAATGAGGCACTTAAAGTAGTAAAGGAGTTTTGCTATTTGGGGAGCAAAATAACTGATGATGGTCGAAGTAGAGAGGATATAAAATGTAGGCTGGCAATGGCAAGGAAAGCGTTTCTGAAGAAGAGAAATTTGTTAACATCCAGTATTGATTTAGGTGTCAGGAAGTCATTTCTGAAAGTATTCGTATGGAGTGTAGCCTTGTATGGAAGTGAAACATGGACGATAAATAGTTTGGACAAGAAGAGAATAGAAGCTTTCGAAATGTGGTGCTGCAGAAGAATGCTGAAGATTAGATGGGTAGATCACATAACTAATGAGGAAGTATTGAATAGGATTGGGGAGAAGAGAAGTTTGTGGCACAACTTGACCAGAAGAAGGGATCGGTTGGTAGGACATGTTCTGAGGCATCAAGCGATCACCAATTTAGTATTGGCGGGCAGCGTGGAGGGTAAAAATCGTAGAGGGAGACCAAGAGATGAATACACTAAGCAGATTCAGAAGGATGTAGGTTGCAGTAGGTACTGGGAGATGAAAAAGCTTGCACAGGATAGAGTAGCATGGAGAGCTGCATCAAACCAGTCTCAGGACTGAAGACCACAACAACAACAACATACAGACAAGGGGGAAATTGAGTCAATAATTAATCACTGAAGACTAAGGACTCATGTATATAATGGGGTGCCTAGCAGAATATTAAAGTACTGTGCTGCACATGTTAGCCCTGTATTTAGACATATTTGTAATTTTTCGTTTAGGAATGGTCAGTTTCCTGAACGATTAAAGTACTCAATAGTAAATCCATTTTATGAAAAGGGAGAAAGGGATAATGTAGACAATTTTAGACCTATTTATCTGCCATCAGTATTTACAAAAGTTATTGAAAAGGCTGTGTATGTAAGGATAACTGATCATTTTATATCACACGATATCAAATGTAAAGTTCGGCTTTAGAAGTCGCTTAACAACTGAAAATGCTATAGTCTCTTTTCTCTGTGAGGTACTGGATGGGTTAAATAAAGGTTTCGAACGCTAGACACATTTTTTTATTTAACAGAGTCGTTTGACTGCGTTGATCACAAAATATTTGACCAAAAATTGGACCATTATGGAACACAGGGCGTAGCTCAAAATTGGTTCACCTCTTGCTTTAGCAACACACAGCAAAAGGTCATTATTTGCGATGTTGAGAATGGCTGTGATGTGGGATCTCAGGGCAGCACAGTCAAGTGAGGAGTGTCACAAGGATCAGTGTTGGGGCCACTCCTGATATTTATTTATATAAATTATATGCCCTCTAGTATTATGAGTAACTCTAAAATATTTCTGTTCGCTGATGACACTAGTTTGGTAGTAAAGGATGTTGTGTGCAACATTGGCTTGGCTTCAAATACTGCAGTTCAAGACCTAAGTTCATGGCTTGTACAAAATAAACTAATGCTAAATCATAGTAAGACTCAGATTTTATAGTTTCTAACACACAATTCAACAAAACCAGACGTTTCAATTTCACAGAATGAGCATATGATTAGTGAAACTGAACAGTTCAAATTTCTAGGTGTTCAGATAGATGGTAAACTGTTGTGGAAAGCCCACGTTCAGGATCTTGTTCAAAGACTTATTGCTGCCATTTTTACTATTCGAACGGTATCTGGAGTGAGTGATCGCCCGACACGAAAATTAGTCTACTTTGCTTATTTTCTTTCGCTTATGTCGTGTGGTATTATATTTTGGGTTAACTCTTCCCATTCTAAAAGGATATTTTTGGCTCAGAAACGAGCGGTTCAGGCAATAAGTGGTGTAAGTTCACGAACTTCTTGTCGAGCCCTGTTCATGAGTCTGGATGTTTTGACATTGGTCTCTCAATATATATATATATATATATATATATATATATATATATATATTATCCTTATTGTCATTTCTTTTTAGCAGTATTCGCTTATTCCCAAGAATAAGCAGCTTTCACTCAGTTAATATTTGGCAGAAATCAAACGCGCGTTTGGATCACATTTCTTTAACTCTTGTGCAGAAAGATGTGCAGTATACTGCTGCATCCATTTTCAATAAGCTACCACTCGAATTCAAAAATCTTAGCAGTAATCCACGCGCTTTCAAATCGAAACTGAAGAGTTTCCTCATGGATCACTCCTTCTATTCTGTCGAGGAGTTCCATGAAAAAATGAGCTGATTTTTGTTGTTTTGTTGATTGCGTTTACTGAAACTTATGAATTGACTTTTTTCGCGTTCATAAACATTTTATTATAATCTGTTATTACTTTTATGATGTAATTTCGTGTACTGACATGTTACACGACCTTGGAGATATGCTCCTCAATTTGGTCCTACGGAAACTTGACGTGTAAATAAATAATAAAATAAATCTTCCACTGTCACTATTATTATTATTATTTCTTCTCTGATGGGTGAACTAAGGATCATGAGTCAATATCAATTCTTTATTCGATTTTCCCTTCTTTACTTTCAGTATTCGTTTATCTCTGCAGTATGTTACTTTTCCTGTTTTATTAGCACTTCAGACCACTTTTTTTCCATTCTCGTTAGCCGTAATTCTTCCATATTCAATACTGTGTCCCTAAACGTTTTTCTAAAAGTCGTTTCTTCAGCTTTCATATTTTTTTCTAAACCAATTTTTACTTAATGTAACGAAATTTTAGCTGCCTTTTTATCCCACAAATATATGAAGATTTTTTGGTTAATTTACTGTCCCGCATTCGATGTAAATGTCTAAAAAATAGATCTTCTTTGTCTCATTACTTACGATATATGTTATATGTTTCGATAAATTTTATCGTTACTACATAATTTCCAGCCCTCCATATTTTCCTAATAATTCGCCTTTCTATTACATTAATTTACCTCAAATATATACCTACGAAAAAAAATCGCAACACCAAGAAGAAATTGTGCTACATAAACTAACATTTGTGGCTGTGCATCTACAACTGAAAGATTATATTAATTCAGCTTTTGCGCCAGTCGCATAAGAGAGGCGCCAGTAGCGCCACTACGAGGACGCAAATGAGGTTTACTTTAAATACATGCTGAAATGGTCGTGAGTGTTAGTTACCCTTGACATTGACGTTTTGTGTTGATGTTAGTCAAGAATATATCTAACAAGACAAAGGCAACATTTTCATCATCTCACTGAGTTTGAACGAGGTCATGTAATAGGACTACGAGAAGCTTGATATACCTTATACCTTTTGCAATATTTCAGAAAGTCTTGGTAAAAATGTAGCCACTGTACATTACTGCTGGCAGTGGTGGTCGCGAGACTTTACCATCGCAAGAAGACCGGGCTCCGTACGGCCACATGGCATTACCGAGAGGGAAGACCATAGTGTCCTGCAAATGACTAGTGCATCGCACTCCATCTGCAGCAACAACTTGAGCAGCAGTTGGCGCCACAGTCACACAACAAATCTGTTACTTCAAGAACAGCGACTAGCTAAAACGCCCTGTAGCGTGCATTCCACTGACCACTGCCTTTTCCGACTTCAGTGGTGTCAAGCGAGAGCTCTTTGGGGGGGACGTTGGAGGTCTATTGTGTTTTCTAATGAATGCTGGTTCTGCTTTGGTGCCAGTGATGGCCGTGTGTGGGTTAGAAGGAGGCCAGTTGAGGACCTGCACCCAACCTGTCTGCCTGCTAAAGTGCGCGTCATTTTTGTTGGCGGCCGAGTATAGGTTCGTTCTGCGCATCTGACGTCACAAATCACAGTCAGCCAATGAACAGAGAACGACGTTGCCAGATCTCGACTGCAGTGCAGAGCACGGACGAGTGTCTTCAGTTTTAGAAACGTTCAGTCATAAATGAAGTAATTGAACAAAAGCAATGTCTTGATAGCAGACTTTCTTTCATAGAAAGTTTGGAAAAAGCATTCTTTACACCAATTCCTTCATATTCTATTAATTAATTAAACCAAACAAACAATAAGCCTCCTAATTCAGGCGATAGCAAGGAAAGGTGTTTGTATCAGTTTCACAAACCGCTTTTTGGCAATAAAGAACAGCAGTAATTGTTGATTTCCTATTGAACTTCGACGCAACGTAATTCATAGTCATCCCAACAGTGTTTGTCGGTGTTTTGCATACGTTTAGAGCGCTCCAGGAGATGACTGAAACGATGTCAAGTCGAGATCTGGCAACGTCGTTCTCTGTTCATTGGCTGACTGTCATTTGTGACGTCAGATGCGCAGAACCAACCTAAACTCGGCCGCCAACATAAATGACGCGCACTTTAGCAGGCAGACAGGTTGGGTGCGGGTCCTCAACTGGCCTCCTTCAAACCAAAACACGGCCATCACTGGCACTGAAGCAGATCCAGCGTTGGCGTAATGGTTAAGGTGTTGGGCTGCAAATCGGCAGATTTTGAGTTCAAGCCTTGTTGCTTACTAAATATTTTATTTATTTAAAAACAATAGCGAAGTGTCTTACTTAATGAATTTTATTCGCTTGAATGTAATGTTTTTAAATTTCCTGTGCTTTGTATCTTCATTATAATCATAATAAGTTTTCAGTTTTTGTAATTTTCTCCTCCAATATTTATTTTCACAGCAATTAAAAACAATGAAAAGGCACACATACAATATTCATGTTATCCTTGTTTGTATATCGTCTCTTCCGCAGTCGCTGTTTTACTATTCATATTGAGATATATTCTTTTGCGGCAGTATTAAAAGTATTATTTAGAGCAGATTTCGGCTCATACGTTGTCGAGCTATTTGATTGTCTGACGGAATTCTTTGCTTCGCTGCTTTGGCAACATCATATTCAATGTTTTCGTCGACTGATCTATGTTTTGGCAAGTATTTGCTGTCCGTTGTGACAAACACAAAATGTTTGCGCACTGCACCTCACTGGCAATATATTTTAGTTTTATGTTTTATTATGTCCAAAATTCAGTTTTGTGTACTTCGCCAACTTCGTTTTAATCAGAAAGTTTTAGAAAAAAGCGAAATGACTCTGGTATAAAGAAAGTTTTGTTACAGTTGCTAAAGATAGAATATTTTCCAATTTATAAACACTGTTTCTGTTATAAAGGGTGTTCATTTTAACTGGGGACATTGAAATCTCTTGAAAACGACACACAGAGCCAAAAGAAATCCTAATGAAAATTAGTTCCTCCCGGAAGGGGACATCCAATTATAACAAATTCGACTACAAATTCGTCAGATTTGGTATCATTGGATGTCCCCCTCTGAGACAAAAAAAATTTAGTTATAAATTTGTTTGATCCGATGTGTAGATCTGCGGATATTTCAGTGTCTCCAATTAAAATGAACACTCTGTATAGTTGGAACCATGAACGACTGCGGTCGATTTAAGGCTCTTTCTACGCACCTGACGTCACGCATCCACTGACAGCCAATGAGTGTTCAGTAGTTTTCTGAACGGTCTGCTGGGAATGTCTTGGCGAGTGCGAGTGTTAAATGTGATTGTAGTTATTCTTTGGTGAATTTTTATCGCATTTGTTGCAAGTTGTCATGGCTGATAATGGTGGTAAGCGACAAAGTCTCCATAAACAGGCGAGGGACATAATTTACCGGATACACGCTTTTTTCAAGCGCGAAGCAGAAAACGGTGGACCTATCACGGATGTCGCCAGATCTCAGGAACGCACTGCAGAAGCGACAGGCGTTAGCTTCAGAACCGTTCAGCGGATTGCCAATGAAGGAAAGTTATCTACGGAGACCTGTGGAAGCCCACTTTTCAGATCGCCAGGGAAATATCGCACTCGTGAGAGGACTGTAACCAATTTAGATAATTTCGACAAAGATGTTCTACGACGAGAAGTGCTCAACATGTACAACACAGGCGAATTTCCTACTGTAAAAAAAATCACTGTGAAAATGCGTGAAACCATAAATTTTAAAGGTAGCATGACTTCAATGAATAGAATACTTAAAAACATTGGATTCAAATATGTACATACAAATGACGGAAGAAGGTTTTTAATGGAACGTAGTGATATCGCTGCTTCAAGGGCACAGTTTTTAAGACGTATTATTGAAGTAAGAAAATCCGGGAATAAGAACATTTTTTTCTTGGACGAAACATGGGTAAACCAAAATCACACAAGGAAAGCGTGTTGGAAAATGAATGATGGTTCGGGTGGGTTTAAAGTACCAGTTGGTAAAGGTGGACGAATAATTGTGCTTCACGCTGGTTCTGCTTCTGAATTCATTCCGGGAAGCAAATTAGTGTTCTGGGCAAAAAAGAGAAATTCAGGGGATTATCATTCCGAAATTAACTCTGAGACATTAAAATTGTGGTTTAGGAATCAGTTTCTCCCTTACTTGCCTGCAAACTCGGTGATTGTAATGGACAATGCGAGTTATCACTCTGTTGTTGTTGACAAGACACCCACAACAAGTACAAAAAAAGCCGATATCATGTTATGGCTTGCAAGTAAAAATATACCACATACTGCCAACCAAACTCGTGCTGAAATGTTGAATCTTGTAGTGCTTCATAAGCCTCGCACAAAAGTTTATGAAATCGATTGTATTGCACAGGAACATGGACACACAGTTTTGCGTTTGCCGCCGTACCATTGCCAATACAATCCGATAGAGTTAATTTGGGCACAAGTGAAAGGGTATGTCGCAGAACGAAACGTGACATTTAAAATTGCCGATACAGAAAGGCTTCTGCACGAAGCACTTGACAGAATTACTCCTTCAGCATGGGCTGAATGTGTTCGGCATGCACAAAGGCTACAGGAGGAGGACATGGACAGGGAAATTGTAATTGACAATCTGCTTGAACCCATCGTCATAACTCTAAGACCTGATGATTCGGACTGCGACACTGACTACAGCGATGCAGAAGACAATCGCAGCGATTGACAACAATGAAGGGTAAGGCACATACACAATAATACTCATGTTCTCTTTCTTGTTTTTGATCCACAGTTGCAATTTTACCAATGGTATTGAAATACATTCCTCTTCTGCAACTGTAATAAGCGTCTTATTTAGACCAGACGCGTTTTTCTGTTTTGAAGCATCTTCATTGGACAGCATTTTGTCTCCTCCATTGCCAAGTCACCTTTCGTAGTTTTGTGCTGAGGTAACACAATATTCAACGTTTGTGTCGGCCTATCAGTGTTTTAGCAAATAAATGCTTTTTGTGTGTGCCACACACAAAAATTATATTTGACATAGCTCAGAGCACTGATAAACAGTATATTCAAGTCCTAACGTTTTTGTAAGTCCACAGTTTTGTTTAACGTATTTTGTGTACTGCCTTTTGATTGATTGAAGTGCTTTAAAATAAAGTCAAACGCGCCCGGTGTAAATAAAACTTTTATTACAGTCGCGAAAGACGGAATGTTTCTCAATATTACATACGACACCAATCTGGTACTTAAATTAAATGAGATAATGTTATACATCCTTATTGTATGTAAGGATGTAGAGGCTTATCTCACAAGGGGTAAGATAGATACTGCCTACAGGAAAATTAAAGAGACCTTTGGAGATAAGAGAACCACTTGTATGAACATCAAGAGCTCTGATGGAAACCCAGTTCTAAGCAAAGAAGGGAAAGCAGAAAGGTGGAAGGAGTATATAGAGGGACTATACAAGGGCGATGTACTTGAGGACAATATTATGGAAATGGAAGAGGATGTAGATGAAGATGAAATGGGAGATACGATACTGCGTGAAGAGTTTGATAGAGCACTGAAAGACCTGAGTCGAAACAAGGCCCCCGGAGTAGACAACATTCCATTGGAACTACTGACGGCCTTGGGAGAGCCAGTCCTGACAAAACTCTACCATCTGGTGAGCAAGATGTATGAAACAGGCTAAATACCCTCAGACTTCAAGAAGAGTATAATAATTCCAATCCCAAAGAAAGCAGGTCTTGACAGATGTGAAAATTACCGAACTATCAGTTTAATAAGTCACGGCTGCAGAATACTAACTCGAATTCTTTACAGACGAATGGAAAAACTAGTGGAAGCCGACCTCGGGAAAGATCAGTTTGGATTCCGTAGAAATGTTGGAACACGTGAGGCAATACTGACCCTACGACTTATCTTAGAAAGGAAAGGCAAACCTACGTTTCTAGTATTTGTAAACTTAGAGAAAGCTTTTGACAACGTTGACTGGAATAATCTCTTTCAAATTCTTAAGGTGGCAGGGGTAAAATACAGGGAGCGAAAGGCTATTTACAATTTGTACAGAAACCAGATGGCAGTTATAAGACGAGGGGCATGAAAGGGAAGCAGTGGTTGGGAAGGGAGTAAGACAGGGTTGTAGCCTCTCCCCGATGTTATTCAATCTGTATATTGAGCAAGCAGTAAAGGAAACAAAAGAAAAATTCGGAGTAGGTATTAAAATCCATGGAGAAGAAGTAAAAACTTTGAGGTTCGCCGATGACATTGTAATTCTGTCAGAGACAGGAAAAGACTTGGAAGATCAGTTGAACGGAATGGATGGTGTCTTGAAGGGAGGATATAAGATGAACATCAACTAAGGCAAAATGAGGATAATGGAATGTAGTCGAATTAAGTCGGGAGATGTTGAGGGTATTAGATTAGGAAATGAGACACTTAAATTAGTAAAGGAGTTTTGCTATTTGGGGAGTAAAATAACTGATGATGGTCGAAGTAGAGAGGATATAAAATGTAGACTGGCAATGGCAAGGAAAGTGTTTCTGAAGAAGAGAAATTTGTTAACATCGAGTATAGATTTAAGTGTGAGGAAGTCATTTCTGAAAGTATTTGTATGGAGTTTAGCCATGTATGGAAGTGAAACATGGACGGTAAATAGTTTGGACAAGAAGAGAATAGAGGCTTTCGAAATGTGGTGCTACAGAAGAATGATGAAGATTAGATGGGTAGATCACATAACTAATGAGGAGGTACTGAATAGGATTGGGGAGAAGAGGAGTTTGTGGCACAACTTGACCAGAAGAAGGGATCGGTTGGTAGGACATGTTTTGAGGCATCAAGGGATCACCAATTTAGTATTGGAGGGCAGCGTGGAGGGTAAAAATCGTAGGGGGAGACCAAGAGATGAATACACTAAGCAGATTCAGAAGGATGTAGGTTGCAGTAGGTACTGGGAGATGAAGAAGCTTGCACAGGATAGAATAGCATGGAGAGCTGCATCAAACCAGTCTCAGGACTGAAGACCACAACAACAACAACAACATTGTTATACAGTAAATTTTATATGAAATTTAGGTATCTTCTCCACATTTCATTCTCAACATTGTGGCAACTACAATCGAACATACGGAAAGTATACGCTATGAACTTTACATCTGCAAACTCTTCAAAATTTCGTGCAATGGTTTACTACATTTAATGCTGCAATATAACTGCGTTGAAAATCGAAACAAAATTAAGTCATTTATGGGGGGAAGGTATCAGTCAAGAAGATGTGTCAAAATCAAATTTTTGGACCAAATAGTTTTTGTGAAATCGAATGATAAGTGTGTCAAAGCAGTCGGAACACCATGTGTCTGCACAGGCGAGCAGTGCAGTGGTTACAAAATCGCGCACATCGTGGAATGCGGGGAGCACGTCTCTGTAGCAGCGAAAGGTTTAATGCGGCCGTGGTGGCTTTACTTCATGAACTGCGCGCTCCCCCCTAAACGTAAGCTTGCGAACTACACTGCTACGGCGCTGCTTCTCTTGGCGCGTACAACTGGCAACGCTGCAATCTCCCGCGTCTGGGCGGGCATGCGCGAGCCGCCAAGATAAATGAATTGAACTATAGACACACGGGACCTACACCTGGAATTATCGTCTGGAGTGAGATTTCACATGACAGCAGGGAGCACTCTCGTGGCCATCTCGCGCACGTTGAGTGCAAATTTGTACGTCAATCTGGTGATACGACCTGCTTTGCTACCATTCATGAGCAGCATTCCAGGCGGCGTTTTTCAACAGAATAACGCTCGCCCACATACCGCTTTTGTAATCGAACATGCTCTACAGAGCGTCAACTTGTTCCCTTGGCCCGTTCTATCACCAATTTTGTCTCCAATCGAGCACATATGGTACATCATAGGATGACAACTCCAGCCTCATCCACTAACAGCACCTACCTTCCCCACATTTACCGACGAAGTGTAGCAGGCATAGACCAGCATCCCACAAACTGACATCCGGAACAATACGTGCAATTTTGCATGCTTGCGTTCAACATTCTCTTGGTTACACCTGTTATTAACGCACCAGCGTTTCACATTTGCAATCGCTTATCTCGCAGAGTTCCACATTTGCAATGCCTTACCTCGCGCTTACATTAACCTAAGATTTTGCAATGTCAATCACATAATTAATGTAGAAAAATGAAATTTCGGTCATACGTTTGCCTGGGTTTTTTGGTATTGCGATTTCTTTCTGTCACTGTAGTTTCAAGCTAGATCTTCGCTTACATATAGACATTCTGGTTTCACTACCGTATTGCAAAGCCTCTTTTGAATTTTTACAAACACATTTTGTGTTCTAAAAGGTCTTTAGTTATACCATACAATCTTCCCATTTTCCCTATAGCAGCTTTTCCAAACCAATTTCTTGGATCATCTCGCCCAGATATTTAAATTTTCTCACCTTTTCAATTTTCCCAATATCTGTTTTCAGAAATTTCGTTGTTTTTTTAGTGTTTATAAAAAAAATGGATTTTTCTGTAGAAATTCTGAAACCTGTCCTACTCGCTATTTTTTCTAAAAGATTAATTTGCGTTACAGCAGGTGTCACATTTTCTGAAAGTACAACACTGCAAGGACTGCAAGTGTACTACAGTTTATTTCAGTATTATCCTTTCATTATTCCCAATTTTATAGTCCTACAATTTTTCATTCCAAATTCTCACTGTTTTTCTAGAACACAACTGAAAATAATTGTGGACAGGCCATTACCTTGTCGTACACTAGTGTTTATTTCGAAGGGCTGAGAGATTTATCCCATAAATTTCACTTTAAAAACTAGGTTTGTAATTGTTTCACGAATTAGTTTGCTAATTTTGACTTTACACAAAATTCTCCGATAATTTTACCTGTAGTTTGTCTGTCTACGGAATTAAAGATCTTTTTGAAATTAACGATCGTTATTAAAGTGTCCTTCGCATTCAGTAGTCTGTAACGAATAACTAACTTCAGACTAAACATTTCTTCAGAACGTAATTTGCTCTTTCCACAAATTACCTTCACATTCGCCAGAATGACTGTTCAATGATATTTCTACTCTCTTTGGTAAAATCTTGGAAAATATTTTTTGTAACTGGTAGCAAAGAAATTCCTCCGTAGGTGACGCAATGCTTATTACCTTTCTTACGTAGGGGAAGTATTAACGCTGCCTTCAACTCTTCTGCAATTTTTCTGATTTCCATATTTCCTCATAGATTAGCGCTTTTTTATTATTCGTGGAGACCATTTAAAATCTTCGCTGTAAAGAGCCTTGTCTACTTAAATGTTTCTTCAAGTTTTCATTACTTCGTGAACTCATTTGGTAGTCAGAGGTAAATCTCTTCTAAAGTACTTGAGACTTCCATCTTATGGATTGGTCCTGGTTGATCGACAGTCAGCAAAATATTTTGCAAGTATTTCGCTATGATGCTTAAACCATGTCTGCCATTTTCATTTCTGAAGCACACACTTGAGGTTGGTATCCCTTCAAACTGTCCTCAAATGTCTGGTAAAAAACACGAGTACTTTTAAAATGTTTTCCTCAAGTTTCATCTTTTCAAAACCTCGTTTAATTCCTTGAATTATCAATACTGTTTCCTTCCTTTTCTTTTTAAATGGATGATAGTGAATTTTTGGAGCCTTTCGCTTTCTCCAAGATTTGGCCCTTTCTATTAAAGCTTTTTCATATATTATTCCCATATTTAGTTTCTAATCTTGGTTGATCTAGGTGTTTTCTGTGTAGCACTGGTAATTTATTTACGTAATTCTGGCCAGTTGCGGAGTCGTGACGGGGCGTGAGTCGTGCTTGGGTAGCTCAGATGGTTGAGCACTTGCCCGCAAAAGGCAAAGGTCCCGAGTTCGAGTCTCGGTCCGGCACACAGTTTTATTAGTTGTTGTGATTTTAGTTTATTTTATTAGGTAGGAGTTTAACCCTAATTTTAGAGAGGTAGGAATCAGAATCGAATTCACCATCCCATATTACAATCACATTTATAATTTCATTAGAATAAGCTGCACAACCTAACTGAAATTCTCCCAACATTGGGTCTAGAACTGCCCATGTTTTGGCTTTTCCTGGGAACTTCCTGAAGAAAGTAGACATTGGCTTCAGGTGAGAATTTTGATATATAGACTCATCAGTCTTATACCATTTGCATTGGTTCTTCCGCAAGCTGGGTAGTTTTGTAGTTCTACCTATTTGAGCACTGGAGTCACCCAAAAGCGATAGGGTATTCATATTCGGTATTATTATTATTATTACTGCTATTAGTGTTAAAATTGACAGCAGTGCATCAGCAGTAGCAGTAGAACTACAGGTAGTCTTATACAAGCAGCTCATAGTCGGTGCTTTTACTTCCAATGTCATTAAATAATTTTTATTTCTATTATGCTGTTTTATTATTATTTATCATATGAAAATTATCATTTCTTAAGTACTGTAAACCAAATCCGTTGTAAGATCATATTCCTGAACGCCTTAGTCAGAGCAGTCCTATTGTCTGTAACTATGTCGCAAAGGATTTAGTTAGAAACTATGGTGTGGTCTTGTTATTCTAGCAGCATATGTAAGTTGAACGTAATTATCTAATGAGGAAATACACTCCTGGAAATGGAAAAAAGAACACATTGACACCGGTGTGTCAGACCCACCATACTTGCTCCGGACACTGCGAGAGGGCTGTACAAGCAATGATCACACGCACGGCACAGCGGACACACCAGGAACCGCGGTGTTGGCCGTCGAATGGCGCTAGCTGCGCAGCATTTGTGCACCGCCGCCGTCAGTGTCAGCCAGTTTGCCGTGGCATACGGAGCTCCATCGCAGTCTTTAACACTGGTACCATGCCGCGACAGCGTGGACGTGAACCGTATGTGCAGTTGACGGACTTTGAGCGAGGGTGTATAGTGGGCATGCGGGAGGCCGGGTGGACGTACCGCCGAATTGCTCAACACGAGGGGCGTGAGGTCTCCACAGTATATCGATGTTGTCGCCAGTGGACGGCGGAAGGTGCACGTGCCCGTCGACCTGGGACCGGACCGCAGCGACGCACGGATGCACGCCAAGACCGTAGGATCCTACGCAGTGCCGTAGGGGACCGCACCGCCACTTTCCAGCAAATTAGGGACACTGTTGCTCCTGGGGTATCGGCGAGGACCATTCGCAACCGTCTCCATGAAGCTGGGCTACGGTCCCGCACACCGTTAGGCCGTCTTCCGCTCACGCCCCAACATCGTGCAGCCCGCCTCCAGTGGTGTCGCGACAGGCGTGAATGGAGGGACGAATGGAGACGTGTCGTCTTCAGCGATGAGAGTCACTTCTGCCTTGGTGCCAATGATGATCGTATGCGTGTTTGGTGCCGTGCAGGTGAGCGCCACAATCAGGACTGCATACGACCGAGACACACAGGGCCAACACCCGGCACCATGGTGTGGGGAGCGATCTCCTACACTGGCCGTACACCACTGGTGATCGTCGAGGGAACACTGAATAGTGCACGGTACATCCAAACCGTCATCGAACCCATCGTTCTACCATTCCTAGACTGGCAAGGGAACTTGCTGTTGCAACAGGACAATGCACGTCCGCATGTATCCCGTGCCACCCAACGTGCTCTAGAAGGTGTAAGTCAACTACCCTGGCCAGCAGGATCTCCGGATCTGTCCCCCATTGAGCATGTTTGGGACTGGATGAAGCGTCGTCTCACGCGGTCTGCACGTCCAGCACGAACGCTGGTCCAACTGAGGCGCCAGGTGGAAATGGCATGGCAAGCCGTTCCACAGGACTACATCCAGCATCTCTACGATCGTCTCCATGGGAGAATAGCAGCCTGCATTGCTGCGAAAGGTGGATATACACTGTACTAGTGCCGACATTGTGCATGCTCTGTTGCCTGTGTCTATGTGCCTGTGGTTCTGTCAGTGTGATCATGTGATGTATCTGACCCCAGGAATGTGTCAATAAAGTTTCCCCTTCCTGGGACAATGAATTCACGGTGTTCTTATTTCAATTTCCAGGAGTGTATTTGTGGTACTGATATAAATGTAGGGAGATACTGCTTCTTCTTCACTAAAATATGAAATTTATATCACACTTGATTGTGGTACTACCGAATTCTTCAGCAGCCCATGACAGACAGGAGTAATGGAATATTCGTATTATGAGAATGAAAACCTGATCCAGGTTCTTTTCATTATCTGTGCAATTGGCCTGTTTCAACAGTGGGTCATTTTCAAGCACATATCTTATTCTACCAGCTTCATATGACATTCTAGTACGTCTCCAGAACGTGTGGACAGGTATACATCGTATTTCTTTGCTTATGTGGCACAAAAACAGAGCAATAGTGTACGTGATTACATCCATTAGCCGGGTAATGTATGTGATCATGTACACTGTTACACTGTTTTTGTGCCACATACGCACGGAATTACGATGTACACCTGTCCACATGTATCAGCAATGTATTAGAATGTGATATGAAGCTGGAAGCTTAATAAGATTTGTGCTTAAAAATGACCCGATCTTGTAAATGGTCAACTGTATGGACAATAAAAAGGTTACATCCAACGTGTACCATGTTTTCATTCTCAATATACGTTGAGGCTGTCGACCACCACAAAAAATTTTAAAATATTCGTATTTTGCTATCCAGTTTCTCCGTGTTAATGAGAGCAGCCATCTGATATACCAAACACTGATTCATTCTATTCAAAGTTGCACCCAGTGTGCTAATTAGCTCGTCAATTAATATTTTCGGGCCTTCTGGATAAATTGCCTCGTTGTTATGCAGTTGGGAGCCCATCAATGTCGTAATTTACAAATTTGCACTTTCCTTCGACATCTTGTAACCAGTCAGCTGGTGTCGCTTCCAAGCTTATGCCCAGTTGTTCCATTCCGAAACGAAGTCCCAAATGACTTGCATTTACTGTCATGATCCCTTTCTGATGTGTTAATTCTACAGGGTTGATTGAAAGAATGACAGGCGAAAAACACGCTGGACTGCTACCGGCTTCTCGACGGAGTTTCCATTATCGCATTTCCTGGTCCTAATTCGCCACAGTACAGTACTGGTTAAACATAACCGAACTGTTAAAAGTATTCTAATTAAGAAATACAGAGTGTTCGGAAATTCCCCTTATAGACTTCTGGGAATTTTAGAGTGAATATCGATGTCCGGAAACGTCGTCCAACAAAGCTATAGAGCCTCGAAGTTATAGGCGCAAGCGTCTGTAAATGGATGTATATACAGGGTGATTCCATTATGATGTTACAAACATCCAAGGATGATGAAGGATAAATGTATCAGTTTGAGGTAAGGGTCCCTGTAGCGGAAATCATACTCATACCTCTCACATTGGAATATATGTACAGATACTGTTGCTGCTATGAATGTAGAGTATGCAACTTTCAGAGGTGGTAGTACGGACCAAAACAAGGAAAAAATTTCTAATATTTCACACCTGAGCCAGCCGGTGTGGCCGAGAGGTTCTAGATGCTTCAGTCTGGAACCGCGCGACCACTACGGTCTCAGGTTCGAATCCTGCCTCGAGCGTGGATGTGTGTGATGTCCTTAGGTTGGTCAGGTTTAATTAGTTCTAAGTTCTAGGGGATTGATGACCTCAGATGTTAAGTCCCATAGTGCTCAGAGCTATTTGAAACCTTTTGCATACCTGAGGGACAATGAGCACTTTTTCATATGCGCTAGTGTGAAACACATCTCCTCAACTGAACAAGTGCTCACAGCTCGTAAGGTATTTCATTTTAAAGCCCATGTTTGCTGGACATTTTTGCTTGTAGTCCATATTACTACCTCTGAAAGTTGCGTACTCTACTGTGACAACATGTTTTCCGTTGGCAAAGGCTTGAGAATGATTTCCGGTAGTAAATTTCGACTCATTTCTGGTACAGGACCCTTACGTCAGGTTGATACATTTATCCATCATCATAGAAAGTTTGTAACATCATCACGGTATCACGCTGTATGTACACATATATACCTACATTTACAAGGGCCGGCGGCTATAACTTGGACGCTCTGCAGCGTCGTTGGATGACGTTTCAGGACACGGGTTCCTATTAAAAATATTATTTTACTCATTACTGTCCAAAAACCCTAGAAGTTTGTAACGGAACTGTCCGAACGCCTTGTATAACTTTATCCACTTGACCTCTCAGCTGCTCGATCGAGTCGGCCAGGGTGCCTATTCTGCATCTTTCCGCTATTCTGCCGATCGTTTCGGTACTCAAGAGCACCGAACGGTCTAGTACTCGAATTAGAACCCCGGCATTATTCAGTATGCATTTCGGTAGCGATACCGTTCGGGTCTAGAGAACCGAAGCGCTGTTATCGGTTCGCGTCGCGCAAGCCAATCAAAAGCAAGCTGCCGCAGATCCGAGCATGCGCACTGCAGCGCGCACAGCGCCACGAACGCAAGGCGGCTAGCAGACGACACAGGCGCGCTGTTCTTCCAAGTACCGAAAATTGCGTTTACGTTGCCATAACGCATGACGCCGCATTCCATCGAGCTGACGTGCTCGCCTTCATCGCCCTTGCCTCCTCCTTAACAGTATCAGGCGCAATATATCCATTTCCATGATTCTCAGATGGAATGCGTAGAAATTTTTACAGTTCCCCTGACCGCATGTTTCCATGCATGCATAATAACGACAGCGTATTTGACTGTGTTCTGTAGATTGTCGTAAATGTCGCATTATGTCATCTTATTTTCATTCGCACTGACATCTTGTTTTGGATTTTACGTTTCGGAAAATGAGTCAGGAATAGTGTGTAGTACCACATTCTACTAATACATCTATATAAACACCCGAAAAATTGATTCTGAGAATTTCAAAGAATAAGAAGATAAACAGAATATGGTTACGACTCGCTCCTAGAGATCCATATGATTAAGTATCCCCCTGCGCTATATGATACGTCAACGATTTGGGTCTCATAAAGAAAATATTTTTGTACCCGTCCATGCGCAAAACCCGTGCCCTTTCGTATCGCCTTCCCGCGCGCTAACCACTTGGCCACGCCAAACAACAAAGACATGGCGCTCAAATCTCTTACTATTGCGTTGAGGAACGTAGTCTGACTTAGTTGCCAAACGGTGCTGCGTAAGTCATAAATGCGTGATAGTTTGGAAGTTTTCCAATATCAGGCTTCACATAATTGCTTTCCATTCTTACTTGAAAGTTGTAAAACACGTTTCGATAGTTACTAACTAAACCATTTGTGGGAAAAAGTACAACAAAGTCACTAGTAACGTCAATTCACACTCATGTAATGTAGTATTTAGTGATCTTTAAACTCTTATTTCCATAAAAATAACACGTATTTTGAGAGAATATTGACCGAAAACTTTTATTGGCGTAATCTTTCACGGTAACAACCTAACCTAACCAAACTTCTAACAAAGGAAAATAGTCTATTATGAACTCACTTTCCAACCGGTTGCGTCCTCTGGTGAATCTTTAGTAGCACAATCACTAAATCCAAAGCTAAAACCGCTAAATATGTTTAAAATAGGTGTTCATAAACCACAGCTTACCGATCGAGAGGGCCACACCGAAATCCAAAACCTCTCGGTACAATTGCCGTAAAATCGGTGGGAGGACCGTTCGGTAACAGATCTCAGAAGCTTACTGAATAGGATATTTCGATGAAGAACCGAAAATGAGGTCGCTAGCGAAACGAACCTACTACACCGATCGATATAAACGATACAAAAAATGGCTCTGAGCACTATGGGACTTAACATCTGTGGTCATCAGTCCCCTAGAACTTAGAACTACTTAAACCTAACTAAGGACATCACAACATCCATGCCCGAGGCAGGATTCGAACCTGCGACCGTAGCGCTCACGCGGTTCCAGACTGAAGCGCCTAGAACCGCACGGCCACACCTGAACGATACAGAATAGGGCCCCAGACAGTGTTCACTACTTATTAATATAGACCCTGGAAATGCAGAGGTACACCCCCTGCCAAAACACACTGCCCATCCCCACCTGTACGCATTATTCTCTCTCTATCCCCCTCACATCTCTCTCTCTCTCTCAGTGCCCCGGTGCATGAGAGCAGCTCACAGGGAGAATGCGTGTGCGTGTGCGCGCTAGCTACCTCGCGTGCGTGCTCGCAGACCCGCGCTCCGCATTCTGCCCTCGCCGGCGCCCGATTACCCGCTCTATAACTGCACTCACATTTCCAAATGGAATTTTAAACTAGGCCGGCGAGCGGAGCCGCGCGAGATGGCGCATTGTCCGCACTGCCGCGGCGCCGCTGTTTGCGTTTTCACGCCGCCCCCACCGGCCCGCGCCGCGCATTACTGTTTGACGAGCTCCCGCCTGCATCGCGCAAGTCACGGCGACTCGCCGGCCGGCCAGCCAGCTACACTACTACGAGGCAGCCGCGCGGCTCGGCCGCTCACTGCTGCGCACTGAGCGGGCGAAGAGCTCATAGCGGAGCTATAATTCGTACTCGCAGTCGCACCCAATTTCGCTCCCCCAGAGTTACTGCTGAATCCCTCTGCGAAGTTGTGACAAAAGCCATTCCGAATGTGATTACGCGCTGCACCTCCCGCTACAAATTGGACAAAGTTTACTATTTCTCGTTGTGAAAAAATAAATACTCACCCTGTAAACTCGAGGCAACGCAACTGTCAAAATATTTGCCGCGTAGTTAAGTGAAATAGAAACAAGACAAGCATTTCTGGTCCGACGAATATAGGGTTACACCAACAGCAGCAAAAGTGCTATAACGGGAGTAGGATTCTTTATGAATAGAAAAGTAGGGCGGAGAGTGAGCTACAGTGAACAGTTCAGTGATAGGTTTGTTCTCATCAGATTCGACAGAAGACCAACGCCCACAATAATATTTCAGTTAAACGTTCCGATGTACCAAGCAGAAAATGAAAAGGTAGGGAAAGCACATGACGATACTGAATAGGTAATTCAGTATGTAAAGGGTGTTTAAAACCTCATAATCATGGGGGATTTGAATACGGTTGTAGGGGACGGCGTGGAAGACAGAGTTACTGAAGAATGTGAGCATGGTAGTAGGAATCAGCGAGGAGAAAGGCTAATTGAGTTCTGCCGTAAATTATAGCTAATAACAGCGAATAGTCTGTTCAAGAATGACAAGAGGAGGAGGTACACATGCAAAATACCCGGATAACTATGTACCTAGTTAGTGGATAAAGGACGGAAAAGAACCACCATGGTTTTAACAACGAAATTCCGAAAATGTTTAGAAAGCAGAAGCTGTTGCACTCGCGGTTCAAAAGAGAATGCACAAATGACTACAGGCAGAGAATAGTGAAGATTCGTTCATCTGTGAAAATATCTATGCACCATGCATGAAACAACTAACGCCGTCATACCTTATCAAAAGATCTGGCGAGAATGCGAGGAAATTCTAATCCTACGTAAAATCTTTTGAATGCATTATGGGAACAGCAGTGATCAATGTCTTATAAATAATTACTATTAAAAACAGTCTTGATCACGATTTATTTAACAAGGTGACCGGTTTCGACCACTACTGTGGTCATCTTCAGACCATTGAGTAGGAACCTCTTTCTGTTGGAGAATCACTACTGATTCTCCAACAGAAAGAGGTTCCTACTCAATGGTCTGAAGATGACCACAGTAGTGGTCGAAACCGGTCACCTTGTTAAATAAATCGTGATCAAGACTGTTTTTAATAGTAACTACGTAAAATCGCTAAGCGGATCTAAAGCTTCCATCAAGTCGCTCGTTGACCAGTCTGTTGTAGCAGCAGAAGATAGAAAAATGAAAGCTAAAGGTTTAAATTTCGCGTCTAAAAAAACATACCGTTGTTTGACCATTGAAGAGAATCCCGTATGGACAACACAGTAATAAGCTTCAAATGGTTCAAATGGCTCTGAGCACTATGGGACTTAACAGCTGTGCTGATCAGTCCCCCAGAACCTAGAACTGATTAAACCTAACTAACCTAAGGACATCACACACATCCATGCCCGAGGCAGGATTCGAACCTGCGACCGTGGCAGTCATGCGGTTCCGGACTGTGCGTCTAGAACCGCTAGACCACCGCGGCCGGCAATAAGTTTCCCTGGCGTAGAGAAACAATCGAAAGAGCTGAAAACAAACAAGTCGCCAGGTCTGGGTGGAATCCCAGTTCAGTTTTATGAAGAGAACTCTACAGCAATGACTTACATTTATCGCGAATCTATCGTACAACGCAAGGTCACAAGCAACTGAAAAACAGCGCAGGTGACTCCTGCATATACGAACGGCAAAAGAACGGACCCACAAAACTGCACACCAATATCCCTAACACCGTTTTGCTGCAGAATCCTTGGACATATTTTCATTTCGAATATAATAAATTTTCTTGAGCCCGAAAAGCTTATGTCCACGAATCAGTACGGCTTTAGAAAGCAACGCTCCCTTGAAACTCCTTTTCTCACGTGGGATACTGTAAACTATGGATGAGGGACAACAGACGGATCCCACATTTCTATATTTCTGGAAAGCATTTCACTCGGTTCCCCACTGCAGATTTAACAAAGATATCAGCATATGGAACATGTTCCTAAATACATAAGTGGCTCGAACACTTCTTAAGAAATAGAACCCAGTATGTTTTCCTTGATGGTGAGTATTCATCAGAGACAAGAGTATCGTCAGTAGTGCCCCAGGGAAGTAAGGCAGGACAGCATTATTTTCTATATATACAAATTAACTGGCGGACAAGGTGGACAGCAATCCGCGGTTGTTTGCTGATGGTGCTGTAGTATACGAGAACGTGTCGAATATGGGTGACTTTAGGATGGTGCAAAATGACTTCGAAAAAATTCTACTTGGTGTGATGAATGGCAGTTGGCTCTAATCATAGAAAACGTGTACGGGTGAGTAGGAAAAACAAACACGTAATATTCGGATACAGCATCAGTACTGTATTCATCGACACAGTCATATTGTTTAAATATCTGGGCGTTACGTTGCAAAATGATGTCAAATGGACGAGATTGGGAGGACTGTAGTGGGAAAGGCGTATAGTCGAGTTCGGTTAACTTCGAGAAATTTAGGAAACTATGGTTCATCCGTAATTGAGAACGCATATAGGATGCTAGTGCGACCTATTCCTGAATAGTGCTCGAGTGTTCGAGGATTGTTTGTCATTGTTTGGTAGGGTGGATCAAAGAAAGACATCGAAGCAATTTCGAGGCAGGCTGCAAAATCTGTTACTGATAGTTTGGAACAACACGCAAGTGTTATGGAGATTCTTCGAGAACTCAAATGGTGAACTCTGGAGCGAAGGCAATGTTCTTTTCGAGAAACACTTCTGAGAAAATTTAGAGAAACGCCATTTGAAGCTGACTGCAGACCGCCAATATACATTTTGCGTCTGGACCACTACGATAACACCAGATATTAGGGCTCATAAAGAGGCATATGTTGTGGTCTTCAGTCCAGAGACTGGTTTGATGCAGCTCTCCATGCTACTCTATCCTCTGCAACCTTCTTCACCTCCTAGTACCTACGGCAACCTATATCCTTCTCAATCTGCTTAGTATATTCATCTCTTGGTCTCCCTCTACGATTTTTACCCTCCACGCTGTCCTCAAATACTAAATTGGTGATCCCTTGATGCCTCAGAATATGCCCTACTAACCGATCCCTTCTTCTAGTCGTGCCACAAATTTCTCTTCTCTCCAATTCAATTCAATACCTCATCATTAGTTATATGAACTACCCATCTAATCTTCAGCATTCTTTTGTAGCACCACATTTCCAAAGCTTCTATTCTCTTCTTGTCTAAACTATTTATCGTCCACGTTTCCCTTCCATACGTGGCTACACTCCATACAAATACTTTCAGAAACGACTTCCTGACACTTAAATCTTTACTCGATGCTAACAAATTTCTCTCCTTCAGAAACGCTTTCCCTGACATTGTCAGTCTACATTTTATATCCTCTCTACTTCGACCATCATCAGTTGTTTGCTTCCCAAACAGCAAAACTCCTTTACTACTTTAAGCGTCTCATTCCCTAATCTAATGCCATCAGATCATCCGACTTAATTCGACTACAGTCCATTATACTCGCTTTGCTTTTGTTGATGTTCATCTTATATCCTCCTTTCAAGACGCTGTTCATACCGTTCAGCTGCTCTTCCAGGTCCTTTGCTCTCTCTGACAGAATTACAGTGTCATCGGCGAACCTCAAAGTTTTTATTTCTTCCCAATATACAGGTTGAATAACATCGGGGATAGCCTACAACCCTGTCTCACTCCCTTCCCAACCATTGCTTCCCTTTCATGCCCCTCGACTCTTATAACTGCCATCTGGTTTCTGTCCAAATCGTAAATAGATTTTCGCTCCCTGTATTTTACCCCTGCCACCCTTAGTATTTGAAACAGAGTATTTCAGTCAACATTGTCAAAAGCTTTCTCTAAGTCTACAAATGCTAGAAACATAGGTTTGTCTTTCCTTAATCTATTTTCTAAGATAAGTCGTAGGGTCAGTATTGCCTCACGTGTTCCAACATTTATACGAAATCCAAACTAAACCTCCCTGAGGGCGGCTTCTACCTGTTTTTCCATTCGTCTGTAAAGAATTCTTGTTAGTATCTTGCAGCAGTTGCTTATTAAACTGATAGTTCCGTAATTTTGACATCTGTCAACACCTGCTTTCTTTGAGATTGGAATTATTATATTCTTCTTGAAGTCTGAGGGTATTTCGCCTGTCTCATACATCTTGCTCACCAGATGGTAGAGTTTTGTTAGCATTGGCTCTCCCAAGGCTGTCAGTAGTTCTAATGAAATGTTGCCTACACCCGGGGCCTTGTTTCGACTTAGGTCTTTCAGTGCTCTGTCAAACTCATCACGCATATCAAATCTCCTATTTCATCTTCATCTACATTCTCTTCCATTTCCATAACATTGTTCTCAAGAACATTGTCCTTGTATAGACCCACTATATACTCCTTCCACCTTTCTGCTTTCCCTTCTTTGCTTAGAACTGGGTTTCCATCTGTTGATATTCATGCAAGTGGTTCTCCTTTCTCCAAAGGTCTCTTTAATTTACCTGTAGGCAGTATCTATCTTACCCCCTGTGATATGTGCCTCTACATCCTTAAATTTGTCCTCTAGCCATCCCAGCTTAGCCAGTATGCACTTCCTGCCTATCTCATTTTGAGACGTTTGTGTTCCTTTTTGCCTGCTTCATTTACTGCATTTTTGTATTTTCTCCTTTCATCAATTAAATTCAATATCTCTTCTGTCACCCAAGGATTTCTATTAGCCCTCGTCTTTTTTGAGTACTTGATCCTCGGCTGCCTTTACTATTTCATCTCTCAAAGCTACCTATTCTTCTTCCACTGTATTTCGCTCCCCGATTCTTGTCAATCGTGCCGTAATGCTCTCCTGAAACTTTCTACAACCTCTGGTTCTTTCAGTTTATCCAGGTCCCATCTCCTCAAATTCCCAACTTTTTGCACTTTCTTCCGTTTTAATCTACAGTCCATAACCAACAGATTGTGGTCAGTGTCCACATCTACCCCTGGGTAAGTCTTACAATTTAAAACCTGGTTCCTAAATCTCTGTCTTACCTTTATGAAATCTGAGACATTCCAGTATCTCAAGGCTTCAAACATGTATACAACCTTCTTACATGATTCTCGAACCAACTGTTAGCTCTGATCAAGTTATGCTCTGTGCAAAATTCTACCAGGCGGCTTCCTCTTTCATTCCTTACCCCCATTCCATATTCACCTACTATGCTTCCTTCTCTTCCTTTTCCTACTCTCGAATTCCAGTCAACCATGACTATTAAATTTTCGACTCCCTTCACTATCTGAATAGTTTCTTTTATCTCATAATACATTTCTTCAATCACTGCGCCTACTGTGGTAGGCATGGGCTTCTTATCTATCTTGGCCACAATAATGCGTTCACTATACTGTTTGTAGTAGCTTACCCGCATTCCTATCGTTTTATTCATTATTAAACCTACTCCTGCATTACCCCCATTTGATTTCGTAATTATAACCCTGTACTCACCTGATCAAAAGTCTGGTTCCTCCTGCCACCGAACTTCGATAATTCCCACTATATCTAACTTTAACCTATCCATTTCCCTTTTCAAATTTTCTAATCTACCTGCCCGATTAATGGATCTGACATTCCACGCTCCGATCTGTAGAACGCCAGTTTTCTTTCTCCTGATAACGACGTCCTCCTGAGTAGTGACCGCCCGGAGATCCTAATGGGGGACTATTTTACCTCCGGAATATTTTACCCAAGAGGACGCCATCATCATTTATCCATACAGTAAAGCTGCATACCCTCGGGAAAAATTACGGCCATAGTTTCCCCTTGCTTTCAGCCGTTCGTAGTACCAGCACAGCAAGGCCGTTTTGGTTAATGTTACAAGGCCAGATCAGACAATCATCCAGACTGTTGCCCCTGCAACTACTGAAAAGGCTGCTGCCCCTCTTCAGGAACCATACGTTTGTCTGCCCTCTCAACGGATACCCCTCCGTTGTGGTTGCAACTACGGTACAGCTATCTGTGTCGCTGAGGCACGCAAGCCTCCCCACCAACGGCAAGGTTTATGGTTCGTGGGGTGGTTGTATTCCATAGGCCCAATGATGTGATGGACCTGAAGAGCCAAAATGATTTCACCTTGCAGAGTAATCATTGTATTCCATAGGCCCAATGATTACTCTGCAAGGTCGAATCATTTTGGCTGTTCAGGTCCATCTCATGGTACAATGTTTGTTCCCCTAATGGTGATGCTGTGTTCCAAGACAGAGCCCATGCTCACACAGTTCGCATCCTCCACGGCTGATTCTCTGAGCACGAGAGTGAACTGTAGCTTCTTCACTGGCCGCCACAGTCAATTTGGAGAAAAGGGTGCTTGACCGATGTCCACCTCCAACACTATTACCTACACTTGCCAAAATGGTATACGATTCTCTTGAAAACCATAAAGTACCAGTATTTATCCATTCCGAGACGACTGGAAGTTATTTTGAATCGCAACGGGTTTCCTGCACCGCATCAGGCATTACACACTGAAACACCAAAGAAACTGGTACAGGCATGGGTATTCAAATACAAAGCTATGTAAACAGGCAGAATACGGCGCTGCGGTCGGCAATGCCTACATAAGACAATAACTGTCTGGCGCAGTTGTTACGTCGGTTATTGCTGCTACAATAGCAGGTTATCAAGATTTTACTGAGGCTGAACGTGGTGTTATAGTCGGCGCACGAGCGATGGGACACAGCATCTCCGATGTAGGGATGAAGTGGGGATTGTTCCGTACGACCACTTCACGAGCGTACCTTGAACGTCAGGAATCCGGTAAAACATCAAATGTCTGATATCGCGGCGGCCAGAAAAAAGATCCTGCAAGAACGTGTCCAACGACGAGTGAAGAGAATCGTTCAACGTGACAGAAATGCAGCCCTTCCGAAACTGCTGCAGATTTCAATGCTGGGACATCAACAAGTGTCAGCGTGCGAATTCAACAAAACATCATCGATATGAGCTTTCGGAATCGAAGGCCAACTCGTGTACCCTTGATGACTGCAAGACACAAAGCCTTACGCCTCGCCTGGGCCTGTCAACACCGAGATTGGACTGTCGATGACTGGAAACATGTTGCCTGATCGAACGAGTCTCGTTTCAAATTGTATCGAGCGGATGGACGTGTATGAGTATAGAGACAGCCTCATGAATCCATGGACCGTGAATGTCAGCAGGGGGCTGTTCAAGTTGATGGAGTCCCTGTAATGGTGTGGGGCGTGTGCAGCTGGAGTCATATGGGACCCTTTATACATCTGGATACGACTCAGACAGCTGACACGTACGTAAGCATCCTACCTGATCACCGGCATTCATTCATGTTCATTGTGCATTCCGACGGGCTTGGGAAACTGCAGCAGGAAAATGCGATCCCCACACGTCCAGAATTCCTACAGAATGTCTGCAAGAATTCTCTTCTGAGTTTAAACGCTTCCGCTGGCTACGAAACTCCCCAGATATGAACATTATTGAGCATATCTGGGATGCCTTGCTATGTGCTCTTCAGAAGAGATCTCCGCCCCCTCGTACTCTTATGGATTTATGGGCAGTCCTGCAGTTTTGTTGCTTCCGTAATTTTTTCCAACCCCGTGCATTCAACAGACCACCGACAATGCTCATGTTTCACACGGTTGTTGCTCATAAATGTATCTAAAGAGTGATGCTCTAGTACGACAAACTTTTCAGGATTTGTACAGTCGGAAGATTAGTTTTGTAGCTACGTCCATGGTTATCGTTTTCATCGTATTGTCGCCCTCTACAATATTTAATCCCCACACATCCCTTCATTACCAAACTAACGATTCCATCATGTCTCAGCATGTGTCGTATCAACTGATCTCTTCTTTTAGTCAAGCGTTGCCACAAATTTTCTTTTTTCTCAATTAGATTTAATACCTCCTCATTAGTCATTCGCCGGCCGGAGTGGCCGAGCGGTTCTAGGCGCTTCAGTCTGGAACCGCGTGACCGCTACTGTCGCAGGTTCGAATCCTGCCTCGGGCATGGTTGTGTGTGATGTCCTTAGGTTAGTTAGGTTTAAGTAGTTCTAAGTTCTAGGGGACTGATGACCTCAGAGGTTAAGTCCCATAGTGCTCAGAGCCATTTGAACCATTAGTCATTCGATCTACCCATATAAACTCAGCATTCCTCTTTATCATCACATTTCAAAAGCATATTTTCTGTTCTTGTCTGAACTGTTTATCGTCTACGTTTCACTTCCATACAAGGTTAAACTCTACCTTCAGAATAGACGTCCTAACACTTAAATGTGCATTAGATATTAACAAATCCCCCTTTTTCTGAAATTCTTTTCTTGCTATACGTAGCGCGCATTTTATATCCTCTCTACTTCGGCCACATCAGTTATTTGGCTGCCCAAATAGCAAAACCTCAAATACTACCTTTAGTGTCTGATTTCCTAATCATATCAGTTCAACATCACTGTATATAGTTCGGCTGCATCGTACTTGCATTACTTTTGGTGACGTTCATCTTATAATCTCTTTGCAAGACGCTATCCATTCCGTTCAACCGTTCTACAAAGTTCTCTGTTGTCACTAACAAAATTCAGCGTCATCGACAAGCCTCAAAAGTTTTATTTCTTCTACCTATACTTTATTCCCCTCTCTCCAAATTTTTCCTTGGTTTCTTGTCCACTGTAGAGATTGAATAACACCCAACCATCCGTTATGGCCGAGCGGTTCTAGGCGCTTCAGTTTAGAACCGCGCTGCTGTTACGGTCGCCGGTTCGAATCCTGTCTCAGGCATGGATGTGATGTCCTTAGGTTAGTTAGGTTTAAGTAGTTCTAATTCTAGGGGACTGATGACCTCAGATGTTAAGTCCCATAGTGCTTAGAGCCAATTCAGCCCTTGTTTGAATAAACCCTGTCTCACTACCTTCTCGACCACTGTTCCTCTTTCATGTCCCTCGACTCTTACGACTACGGTACGTATGGTGTATCGGTAAACAAATGTTCATTTCATCGTCATCCTTCGCTACACCCCCGTTGGCCGCATGCTCGTGTTGTATGCTGTGACGTTACCTGTCGTCGGGTAGCTCGAACAACCCCCGTGACGTTCCAGAAGCGGTGTTGCTGCTCGTAATGCAGTAAGAGGAGACGGGCGCAGGGCGGAGCGTGGGTGGTGCAGACAAGTACCAGCCAGAGTAAACCGGCCGCCGCCAGTGGCAACGCCCCCCAGGGGGCAGCAGCGCCGCCATAATGCCGGCGCATCCTCATTCAGCTCACGTAGTGGCGGGTCCATGACGGAAACCGGAGCTTAGGTGGACTCTGGGGGCTGAAAGTAAAGTTTTCGGCAAGAAAGTCTGATCACCCGGGAGGTGCGGGATCTCCCTCGCCCACCCCAGGCGCTGTCCGTGAGGGTTGTCGCTAACAGGGCCCTCCCCCGCAAACTGCGAGACGACGTCCTCCCCCCAACTTCCCCCTAGATCGCCTTGCTCGGCTAATGCTTCTCATAATTTACTGCGACTTACGTGCACCACCCCCAGTCGTCGCACACTAATTGACGTGATAAATGATCTGCGAGGGATGGACATAAATTTTTAATTATCACCTCTAAAAAAATCAAGTTACGACCATGAAACTTGTTGACGGAGTTAGTCGTTCTCTACATGTTCACCTTTCAATGAGACACATTTTCCCCCACCTTGGATACTTGTCCTAGACCATGCACGTTTACTGCTCAGGAAAGTTCCATCTCGAAACCACCTCGGAGTTCTAGAAACTCTTGCTACGCAATGCTTTCTGCGTCCCAGAAAATAGGAAGAAGTCAGTGGAAGTCATGTGAGGAAAATACGTGCGCCAGTCAAATTTTGCTAGCCCAAGGTAGCAGCTAGGCCTTTGTCTTGAAGCAAAACGTCCGCCGGGACAGGTTCCTATGACGTCTCGTTGTGAGAGACTAATAATATCAATTCACAATCATTGTCCCTTTTTTCATGCAAACAAGCTATGGCTCTCCCTCTCTGCCATCACGAACACAGTTTGAAATGCGGGAATGCTCTATTTTCTTTCATGATTGCGTCATTCACGCCGGTTGAATGAGAATAAAACAAATTTTGCAACCGCAGTCTACTGAAACCAGTTGTTGTTGTTGTGGTCTTCAGTCTGGAAACTGGTTTGATGCAGCTCTCCATGCTACTCTATCCTGTGCAAGCTTCTTCATCTCCCAGTATCTACTGCAACCTACATCCTTCTGAATCTGCTTAGTGTATTCATTTCTTGGTCTCCGTCTACGATTTTACCCTCCACGCTGCCCTCCAATACTAAGTTGGTCATACCCTGATGCATCAGAACATGTCCTACCAACCGATCCCTTCTTCCAGTCAAGTTGTGCCACAAATTTCTCTTCTCTCCAATTCTATTCAATACTTCCTCATTAGTTATGTGATCTACCCATCTAATCTTCAGCATTCTTCTGTAGCACCACATTTCGAAAGCTTCTATTCTCTTCTTGTCTAAACTATTTATCGTCCACGTTTCCCTTCCATACATGGCAACACTCCATATAAATACTTTCAGAAACGACTTCCTGACACTTAAATCTATACTCGATGTTAACAAATTTCTCTTCTTCAGAAACGCTTTCCTTGCCATTGCCAGTCTGCATTTTATATCCTCTCTACTTCGACCAACATCAGTTATTGTGCGCCCCAAATAGCAAAACTCCTTTACTACTTTAAGTGTCTCATTTCCTAATCTAATACCTTCAGCATCACTCGATTTAATTCGACTACATACGATAATCCTCGTTTTTTTTTGTTGATGTTCATCTTATATCCTCCTTTCAAGACACTGTCCATTCCGTTCAGCTGCTCTTCCAGGTCCTTTGCTATCTCTGACAGAATTACAATGTCATCGGCGAACCTCAAAGTTTTTATTTCTTCTCCATTTTTTAAGTCCTACTCCAAATTTTTCTTTTGTTTCCTTTACTGTTTGCTCAATATACAGATTGAATAACATCGGGGATACTGAAACGAGTAAACAAGACGAAAATGTAACACAGGATACACAGACGTAGTACGCAATAAAAGTCCTACTGGGAACACAATATTATATGTTCAAAATGGCTCTGAGCACTATGGGGCTCAACTTCTGAGGTCATTAGTCCCCTAGAACTTAGAACTAGTTAAACCTAACTAACCTAAGGACATCACACACGTCCATGCCCGAGGCAGGATTCGAACCTGCGACCGTAGCGGTCTCGCGGTTCCAGACTGCAGCGCCTATAACCGCACGGCCACTTCGGCCGGCTATTATATGTCGAATAGCTGTTGATACACATTTGGGACGGACCCAGTTCGATTTATACTAATGACTACATATCTGAAATAACAATAAAATGATCTTCTGCTGGTCCTGCAAGAATTGTTGCAAACGCTGCGGATAGAGAATTAATTATCTGTGCATATCTATAAGCACCATCTAGACGGAACAGCAGACTGGTTTACAAGAACCAGGTTTGGGTATTACAGCCGTAAATACAGTTAGACCAGTAATCAGATACATACGTATAGGAGGTACACAGTGACATACATATAGAGTCTGAGCGAATATTTTTAACAGTCTGACGGTGTCGCCATGGGCAGGCCTCTGTCTCCTCAGGTGGCTAACCTTTTTATGGAGATTTTGACGAGAGAGCACATGAATCAGCGGTTTGTAAACCAACTGTTTTTTGGAGATACGCCGATGATACTTTCACAGTGTGGCCCCACGGAGAAGAAAAGTTAATGGAGTTTTTTCATCGTCTTAACTCCATCCATGAGAATATTAGATTTACTATGGGGCTAGAGAAAGATGGGTGCCTTCCATTCCTGGATGTTTTGGTTAAACGGAAGAGTGACGGCACAGTGGGACATTTGAAACGTCCCCTTAGAAAAATTATAAAAGACTGTGCTTAAACTAACACACAATATTTTTAGCGCAACGCAATTTGACTTTCAATAATCTCTACAATAGAATGGCCCTGACTAACAATAACCAATACCTTTCATGAATCACTTACCTCACAAAAATCTTCGTTACTCAAACTACTGTAATACAGCGAGCGCCACTACAGCCAGCTAAATAAAAGATTCAAACTACTGAAGGCACTAACTATTGATAGGCATAGTGAGCAAATGAAAGATTCCCTACACATGGAAGGAACTACATAATTACTATATTTGGACAGTTGGTTCTAAAAATGTTCAAAGATCATATACCTTTCCTTCAATCACATGTGTAGTAGCAGCAAAATGAAGATAATAATAGCAATCATGACAGTAATCATCGAAATATCTGGCAACCTCACAAGCTGCAGTTGTATTTCTCGAACTAAAACATTAATTGTCATAGAAAAAATTTCATATTGGCATCAAATCGGAGCTATGAAGACTAAAATGGTCCTTATATCACGCAGCCATGAGATGAGAGTAATACCCGCATTAGAAACTAGCACGTAATTAACCAGTTAATCGAGATAGCCGGATTTTTTCACAGCTTCTAGGTGCATCGTCGGACACAACAACACAATCAGAACGGTGTCAACTGTGAGTTGCATGTTCCCCTGCGTTGATTTCCCCTGCGTTGATCGTAGTTTGATGATTGCGGGGTATAGGTTCGATTCTCACTAATGGTGTCCATTTTTAACATTCTCGAAAAGATCTAATTCAGCTATGGTAACGCCAAGTCCAGAATGTTAGGTCGCACAGTGGTTCAGAATCAGCTTTAAACACAATATCCCTTCACTACCAATAGCATCAGAGCCTGTTTAAATGGCGCCATAACAAAGGCGGCAGCCGCCGAAGGCACAAACTCTGTCGCCAGTAAACTAGCATTAAAAGTTTATTTCATTTAATTTAGGAATGGTTATTTCGTTCACAGTGGTCGCATTTAATTTGAACCTGAGACGTTGAAATTTTTGGTCCTCGACTGGAATTCGAATTCGGGTCTCTAGGAATGGAACGTATCTGGGTTGCAATCCTGGTCCAGCACAAATATATTCATAATTTCATTTTACGCCCTAGCATGTGCACACTGACGTACCACCGAAAAATAATTTGCATATTTAATGTCTGTTCACGAATAGTCAACAATAACGACAGGTACCGTGATTTCTAGTGAAACATGCGAGCATCTCACTACTGGTGAGCAAACAGTTGATACTTAACGTCTATGGATGGGAAACAGCGACAGTACGCCCGGGGTTCGACTCCCGGGCAAGCAAAACAAATTGTACCCTCATCTCACATTGATACAGCTCGCTGCTGGTAAATAAATTCGATTTCTAACCTCTGATTTTACTTAGTTAACAATCCGATAACGTGCTGGGTAGACAATCCCGTCACATCATTTTACATCATAGCATTCCAATTTTCAGCACATGCATACTTGGTTACTTGCGAAGGAGAGTATATTAAACGTCTTTCGTGGTTAGTTAACAGGGCGATAACGGTTTTTATGTAGTATAAATAATTCCGTCATTTCGTTTCAAGTTCAGATGTCTTAACTAATACTGGTGAAAACAATTATATTTCACCTCTCTTTACGGCTAGTCAGCATTGATGATCGTTGCTTTGATCAAGTCCTGGGAAGGAGCGAAAATGTATTTTAGTTAGTAGTGGCTACGTCTGCTGGATTTCTGTCCAGATCCAGAACAAAAAATTTCGTAATTTCATTTATAGTTCAAACATATGGGCAAATAATTCTTCGTGAATAATTAGTACAGTGACGTTACTGATTATACTCCATTAATATTGCGGATTCTATAGAGCCTTTACTGCTGTTTATCGCGTTTTCTTTAACTAGTTCCTTTAACGATCAGTTTATACAAAAACCAATCGTCACTGGGATATTTAGCAGGTGCGGGAAAATCTTATACAGAGGAAAAATACTTCGAATTGTCATAGACCTTTATTAGTTCAGACATTGTGTCAGAATATCTTGTTAATGCAAACATTTACTTCGTTTAAGGATTGCTACATAGTTTATGTGCCATAGTTACTTGTTTCAGATTGTAATGAGATGGTAATGCTATTGAAAATCATTGTAACCTGTACAAGCTTCAGAGACTATTCATCTCTAATTACGTGTTTTTCTAGTTTTTGCAGTATCGTGGTGTGATATTACATCGCACTGATTGCCTTAAAGAACAGTGTTGTCTAGTGGTCTCTCGTGGTATCCACTTTGTCTAGTCGAAATACTGTACCCCAAAGCGATTAGAGGACCCGCTAGACACCTACGTTATGGTGGTTACATGCAAATCAGGCGGATCACAATTCAGGTCGTTCGGATACTTTCGCGCATGATAGTACATGTAGATGTGGTTGAAAGAGATTATATCTGATTTAGTGAGCGCTTTTTGAGAATTCCTTATGCATAGTATGTTCAATATTGTTCAGAGTACATCGAACTGAACAGCTTAGCTGAATCGCCCTGTATATGTCCCATTTACCTTGAACACCACAAATAACTTTCGGCGAGAAGCAAAATAAAAAAATGTATTTAGGAAATGTTGTGTAGCTACCAGGGGTATCTTTAACCAGCATGATGGCCTTATTTGAATCTTTCTTCGTTATGAAGATATGAATAAAAGTGCACCTTGTTAAATAGCATCCTATATTTTTATTCGGTAGTACACTTGCTCTCCAGAATATCTGCTCAAAAACTTGATGTTATTAAAACTGTAGCACAAAACTGACTTTCACCCTCCTTTACCACCTTGCAGTGAACGTACAAACGAAACGTAACTCGTCCACTTGCTGCAGTTGATAAACAAATGGAAACATAAGAATAATGCACACCAGCCGTTCGGTCAATCGGCTTCGGTCGAAAGTTTTTGTAAGTTCAATGTACACCAAAGAAGGGAAAGTACAAATGCTAATCGTCTGTAGAGAATGTAAGTTAACAGAACAGTAATGACGGATATGTATTTTCCTTGGGTCTCCAGTTATTATTTTGGATGGTAAAAATAAATAGGAATCCCTGTATAGAAGTAGAAGGTATTAATGTCATCTCACACACAGCTATAAAAGTCAAAATACAGTCAATGACAAAAACATCTCTAACACATTATTATGCGTAAAACGGTGTTAGGAAACCGCTGGCATTTAAAACAGGTCCAGTCGTCTTGGTATGCATAAATATAGGTCCTTCATGGTTTTCAGGCAAATCTTATACCATACTTCCTGCAAAATAGAGTGTTACGACCTCTGCACCACTTGTTAGCAGCAGACACAGTGGCTGCGCCAAAGACTGAGACGGCGTGGAGTTTTACAATTATTTATTGAACTTTCTTTACACCTCGTCGTTGCTGCCCAGCCATGCGGATCTCTCAGTCTGGCTGCTGCTGTGTAGATTCTCCGACAATGCGCACAACGAGCGCTGCTGATCGCACTCTGGAGCCTCAGGCTACCAGAGCTCCCCTGAAGCCAGGATGCCCTGTGGTTGAGATGAACTCGTCGCCGCTCGGCGCCCCAGTATGGGCACGCCCACGGAGCCGCGTTGCTGCGAGGTCAGCTGCCGACGCCTGCTGCACCGGCGGCTGGGAAGCCGCCAGTCGCGATGTCCGCGAGCTCCCGTCATGGACAGACCACTCGCCGTGGGGCCGGGTTGCCGTGAAGTCCGGGCGTCAGTCCCCGGCAGCGCCTGCGACCGAGACTGCTCTGCGGCCGGTCCTGCTGGAAGTTCTCGCTGTAGTTAGTCAGCCATGGTGCCGACCGAACTCGGGCCGACCTTCAGAGCTGAAGTTGACATCTGGCGGCGAACGGACGACTCCTGCGAGCTGGAACAGACTTCCGGAATCGTCACCTATGAAGACTGAACATTCAGACACAGACCACGTCCGTGCTCAGATCCGAACTGCTTCCTAATGGCTTCTGTCTGTTGCTGCCTGCGCTCCACATTTAATATCCAGCAGGAGGACGTTTTTTACCCTCGGTGGTAGCTCTTTGTTATTACTCCCGCAGTATATTGCAGCGCAACTTAGCATGCTGGCCTCACTTCCCCTTACTCAGCACTCTCCAGGCTTCACTCGGCACTTGGACTGTGTGCGTCCTTGCGTCAGCCTGTTGGTAGACTGCTGCTGTCAACCAGGTTAACTCATGGACTGTGTGGCTCGTCCCGGCGGAGGTTCGAGTCCTCCCTCGGGCATGGGTGTGTGTGTTTGTCCTTAGGATAATTTAGGTTTAGTAGTGTGTAAGCTTAGGGACTGATGACCTTAGCAGTTAAGTCCCATAAGGTTTCACACGCATTTGAACATTTGGTCAGCCAGGTTATCTGTGCGTGCTTACTTCGCAACGCCTCGGTTGCCGGCATGCCTCTGTTTTGCCATTCTCCACTGCGTGAAGCAACGCTTACTAAATGTGGCCGCAACAAGTGCCTCCTTCAGGTAACGAAGACGGAAGTGGGTAGCGATCACGAATCCATCTCTTCAAAGCAGACCACAACAGCACACTTATATTGATGTCCAGTGACTGTGCTGACCAAGGGATATGCAATAATTTATCTTTGTGTTCACTAAACAAGTTCTGGACGGTGCAAGCTGTGCGAACAGGGTCTCTGGCGTCTTAGAACACTTCGACACCACTGTGAAACTAACGTTTTATTATCGACGTGATTAGCCAAAGTACTCATATGATCCTTAGCAGTAATGTGATTTGCAGATTAATCATGAGGCTCATGGAATACCACGATTTGGCTGCCCACATCATCACCGAAACCCCATCATGATTCATTCTTGAGATATTTATTTGCTCAGTAGTAGGGAACAGTGTGAAGCAAGACATCCGTCCACATTACGTTCTTCCACTGCTCCATAGCGCAGGTTTTATGGTTTCGGCACCTGTTACAGGCATTTGTATCACTGATGAGTGGTTTTGGAATTCTAGCTAGCCCTGCGATTCCCTGCTTATTGAGCTCACTTCGTGCTGTTTTGTTGCTGACTGGTTCGCAGGTGCGACACTGAGTGACTTTTTCACCTGTCGTCCTCTTGTTTTACGTCTCAGTCTGAGGCGTAGCGCCGTATACCGATCCTGCCATGGAGACGGTTAAGTGGGAGATGTGTCTCAGAGCTGGATAGTGACAGATGGTGACGCGGGACTGGACGCGCACGTAGTTTATGTATCAGCCGATAGAGGTCTGTATTGGATAGGGGACTGTGATTTAGTTTCGATGGTGCCCACTAGAGTGCACTAAAGTAATAGAATGTTTTTCATAAACTATTCTAGTATTTTCATAAAGTGTTATCATGTCTTTTTGTGTATGTAAAATGTTATAAATGTGTTTTAGAAGTATGAATGATGCGTGAGTGTGGTTTGAGGTTAATATGAAGATAATTGTTTAACGAGTTATGTAGTGGGATTTAGTGTGGGAACATTTCGAAGAAGTATGGATGTGGACAAAGGGGATTTTTGTAGAATGGATTTGTAAAGTAAGTTTATCGTAAAGGGGAAGTTAATTCAGGTATAAATAACAAAACTTCAGCAAATTAGATAATTACGTTAGTAAAAAGTGCAGTCGTTATGTTTACTATTTTGCGATTGGTCATTGATGAAAAGCGCGCACTGACGCGGGAGAATGTTGTTTTGCTATTGGCTGTTGAGTAAACTGACCAATGGTAAAGCAATAACCTTCGCGCATCTTTCTCTGCTGGTAGAGAAGAGTATTCTAGAGAGGAGTCGGAGCCAGGCCATGAAACAGTTCGGACGTGTATAGTAGTAGTCCCGATGGAAATGATAAGTTGCCGGATCTAGCAGTGTTTCATACATCAGAAGTGTTGTAAAGTGACGTCATAAGTATTCCGATAGGTGTGTAGAAATTTCGGAATTTTTAAGTGAATTTTGTGACGAGAAAAGACAAATTCCGCGTGGCGTATTGAGCAGGTCGGTGGCTAAAAAACTGTGACTGCATTAGGTACCGACAGACTTAATATTTGGCTAGCATTCTCAATCAAAAACAATCCGTATTTTTGTAGCTATTACGTGTTCGGGACTGGAACACCATAAACTTGCTAACGTGAGTGAAAGGGATTGTGAGTGACTGTGTTAAGACTAGCACGGGCTTGGCAGTGATACTAGTTCACCTAAGTTTCAGAATATATCAATTAAGGACAAAATTTCCAACCTTTCATTTCGTGTGAAAACTTTCTCCCGAAACGTAGATTAGTGACTTTAATTGCAACCTGGTTCACATCGAAGTACAGTAGGTTTCGCTCGTCTTCCCTACTGATGATATGCTGAGACAATGTTCACAGGTAGGTGCAGGTTCGTCGTAAAGGGACGGAAGGCACCGCGCCACCGCAAGTCCTCTTCAGTGACCGTGTGTCATAATCAACACGCACTTTCGTCCTAGTTGTCACTTAGGGAATGGTGTTTTTTTCCCTTTGCCCATAGGCGGTATAAATCATCGATTGTGCTTCTTGAAATGCCAAACACTTCGACTACCTTGGTTCCTGAACAAACCACCATACAAGCACCAATAATTTGCCCAAGTGCGAAGTCATTTAGGTCAGACATAATGCTCTCATTACTACACAGAATATTGTTCGGACCACGACTGGCGGTTGCCACATATTGAAGACACTGTACAGGTGCCATTCATGGTCAAATAGTGCAGTGCAACCTGCAGACTTGGATAGCATCCGCATTTACGTTCAAGCATGCGTTTCTCGTGGTGTTTCCCTATTTTAATCCATCACCTCTAAATTTTTAAAGCTAACTGTCTCCTTAACGCGTATCTTGTGGGTATTGTTTCGTTGAGAGCAGACCAAGCAACAAACTGTTCCAACACCGACAATGTTGAGTGTTTATGGAAAAAGTTCAAGGCAATCGTAAAATGCGTTTTAGACAGGTACGTGCCGAGTATAACTGTGAGGGACGGGGAAAACCCAACGTGGTTCAACAAAAAAAGTTAGGAAACTACTGCGAAAGCAAAGAAAGCTTCACGGCAAACTTAGATGCAGCCAAAAGCTCTCAGACAAACAGAAACTAAACGATGACAAAGTTAGCGTAAGGATGGCTATGCGTGAAGCGTTCAGTGAATTCGAACGTAAAATTCTATGTACGGACTTGACAGAAAATCCTAGGAAGCTCTGGTCTTACGTTAAATCAGTAAGTGGATCGAAACAGCATATCCAGACACTCTGGGATGATGATGGCATTGGAACAGGATGACACGCGTAAAGCTGAAATACTAAACACGTTTTCCCAAAGCTGTTTCACAGAGGAAGACCACACCGCAGTTCCTTCTCAAAATCCTCGCACGAACGAAAAAATGGCTGACATCGAAATAGGAGTCCAAGGAATGGAAAATCAGTCACAGAGGAAAGTCCACTGGACCTGACGGGATACCAATTCGATTCTACACAGAGTACGCGAAAGAACTTGCCCCCCTTCTAACACCCGTGTACGGCAATTCTCTAGAGGAACGGGAGGTTCTAAATGATTGCAAAAGAGCACAGGTAGTTTCAGTTTTCAAAAAGGGTCGTCGAGCAGATGCACAAGACTATAGGCCTATATTTCTGACATCGATCTGTTGTAGAATTTTAGAACATGTTTTTTGCTCGCGTATCATGGATTCCGGAAACAGCGATCGTGTGAGACCCAACTCGCTTTATTTGTTGATGAGGCCCAGAAAATATTAGATACAGGCGGCCAGGTAGATACCATTTTCCTTGACTTCCGGAAGCCGTTCGATACAGTTCCGCACTGTCGCATGGTTCAAATTGTTCTGAGCACTATGGGACTTAACATCGGTGGTCATCAGTCCCCTAGAACTTAGAACTACTTAAACCTAACTAACCTAAGGACATCACAGACATCCATGCCCGAGGCAGGATTCGAACCTGCGACCGTAACTGTCGCGCGGTTCCAGACTGCAGCGCCTAGAACCGATCGGCACTGTCGCATGATAAACAAAGTAAGAGCATACGGAATATCAGACCAGCTGTGTGGCTGGATTGAAGAGCTTTTAGCAAACAGAACACAGTATGTTGTTCCCAATGGAGGGACGTCTATAGACGTTAAAGTAACCTCTGGCGTGCCATAGGGGAGTGTTATGGGACCATTGCTTTTCATAATATATATAAATGACCTACTAGAAAGTGTCAGAAGTTCCATGCGGCTTCTTGCGGATGATGCTGTAGTATACAGAGAAGTTGCAGCATTAGAAAATTGCAGCGAAATGCAGGAAAATCTGCAGCGGGTTGGCACTTGGTGTAGGGAGTGGCAATTGATCCTTAACATAGACAAATGAAATTTATTGCGAATAAATAGAAAGAAGGATCCTTTATGGTATGATTATATGATAGCGGAACAAACACTGGCAGCAGTTACTTCTGCAAAATATCTGGGAGTATGCGTACGGAACGATTTGAAGTGGAATGAACATACAAAATTAATTGTTGGTAAGGTGGGTGCCAAGTTGAGATTCATTGGGAGAGCCCTTAGAAAATGTAGCCCATCAACAAAGGAGGTGGCTTACAAAACACTCGTTCGACCTATACTCGAGTATTGCTCGTCAGTGCGGGATCCGTACCATATCGGGTTGACAGAGGAGATAGAGAAGATCCAAAGAAGAGCGGCGCGTTTCGTCACAGGGTTATTTGGTATTCGTGATAGCGTTACGGAGATGTTTAGCAAACTCAAGTGGCAGACTCTGCAGGACAGGCGCTCTGCATCGCGGTGTAGCTTGCTGTGCAGGTTTCGAGAGGGTGCGTTTCTGGATGAGGTATCGAATATATTGCTTCCCACTACTTGTACCTCCCGAGGAGATGACGAATGTAAAATCAGAGAGATTCGAGCGCGCGCGGAGGCTTTCCGGCAGTCGTTCTTCCCGCGAACCAGGAAAGGGAAGTAATGACAGTAGAACGTGAAGTGCCCTCCGCCACACACCGTTTGGTGGCTTGCGGAGTATAAATGTAGATGTAGATGTAGACTAGTAAGACCGCAGTTCAGCCGCGCCGGTGCTCAGAGCCACACGGGCGTGCTCCTGACGCACGCCAGTCGGCTGTTTGCGGCGTCCCCCACCGGCTGCCCGGCCCCTGGCGTGCTCGCAACCCGCCGCACTCTGCCTTGACTGCGGGCCATTCACGCCACGAGCAGGCGCGGCGTTTAGAGGCGCGGGCCACTTACAGGAGAGGAGGCGTGGGCGGCTCCAGATACTCGCTCCAGCCGCACTCATTCACAGAGTGGACGCCACTTACGCCGCGAGAGTTCGTCTCGTCCTATTGCCGCTCCACCCCAAAACATGTCCATCTCATGCTTTGTAATACAATCATCCACATCACCCGTAATGGTCGTACAGGATGACAAGTATTGAATTACTCGTATATGAAAAAAACGTAAATAAATTACAAACTACGGCGTGCACACACTTCATTCACCATGTAAACGTCACTAAAGATGTTCGGATTTAGTTTATGACATGTTCGATACGCCTGAAATCATTGGCGATGATATGGAGCGGACGAATAGCGAAATGGTGCATGACCCACTGAAGTTTCGAAACATCAATGCTGTCGATGACTTCCTGAATGGCTCAGAAATGGTTTTGGGGTTATTACAGAAGAATGCTGAAGATTAGATGGGTAGATCACATAACTAATGAGGAGGTATTGAGTAGAATTGGGGAGAAGAGGAGTTTGTGGCACAACTTGACTAGAAGAAGGGGTCCGTTGGTAGGACATGTTCTGAGGCATCAAGGGATCACCAATTTAGTATTGGAGGGCAGCGTGGAGGGCAAAAATCGTAGAGAGAGACCAAGAGATGAATACACAAAGCAGATTCAGAAGGATGTAGGCTGCAGTACGTACTGGGAGATGAAGAAGCTTGCACAGGATAGAGTAGCATGGAGAGCTGCATCAAACCAGTCTCAGGACTGAAGACCACAACAACAACAACTCAATACCTTGTCTTCAATATAGCCCCATAAAAAGGAGTCACATGCGTTCAGATGGGGGCCAACCGAGGCCCATGCCAGTGGTATCCCAGACCCAGAATGCGGTCCCCAAAGTGCTGCTACAGGACATCACTCTCCTGCTCCGATGGGGTCAAGCTCCGTCTTGCATGAAACACATCTTATCGATATCAGGATCATTTTGGATAAAGTGCATGAAATCATCTTCCAAAACCTTCACGTACCGTTCAGTAGTCACCGTGCCATCAAGCAAGATCGCGCCGAAAATCCTTTGACTGGAAATTGCACGCCACATAGTCACCCGTCAACCGTGAAGAGATTGTTCGATGGCCGGCCGTGGTGGCCGAGCGGCTCTAGGCGCTTCAGTCCGGAACCGCGCGACTGCTACGGTCGCAGGTTCGAACCCTGCCTCGGGCATGGATATGTGTGATGTCCTTAGGTTAGTTAGCTTTAAGTAGTTTTAAGTTCTAGGGGACTGAAGACCTCAGATGTTAAGTCCCATAGTGCTCAGAACCATTTTTGATTGTTCGATGGTGAGATGCGGATTCTCAGTCCCCCAAGTGCGTCAATATTGCTTATTGATAAACCCATCCAAATGAAAGAAGGCTTCGTCGCTAAACCAAACCACACTAATTCCCACCATGCCACGCGGCCAACAGTGCATCTCGAACGTCCTAAAGCAAACCGTGCAGAAGTTATGGCGTATTTATTTCATACAGTTCAATAATTGTCACCCTGTTTCTAACTTCTTTGTTTTCACTTAATGTAGTTTCTGTATAACTGCGGTCTTTAGGGTAGCATCCATGTAAACGTTTTATTGATTATTTACGATAATTTATGTGATTGTAATTAATGTATGAATGCCACGCGGCGTAGCCGCGCGGTCTACGGCGCCTTGGCACCGTCTGCGCGGCTGCCCCTGTCGGAGGTTAGATTCCTCTCACGGGCATGGGTGTGTGTGTTGTCCTTAGCGTAAGTTAGTTTAGGTTAGATTAAGTAGTGCGTAAGCATAGAGACCGATGACCTCAGCAGTTTGGTCCCATAAGATTTTTCCACAAATTTCCAAATCTATGGATGTAATGTCAAAAGTAATGTGTTGTAAAAGAATGAAAATGTATTTTACTAGTTCACGCATAAGGGAAGTAGGTTTATAATCATACAAAACTTTGAGGGAAGCCCGTCCACAGCAGAACTAGCTAGGCAGAAAGAGGAAAGTTGATCTGGCAGCTGAACTGCAAAGCTTCTGTGTGGCACGAATAAGTCGATGGCTATGGTTGCGCATCTTGTGGACTGAAAGAGGCGAGAAGAACTGCAAAATTATACAATACACGCTCAGGAACGGAAGTAATGCGGCTTATTATTCATGGCGTACTCTGGTTAGCTCTGTACTAAGGCAATCCGACGCTAAGAAGAGAATTCTGAGAGCTTGTTGCCAAGGATGAGCCATCGATACTTTCGTCGGCTTTCTTGAATGGCACAGGAGATCATGCAGCCACCCGCTTCATCTTAACTTATCAGTTGACTACTGTAGAATTACATGGACCAATTGTATGGTTTCGTTTCGAATAACAATTTTGTGTTTCATAAAATTTGTGTTGAGCCACATTATATTATCCTTAGTCATTTATCGAGACAGATCCCTATACCAAGTGCTACGTCGAATCCGAGTATCCTATTTTACTGAAATGAAAAACAATTATTTTCCTTAACAAAAATTAAAAACTTTTTCGAGTTGCAAAGTAAAAAATTATTTAGTGAGCATAAGTTATGACATATTCCACGTAGTTTTCATAAGTGGATAGTTAAAGTATTCAGTTGAAAGATTCTTTTTACTTAAATAATAGCGTTATGTAGTTAACAGTGTTTCACATATTGTGTTGTGACTAAAGCGTTCAGATACAATCTGAACCTACAGATAAATTAGTTTCTGGGTCCCTATGCTAACTGTTGAGCCAAATTTAAATGTCATATTACAATAACAGCAATCAAGAATAAGCAACAGACTACAATTATTCAAGCTATATTAGATCCATGTGCTACACATGCCATTTGAGGTAAATAATATAAGGTAACGAATATTCCTTGAGAATGTAATTAATAATCAGTACAGAAGGTACAATCATTTCATAGTAATAATTTCCTATAACTAAATTAACAAAAGGCCCTCTTCTCCATGTCAGTAGTGCTCTACCATTAGTAATCATTTGCCTTTTATTATCATTCTCCGGCCGGTGTGGCCGAGCGGTTCTGGGCGCTTCAGCCTGGAACCGCGCGACCGCTACGGTCGCAGGTTCGAATCCTGCTTCGGGCATGGATGTGTGTGATGTCCTTAGGTTAGTTAGGTTTAAGTAGTTCTATGTTCTATGGGACTGATGACCTCAGATGTTAAGTCCCATAGTGCTCAGAGCCATTTGAACCATATCACTATCCTCCTGTGATGTACAGATAGTAAGTGTTATTGAGAGCCAGTTGTCGCATAAACGCGTTAATACTCGTCTTCTGTCGTTCAAGTATAATCACTGGTGCATTGCCTGATAAATTATGCTACTCTCTTATATCTTATCAGATCAAGTAAAGTCAACCGCAATAGTTAAATTTTTTTATAGATCATGATAGTACTGGGTATAACTTTGCCTAATTAGGCTGGCGACTGTTTCTTTTCAAGCAATTATAGTTTACTTGAATACTAATAGGACCTTTGTTTGGACCCCGTTTGTTTCGCTACTGTTTCCTCTCAATAACAATCTTTCCGGAGCCGAAAAAACTAGTTCGATGCCTATTCGTTGTACACAGCCACTGTCACAAAAATCCTTTCACCGGAATAATGTTATCGGTATATTACTAATACAAGAGTAGCCGGTAGTTCTATAGCTTACACTGAGGTGACAGAAGTTATGGGACAGCGATATGCACATATACAGATGGTGGTAGTGTCGCGTACACAAAACATAAAAGGGCAGTGCGCCGGCGGAGTTGTAATGTGTATTAAGGTGGTACATGCGAAAAGGTTTCCAATGCGATTACGGTGGCACGACAGGAACTGTCAGAGTTTGATAGCGGAATCATAGACGCATGGAACATTCCATTTCGAAAATTGTTTGGGAATTCGATATTCCGAGATCCACAGTGTCAGGAGTATGACGAGAATATCAAATTTCAGGCATTACCTCTCACCATGGACAACGCAGTGGCCGACGGCCTTCGCTTAACGACTGACAGCAGCGGCATTTTCGTAGAGTCGTCGTTGCTAACAGACAAGCAACACTACGTGAAATTATTGCAGAAATCAGTGGGGACGTACGACGAACATATGCTGTAGGACAGTGCGGCGAAATCTGGCGTTAATGGGCAGTGGAAGCAGACGAGCGACGCGAGTGGCTTTGCTCACAGCGCGACATCGCCTGCAGCGCGTCCCCTCGGCTCGTGGCCGTATCAGTTGGACCCTAGACGACTGGAAAACCATGGCCTGGTCGGATGAGTGCCGATTTCGGATGGTAAGAGCCTGTAACGCCGGAAATGCATATCCTCCTATTTCCATCTATCGCACTGCAAATTTTTTCCTTATTTTGTTACCTGAAGATATAACATTTCTGTGTCTTTGTATATTGTAATGGTTTTACTATTTGTATATCTATATGCATTTATGCCGATGTATAATTGGTTTGTTTTGTGAATATTATTTGTATTTATACGCTGGGTCTGGCCTAGGGAAAACTATACTATCGAACTAATACATCGATAGGTCATGTGGAGAACGAAAGTGTTTAAGATCTTTGGTAGTGTTAACTCTGCCGCGTGGAGCGCGGGCTGAGCAGAAAGGGTCTGGCTGGGGTAGGCGGTGGAGCAAGTGTGTTGTGTGGCGCTCCCGCGAGTTGCCGCGCTTTCGGCGTTTGGCAGCATGTAATTGCGCTCGACTTGCTATGATAGTTTCTGACACGGTGTCGCGCACGGGAAGCATTAGCTGGCGCACATCAACAGCCCGTTTCGCCTGGTGACCGTGTCGAGAAGAAGGCGCGCCAGCATCCAGCTTCTGCAACAGCGACGGCCGACAATGAGTGACTGTCGCCATCTCCTCGATCGACGACTTCAAACCTTCAATCAACCAACAAGGAAGACTAAAAGCACGTAAAGTTTCAGAACTGTATGGCAGACCTCAGCTTTTAAAATTGTTGCATCACAAAATTACAGCAACTTAGCATGAACCTTTGTTGTTCATTGTCCCAATTGCATTGCCAAGCAGGGTCGCTTCCTTTTCCGAAATGAACCCGAGTGTCGTTGAAATTCAAACGCCAGCATTAAAATAATATAATTCGATTTCACTGCTTTAATTTCAAAGTTCAGTTAAAGTATTCATAGCTGGCTACAATAGTTAGATTACACGAGCACAAATTAAGAGTGCGAGTTTTGTTAGCATATTTTAGCTTACCTGCGACTGCAGCCCAGCTTTGTACGTACTAAATTTTACTATTGTTAATTGTTCAGAATCACTTAATTCAAGTTCAAAGTTAAATCTCTTGTTTCTAAATTGCGTAGATTCAAGTAGCTTTTGAAATGATAGTTGAGGTAGCCCAAGACTAACTGTATTTTACTGAATTTCGATATGCTTCAGAAACAAAGTTCACTATTAATTTCAGTCACTAAATTAACTTTCAATTTTCCGAATTTATTAATTCTTTTGCTAAATTAAGTCAGAGTGTAGCGAAATTTATTACTTCTGACAAACTTTCAGTTTTCACACTACACGTGTCAACCTTCAGTTGCCACGCTTCTAGCGCTAATTATATGTGTAATAACCTTTCTTTTTCAGTTACTATAGTAATTGTCCTTAGGACTGGCGACCGTAATTTCCCACAGATCTCAAATATCTAATTACCGCTAGTTAATTGTAGACGTAACGGCCGCAAATTTACTTTCTTTATTAACTTTACCCCTTTTCAAAATTAATTTCCACCAGTTTCATTTGCATTTTTCCTTTCATTTAGATGTAACCCTTTCCTCCCTCTTTACCAACAGATTAACTTCGGTGACGATTGCTTTTCCCAAATTTCCATTAGGTACACGCGGTTTAATCTTTCACTGTCATTAAGGTCGATAAGTGAGGGGGAGGTTACAAGCCGACTGTAGGTTTCGAGTGACGCGCAGATCCTACTAAGCCATGAACCCCACAAGGAACTGTGCAAGCTAATGGTGGCTCCATAATAGTGTGGGCTACGTTTACATGGAATGGACCGGATCCTCTTGTTACGTTTGGGTACTTGGAGACAGTCTGCAGCCGAGTTACAATTGTTCTCGATTGGTTTGAAAAACTTTCTAGAAAATTCGAGCGAATGATTCGACCACTCAGATCGCCCCGACATAAATGGTATAATCGAGAGTTCAGTTCGTGCACAACAGACTACACCGGCAACATTTCGCAATTGTGGCCGGCTACAGAAGCAGAATGGCTCAGTCTTTCTGCAGGGAACTTCCAACGACTTGTTGAGTCCCTACCAAGTCGACCGGTGCACTAAGCCGGGCAAAAGGAGGTCCGACACGATAATAGGGAGTATTCCATGACTTTTGTCACCTCAGTGTATAATTTACAAGGAGTTCAAATTTTCTCACCCAATCACTGGTCATGCACATAGGTTGCACTGCCCCAAGACCTTATTCTACGACCGCCAAGTCTTGCTCCCAGCTGCCATTACGTATACAAAATACTGCGGACATAATCTAATGTAGCACCTCAAACGCCGAAAGCTCTCATTCAAAAATCTTATATGTAATCCCGCCGACAATATCATTTAATAAGATAAAACGAAAGTAATTTAGTGTTCTGATTTCAGTTTCGAAATGTTGGTTTGGATTCTGAGAAACTTTATGGCCTAAGTGTAAATAATCAATCTCGTTGGACTGAGCAAAAAGAAATATCAGTAACATCCCGAGGCGCACGTATCAACAAACCCAAAGCTTCGGTTTGGTCTCATTAGTAAGTAATTCATTAATTAAAATCCACAGGATGTAGGCTAATAATAAACAGCCGCTGCTCGTTTGAACGTAGCTGATTCGTTGACTAGAGTTTCATAGTTCTTCGGAAGAATTGCGATAAAATAACGCGGCGGGGTCAGATTACATTCCTTCAGAATTTCTAAAATCAGCTCGCGAAGTAGCAGTCGGGTGGCTATTTAAGATGGTAAGTAGATTACATGTCTCATACATACCACTAGAGTTTTGGAAAAATATCATCGACACAATATCGAAGAGAGCAGGAAGGGATACGAGTGAGAACTAGCGCGCAAGCAGCTTAACGACTCAGGCACCCAAGTTGCTGATTGTAGATATATATACAGAAGAGTGGAAATTAAAACTGAGACTCTGCTGGATAGCAATCAGTTAGTCTTTCGGAAAGATAGAGGCACAAAAGAGGCAGTTCTAATGTTGCGGATAATAATGGAAGCAAGACTTAATAAAAATCAAGACACCTTCACGGTGTTTGCAAACTAAAAAAAGCGTTCGGCAATGCAAAATGGTGCAAGATGGTCGAAAGTCTGAGGAAACTAGTAGCAAGCGTAGGGAAAGACGTGTAATATACGTAGGTTGGAACTTAAATAGTTGCAACTATTTATTCCCAACCGATACAAAAGAGTTACATGTTTGCACCTGTTACTGTCCTTCAAAGTATTTAAGCCCCAACTCTCGTACAATGTATAGAACAAACAAGAGGGAACAGTAATAATGGAAGACCAAAAACGAACTACGAAGATTAAAAAGTGATGCATTCTTTCGTCCCTACTGTTAAATTTATACTACTGTTAAATCTATAAGTCGAAGAAGCAATGGTGGAATTAAAAGACAGGTTAAGAGTAGGACAAAAATTCAGAATGTCAGTGACGGGGTTCGCTGATGACTTTGTTACCCTCAGTTAAAATGAAGACTTACAGGAGCTGTTGAATTGAATACATAGTCTAAAGCGTATAGAATATAGATTAAGAGTAATGATCAGTGAATAGTGAGGAGTGTCAGAGATGAGATTAGTGAGAAGCTAAACATAAAATTGGTGACGACGAAGCAGATGGAGTTAAAGAACTCTAAAACCTTGGAAGCAAAGTAGTAAACGACAGACGAAGCAAGGAAGGTATGAAAACACTGTCAAAGTGGGCATTCTTGGACAAGAGAAATCTGTTGATATCAAGAATCGGCCTTAATTTGAGGTTGATTTTTTTAGAATGTAGGTTTGGAGTACACCGTTGTATGGTAAAGAATCACGGATTGTGGGAAAACTGGAAAAGTAGAGTATCGAAGCGTTTGAGATGTGTTGCTATAAAAGGATCAGGTGGGCTGTTAAGCTAAATAATGAGGAAATCCTCCACAGATTCGTCGAAGAAGAATACACTTACAAGAAGAAGAGACAAGATGAGAGGACATTTGTTAAGATGTCAGGGAATAACTTCCATGGCACTAGAGGGTGCTGTAGTGGCTAAAGCCTGTGGTGGAAGACAGAGACTGGAATACATCCAACAAATAACTGAAGACGTAGGGTGCAAATACTACTCCGAGATGAAGAGGTTGACACTAAGGAGAAATTCGTGGGCCGGTCGCAGTGGCCGAGCGGTTCTAGGCGCTTCAGTCCGGAACCGCGCGACTGCTACGGTCGCAGGTTCGAATCCTGCCTCGGGCATGGATGTGTGTGATGTCCTTAGTTTAGTTAGGTTGAAGTAGGTCTCAGTTCTAGGGGACTGATGACCTCAGATGTTAAGTCCCATAGTGCTCAGAGCCATCTGAACCATAAATTCGTGGCTGGCTGCGTCAAACCCCTCAGAAGACTGATATCAAAGGTCTGCCCAGGTCCGGCGAGTGGCTGGAGACGCTGTCGCCATTGGCATTAGAAGGGTGTCAGTGTAGTGTAGTCTCCTATTTTTTTGGGTACAGACATTATAAAGCCACGATCTCGATTCGCTTCGCCTCACGTCACTCTCTTACTCTGTGCTTGCACTTCGTCTGCGTTAGATCCTGGTGCAGAAGAGTCGTCGTCACTAGAACAAAAAAGGATCTACCGTTAATGAGAAGCTGATACAGAGAGAAGTGCGTGTTTTGTAAGTACTGGCTAACAAAGGAAGTCATCCCCATTTACCCATCATTTTCACAACATTAATTTTAACAAATCCATCGCGGTTTTGTTAGTGATCAGCCTCCACTGAAGCCTCCGCAACACGTGATTTCTACAGTTTCAGTATTCAGCAAGCATGTTTCCACTTGCCAAGCCCTAACCGGCATGGAGAAACAAAGCTACATAGGGTAATCTTTATTATGAAAGCTACTACCCATTTTCAGTGAACAGCGTCCAGCTAGACATGTTTGGAGTAGCCGCTGACATGAGGAGCAGTAGCTGCCTTACCAGGAGAGGTAAGTCGTTATCCCTCCGCCGCCAACATACTACACTGATATATCAATCATAGTACAAGGTGCTTCCCAAAAACCACAATGTTACCCTAACCCATAAATGCATTTCAAAGCAACAGCAGCAAGAAACTCTTCATTGCATCCAAGAAATTCTTGTCACCTTCACTCTTTCTTCAATCAGATAAGCCATCCTGTCGATCCATCAGAAGCAGCACGGGGTTTATTTATTTATTTATTTATTTATTTATTTATTTATTTAACCTGGCAAGATTAGGGCCATCAGGCCCTCTCTTACATCTAACCAGGCATTCTACTTATTTTACATTCATACGTTTTAGTAGGCATGTTAAACTACATCTAGTACAAAAACTGAAATAAACAATTAGAAAGGTACACCTGGAAAAATACATACATATAGAGTTTATATTCGTAGATCATAAGTACTGTTATAATTAGACATTATTGAAGAGACAAATTTTAGATAGGAGTGCTGGCGGCAGGGAGTATGAGGGAGACTCATGGTGAAGGGAGGAGAAGAATAGACATGATGAAACATAATTAAGGAAATGTAAAGGAAAAGAAGATTCCTTGGCTAATAGAGATAGATGAAGGGGAAGGCATATCAGGAGCAACATAGGAGACGCTAGCTTTGCTATTTGACAGATGAGAGGATTGGCCTGGTACATTAATTTTGTGGAGAACTTTATGAGGATGATAGTAGGAAATGCTTTAAATTCTTCTTAAAAGCAGCAGGAGATTGAATTTTGCGCAAGGTAAGGGGCAGTTTGTTCTAGAGGCGGACAGCGGCAACTGAGAAGGAGTTTGCAAAAGTTTTTCTTTTGTGAGTGGGCACAGTTAGGATACCAAATAAGAGTGACCTCGTGTTTCGATTATGATGGAATGACAGGTATTTAATCTCTGAAGCAAGGTACTGGGGTGCTTGCGCGACGAGGAGTCGGCGGAGTAGACATAGAGTGTGGTAGTCACGCAATTTGTCCAGCCGCAGCCACTCTAGCTCGGAGTATGAAGCACTAACATGATCATATCGGCGAATGTTGCACGTGTAACACACACAGGCATTCATGGTTAGCTCTAGCCGTCTTTTGTTTTCACTACTCGTGCCTTGTTGAATCACACCACAATAGTGGAGGTTCGGTAGAACGAGTGCTTGCACGAGCTGGCGTTTCAAGTCCTGTGGAAATATGTTCCGAAACTTTTTGAGAGCATAGAGACAAGCAGACGTCTTTCGGCACACTGCGACTGTATTCTCCGCCCAGTTGAGATGCTCATCCAAAGTTACACCCAAGTTCTTCACTGTTTTCTGATATGGTATTGGAGTACCGTCGAGCAGAATAGGAGGTAGCCGTTCGCGGAAATCTGAACTTATTAATTTCTGATGGGCTATTAAGATTACTTGCGTCTTTTTTGCATTTAGTTTAAGCCCCAGGCTTTTCGCCCATGTCACTACCGAAGACAGATCATCATTCATCTGAGCGATTGCAGTGTTTACGTCTTCAGGTCTGACGCTTAGGTAGAGCTGGAGGTCGTCGGCATAGAAATGGTCAACGAACCCAACTGCTATTATTAATGTAGTGGTAAGTGACGAGTGATATTCAATTCGATTTGTACTTGGTGAGCGAGAAGCCAACACCTGAAGTGCTTGACTTCTGAAAATCTGATTTTAAATTGAGCTTGAAAGTGGTGGTGGCGCGGAAGTTTTATATTGTGATTTTTCTTTTTAATTTCTGTATCGTTCTGTGTGGTTATTAGATTGGTGGTCACTCGCTGACATCAACGTTTGCCAATGAAAATATCTGATTCGTTTTAAATAAACTCTTATTCGTTAAAATTAAAACCAAGTCTCCGTATTAGCATTTTACCCACTAATCTAAATAAAGTGAAATTCAGTTTCGATCTTCGAAAAAATAGAAAAATACAGGTTTATAGTTTAGTGATCTGACGTATACGGCCGGCCGCGGTGGCCGTGCGGTTCTAGGCTCTTCAGTCCGGAACCGCGGGATTGCTACGGTCGCAGGTTCGAATCCTGCCTCGGGCATGGATGTGTGTGATGTCCTTAGGTTAGTTAGGTTTAAGTAGTTCTAAGTTCTAGGGGACTGATGACCTAAGATGTTAAGTCCCATAGTGCTCAGAGTCATTTGAACCATTTTTTTGACGTATACGAAGTAGAGCAAGCACGCTCATGTCGCGATGTAATATAAATAAATGAATGACGAGTCTTTAAAAGGAAAGCAGAGAAGTATTCTGTCAAAGTTTAACGAAGCGGAATTTACTGTTTACGTAATGTCATGAAAGGTAACGTTGGAGTTCCAGATAAAAAGTATTGGCAATTATAAACCAACACGCAAAGATTTCCTTACGAAAGAATTTCTATTCAGTACAAAAGACTATATTTAAAATTTCTTAGCAGAGGTATAACTAATTATGGAATGTAAATAAATGTTGTTTGTTAGCATAGTAACCAATACATCTTTGGCCTGAGACGCCAACTGCTTATAAAAATAATTAACTGTGGAACCTTTTATACATCTTGAAATGCGCAAGTGCCGTAATTAAGAAGCAGGATTAATTAAGTAAATATTGTAATGTGAAGTACAACGTTGTTATCCCTGGGTAACGAATTAAATGGTGACAATATTTGGTAGAGTACGACTGTGCCGTATAATTTTCATTAATAGTGATTTGTGCGGTACTCACGTTTGTGGTGTGTGTTGATGTCTATAACTATTCATAAGCTTATCCCAAAACGACACGTGGGATCGTTATAACATCACAGTGTTGGGAAGCTTACTTACCAATTCGATCAGGTACAGCAGTGTTCGCCGGCCCGAGTGGCCGAGCGGTTCTAGGCGTTACAGTCTGGAACCGCGCGACCGCTACGGTCGCAGGTTCGAATCCTGCCTCGGGCATTGATGTGTGTAATGTCTTTAGGTTAGTTAGGTTTAAGTAGTTCTAAGTTCTAGGGTATTGATGACCTCAGAATTTAAGTCCCATAGTGCTCAGAGCCATTTGAACCAGGAGCGTTCATTGTTTGCTGAATTCCTCATACAGTGTTTTCAAGTACCTGTTATTTTTTGAAATGATAGATCGAGATCAGTTGCACCTCTCCACAAATTATTAGCAGTTTGCTGCATCTACATTTTTTTCTCGATTTCATGATGAAGAGGGTTGGGGTGACGGTTGACCGGTTTATCAATGCTACATACGTGGACACTCGTAGGTGGCAATTCCGGCACAGTGCAAAGCATCCCTATCTACCTAGTAGGATTAAGGGGGGGGGGGGGGGGGAGGATCTAAATGTGGTTGGTCTGAGGCGCTCTGGAGGTGCACAGCGACTCGCCAGACTGGCCAAAGCTTGTTAAGTGCCTCTGGATTGGTGAGTCGACTACAGAACGGCAGAAATAGGGCGCCACAACCATCTTTTGAAAATCCATGTTTTTTTTTTTTTATTCAGAAGGAGTTCTCAGTCATATTGCTGGGGCACGTGTCGCTCGTCGGCAGCCTAGGTACGCTCCAACGGGTCTGCAGAATGAGATTTTCACTCTGCAGCGGAGTGTGCGCTTATATGAAACTTCCTGGCAGATTAAAACTGTGTACCGGACCGAGACTCGAACTCGGGACCTTTGGTAGAGCATTTTCCCGCGGAAGGCAAAGGTCCCGAGTTCGAGACTCGGTCCGGTACACAGTTTTAATCTGCCAGGAAGTTCCAACGGGTCTGTTTTTCTCACTTGGAGTAGTGCTCTCAAGTTCCTACTTATCGTGGTGCTTGTGTTCGCTATTTCAGTTAGCGCCCACCACCGTGTAATCAGACACTGACTTATGTTGAACAACAGGCTGTTGCTTTTTCTTTTGTTTAGGGGTTGGGTTGATTTGGTGGAGGAGACCAAACAGCGAGGTCACCGGTCTCATCGTATTAAGGGAAGGACGGGGAAGGAAGTCAGCCGTTCCCTTTCAAAGGAACCATCCTGGTGTTTGCCTGAAGCGATTTAGGGAAATCACGGAAGACCTAAATCAGGATGGCCGGACGCGGGATTGAACCGTCGTCCTTCCCACTGCGCCTCCTCGCTCGGTATATTGTTTAGAATTAGCCTTTCGTGTAGTAGCTAGTCTGACCGCTAACAAATAGTCTTCAACAGCGCCTTGAATTCCATGTCTTCTGCTGCAATAATTCTGTCGATCCCAGAATCCCTGTCTCTCGTAAGTGTCCTTGTAACACCATAGCTCTAACGCTCTATTGATTTATTTTGCCTTTTGTTTTATTTAATGTTACATCGGTGAGCTTCTGTAAATGTGATTGATTGAATCGATAACACAAAATTGTGTATTCCTTTCTTTATAAAAACTTTTATGTCTTTTAGAGTGTGGGAAGTGTAATCTCTGTAATATGTACAATGTGAACAAATTATATGTTTTGTCTTTGTCATATAATCTCTTTAAAATTAAATAATTTTATTTAAATAATTTTGTGTAGAACTACCAATAGATGCAAATTTTCTGTTTTATTTAAAATGTTTGTTTGCTGTTATGTAAACTGCTGACCTTCACTTAGGATTCTTAGTTATTTTGTATGTAAAAGGTGTTGTGGTTCCCCTCGGGAACGGAACTGTATAGCACGCGCAAATTGTGGTTGGCCTAGGTAGAAAAGGGGGAACCAAGAGTCAGTCGGGGACGAGCTACCAAACTATCAACTGCTCATGTAAAAGTTGTGTATTGTGCTGGTTCCGAGAAAGGCTATTCCTGACGCTTTCCAATGTCTCGGATGGATGGATAAAGAGCTGGAACTATTCTGTAATTGGTATCTATCATCGCCACCAAGAAACGACAGAGTCCGGGAATTCTACTTGCAAATCCACCTACCAACATGCAATCGCCACCACATTGCGCAATCACTGTAATGGAACACTACAGTAATGTACAGTGAAGGATAAGCTCATAGGATGTTACAGTGTACTCAAATATAAGGTAATTTATAAATGAATTTACACTCCTGGAAATGGAAAAAAGAACACATTGACACCGGTGTGTCAGACCCACCATACTTGCTCCGGACACTGCGAGAGGGCTGTACAAGCAATGATCACACGCACGGCACAGCGGACACACCAGGAACCGCGGTGTTGGCCGTCGAATGGCGCTAGCTGCGCAGCATTTGTGCACCGCCGCCGTCAGTGTCAGCCAGTTTGCCGTGGCATACGGAGCTCCATCGCAGTCTTTAACACTGGTAGCATGCCGCGACAGCGTGGACGTGAACCGTATGTGCAGTTGACGGACTTTGAGCGAGGGCGTATAGTGGGCATGCGGGAGGCCGGGTGGACGTACCGCCGAATTGCTCAACACGTGGGGCGTGAGGTCTCCACAGTACATCGATGTTGTCGCCAGTGGTTGGCGGAAGGTGCACGTGCCCGTCGACCTGGGACCGGACCGCAGCGACGCACGGATGCACGCCAAGACCGTAGGATCCTACGCAGTGCCGTAGGGGACCGCACCGCCACTTCCCAGCAAAATAGGGACACTGTTGCTCCTGGGGTATCGGCGAGGACCATTCGCAACCGTCTCCATGAAGCTGGGCTACGGTCCCGCACACCGTTAGGCCGTCTTCCGCTCACGCCCAACATCGTGCAGCCCGCCTCCAGTGGTGTCGCGACAGGCGTGAATGGAGGGACGAATGGAGACGTGTCGTCTTCAGCGATGAGAGTCGCTTCTGCCTTGGTGCCAATGATGGTCGTATGCGTGTTTGGCGCCGTGCAGGTGAGCGCCACAATCAGGACTGCATACGACCGAGGCACACAGGGCCAACACCCGGCATCATGGTGTGGGGAGCGATCTCCTACACTGGCCGTACACCACTGGTGATCGTCGAGGGGACACTGAACAGTGCACGGTACATCCAAACCGTCATCGAACCCATCGTTCTACCATTCCTAGACCGGCAAGGGAACTTGCTGTTCCAACAGGACAATGCACGTCCGCATGTATCCCGTGCCACCCAACGTGCTCTAGAAGGTGTAAGTCAACTACCCTGGCCAGCAAGATCTCCGGATCTGTCCCCCATTGAGCATGTTTGGGACTGGATGAAGCGTCGTCTCACGCGGTCTGCACGTCCAGCACGAACGCTGGTCCAACTGAGGCGCCAGGTGGAAATAGCATGGCAAGCCGTTCCACAGGACTACATCCAGCACCTCTACGATCGTCTCCATGGGAGAATAGCAGCCTGCATTGCTGCGAAAGGTGGATATACACTGTACTAGTGCCGACATCGTGCATGCTCTGTTGCCTGTGTCTATGTGCCTGTGGTTCTGTCAGTATGATCATGTGATGTATCTGACCCCAGGAATGTGTCAATAAAGTTTCCCCTTCCTGGGACAATGAATTCACGGTGTTCTTATTTCAATTTCCAGGAGTGTATGTACCTACCTTGATTTTTTCCTTATCATAACACCTCTCAAGTTCCTCTCCGTTTGAACTAAAGTGATTACTGAGTGTCCTTTATTGAAAGCATATTAAAATTAACAAGGCAATAGAGTGTGCTAAATTTAATATTGTTTGCTGAAAGGATCTTCCAAATATCTAAATTTGTGTTTCACTGAAGTAAAAGTTCAGAACTGCAACTGTTGAGAGTTATATGTTCATGCTTGTTAAGTACTTTCTCTAGTGTATTGAAAGTGTGTTTAGTTTGCTCTGCTACAGTGGTTAAGATTAAGCCCCCCCCTCTATTGAAAGTAGTTCAAAAACACAAAGTTACTTAATTACAGAAAGTTTTAATTACTCTTGCTATTCAAGTCAAATTCTGTACAATATTGGGTTCCTCCTGTGTATTGAAAGTGCATATTAATAGCGTAATAGGATCCACAGTTTATCCTTTATGCTCATGATAAATAACAATTAATAGAAAGACCACTATCTATGAAAACAGTAACTTTTTTTATTCGAAATTAAGTGAGAAGTAATCTGTTAGTGAACTTCATTTAATTTTCATTCTAAGTAGGAAGGTGTTTAGTATTGAGAGACTTAATCTATGCTCAATAACTAATTTTGCTGTGAACCATATCCGTATTTCATGTCAGAAAGGAAAATGTTTGAAAAGTAATATTGAGCGTATGCCCAATTTACGATCCTGCAGTGAATATTAATAGTAACATTATTGAGACCATTCAGTATGACTAAGTCCTCAAGGTAATAGTGTGTTTTTTTATCTGTTATATTTACGCAAATAGTTTGTTCTGATCTGGTAGCTCCAACCTTAACGTGAACATCCTGTATTCAGGTGCCAGAGTTCATTGCACTCGCGTGTGGCAAAGTATAGGTTGTGTTTGTCCATTAAAGTTACTCATACTTATTTTCAGTTCTTGAATAAGAATATTACTCATTCTCTTGCCTAATTAGGCTGGCGACCGTTTTCTTTATTCTTTGAATAGTTTAAATAGGTAAAACATTGTTTCTTACTGTTTAAATATTTACGGAATTTTGACTTTCACTTGCGATAAGCCACCGCCGTTAGGTACAACACGGTCAACATAACGAAATTCCTCTCAGAGGATAACACTGCTCTGTTGCTCTATACCATAGTTACTTGAGTAAAAATAATTTCATTGCACGAACTGCCTCCAACTTTGAGGTTATGGTATAGCAGTAGCGAACAGTGGCCTTCCCATGACTGAAATATTTGTGCTGTTGGGGAATGGTACGTAATAAACCAAATTTGGTATTTGATTGCACAAGCTACGTAAATACAGTTTCAGTGTTACACATGGCGACCGTGACAGGACTTCTCGTTCTGTTGGGGCATTTTACGTAATAAACCATGTTTGGTATTTGATTGCACAAGCTATGTAAATCGGTTACGGTTGCAGTGTTATATCCTGTGACAGTGTTTGGTGCTAACCCAATTCATCAACCTGCCTTTATTGGGAACTAGTCTTTCCGCATTTGCTCTTCACCGCTCGGAAACAGCAGACTGACCTTAAACTGCCTGTCTTCCCTCTTGCCTATGTGAGGACACGACATAGGTAAACTTTTTCTGGTTCGTGTGTGGGTTATTTCCTTAACAATTTTTGGGATATATGGGGGCATCGCACGTCCTCAGGCCGACGTCATGACTATACTGACGGCTTTGAGACTCATACGAGAAGCAGTGCATGCACTCCAGTGCAAACAGACGACTGACGAAGTAAGACGCGGCCAGGGCAGCCCTGTTTACAAGACTTCACGGCTACACGCCGGTCGTGGAAATGGCCGAGCGATGAAGAGACGGAGCTGCGAGTGCAATCCAGCGACCACGCGACCCAACAGCGGAGGACGCGCGGCGCCTTCACGAGTTTCAGCGGCAGCGGAGGTCAGCGAGCAGAAGGCAGGCGGCAGCGGGCAACGGCCCGGCACTGCCCGGCTGAGGGCAACTCGACACCGTGGGCGTCGCGCCGTCACGTCCTGCTTGGCTCAGCTCAGCTCACCTCACCTCACCCCAGCGGAGCGCTCCGCTTTCAACAGCGACGATCTCTCGACCCGCTTCTGCCCAAAGCGTCAGCCAACAAAAGTAAGTCATGGTGTCGTCTAACAATGCAGTAGCCAATGGTGGACTCCCATTCGGGAGGACGACGGTTCAATCCCGCGTCCGGCCAACATGATTTAGGTTTTCCGTGATTTCCCTAAAATCGCTCCAGGCAAATGCCGGGATGGTTCCTTTGAAAGGGCACGGCCGACTTCCTTCCCTAATCCGATGAGACCAGTAACCTCGCTGTTTGGTCTCTTCCCCCAACACTAGTATCAGTGATGCACTTAAACTTCTTCCCCAGGCTTTCGATGGTACAAAATCTGCATTAAATGAATTTACACTACTGGCCATTAAAATTGCTACACCAAGAAGAAATGCAGATGATAAACGGATATTCATTGGACAAATATATTGTACTAGAACTGACATGTGATTGCATTTTCACGCAATTTGGTTGCGTATATCCTGAGAAATCAGTACCCAGAACAACCACCTCTGACCCTAATAACGGCCTTGATACGCCTGGGCATTGAGCCAAACAGAGCTTGGATGGCGTGTACAGGTACAGCTGCGCATGCAGCTTCAATGCGATGCCACAGTTCATCAAGAATAGTGACTGGCGTATTGTGACGCGCCAGTTGCTCGGCCACCATTGAGCAGACGTTTTCAATTGGTGAGAGTTCTGTACAATGTGCTGGCCAGGGCAGCAGTCGAACATTTTCTGTATCTAGAAAGGCCCGTATAGGACTTGTAACATGCGATCGTGCGTTATCCTGCTGAAATGTAGGATTCCTCAGGGATCGAATGAAGGGTAGAGCCACGGGTCGTAACACATCTGAAATGTAACGTCCACTGTTCAGAGTGCTGTTAATGCGAACAAGAGGTGACCGAGACGTGTAACCAATGGCAACCCAACCATCACACCGGGTGATACGCCAGTATGGCGATGACGAATACAGGCTTCCAATCTACGTTCACCGCGATGTCGGCAAACACGGATGCGACCATCAAGATGCTGTAAACAGAACCTGGATTTATCCGAAAAAATGATGTTTTGCGATTCGTGCAACCAGGTTCGTCGTTCAGTACACCATCGCAGGCGCTCCTGTCTGTGATGCAGCGTCAAGGGTAACAGCAGCCATGGCCTCCGAGCTGATAGTCCATGCTGTTGCAAACGTCGTCGAACTGTTCGTGCAGCTGGTTGTTGTCTTGCAAACGTCCCCATCTGTTGACTCAGGGATCGAGACGTGGCTGCACGATCCGTTACAGCCATGCGGATAAGATGCCTGTCATCTCGCCTGCTAGTGATACGAGGCCGTTGGGATCCAGCACGCCGTTCCGTATTACCCTCCTGAACCCACCGATTCCATATTCTGCTAACAGTCATTGTATCTCGTCCAACGCGAGCAGCAATGTCGCGATACGATAAACCGCAATCGCGATAGGCTACAATCCGACCTTTATCAAAGTCGGAAACGTGATGGTACGCATTTTGCTCTCCTTACACGAAGCATCACAACAACGTTTCACCAGGCAACGCCGGTCAACTGCTGTTTGTGTAGAGAGATATCGGTTGGAAACTCTCCTCTTGTAAACACGTTGTAGGTGTCGCCACAATTTATAGCTTGTGGCATGATTTGTAACTTTTATTAGAAATAAATATCAAAGTAACTGCTAAATTCAAATAATCTTACTGCTTGCTACAATTACGACAGCCACTATCACGGAGAGTAATGTAACAAAAGTTTCTGTCTACAACCAATAAACAATCGTACTTAATTGATCTTTGAAAATTAATATGATATGTTGTATGTGTTTGCTATTTGATTATTATCTGGCTGATGTGACATGTGTGGTGTGGAGTACTTGAAAGTGTGCGTTAGGTACTGTTTCTATGTCATGAAGCCAATAACTATTCTTACGTAAGATTGCTTACGAGTATAAAGTTCAGTTTCAATTTAATTATTCTTATTCCGGTAAGGAACTGGCGAACGTTAGTTATTTTACTAACGACATGCTTTGAAAACGTTTCTTCCAAATTTTCCACTAACTACTGTTAATTAAAAAACTAGTTAACATAATTAAAAATATATAAAGTTAGCCGAACTTTGTTCTGATCGTTATTGCTAAAGTACTGAGCAGTGGCGGTTCGGTTATAGCTTCACCTACTTCTCCCGGTTTTGCATTATTCTTCGGAGTAGAGGCCTTTTCCCAACAGATTAGGGACTTTAGGTACACGGTCATATGGAAAAGCCTAATTAGTCGGTGTGGTAGGAGGGTTATATGTGGACATAGCTTTTGACTTAGTACTTGAAGCTGATCACCAGTATTATTAAAAATTCGTAAAAGAAAACGCATTCGGGGCCATGCACGAAGTAAACTGCTCGCTTGAGAATTAGCTTCCACTTGGGAAGAAATAAGAAATATTTTTTTGGATAATTACGCACGTAATTTGGATTACTATGGTTGTAATCTGTTTTCTAGTAGGCAATCAAAGGTAGAATCAATTGCAGATTGGGCCAGTAAAATAGATACACTTAATCATCAGTTTCGCGAAGCTGTCCATGGCGTAATTCCAGCATAAGAACTGGCGGAATCTTTGTCATCAGTAGGAAACTTTAATAGAACAGTATTCATGAGCGGATACAGACAATTTGCGTGCAAGGGGCGAAAACATCATCCTCACTAGGACTGTTGAGGTACCTTTGACGGAAGAGTCGCCATTTATGTCTACCAAGGAAAAGTATTTGGCGATAAAAGTCATAGACGGGAAAGGTCACTCTGTAGTGTTTCTCATGTGGGCGTGTAGGGCACACCTCTAAGGATTGCAGGAGTAATGTTAAGTGTAAAACCTGTGGCAAATCAGACTACCGAGAATCAGAGGCTTCAAAGATAGTCAGGTGCGAAAGTTGCAATTTATTGGGACATGTAGGTCGTTGTAACAAACCAAAGCCAGGTGTGTGTTTTGCATGTCATAGGCCAGGACACATAGCTAGAGAGTGTACTGAGAACGGAGGATATTCTGTGAAAAATAAGGAGCAGGTAAACGAAAGGAAAGAATAAGATTAAAGTTGCCTTATACTGAATTGGGAAAGGTTTTCAAAATCGACTGTGAAAGTAAAAAATGAGTCTGTAGAATTGAATTGCCCACAGAGGCAGAAAGTCCATTAAAATTGTTTCTAGATAATTGAGCACAAATTAGCTTCTTCAGTATAAAGTGTCAGTGAAGCCAGGTCGCATACAGACCCGAAGAAAGTATAACGATTAAAGGTATAAGTGCGGTCACACATACGTATGGGACGGCAGTATTAGATCTTGGTATAGATCGGGAACTAAGAGTGAAACGTAAGTTCACCTGGTAGGAGGGGGAATTGGATATTCCATTCGCCGTTTTGACTGGCACAGACTTCTTTAGGAAGCATGGTGTAGTAACTGATTACGCCAAGGGAGCCCTATGATGTGTCAGCATCATGCAATTCACCTTGTACACAACGACACCAGCTCAGCACAGTAGGCTGTGTGGTGGTAGGATTGGACCAAGTGACACACCAGGCAATCACCATCGACAGTTGCACTGAACACTTATTTAGCACATTTAAACAAGACAAATAACAAATAAAACCATCAACACATTTTTAAAGTTACCATTTAGGTGAGAGCAACTTACTTCAGAATTTAAACATTCATAAACCACGGCACTTATGGCCTATTACACATTTACTGAAATGAGTTAAAAATTATTTACTCAAAATTTATGATCAACCTGAAGAATAATTTACAAAAATATAAAGAGGAAATGTAGTCTTTTTCTACTCCTGTGATTGGTTTTACCAAAGTAATTCAGAGTACAGGCAACAAAAATCAGATACCATGTCACACAACCGCAGCAAAATATATCCAGGAAAAATTTTATCCGTGTATATCTATAGCAACCGGTCAGTTCAACTCCATCTTGTGATATAAATACAAAAACCAGGCGGCACTTAGACTAGGACCAGCCAAACTGTTTTCAATGGTAGTTAACACTGAAAGTAGCAATCTACAAACAGAATTTAACAGCAGTCCAGGCCCTAGTAAATCTTAATCATCACATCACATACAGCTGTCGCTAGAACCTTGCCTACTAAGCGAGTTGAGATTAACACATTCGAGGACAGACTCAGTAGGAGTAGCGACGGGTGGCCAAGAAAATGAAGTCAACAACACTTAACCCAGTAGTCAATTCCGGCCACAATTTTCAGCATATGCAAGGCCCTAACCCTCTTGGTTGTTCGACGAAGCCAGCCGCCGCAGATCCCGGTGCCAGGAGACATGTACGAAGCGAAATACACCAACGACTTCCCAGTAACGTGACTGCTTCCACGCCGGCTGTAGGGAAGCAGCCTACTCACGCCGTAATAAATTCACATCAGTCTTTCCATTGTGTGCCAGCCAGTCTGCTGTAACTAGCTCTGACGTCATAAATGTTGCGCAATACTTTTAAAATCAAGTAAATAACCTGAAACGGTTCTAGCATGTCAGGAGTAATACTAAATTAATATGTGTTGAATATCAGTTCGATAACTTTAACCATTTTCGAAATTTGGACGTTTTTCTGTAAAAACCATTGGCGCAACAGAAAAGAGCTAGAGACTTAAAAATTTATATTTAGATTCCTTTTTCATAATTATTTAATAGAAACAGGCTTCTGGATCTCACAAATTAAGATTTTAATTGAAATTCATGATTTTCTGGTTTTTGTCTTAAAAATTAAGGAAGCAAGATAGATTAAGTAGGCTAATAAATAAGGCTAGGATGTTTAAATTTAAATAGAAGGGATATCTGCTATAATCATGAAGATGTGAGAAGTTTCAACTCAATAACTGTAAAACTATAGCGATAGCGTATCTCCAAAGGGCAGGTTCAGAGCTCGTCTACTGCGCGTAGTGTAATTAAATTAATTCTCTCGCCCGAAATATTTAACTTAGCCACGTCAAACTTTTATTATGATTACTTACCTGTGTGCTGAATGCACATTTAAATTGAGAGCTTCATCCGCCATCAGCAAAAGAAGCTATGATTTATTCAATAACTTAATGTGGTGCATTACTAGCCCAGCAGCTAGTCGGGAGAGCCGATTTGATCAGGCGTTCCCTTAGCCGTCCGCACCGCGGTTTTATATATAAGAGCGCTGCGCGAGGTAGAAAGGTCCCAGTTCTCTCCAGACGCTGAATGGCACACCATCTGTGTCGGGAGTCGCGTCGCGTCAGTATCATTGCTATAAACAGCCTCGGATGCCGTATTAAGTTACTGGGGATACGCGTAACCATGAAATCATTTTCGAGTGAACTGTTAATTCTGGGATGACTTTAATGATCGATCTTCAGTTTAGGTATGTCGTATTTTCAGGTGCCGTCGCGGGACAGACATTCTACCATTATTTAGCGTGGCGTTTGATGAACATTATCATCAAATTATGTCGAGCATTCACTTAAACATTTAATTTGGACGGTTATAGTTGCATCAGCGCATTAGACTCTGAACTGATCTGTTAGTCAGATTGTGTGGATTCTTTTTTTTTTTTTCATCTGTGACTTTCATAATACAGAGAACGTTTTTACACCATCGTTTTTCATTATGAATCCCACACAATCTCCTAATTCCTCAGAGCTTCAAGCTGTAGCTATAAGTGTATTTCTCAGATGAAGTGGGCACTAGGAATTCTAATTACAGGCTTCACGTTTTGCTAATCACTTTCTGGTTGCCAAAATTGTAGTTAGAGAGCCAGTGTTGAGAACGGCAAAACAACAGCATAAATAATAGGAACACTTATATAACAATTAATTTCCACCCGCCGCCCCACACGGCGATATTTGCTACGGCGCCGTCACCCGAGTAAACAGCCCCTTTTAGATGTGCTCTTCCTGCTGCCTCGCACGGAACCTGCACTGTCCGCCAGATTTCCCAAACGACGTTACTGCCAGGCGTCCCAAAGAAAAATCCTCGCTACTTGCTACAGCTTACCCCTCGCTCCCCGATCGGCCCGGTAGGTGGCGCCACCGCGCACTCTGCTCACACCACCGGAAAGATGACCCATACCGGCGGCGGGAATATCGCTGAGCGAGCCATATGGCTCACCCTGTAGATCGGGGCTAGGCCCGTTAAACTATGCACGGAGACAGAAGCGCAACGCGCACCTGCACAGGGACAAGGGCTTAGAAAGCCACATACAGGTTTTGAAATTGCAAGGTGTCAATGCAGCGGAGTACAGAGTTCTGTGACGTGTTCAGAAGGGCCAGTAAACAACAGTACGCCAAAGAAGTGACGAAATAAACAAGGTACTGGTAGACAGGCGTGTTACCGATGGGAAACGGACGCTACAGAGCCTAACGCAGGGCGGGTGGTTGAAATAAATTTGGATCATCGTGAGGAGAAGAGTTTGTGGATAAAGGCTGCAGATACTTACATTGTCAAGAAACAAGGGTTTCAGGAAGACGTGTACCTACCACAGTCGCTGGTGTGCGCACGTAAAGGCTTTTGTTTAATTAGCGTGTTAAATACACGAGAAGAGGAGGTTTCTATAGAGATATCTCGCACTGGCGTGGAAGAAGTTCCGCCATTTAGACCAAGTCCGAAACAGACTGTGCTCAAAGCAAACAATGTCTTCAGTGTGAAAAAATCGAGGATCAGTTTATTAACAGAATGCCTGCGGTTAGATCTTTTAAATGGCACAGAAAAACAGTCCACAATGATGGTGTGTTTTGCGTATTTCCATTTGCCAGGGGATAAGTTGACGTATAAAGATACAATCCGGTATCAAACACAACTGATTCCCGAACCAGAGGGACGAGTAATATGCTCTCGTCCTTACAGAATACCAGAAGCCCAGAAAGAAGCGTTTCAACAGAGATAAATCACATGCTGGAGTACGATATAATGGTATCTTCAATAAGCGCCTATAATTTCTCGTTACTCGTGTTTCGTAAAAAAATGGATGAATCTGGTAAAAGGAAATACAAGATGGCGGCTGATTACAGAAAACTAAATGACATTACTGTCAACACAATCTTCCCAATTCCAAGTACAGATGAAATTTTAGATTGAATGAATAAGGCAAAATATTTTTCAACGCTTGACTTGGCTAAGGGATACTATCAGGTGTTACTAGATGGAAACGACCGAAAGGTTACAGCTTTTAGTACACCACACGCTCGTTATACGTACAAAAGAAGATCAATGGGACTCCGTTCTTCACCCTACATATTTGAAAAATTGATGAATTCAGTTCTCATGGGTTTACATGGTGAAAAGGTTTTTATTTATCTGGACAACATAGTAATTTTCAGCCTGGCCCTGGAAGAACACAATGCCCAATTGCATGAAGCTTTCGAGAGGCTAGGGTAACATAATTTGAAGTTGAAAGTAGATAAATGTGCATTTTCAAGGATGGAGGTCATGTGTCTCGGTCATGTCGTACCCGAAGATGAGTTAAAAACAAACCCAAACAACCTAAAAGCAGCTGCGGAATATCCCCAGCCCAGTACAACGAAAGCATTAAAAACTTTCCTCGGGTTAGTGGGATACTATAGATGCTTCCTAAGTGACTTTAGCGAAGTGAAGAAACCGCTAAATGAGTTGTTGAAAAAAGGTGCAAAGTATGAATGCTAAGTATGAATGGGGCGCCAAGAATGAAGAGGTGTTCCAAGTGCTAAAACAGACGCTACTCAATCACTGTATATTACAATACCCAGACTTTTCAAAAAAGTTTATAATAATCACTTAGACGAACCAAGACGCTAATGGCTCTGTTCTTAGCCAGTTGCATATGCGTCCAGTACTCTGCACAATGTAGAGCGAAATTATAGCGCAACTGAGAGAGATTTGTTGGCCGTACTTGGGTTGGTCAAATATTTCAAACCATATGTTTTTCATCATAAGTTTACCGTTTGTACAGACCATAAACCTTTGCAGTGGTTCAGAAATATCAGCGATCCATCCTCACGCTTAATGAAATTCAAATTGAAACTGGAAGAGTATGATCATGAAATTGTATACAAAAAGGGCAAGAACAACTGTGTAGCGGATGCGTTGTTTAATATAAGGGAAGTATAATCAGATGATACCAAAACAGGGCAAATGAAAGTGAGGAAGTGCCGGTAGTCGAAGAAGATGAACAGCAGGAGGGAACTGCTGAAGGAAAGGCGGGAATTACATGACGTGCCCAAAGGTAATCATCAAGGGATCGTAGGAACTTACGATCGAACTAGGAAATACCGAACGTGGTCCGATATGAAGAAGGATATTGAGGACTACATCAGAAAATGCGCTAGAGTTCAGAAAAGAAAATAAGGCAAAATAAGAGAAAAATGCAGTTGCGTATAATATCAAACCTAGGCGGGGTGTTTGATAAGTGTGATATTGATATCGTCGGGCCACTGAATGTAACAGGCAGAAATAATAGATATGTACTAACATCCCAGGATGCTCTAACAAAGTTCACTGTAGCAGAACCGGCAGAACCGCAGGACGCAGATACAATAGATAAAGTCCTATTGTAAAGAATAATTCTGAGATCTGGGATATGCTCATTAATACTCAGTGGCAACTGTAACAGTTTTTTAAGTGACGCACTAAAGAGAGTGCAGAGATTGCTAACGGTTGGTGGGATGCAGACCTTCTGTTACCATCCCCAGTCGAATGCAGCATTGGGAAGATCACACCGAACTATAACAGAATTCTTCGGACACTGTATCAATACGGCTCAATCAAATTGGACGAATGGCTTCCCTTCGCGGTATTCGTGTACAATACGACGCGCAATAGAGCCACGAATTGTGCACCACATGAGATATTTTTCGGTAGACCATGTAATATACCGGAAATATTGCAGAGATTCCACAGGCGTTAATTATATTTACGATGATTATGTACTAGAATTCAAAGAGAAAATGGGACAGATGCACCAATGTGCCAGAGATTATAATAAACATGAAGAACTGAAAGTACTATGACAGAGACCAGAATCCGAAAGATTTTAAAAACAGGTGACGAAGTCTTACTGTACGATTAAAGCGTTAGAAGGGGCAGAAATCATAAGCTAGACACGCAGTGGCGTTGCCCTACACTGTAGTACGGACAAAGGGTCCAAATGTGGTCATTCGTTTGAAGAGAAACAAATTTTTAACGGAGCATGCCAATAGTCTAAGGAAGTTCTACCGAAATAGAAATTTTTCTTGAATTTCAGATGAAGAAACTGACGGCAATGTGGTATCTGGTAAGCTGTATTGTCTCAGTTTACACGCACTAGGACAAATTCAAGATTTTAGCATAGAGAAGTTTCCTTCATCGCCGGTCATATGTTATGGCAGTATTGGCGAAGTATATGGAAAATCATGAGTTATATTAATCTGAGATAACTTCAGGGGCCGGCCGCTGTGGGCGAGCGGTTTTAGGCGCTTCAATCCGGAATCGCGCTGCTACTACGGTCGCAGGTTCGAATCCTGTCTCGGGCATGAATGTGTGTGATGTCCTTAGGTTAGTTAGGTTTAAGTAGTTCTAACAAGGGAACCTCCCCATCGCACCCCCCTCAGATTTAGTTATCAGTTGGCACAGGGATAGGCCTTGAAAAACTGAACACAGATCAATCGAGAAAACAGGAAGAAGTTGTGTGGAACTATGAAAAAAATAAGCAAAATATACAAACTGAGTAGTCTATGTGCAAGATATGCAACATCAAGGACCATGCCAGCTGACGAGCGCCGTGGTCCCGAGGATAGAGTGAGCAGCTGCGGAGCGAGAGGTCCTTGGTTCAAGTCTTCCCTCGAAAGAAAATTTTACTTTCTTTATTTTCGCAAAGTTACGATCTGTCCATTCATTCATTTACGTCTCTGTTCACTGTAATAAGTTTAGTGTCTGTGTTTTGCGACCGCACCACAAAACCGTGCGATTAGTATACGAAAGGACGTGCCTCTCCAATAGGAACCGAAAACATTTGATCGCAAGGCCATAGGTCAACCGGTTCCTCCACAGGAAAACACGTCTGATATATTCTATACGACACTGGTGACGGCATGTGCGTCACATGACAGGAATATGTTGTCGACCCACCTCACTTGCACACTTGGCGAATGGGTAAGAAGATTCTTCTACCTTGCCCGATTTGGGTTTTCTTCTGGATGTGATAATCACTCCCAAAAAAGTGATGAAAACATAAGAGTTTGTCACATAAACTGCAACAAATGAATGCAACAGTTTCACAGTCGCACAGTTTTCCCTGTGCTCTGTCAAAACATATGTTTTTTACGTTTTCAAATGTTTCCGTGTGTAGAGCGTCAAATCCTACATATGTCCAAGCAAATCTGAACATGTGCTGGAATTTTGGAGAGCGAAGTTGATTATGTGTGAGTGTCTGAACTTTGATAATTGTCTGAAAATAAAAAATTAAATTTTTCACTCGAGAGAAGGCTTGAACCAAGAACCTCTCTTTCCGCAGCTGCTCACGCTAACCACGGGCCACTGCACTTATAAGCTCATACTCGCCTTGATGTTGCTTACGTTGCACATGGACTACTCAGTTTGTATATTTTGCTTATTTTTTCATAGTTCCACACAACTTCTTCCTGTTTTCTCGATTGATCTGTGTTCAGCTTTTCAAGGCCTATCCCTGTGCCAACTTATAACTAAATCTGAGGGGGGTGCGATGGGGAGGTTCCCTTGTAAGTCTAGGGGACTGATGACCCCAGATTTTTAAGTTCCATAGTGCTTAGAGCCTTTTCTTTTTGTTTATTCGTAGACACAATCACATGTTTATGGCACAGTCATAACCGGTTTCGGCCATACAATGACCATCTTCAGATGCTAAAGGCGGCGTGACAACGCATGAACCTGTGTTCAGTGTACGCCGCCTTTAGCATCTGAAGATGGTCATTGTATGGCCGAAACCGGTTATGACTGTATCATAAAGATGTGATTGTGTCTATGAATAAACAAAAAAAATTTACAAAAGTATCAGTCATGCACTCCATAGACAAAATGTCGTATTTTTCAAAGTGCTTAGAACCATTTGAACTTCAGGGAAAAGCCAATGATACAGAGAAACTAGCAAATTTATCGGTAGGATATCGTAAACAGAGGTTAACAAGCTTAGCAATAAGCGATGAAGAATGTACCGCTGTGGTGCAAGCCTTAGAATGGCATGTCAAAAAGGTCCAGAATTCGCAAAGTCTAATTCGACAGTTGACCAGATATGACGCACGTAGGAAACGAGGTGCCCTAAATTTCTTGGGTGAAATTAGGAAAATTTTGTCTGGAACATTAGACGAACAGAATGCCCCCTATTTCAGATCAAAGATTGATTTAACTGAAAATGAACAGAGACAACTGCTTAAGTCGAACAAAGATCAAGAAGCAGTATCAAATGTCACTTTGACGAGTTTCAGTCATCCAGTAACTAGCCTTGCACGTAACGAGGAAATGTTTTTTAAAAACATAGACAAGTTCCAGTGGGTTTACACAGGTTATAGTGCTACTACAGCAACCCGCACTCACGGGGGATTGAGGGCGGGTACAAGTGACGTAAAACACTGTTGTTGCTGGCCGTATAAGCAGTGGCAGAGCGACGATTAGGTTCCAGCAGAATGCTGGTGATATCAAACTTGGAGTTTGTCAAGGTCAAGTCAAGAATCATCCCTACCTACCGAGTAGGAGAAGGGCGGGGAAATCTAAATATGGTTGGCGTGAGGCGCTCTGGAGCTGCGGAACGTCTCGCCAGATGGGCCGAAGGTTGTTTAGGGCCGGTGAATTGGTGGGTCGACTACAGAACGGAAGAAGTAGAGCGGCACCACGATTCTTTACAAAAAAAAAAAATTGCATTCAGAGGGAGTTCTCAGTCAGATCGACTCCGTGTCGCTCGTGGCCAGCCTTGGTAAGCTCCGACATGTTTGGTTTTCTCACATGGATTCCCGCTCCCAAGTTCGTACTTAACGCGCTGCTAGTGTTCGCTAATTCAGTTAGCCCCTACTTCATTGGAATCAGACACTACTGTTGTGCAACTGGTTGCATTCTTTGCTTTCTCTAATGCTTGGAATTAGCCTTCTGCGTAATAGCTAGTCTGATCACAAATAAATAGTGTTAATCAGACCACTGAATTCGATGAGTCTCGTGCTACAAGGATCCTGTCGAGTCCCAGAATCCGCGCTTCTCGTAAGTGCCCTGTGGCAGTATTCGGCGCTGATACAGTTCATCAATTTGCCTTCACTTGGAATTTCTGCATTTGCTCCTCAACGTTCGTAAATTGAAGATTGACCTCAAACCCCCTGTCTTCCCTCTACCCTGTGTGAAAACGCGGAATCAGTCCAGTCTACTCTGCCGATACCGTTACACAATCACCCCCTGCACACCCCATTATTACATCGATGAAACAACGTTCCTAGCTCTACTCCCCGCCTTCCAGAAATCACGGTGATCACTCCAGCTGCATTTAAATCTGTTTACTTTTGTAGCGCCTTAAGTTCTACTCTTCCATAACCTACTAAACAATTATAGATCAAACTGCTAGAAAATTCCCAGCACATCAATTACAATTTACGCATCAAGTAGATGTCTCAACAATGAGCTCTCGATGATTCTCCAAGAACTCTATCGTAGTGGCAGAAGGGACTAGACTGAAAACTCATCCTTGTTCGGAAAACACCGTTAGAGACATTTCACAGCGGTTGAGCCTGAGGACAACAAGGTTTGCTGTTAAAGAAGACATGGAAGTAAGGAAGGAAGCTCAGGACTTCACGTCTCATCGACGACGAGATAATTGCGGACAGAGCACAAATTAAGATTAAGGAAGGGTAGGGAAGGAATTCAACTGTGTCCTTTTTAAAGTATCTATCCTGGTGTTTGCCTTAATTCATTAAGAAGAACCACAGAAAACATAATTCAGGACTGCAATGTGGGTGGTTGAACCACCACTCTCTCGAATGCGACTGCCACAGCGCCAGATCACTATATGAACAGAACATACAGTTTATAAGTACTGTCAAATTAATCTTTTTAGGAAGGCAATTTTTTGCAAGGGTTCTTTAAGTATGGGAAAGGACGTAATGCAACATCAACGAAAGTTGTCAATAAATAATTTAAGTGGTGGACAAGTTCTCAAGATGCCCAGTCAAATGTAGAGGGATACCTACAGCAAAAATGGAAATGCGCGTACGGCATTGTGGGCCGGGAGTCCCCCATTCGGGGAAGTTCCCCAGCCGGGGGCAAGTACTTATCGCATTCGACGCCACATTGGGCGACTTGCGCGTCGGAGGTGGGGATGAAATGATGCTGAGGACAACACAACACCGAGTCTTTGAACGGAGAAAAACTCCTGCCCCAGCCGGGAATCGAACCCGGCCCCTTTGGGTGGCATTCCGCACGCTGACCACTTTCTTTCCAATAATCTTTATTCAACAAACTAACAGTACATATATATACACAATGCAACAGTTCTTCAAGGTACCATTTAAACATACACAAATGATTGTTAGTTAAACAAAAAATATCAGAAAAACATTAAATACAACAAAATGTAACACATTCTTTTTTTTTTGTCGATGCATGAGAATGTGGATAAGGGTGTTGCATCACGTGACGGGTAGGCATAGCACACCCCAACTTTGAGGGGGGTCAAGAAAGACGCTGCGGAGCTAACCGGCAAAAGTTTGCCGTTAAGATGGTTTTCGGGTGAGGGTACTACGCGCGGTCACAACTTTGTACCAGAAGTCAAGGACTGTATGCGGACCACTCTGAAATATGTATTCTAAAGCCTGTCCTCGAAACCAGATGAATTTATGGTGCTTAGCAAGAGGGTAGTCAAATGTCTGGGGCAACAACAAGAAATCTGGGGTTACTGTCGTTGGCGGGGCACGGAGGTAAAAGGCCACTATTAGTTGGATGGGGAGCCATACGTTTCGTTTGAGGAGGCAAGTAAGACGGTGCTCGTCGGTGTCGTTGAGCTGACAGTCAGGGCAGAGTGGGGAGGTGGCCAGTCCTATGCGATAAAGTCGACTATTAGTCGGGAATTTGCCATAGACTAAAACATACCAGAGTGCAGACACAGACGACGGTAAAAAGGGTGCATGCACACACCCCCAAACCGTTCGCCAGTTAATGTCAGGGTACTGTAGCACTATGGGGTCGCAAGGGTTGGACAGTACAAACAAACGATAATAATCTTTTGTACGGGGAGGACGGGTGACTGTGAAACGTCCACTTTGAACAATTATACATGACTGTCCTTAAACTGATACACAATATTTTTTTTTAGCGCAACGCAATCTGACTTTCAAAAATCCCTACAAAAGAATGGCCCTGACTAACATTAAACTATACCTTTCACAAATCACTTACCTCACAAAAATCTTCGCTGCTCAAGCTACTGCAATACAGCGAGCGCCACTACTGCCAGCTAAATAAAAGATTCAAACTATGGAAGGCACTAACTACTGATAGGGATAGTTAGCAAATGACAGATATTAATAGAGAACAAACAATGTATTTACCTTGATATCATCATATATAAATATAGCAGTTCATGACAAATTACAAATCTCCGCCATCTCTCTCCCCACATCCACCACTGCTGGCGGCTCACCTCCAACTGCGCAACGCTACGCGTTGTTCACAGCCAGCTGCCTAACACTACAATGGCGAGTATTACAACAATGCAAAGCAGCCACAGACTGCACACAGCACAGCCAGTGATTTTCATACAGAGGTGGCGTTACCAATAAAAAAACCTAAACAGCCTACTTACATAGAGAAAACATAAACAGCTTACTTACATAGAGAAAACATAAACAGCCTACTTACATAGAGAAAACATAAACAGCCTACTTACATAGAGAAAACATAAACAGCCTACTTACAACTGGAAGATCGGCCCGAACGTAGCTGAGTTCTATGAAACAATTGGCGACGTGGTACAATTATTGGAGAAATAGGTGCCACATTGATCGGTGGATCGAGAGAAGCTGGTCGAAGGATATCTAAGAGACTGCGTGTTAAGGACGGGACCGGCCCCCGCCAGTGCCGCAACATAGTATGGACAAAGAGTGCAGAAGATCGTGCCCGCACGTTGACGAGTCCGAGGCCACCTTTTGCAGGAGGCAGTGTTAGAGTGTTGTAGCGGACTTTGAAAAGTGGCCCTGCTGACACGAAATATCCAAAGGCTGATTGGATGCGGCGGCCAAGGAGTAACGGCATTGCGAGGATCTGGGCGACATGTACCAGTTTAGGGGCGACATACATGCTGAAACGGGACACACGTTGGAGTTGATTTAAGTTACGGTGAATTTGACAGCGGACATGGTGCCGAATCGACCGTTGTAGCGGACTTTGAAAAGTGGCCCTGCTGACACGAAATATCCAAAGGCTGATTGGTTGCGGCGGCCAAGGAGTAACTGCATTGGGAGGATCTGGGCAACATGTACCAGTTTAGGGGCGACATACATGTTGAAACAGGACACACGTTGGAGTTGATTTAAGATACGGTGAACTTGACCGCGGACATGGTGTCGAATCGACTGCAAAAGCCGCTGGTAAGCGAGGGCCACTGTGTGATGTGTGGAGCTCGTAAATTCGATACCCAAGTAACGAAGGGTGGTCCTAACTGGGAGTGGGGTCGGCACCATACCCGGGAGGCCGCGCCCAATGTGCATCATAGTCGATTTACGGACATTAAGAATGCTACCAGAAAGACGTCCATACTGGTGGATCCATTGGATTGCGTCATTGAGTTCCGTGAGGGAGCAGGTAAGAAAGAGGAGGTCGTCCACATAATCGCTGCAGTGGAAGATGCAGTCACGTAAAGTGAGACCGTGCAGTCTAGAGGTAAGACCAGTGAGGAGGGGCTCAAGTGCAATGGGATATAGTAAAGTAGACATAGGACATCCTTGACGAACAGAGCGGAGTATAGGAATCGGTCCTACAAGCCACCCATTGACTTGTACCATCGAGACCGGGGGAAGTAGTAACCGGCGAATGACATCGACAAAAAGTAATGGGAATCCCATACGTGTCGCCACCATGAGGAGGAATGGGTGTCAAACGCGATCAAAGGTACTCTGAAATCGACGGATACCAGTGCTGCACGAAGGCGACAAACTGCCGCCAGCGCGATGAGGTCACGGCATTCTCCTAGGGCTGTTTGTAAAGTGGCCCCACAACCACGTGCAGTCTGCTCCGGTGAAAGGACCGTAGGCTCAAATGGTTCAAATGGCTCTGAGCACTATGGGACTTAACATCTATGGTCATCAGTCCCCTAGAACTTAGAACTACTTAAACCTAACTAACCGAAGGACAGCACACAACACCCAGCCATCACGAGGCAGAGAAAATCCCTGACCCCGCCGGCAATCGAACCCGGGAACCCGGGCGTGGGAAGCGAGAACGCTACCGCACGACCACGAGATGCGGGCAGGACCGTAGGTAAGACGGTGCGTATGCGCGCTGCTAAGAGGCGTGCATAGATTGTATAGTCTGCATTCATCAATGTAAGGAGGCGATATGCAGAGACATGAGACCCTCCCTTCGGCTTAGGCACAGGTAGAAGAATGCCAGTGACGAATTCAGGTGGAACTGGGAAGGACGGAGTAAAGACTTCCTGAATCATTTCCGTCCAGCGAGGAAGTGTTAACGTGGTGAACGCCCGGTAAAATTCCACGGGGGGACCATCTGGTCCTGGTGATTTGTTTTTGGCCCCCTTGTTGATCGCATCTACCACCCCTTCTGCGATGATTGCAGACATCATGGACGTTGACTCCGCTACGGTGAGGGTCCGATCAGGGGAAGGACGGAGATCATCAGGAAATGGAGTTGCCATCGGTTCATCGTCATAAAATTGGCGATAATATTCAGCAAAGGTAGACACCACTGCAGCCTGTGTTGTGTGGTTAACACCGTCGGAGGTCGTGATGTTGGGGACGAAAAGTCGAGGTCGACGACGATGGTCGGATGCGGCATGGATTGTGGATGGTGTTTCGTCTTGCAGGAGGTCCTGTCGAGGGGAACGCACCACGACACCATGCAGTCGTGCACGTTGGAGAGAGAGGAGACGTGCTTCAGTACGATGTCGTTCCCTGTGGGTTTCAGGTGATGGAGGGAGCGCATCGAGCACACGGAGGACGGGGTAGTGAAAACTTGTGGTGTCTCTATGCCATGCTACTTCTTCCTTGCCACATTGCATGAAGACCAAAAAATGTTCAAATGTATGTGAAATCTTATGGGACTAAGATCATCAGTCCCTAAGCTTACACACTACTTAACCTAAACTATCCTAAGGACAAACACACACACCCATGCCCGACAGAGGACTCGAACCTCCGCTGGGACCAGCCGCACAGTCCATCAGCACAGCGCCCTAGACCACTCGGCCAATCCCACGCAGCGCATGAAGACTTTTGTGATCGCAGGTTTGGCACAGTTGAGCCACCAGTGCAACGTGGATGTGTACTTTCGCAAGACGCCCATATGGTGGCAATACATTGTCGACAGTGTGGATCATTAAGGAGGGAGGTGTTAAGCTTCCAGTAACCTCAGCTGCGCCATGGGTACTCAGCTAACGGAGGCGGACACCTAAAGCAAATTTTACAGAATGCTAGTGCGAAAATTTTTTCTGTTAATCTCTTCAGCATCTGCTGGGGAGGCTTTGCTTGTGAGTGTAAGCACCGACCATCATCCAGAGCGAATGGCCGATAGACAACTGGACCACTCTGGACAGGCTAAAGCTGCAAGCACACAACAACTGGTTCCAGCTGATACATATAGGCCTATGCAGTAAACGAATCATTGACTCCACACTCACGAACCACCTGTTGATCAAATGTACTAAAGCACTTTCATTAAAATACTCCTGCTAATGTTTCATTTGTTTCACAACAGGCCGGCCGAAGTGGCCGTGCAGTTAAAGGCGCTGCAGTCTGGAACCGCAAGACCGCTACGGTCGCAGGTTCGAATCCTGCCTCGGGCAGGGATGTTTGTGATGTCCTTAGGTTAGTTCGGTTTAACTAGTTCTAGGTTCTAGGGGACTAATGACCGCAGCAGTTGAGTCCCATAGTGCTCAGAACCATTTGAACCATTTGTTTCACAACAACAATTAATTCCTAGGAAAGTAACGCTGAGATGATTATCAACATACGGGCAGATTATAGTTTTTCCTGTACTCTCCATATGTGATTGAAATATTTATTACTAAATGACTAACTCGGTGCACGGTCAGCTAGTTTCAGTTGTAAGTTGCCTATCTAATGGCTTCCAGGGACAACAAAATTTTTACTTTCAATATTTGATATAATTATGCAACCAATTTTAACATTTAAAATACTGTCATAATCTACCTATTAAAAGGTTGAATCTTATGTTAAAGGCTTAACACGGTAAGACAAGAATTACAGTCTGAAACTGTATATATACACTCCTGGAAATTGAAATAAGAACACCGTGAATTCATTGTCCCAGGAAGGGGAAACTTTATTGACACATTCCTGGGGTCAGATACATCACATGATCACACTGACAGACCCACAGGCACATAGACGCAGGCAACAGAGCATGCACAATGTCGGCACTAGTACAGTGTATATCCACCTTTCGCAGCAATGCAGGCTGCTATTCTCCCATGGAGACGATCGTAGAGATGCTGGATGTAGTCCTGTGGAACGGCTTGCCATGCCATTTCCACCTGGCACCTCAGTTGGACCAGCGTTCGTGCTGGACGTGCAGACCGCGTGAGACGACGCTTCATCCAGTCCCAAACATGCTCAATGGGGGACAGATCCGGAGATCTTGCTGGCCAGGGTAGTTGACTTACACCTTCTAGAGCACGTTGGGTGGCACGGGATACATGCGGACGTGCATTGTCCTGTTGGAACAACAAGTTCCCTTGCCGGTCTAGGAATGGTAGGACGATGGGTTCGATGACGGTTTGGATGTACCGTGCACTATTCAGTGTCCCCTCGACGATCACCAGTGGTGTACGGCCAGTGTAGGAGATCGCTCCCCACACCATGATGCCGGGTGTTGGCCCTGTGTGCCTCGGTCGTATGCAGTCCTGATTGTGGCGCTCACCTGCACGGCGCCAAACACGCATACGACCATCATTGGCACCAAGGCAGAAGCGACTCTCATCGCTGAAGACGACACGTCTCCATTCGTCCCTCCATTCACGCCTGTCACGACACCACTGGAGGCGGGCTGCACGATGTTGGGGCGTGAGCGGAAGACGGCCTAACGGTGTGCGGGACCGTAGCCCAGCTTCATGGAGACGGTTGCGAATGGTCCTCTCCGATGCCCCAGGAGCAACAGTGTCCCTAATTTGCTGGGAAGTGGCGGTGCGGTCCCCTACGGCACTGCGTAGGATCCTACGGTCTTGGCGTGCATCCGTGCGTCGCTGCGGTCCGGTCCCAGGTCGACGGGCACGTGCACCTTCCGCCGACCACTGGCGACAACATCGATGTACTGTGGAGACCTCACGCCCCACGTGTTGAGCAATTCGGCGGTACGTCCACCCGGCCTCCCGCATGCCCACTATACGCCCTCGCTCAAAGTCCGTCAACTGCACATACGGTTCACGTCCACGCTGTCGCGGCATGCTACCAGTGTTAAAGACTGCGATGGAGCTCCGTATGCCACGGCAAACTGGCTGACACTGACGGCGGCGGTGCACAAATGCTGCGCAGCTAGCGCCATTCGACGGCCAACACCGCGGTTCCTGGTGTGTCCGCTGTACCGTGCGTGTGATCATTGCTTGTACAGCCCTCTCGCAGTGTCCGGAGCAAGTATGGTGGGTCTGACACACCGGTGTCAATGTGTTCTTTTTTCCATTTCCAGGAGTGTATATCTTGATCCAGCGTAGCTCACGACGCGCAATTCAACCAGACTATATTACTATATTCGTCCAGTACTTGAGAATTAAAGCACTTAGCGACTTCGAATAAGCTTCAAACATAATTTCAAGCCTTAACCTAACTTTTTTCCTGATACCCTTCACAAAGTTTTGAAAGGTAAGAAGTTTAATCCTTACAACATTCTCGCAGTAAAACTTCAGCATCAGTTTTAATTTATTACTGAGCCGTGCGCGGCTCGTGTTCCCGCCATCATATATTTTACACCCCGTTTTTAACGTACTTCCACCTCATTACGTCAATTTAAGTTACTACTGTCACTGAGTTGCAGCTTTGCCTGACCGTGAGCGGCGTTAGCGGCGCGTGTCTATATAACATCCCATCTCGTAGTATCTTTGCTTGACTGCTATTACTTCCCGGATCTTGTCTGTCATAGACCATTGCTGCCACGGATTACTTGAGCCGGGCTACAGTTTTGGGGGATCGTCGGTCGATCGTCCTTCCGGACGACCCGTTTTGATTCGCCGATCGTTCATGAATCAGTTGAGTGTGTGTGTGTGTGTGCGCGCGCATCGACTCCCGATTTGTCTTCGTGTGTGCTTAGTTGCTGTTGGGTATCGTTCAGGTCTTCCTGCAAGTGTTTGTGAGTGTGTGTGTGTAGTTGGCGTTAGTTCCACTGACGACTATTGTGAGAGGAGTCGGTCGATTGTTGCGGACGAGGGAAGTTATCTCCTTGCGGTACAGTCGGCTGGGTCCACTGGCAGCCCCTGCGCAGTGTCGGAGCGTGTATGGAGCTGTCCGATCGCTACGAGCTTCGTGGTTCACCGACCCAGGATGTCAAACTTGAGTAGTCGTTTCAACTACCCAAGCCACGTCCATTCATGTTGTGGTGGTTCGTTTCGGTGGTTTGCTGTTGGGGAGGTTTTCCTGTGAGCAACCCAGAGTGTTTCTACTGCTGAAATTTAGCCGCCATGCGGTGCAATTAAATATTTTAGTTGACTACAATTCGAGTGTACTAGTGGAATTTTCTGCCTTGTGGCCGTTAGTGTTCCGGTTACCTGCTCTGGCCACTAACGTAATTTCAGGCAGTGTCCTTTCCTCACCCGTTGTCGCTGTCCAACATGGTGTGTAATTTTGACAGCTAATACATACTCCATTGTGGATTATCACGTTTGTAACCTTTTCTGTTTGAGTTCTCATGTACTGATTGGGGGAAAGCAAGTAGTTGTGTCGGTCGGTCGTGGCTGTCCCCTAGTTGGGTTCCGACGGATCAAGTGTTGTTGGGCTCACCACCTGTCTCGCCTAAGTGAACGAGGGCAGACCGACGTCTCTTGAGGCTTCTGAGTGCCACCGGTGTTTAGTTATCTGTTTTCAGCTACTTAAAATTCAAGGCTTAAGGTTTTTTTTCCTTTTTTCTTAAAAATTTTGCAAAATTAATTCTTAAATTTATCTTTCAGGCTTAAACATTGCGGCCTTCTGCCTTTAAAAGATTATGGTAATATATTTTAAAATTTTGAAACTTAATTGTGGCCTTCAGCCATTGGTATTGCACCTTGCATATGTTTGTTCTATCTGCTTTGCCTTGAGGCTTTCCACTTAGCCCTGATATATTTTTTATTTATTTTATTTGCCTCTTTAATTGCATTTTTATCTTGATGATTTTTAAGATTTCTTGTTTGGAGGCCTTCAGCTGCGAAAGAGTTGCGTACGGTAAAGGTCCGGCTATGTGCCGTCTTGGTTGTAGAGTTTATTAAATTACAATGAATTACAATTAGAAGATGACACTGACCCCAACCTATTTGGCCCTTTCCTCAGTCCTAATTACCTGTTCCGCTCAGCGGGTTTAGCAGGCGTACCAATTACTTATTTCTTACCAGCACTAAAATATTTTGCAGATAGTACCCGTATATACCACTGAATCTACCTGAAAAATTTTATCACTGTACGACACACTGATCACGAGCTATGACGTCATAAAGTTATATGAGAAATTAGCTTTTGCTTAAGACGGATCCCAAATTTCCCACGCTATATTCATCCAGTGTTTCGTAATGAGTGCACTAAGCGACTTCATACACACATTAAACATAATTTCAAACCTTTTCTAACCTTTTTCTTGCTTACAAACTAAAATTCAAATATAAAACTTATTAACTGATCTGTAAAGTAATCAAAAGTGTGAAACTATTTTACACATTGGAGCTCTATTCTTTACAGATTCTTTGTAGAATAAGATACTTTAAGGCTATCTGCAATGAATTCAGCCTTACTCAAGAACAAGATAATTTTTGTGGAAATAGTACCAAGTAAAATATTCTTTAACTACAATTCTGCGGCAGTTGCACCTAATCATTCAGTTTCATAATGATGTCCTTATCATTACTGAAGAGCTTTAATGATCAAGTAAAGAAAATTTATAGATAATATCTTTTCAAATAACAAATTCAACACCACAGGAATTAGCTTCCCAAAACGAAGCTTAAAAAAGTCCTCTCTACCCCATTCGGTAGGTAGCAAATTAAAATTACTACGTAGCTGAATATGGCTCCACAATCTTCCACGCTTTCGATTTCGTAATGTGATCTATCCTCTCTTATGCTTATGTTGACAGATTTTTGCTCTTTCAACATTATATCAAATACTCCAAAAACCTCAAATATTACGCCCTAGCCGTCTCTGTCAAAAATCGTTACGTTTCCTCAAGTGTACTCTGAATCTTCTTCTCTTACATATTAAACATGATTGGAGTCCCCCCATTCCCAAAAACTGCCACTAACGACTCAAGTTTTTCAAGCTGGAGTGTCATCCCTGTACTCTTCCAACGTATTTGTGAAATCTCTATAACCTTTCTCAACTGAACTTCAATCATCTACACCCACTTGATAACTAAAATCCCCCCAAACATCTACCGTCCTTCCAGACTGAACATAATTCTACATCTCTCTTACCACTCCCTTCTCTCTCCGGGGTCTTCTTCTCCTCTCTTAGCTCTTCGTGTCAACTTGGTCCCAAATCCTCTTCCCATAACCTTTCTCAACTGAACTTCAATCATCTCCACCCATTTGATAACGAAAATCGCCCAAACATTTACCGTCCTTCCAGACTGAACATAATTCTACATCTCTCTTACCACTCCCTTCTCTCTCAGGGGTCTTCTTCTCCTCTCTTAGCTCCTCGTGTCAACTTGGTCCCAAATCCTCTTCCCAATCATACCGCTCATATCTTCCCAAGCACTCTTCCCCAAAAAAAGCCACATTACCTACCCACTACCATCAAACCCACATCTAGCCGCTGTAGAAGATCAGTCCCTTGTTGACCAGTCTGGTGTGGTAGTTAAACAGCTTGTCCAGCACAAAGTTCCAAGCGACTGAAAAAAAGTTGCGGGTGATTCCAGTATATAATAAGGGTAAAAGGATGGATCCGCAAATCCCTAACTTCGGTTTGCTCCAGAATCCTTGACCACATTCTCAGTTCGAACATAATAAACTTTTATGAGACTGAGAAGCTTATGTCCGCGAATCGGCCTGGTTGTAGAACGCATAGCTCATGCGAAACTCAGCTTCCCCTTTTCTCTCCTGATATACTATGAAGTATGGATGAAGAACAGACTCCATATTTCTATATTTCCCGAAAGCATTTGACACAGTGCGCTACAAAAGGCTATCAACGAAGGTACAAGCTTATGGAATAAGTTCACAGATATGCGAGTGCCTCCAAGACTTCTTAAGTAATAGAATCCAGTGGGTTCTCATCGACGGCGAAACTTCGTCAGAGACAAGTGTTTCGTCAGGAGTGCCCCAGAGAAGTGTGATAGGACTGCTGTTTTTCTCTATACAGGGTGGTCCATTGATCGTGATCGGGCCAAATATCTCACGAAATAAGCGTCAAACGAAAAAACTACAAACAATGAAACTTGTCTAGCTTGAAGGGGGAAACCAGATGTCGCTATGGTTGGCCCGCTAGATGGCGCTGCCATAGGTCAAACAGATGTCAACTGCGTTTTTTAAATAGTAACCCCCATTTTTAATTACATATTCGAGTATTACGCATAGAAATATGAATGTTTTAGTTGGACCACATTTTTCGCTTTGTGATAGGTGGGTGGCGCTGTAATAGTCACAAACATATCGCTCACAATTTTAGACGAACAGTTGGTAACAGGTAGGTTTTTTAAATTAAAATACAGAACGTAGGTACGTTTGAACATTTTATTTCGGTTGTTCCAATGTGATACATGTACCTTTGTGAACCTATCATTTCTGAGAACGCATGCTGTTACAGCGTGATTACCTGTAAATACCACATTAATGCTTAAATGCTCAAAATGATGTCCTTCAACCTCAATGCATTTGGCAATACGTGTAACGACATTCCTCTCAACAGCGAGTAGTTGCTGTCAGGCGTTGTCGGTGGATCACGATAGCAAATAACCTTCAACTTTCCCCACAGAATGAAATCCGGGGACGTCAGATCCGGTGAACGAGCGGGCCATGGTATGGTGCTTCGACGACCAATCCATCTGTCATGAAATATGCTATTCAGTACCGCTTCAACCGCACGCGAGCTATGTGCCGGACATCCATCATGTTGGAAGTACATCGCCATTCTGTCATGCAGTGAAACATCTTGTAGATACATCGTAGGACATTACGTAAGAAATCAGCATACATTGCACCATTTACATTGCCATCTAGAAAATGGGGGCCAATTATCCTTCCTCCCATAATGCCGCACCATACATTAACACGCCAAGGTCGCTGACGTTCCACTTGTCGCTGCCATCGTGGATTTTCCGCTGCCCAATAGTGCATATTATGCCGGTTTGCGTTACAGCTGTTGGTGAATGACGCTTCGTCGCTAAATAGAACGCGTGCAAAAAATCTGTCATCGTCCCGTAACTTCTCTTGTGCCCAGTGGCAGAACAGTACACGCTGTTCAAAGTCATCGCCATGCAATTCATGGTGCATAGAAATATGGTATAGGTGCAATCGATGCTGATGTAGGATTCTCAACATCGACGTTTTTGATATTCCCGATTCTCGCGCAATTTGTCTGCTACTGATGTGCGAATTAGCCGCGACAGCAGCTAAAACACCTGCTTGGGCATCGTCATTTGTTGCAGGTCGTGGCTGACGTTTCATATGTGGCAGAACACTTCCTGTTTCCTTAAATAACGTAACTATCCGGCGAATGGTCCGGACAATTGAATGATGTCGTCCAGGATACCGAGCAGCATACATAGCACACACCCGTTGGGCATTTTGATCACAATAGCCATACATCAACACGATATCGACCTTTTCCGCAACTGGTAAACGGTCCATTTTAACACGGGTAACGTATTACGAAGCAAATACCGTCCGTACTGGCGGAATGTTACTTGATACCACGTTTGTGACTATTACAGCGCCATCTATCACAAAGCGAAAAAGTGGTCCAACTAAAACATTCATATTTCTTTACGTACTACACGAAAATGTTACAAAAATGGCGGTTCCTATTTTTAAAAAACGCAGTTGATATCCGTTTGACCTATGGCAGCGCCATCTAGCGGGCCAACCATAGAGTCATCTGGTTTCCCCCTTCAAGCTAAACTAGTTTCGTTCTTTGTAGTTTTTTCGTTTGACGCTTATTTCGTGAGATGTTTGTCCCGGTCACTATCAATGGGCCACCCTGTATATAAAAATTATTTGGCGGTCAGCGTGGGCAGCACTCTACGTTTGATTGCTGTTGCTCTGGTGCACGGTAAGGTGTCGAAGTGGAGTGGACCTAAGATGTAAGACGACTTGGACAAAATTTCTAGTTGTTGTAATCAATGGCAGGGAGCACTAAATGTGGAAAAATGTAAGTTAATGCTGCTGAGTAGGCAGAACAAACGTGCAATGTTCGTTTACAGTATTACTAGTGTCCTGCTTGACACAGTCAAGTCTTTAAATATCGGAGCGTATGCTGCAAATCGATACGAAATGGAATGAGCATGTGAGAACTGTGGTGGGAAGGCGAATGGTCGACTTGGTTTTATTGGCAGAATTTTAGGAAAGAGAGGTTCAGCTGTAAAGGAGACAGGATGTAGGACGCTGTTGCGACCTGTTCTTGAGTATTGCTCGAGTGTTTTGATTACGTACCACGTCGGAGTGGAGGAAGACATCGAAGCAATTCAGAGGCGGACTGCTAGATTTGTTACTGGTAAGTTCGAACAACACGTAAATGATACGGAGATGCTTCGGGAACTTAAATGCAAATCTCTGGGATAAGGCTACGTTCTTTTCGAGAAATACTACTGAGAAAATTTATAGAACCGGCCTCTGAAGCTGACTACTGAACGATTCTACCACCGCCAACATACACTGCTCGTAATTACATCATTACTTACAGTATTTAGCCTCCCCTAGAAAGAATATTAAAAACACAACCATTATATTTGTAAAATGAAATAAAAAGTATCACATCACCTATTACAAAGTATATGAAATAATACCCTCAATGTTTTTAACAATGTAACATTCTGCAAAAATTCTGTTTCCATGTGCAGATAACTATATTTTCCAGGATTTGTGGATAGGGCTCATAGGAAGGCATGTAGACAATCGTTTTTCCCTCGCTCCATTTGCGAATGGAACTGGAAGGAAATGACTAGTAATGGTACAGAGTACCCTCTGCTACGCACCGTACCGTGACTTGCGCAATATCTTTGTAGAAGTAGATGTAGATATAGTGTAAACCTTATTCTTCTTTCTTACACAGCCAAGGCAGAATGCCTATTCCAGCTTCACATGACATTCCAGTTAGCTAAAAACCAACTGTTTCACTGATCGAGGCGCCCTGGATATCTCTTGTGGCAGACTTGGTTACTACAAGGATAATCCCAAAAGTAAGAACTCGTATTTTTTTATAAGTGCATAGACCTGTTTATTTCTACAATGGTTTACATCAGTTTAAAGCATGAACATTTAGCTATTTTTCGACATAATTACCATTTCTGTCAATGCATTTTTGTAGACGCTCTGGCAGTTTTTTGTATGTCCAAGTCATACCAGCTCTCCGCCATGCTGTTCAGAAAGTTATGAACCTCTTCTTTCACCTCGTTGTCAGAGCTGAATCGCTGAGATCACAATTAACGCTGACAGGTACTGTGAGACTGAAAAAACTCAAACGGGCAATTCAGAACCGGAGAAGGGGAATGTTGAGCAAGGTCGTACACATTCTCCGTGGCAACGCTCGCCCACACATCGCTCGGCAAAGCGTTGCTCTCCTGCAATAATTTCAGTGGAACATTATCACCCACCCGCCCTATAGTCCTGACTTGGCGCCCAGTGACTATCACCTGTTCCCTAGGTTAAAAGAACATTTGGCCGGAAAGCGATTCAGCTCCGACGACGAGGTGAAAGAATAGGTTCAAAACTTTCTGAACAGCATGGCGGCGAGCTGATATGACATGGGCATACAAAAAGTTCCACAGCGTCTACAAAAATGCATCGACAGAAATGGTGATTATGTCGAAAAATAGCTAAATGTTGAAGCTGTAAAATGATGTAAGCCATTGTAGAAATAAACAGGTTTAAAAAAATAGGAGACCTTACTTTTGGGATTACCCTCGTAGGAGTATACATCCACAGTTATTTTAGGTTGAATGGCTACATTATTTAGTTGTGGGAGGCACAAACGTCAGACTAAGATTTATCGCGAGAATCAGGAAGTTGGTCGCCTCCGAAAACCTCATTTGTTCAATTCTTCGGTACTGTTTATCAATCTGAAATGTTCCTTTCGTCACAGACTCGTTTAGCTACCACAAATACAAAGCGTGGTAAGAAATGAGCACCTTTATATTAATTCCACCGTTCTCCACCTTACATGGTTAACACACGCTATAAACTACTTTGTCACTGAAGTTGCCGACACGTCTCGCAAATTTTGTACGAAACACTTGTCGAGCTGACTCCTCATATGCGGATATTATTCGAAGTCATTTGCAGCGAAAATTTAATTTCTACACATCAAAATGCGGTTGTACCTTTTATAGGCGAAAGACAATGTGGCAGACTACGTTAACACTTTTTCACGCATTCCACAAGTATTGAGTGGAGCTGTTACGCTCTATAGGATGGAAGCTAACGACTGGTTTCATTTCGACAGCTGGACCGGTAGGAAGAAGCGATACGGTAGCCGGGGTCCGCCATTAGGCGCTGGGGTGCCTTTACTATTCGCGGCAGCTAGACCGCCGTGCTCGGCACGGTCGCATCGGCAAGCTCGTTACGACGCGATAACATTAGGCCGGGCGGCGGCGCGAAGTGTGGCGCAGAATTCACGCGGCGACATCAAAGGCTGGGCCCGCTTTGTGCAATTAGCCGCCGCCGCCGCCCCCGCCGCCCCCACCGCCTCCGTCGCCACAGCTCCAGCTAGCAGGCCGGCGCCGCCCCTGGGCGCATTAGCACATTTAACTCTGTGGCCACTTGTCCGCATGCCACAGCACGCATTAGCACTAATTTACGCACGAGTCCACCTCGGGACCTTGCGCATCTCAAAATTGTCCTCTCCAAGAACAGGTAACCCGAATGCTGAAGGGGAGAGTGCTTACGGCTGCTGGAAGTCGTAACTGTTGCTGAAAGCGTAAGTCATTCTTACTGAGTAGTGGTTAAACAGTGGTTCGAGAACACGGAGAATCTACAACGTGTACATCTACCTCCTAATCACCCGTGCTTCCTCCTGGAAAATGCATTGAGGTGGCAGAAGACATGGAAGGCAATACACACAAGTGCGACAATAAAGTAATGGTGTGAAAAAAAGTTGTTTACCGTTTTAGTCAAGTCTTGTGTTGCCTCCTTCAAAGTAGTTCCCTTCTGATGGCACACACTTTTTCCAGCGCTTCTGCCATTGATGGTAACATTTCTGTAACTCATCTTCTGTAATATCCTCCAAGACCATCGTCACAGCTTTTTGGACATCTCGTCTTGTTTCAAAATGGTGTCCCTCGACCACCGTTTTAACTCTTAAAATAGAAAAAAGTCGCACGGAGCGATATCTGGCGAATAAGGTGACTGTGGTAGTACTGAAATTTGTTGTGAGGTTAAAAATTACTGTACTGACAGAGCAGTATGGGATGGCGCATTATCGTGATGCAGAATCCAATTATCAGCAACATTGGCACGGACACGAAGAACTCTTTTTACGAAGTCTTTCTAAAATTTCTTTGTAGTAATATTGGTTAACCGTTTGTCCAGGAGGCACCCACTCTTTATGAACAATTCCCTTGGAATCAAAGAAGCACACAACCATGCATTTCACTTTTAACTTTGACATGCGTACTTTTTTGGTCCGGGTGATCCCTTTGAGCACCATTGCGAACTTCGGCGTTTTGTCTCTGGATCGTACTGAAAAAACCGACTTTCATCGCCAGTGATAACACGACTCAATAATTCTGGCTTGATGTTCGTTTGCTCTAACAGATCGACTGCCACATTTTTTCGTGTTTATCGCTGTTGTGGTGTGAGATTTTTGGGGACTGTTTCTGCACAAGTCTTTCTCATACCAAGATCTTCAGTTATTATTAGACGAACCGTTTCTCGATTGATGTTCAGTTCTTCTGCAATCATTTTTCACGGATAATCTTTGATCAGATCGTATGAGTTCACGAACCCTGACGAAGTTGACATCCGTCCTTGAGATTGATGGTCGTCCACTGCAGTCTTCATCTTCAACATTCGTTCTGCCTTCACTAAACATTTTATGCCAACGAAAAACTTGAGCTCTTGACATAACCTCCTCTCCAAAAGCCTTCTGAAGTTTACCGTAAGTTGTCGTAGCGTTTTCACCCAATTTAATCTTGAAAAGGAATGGCATACAGTTGCGCAATATTATGCGGTTCTATTTCTGTGATGCGAGACACGAACACGTGTTAACTTATTACAGCGCAACTCACTGTGGTGTCACCGCCAGACACCACACTTGCTAGGTGGTAGCCTTTAAATCGGCCGCGGTCCGGTAGTATACGTCGGACCCGCGTGTCGCCACTATCAGTGATTGCAGACCGAGCGCCGCCACACGGCAGGTCTAGAGAGACTTCCTAGCACTCGCCCCAGTTGTACAGCAGACTTTGCTAGCGAGGGTTCACTGACAAATTACGCTCTCATTTACCGAGACGATAGTTAGCATAGCCTTCAGCTACGTCATTTGCTACGACCTAGCAAGGCGCCATTATCATTGGCTATTTATCTTGTTATGCATGTACCGTCAGACCGATGTTCACCAATTATGGATTAAAGTTAAGTATTCCACAGCTACGTCCTGTTTTTGCTAGTTCATTTCCGTGTCCTGTTCCAGACCTCACGCCAGCCTGCGTGAGCTTAAACGCGTGCCTTTCGGCTTCACCTCGTAGTGGCTTGGCTGTCTTGCCAAGTCACAACACTCACGGCTGAGCAGTTGCATCAATGTGCCGCCTGGACTAGAAGCTGATTATAGACCAAGGTCAAAGATATTTTGCCTACACAAGCCTGCAGCGTTGCCACATCTTGCCAAGAAAATCGGTCTCAATACTTTATTGTCGCACCTTGTATACAGAGGACGGTAGGGTTGCATACACGAGATATAAAAGGGCAGTGCATTGTCATTAGTACTCAGGTGATTCATTTGGAAAGGTCTCTGACGTGATAATCCAGGCAAGAGGGAAATTAACAGACTGTCAACGTGGAGCTAGACGCATGGGACATTACATTTTGGAAATCGTTACGGAATTCAATATCCTGAGGTTGGCTATCTGAAGACCATTTTCTGCTATTCGTGGACTTCCCAGACAACAATGGAATTTTTATCGATGACAATGCGCCATACCACCGGATCACAATATTTTATTACACTACCACATATTAATCATCGTCATCATCTTGGACAGTTTCCAGCCACTGGCTGGGTCTGTCGGGAACACAAGCCTCTCCATCGTGTTCTGTCTTTCCACCATTCCCCCTCCTCCACCTTCGTCCAGTTCTCTCCTCTTCTCGCCACACATTCCTTCACTCCCTTCACCCATCTATCTCTTGGTCTTCCCCTGGGCCTCTTCCCCTCCAGTTGCAGATCAAACATCCTCTTTGGAATTCTTCCCTCATCCATTCTCTTCATGTGTCCATACCACTGCAGTCTTGATTTTTCTATCCTGTCCTGTACTGGTTCCTCCTTTAGTCTTTCCCTCACATACACATTTCGCAATCTGTCTCGTCTTGTTACACTCAACCTGCTCCTCTGGAACTTCATTTCACTAGCTTGTATTCTACTTTTGTCGCTTTTGTGCATTACCCATGTCTCACTTCCGTATGCCAATATGGGGACAAAGTAGGTTCAGTATATAATTCCCTTGGATTTCTGTGGCACCTCCTTGCTCCAAATAAGCCCCCTAATGCATTTCAAGAACTGACCCGCTTTTCTGCACCTTTCATTTATTTCCATTGCGTTTCCCCCCTTACTTTCAATCATGCTTCCTGGGTACTTGAAGTTCTCTACCACTTGTAGTTTTTCCCCTCCACAAGTTATATCCACATTTGGCCTATTCTTCTTCCTTGTTGTGACAATTATTTCACTTTTCTTTGCAGAGAAATGCATTCCATATTGTGCTGCCGTTGCCTCCCATACATCCAACTGCTCTTGCACCTCCTTCTCGCAATTTCCCCATAACATCAGGTCATCGGCAAAAAGCACTGCTTTCATTTTATGATCTCCAATTGCATCTGATACTTGCTGTAGGATTTCATCCATAACAATAATAAACAATAAAGGCGAAAGTGCACTCCCCTGCCGCAGCCCATTTTCCAGCTTGAACCATGCAGTACGTTCCCTCCCCACTTTCACACAACTCTCACTTCCCTCATACATTTTTCTGACTTTTCGTGTTATCTCTTCATCTATCCCTTTTGCATTCAGCACATCCCAGAGCTTGTCCCTATAGATACTGTCATACGCTTCTCAATATCTAAAAAGGCCATGATTAAGTCCTTCCCGTACTCATAGTGCCTTTCCTGCAGTTGCCTTACCGCAAATATGAGGTCCGTTGTTGATCTTCCCGGTCTGAAACCATACTGCTCCTCTTGCAGTCTACTTTCAATAATGCTTCTTATTCTCTTCTCCAGGATCTTTTCATAGATTTTTCCACAGTGGCGTAGCAGGGTGATTCCTCTGTATTTCTCACATCTCCTTTTATCCCCTTTCTTGAAGATGGGGACTATAATTTCTTTCTTCCTATCCTCAGGAATTCTGTTCTCCTTCCACACCACCCTCAGCACTCTGTATAGCCACTGGGTTCCTACTTCTCCTGCGCTCGTATCATATCCACTGTTACTTCGTCCCAACCTGGTGCCTTGCCCCCTTTCATCCTCTTTATGGCTTCTTCCACTTCATTCCAAGTTAGATTGTCAATTTCCCCACTATTATGATCGTCTGCTGCCTTAGGCTCTCCATCGCTGTTAGTTACCCGCTTGGCGGCATTCAACAGATCTTCTAAGTACTCCTTCCAAATCTTTTTGTCCGCAGCTCGTGGTTGTGCGCTAGCGTTCTCGCTTCCCACGCCCGGGTTCCCGGGTTCGATTCCCGGCGGGGTCAGGGATTTTCTCTGCCTCGTGATGACTGGGTGTTGTGTGACGTCCTTAGGTTAGTTAGGTTTAAGTAGTTCCTCCACAACTCTTCCATTATTATCCATGATCCTCAGGCACTCGCTTCTGTCGTTCCTCTTATTTCTTACCATGGTGTAAAGTACTTTTTTGTTCCCTTCACTGTCCTCTTCTAACATTCTTGTCCATTTTTCCATCCACTTCTTCTTCTCCGCCCTTACTATGGTCTGTGCCGCTTTCTTGCTTTCCTTATATTTTACCCTAGCTTCCTCTGTTCGGGTCTGGAACCATTCTCTGAAGGTTTTGTTCTTTCGAAGTACTGCCTCTTTACATATGTTGTTCCACCATGGGGTTTCCTTACTTCTCCTCTTTGTGCTAGTTCTTCCGCACACAGTCTCAGCTGCCTCAACTAGAGCCCTCTTAAAATCTCCCCATTCTTCTTCCAGTCACAGCTGCCTCAACTAGAGCCCTCTTAAAATCTCCCCATTCTTCTTCCACTGTTCTCTGATCTTCCTTTGACAGCTTCTTCCTGATCAGTGTCTGGTACTGGGTCCTCCGTTCATCCTCTTTCAGCATCCATGTCTTCAACCTTTTCCCCTGTATGTCTGTTGCCCTCCTATCTTTTTTCTCTCTCAGGGTGGCTACCTACAGCCGATGGTCACTGTCTAAGGCCTCAGATGGAATGACCTTAACATCTGTGAGGCTGCTCGTCATCTGCCTATCCACTAGTACATAGTCTACTACTGAAGTTTGGGACCAGTCTCCACTGTACCAAGTTATTTTGTGGCTACTTCTCTTCTTGTACCAGGAATTTGCTATCGCCAGCCCATTCCTCTTGCAGAATTCCAGCAACAATTTTCCTTCTCTATTTCCGTTCCCCCAGCCCTCTGGTCCCATTATCTCCTCGAATCCTTTCCTGTCTGTGCCAACATGTGCATTGAGGTCCCCTATTATAATCTGATTACCTCCATTTAGCTGCTTTTGCATGTCATCTTCAAATTCCTCCTTCTCCTTTTTTGTACACCCCACCTGTGGGGCATATGCTTGGATGATTTCAATGCTTTTTCCATTCACTCGTACTCTGGCTTTTATCATTCGATCATTGATACCTTCCACCTCCTCCTGCAGACCCTCTCAGACCGCTATTGCCACTCCATTTCTTCCCCTCTCATTCCCTATCCAGTACAGTTTACATCCTTTACTTAGTGGTTTTTCACCAACTCCTCTCCACCTAGTCTCAGCAAGTCCCAAGATGTCCAATTTCCTCCTTTCCATCATTTCTACAATTTCTTCTAACTTCCCAGTTAGAATCCTTGCGTTTAAGGTGCCCAATCGTAAACCATCTCGTAATCCTTTTCCATTGCTTGGTCGGTTTCCTTTAAATCCGTTCCGTGATCCGAGGCATGTTCCCTTTTTGAAAGCAGTTGATTTATCCACTACTACCTGGTCTCTCCTTTGGCAGTAATATGCTCTGTTTAGTTCTTCTTGGCGACGTGACTAACATTTTAGAGCCATTTCCAATGCTAGAGCAGCATTTTACAGCCGCAATTACACCCGAGGCCATTCCATCTCAAATTAGATACTGGATGCCTCGCCCGGCACCTGCACTGTTGACTGGTCGGCTGCTGGCTACTGACTCCTACTGTGGTCTCTCGCTTCCCGCTCAACGTGAGCGCCAATTCCACCTTTTAGTTCGCACCACGCCCATTTCCGTAGCGGAGGGCAATCACCATGTCTTTTATATTACACAATACAAAATCCCTAAGTATGAACCAGTTTTTACTTTGTAGTTTCTCATACATGAACAAACATCTTTAAGGGGCTCCGGAACGCCCTATACTTGCAATGTTAAAATAACGCTTATAAATTACATCTTTCCTCACAAAGTATTTGAGGTAGGAAGTTGAACTTTTTACAGATTATTTATTGGAATATGGGCTACAACTTAACACAGGGATTTTACAAAATTTTAGTTCAGTTATTAAAGATGATTTTTTTTCAATTGTAATGAAAATTCACAACATTTTTTGCAATTTTTTATTTATATATTCAAAAATATACAGTTTTTTGGAAAAAGGCTGTGTTAAATTATGCAGAAGGTACTGTGTAACATTTACTGAAAGTTTTAAAGAAATATGTTTGGAAGATCCTTAGAAAACATGTAATTAGTATGAGGAAATAAAAGTTTTGGGAATCGAGCGACAAAGATTGGATTAACTTTTTAGTGCATTCCAGGTCCATAGGATGGATTATCTTCATCCTCTGCAAACTCCTCCTCCAGCTTCCTCTTGTTCCTCCTCCTGTTTACTCTTGCTTGTATTTCTAGACTCTTTACAGCCCTGTCTGCGGCCCGAAGGTGTTCCTTGTCTAAAGCGAGCATCGCTCGTTGTTGTGTTCGTAGATTTTGCTACCATTTTCTTCAGTTGCAGTTACTGCAACACTGTTCCAAAAGGTGGTCATGTATGAACACTTATCACATTTCAGTTGTATTTCACTAGCAAGTCCTACGTGCTTTATTATGGAGAGTTCCAGACCAACTTAACTACAATGAATACATCTTGCACAGTTTGAAAAAATTCCTTTGAGAACCGACATATCAAATATTTCATTCACATCCGATTCACCCATAAAACATTCATAGTTTTCACTCATTGAACCAAGCTTCTTCTGTGAAGTATTTTCTTTCCCACTTTGACTGCTATGGGCAGGTGTACTTGAGAGGTTAGGTTCACTCACTTGGTTATCGTCTTTATTGTTTACAGTAATAACACATACCTTTGGCTTTCCAACATTTCTCCTTTTCTTAAAAGCCTTCAGAGGATTTCTAATAACTTTACTTTTACTCATTATTATACTTCAACAAAACAGAGACTCAAGAAACAGAATTAATTACGAATATTTTCGAGATAACGACAGAGTAAATAAACATGAAACAATCGACAATCACACCAGCGATATATATTGAACCATCACAGGTTAGCCACAACACATACTTTATCTCACATCACTAAAATGTACCTGATGAACACGGACGTTAATAATAACACCATTTGACAGCAGTTTAACAGCGCCACAGTGGGTCACGCCCATGTAGAACACATTTCAAAAAAAATTTAAAAATAGTTGTAGTCCTCGGAATTGAATAAATTATATATCTATTAAAAGGTAATAGTCTTCAGATTCAGAAAGCGCAAAAAAGTAAAAATTGAACTTTTCATGATTTTGAGCCTTTCCGGAGCCCCTTAACACAGTTCGATTATTTAAGCACACAGTTATAATTCTACAAAACATATTTCGCTAAACTCCACTTCCTTATAGTAATGCAAAGACATGAAGCAGTAAAGAGTTATACTTCACATAATATATTACGCGGAATAAACTACTCACTATCGCTTACGGTGTTACAAGTTCGCGATTGCTTTGAGGAACATCCTCCACCAGCAACACTTTCGTAGTTACGGACGGCTATAGAGGCAGCTTGGCTCAGTATTTCTGCAGGGGACTTCCAACAACTTCTTGCACTAGCCGGCAAATGGAGGTCCGATACGATGTCAGGTGATGCCCCCTAGCTTTTGCCACCTCGTTGTACAAACTACCTCATACTCTGCCCCAGTACCCTTGCTCCCTGACAGTGGTCTCACCAACCCTAAGCCCCTTATACCAATAACCAACCCACAACAACGCGAAAAATTGAAAACCGTTTAGTCCCCTACGCTCTAGGGGAGCATCTCTGACTGTTAATCGAAAAGTCAATGGGCATGGATTCAAACTCAGCAACTGCTTTATTTTCGAATTAAAATCACCAGCAACGGTGTCCGGAGGCTTAGGGTATAAGGAGTTACCCTCGTTCTTAAAACTGCCTTGTCAAAGAGGGCAGAAGAGTGGAAAGAGCTAATGACACCCTCTGGTTCTTGAGTGAACACTAGCTCTAAAAGGCGGAAGGCAGCTATGACCAACGGTACTTATAGGTACACCAGTTGTGCGACTGGATTCGTGATTTCCTGTCAGAAAGGTCACAGTTTGTACTAATAGACGGAAAGTCATCGAGTAAAACAGAAGTAATACCCGGCGTTCCCAAAGGAAGTGTTATAGGCCGTATATTGTTCCTGATCTATATTAACGACATTGGAGACAATCTGAGTAGCCGTCTTAGATTGTTTGCAGATGATACTGTCATTTACCGTCTTGTAATGTCATCAGATGACCAAAACGAATTGCAAAATGGTTTAGATAAGATATCTGTGGTGAAAAAAGTGGCAATTGACCCTGAATAAGGAAAAGTGTAGAGTTATTCACGTGAGTACTAAAAGAAATCAGCTAAATTTCGATTACGCGATAAGTCACACAAATCTGAAGGCTGTAAATTCAACTAAATACTTAGGGATTACAACTACAAATAACCTAAATTGGAACAATCACGTAGATAATATTGTGGGTAGAGCAAACCAAAGACTGCGATTCATTGGCAGAACACTTAGAAGGTGCAACAGGTCTACTAAAGAGACTGCTTACACCACGCTTGTCCGCCCTGTTCTGTATTCTGGAGTATTGCTGTGGGGTGTAGCATCCGCATCAGGTGGGACTGACGGATGACATCGAAAAAGTACAAAGAAGGGCAGCTCGTTTTGTATTATCGCGAAATAGGGGAGACAGTGTCTCAGACATGATGCGTGATTGGAATGGCAATCATTAAAACAAAGGCGTTTTTCGTTGCGACGGGATCTTCTCATGAAATTTCAATCACCAGTTTTCTCCTCCGATTGCGAAAACATTCTGTTGGCACCCACTTACATAGGGAGAAATGATCATCACGATAAAATAAGAGAAATCAGGGCTCGCACAGAAAAATTTAAGTGCTCGTTTTCCCGCGTGCCGTTTGAGAGTGCAACGGTAGAGAGACAGCTAGAAGATGGTTCATTGAACCCTCTGCCAGGCACTTCATTGTGAATAGCAGTGTAATAACGTAGATGTAAATGTAGGATCTAGAAAGCAATGTAAGCCACTGCATGCAATGTTTATTATAATTATAAGTACATACAATATATACATATACATACATACAATATAATTATACATACAACCAGCAATGTTAGGAATGTACTTCAGCTACGTGTTGTGGGAGTCAAGCTCCCATCATCTGGTTTTTTTCTGTGTTGACCTTACACAATAACGCCAGATTCTCTGTTTCAATTCACAGCCGCCCATTCACCACAACGTTTCTTTCCTACACCAGACACATAAACTTCGAGTCCCGTCAGCTGCGTGCCACATAATGCGCACGAGCTGGGCATACGGTCTTAAACTGAAGAAGAGTCGTGACTCCGGATTAGTACCCCATTCAGATACTGGGGAGAGGTCCAGTGAGAGAAAGTCTAAGTAACAAAAGAAAGGGTAGCATTCTACGACACACAGCGTGGAATGTCAAAATTTTGAACGTGGTAGGGACGCTGAAAATCTGAAAAGGGAAATACAAAGGCTTACTCTAGATGTAGTGGATATCAATGAAATGTAATGGAAATATTTAGCCTTTCCGTCGTAGTGGAAAGGTGGGACTGCAGCCTTGTGATGGCTTGCAGGTCATAAATAAATTATCCTCTGGCTGCAAAGATGTTTTCCTTTCTTTATCTGTGTCCACAATACCCCAGAGAAAATGACGCCTCAGCGGCCGTCAGCAGTCCTCGGTACAAATTATACCTTTAATCGATTATATGCATATTACAAGCTTCATCTGAGGTGTAACTGGTAGTTCCAAAATCAATATTGCGATACAGAAATTAAAAATCATCTTCTTATCCAGAGGCTAATTTATTTATGACTACAAAGAAATGGAAAGACGACAAGGATTTCTGACTAGACAAATACATGGTCATATCAACAGCAGAATAAAATGGTATAACGGGTATAGGCCTTGCTAAAATAGGACAATAGGGCTGAGAGCGAGTTACTGCAAACAGTTCAGTGATAGAGTTGTTCTCATTAGAATTGACAGTTAACCAGAAACTACAACAAGAGATGTTGTAACATCCCAAGCACAAGACGAAGGTATAGAGAACGTATATGACCATACAGAAAGGGTAAAGGGAGTTGAAAATCTAATATTCTTGGGAGATTGTAACGCGGTTTGTGGGGCGTAACAGAAGACAGAGTTACGGAAGAATACAAGCTTGCTAGTAGGAATAACAGAGGAGAAGCAGTTCTGCAATAAATCTCAGATGGTAATGACGAATACGCTGTTCAAGAATAACAAGAGAAGAAGGTATACTTGGGAAAGACCCGGAGTCATGGAAAGATTCCAGCTGGATTACATTATAGTCAGACAGAGATTCCGAAATCGTATATTGGAATGTAAGGCGTACCCAGCAGCAGATACAGAGTCAATTTAGCAATGATGAAGAGTAGACTGAAATTTACAAGAATCCTTGGGAAGAAGCAATGTGGAAGGAAGTGGGGTACAGAAGTATTGAAGAACAGTGAGATGCGTTAGAGGTTCTCTAATGATGTAGCAATGAATACCACGGTAGGCACTTCAGTTAAAGAGGAATGGACATCTTTAAATAGGGCGATCACAGAAATTGTACAGATAAATTTAGGTATAAGGAAGGTAACTACGAAGAAACCTTGAGTAGCAGAACAAATACTTCAGCTGATCAGTGGAAGAAGAAAATAATAAAAATTTTCTGGGAAAGACTCTAATACAAAAATACTGTGTTGCTTAGGAAAAAAGTGAATAGGAAATGTAGGGCAGCCAAAGGGAAACGGCAGCTGGTAAAACGCGATAAAATCGAAAGGGAAAAGGTCGCCCGCCGGAATGGCTGATTCAGCTTGCAGAAGAGTCAACAGCCTTTGGTGAAATTAAGAGTAAAGGCATCAACATAGGAGCGCAGTCAGAATTTCACTGTTAAACTTAGAGGAGAGAGAGGGGTGGGGAGAAAGAGAGAGAGAGAGAGAGAGAGAGAGACAGAAAGCAGATAAGTGGAATGAATTCACTGAAGGTCTCTGCGAGGGGTACTAGTTGTGTTACGACGCGATAATAAAAGAAGAAATCGGTAGAAACGGAGGATGTATTATTAGAGTTTAACAGAGCTTTGGAACCTCTACGGGCAAATGAAGCAGAAGGGGAAATAACCTTCCTTCGGAATTTCTGAAATCGTTTGAGGAACTGGCAATCAAATGACTGTTAAAGCTGTTTTGCAGTATCTATGAGACTAGACACACAATCAGACTTTCGGAGAAATACTATCCACAAAATCCCGAAGATAGCAAGTGCGTATAAGTGCAGAAACTACCGTACAGTCAGATTAACAGCTCAGTCATCAATGTCACTGGGAAGAATTCTGTACATGAGATTTGAAAAAGATGTAGAACGTAGACTAAATAAACATCAAGAGACAATACGTTCCACATTCTCAGAAAAACACGAGTAAGCAATAGAGAAAGACGGGTAATGTACTATATGTAAGCGAAACAAGACGGAATGATAAAAAAGTAAGACCAAGAAAGAAGTGCTAGGATTAAAATGGGTGTAAGAGAAGGATGCAGACTTTCGCCGCTACTGTTCGACAGAAACATCGAAGAAGCAATGACGGAAATAAAAGGAAGATTCAAATGTGTGATTAAAATTCAAGCTGAAAGGATATGAACGATAAGATTCACTGAAGATAATGCTGTTCTCAGTGAAATTGGGGAAAAGTTACTTGACCTATGAAAAGAATTAAGCATGCTAAGTAAAGAAGATGGATTGAGAGTAAACCGAAGAAAGACGAAAGTAATAAGATGTAGCAGACATGAGAACAGCGAGAAACTTATAATCGGAGTTGTTAACCACGAAGTAGACGTAGTGGAGGAATTAAGCTACCTTGAAAGCAAACTAAGACATGTCAGACGAAAAAGGAATGATATAAAAAGCAGGCTAAGGCAGACAGAGAGGACATTCTTGGCCAAAAGAACTCTACTGGTATCAAACATTTGTCTTAATCTCAGTCTCATAAGTATTTTCCAAGAATGTACGTTTGGCGCACAGCATCTGAATCATGGTCTGTGAGAAAACCGGAAAATAAGGAAAAGTGAGATGTGGTGTTGTAGAAAAAGTTGAAAATTAGATACACTAATAAGGTACGCAATGCAGAGGTTCTCCAGAGAATCGCCGAAGAAAGGCACGTACTATGGAAATCACGGACGAAAAGAAGGGACGGGTCGATAGGATATGAGTTTAGACATCTGAGAATAACGTCCATGTTATTTAAAGGAAGTTGTATAGGCTAAAAACTGTGTGGGGAGACAGAGGACAGTAAAAACAGTACAACAAATAATTAAGGACGTCCGACACAAGCGCTGTTTTCAGGTGAAAAGGTTTGCAAAAGGAAGGACTTTATGGAGGGCTGCTTCCAAACAGTCAGAGGACTAATGGAGCAAAAACAAAGAAGTGGAGTTGGTTGACCATAAACTACATTGCGCAACCCAGTTAAGGGATAACTTTTCCGAAACGCCGTAATTTCTTCCCAAAAGTTTGAGATTTGGCTCAAAGTTTCCCACAACGTTCCTCTGCAGTGGTGCAAAAGCGTGGCTTACTACGACGTCACCCTCTGACTCGGAAACGCTTCAGACAGCAAGGTGTCGACAAGTGCATAAAAAAAGCCACAGCTCAGAAGTGGGTTGATGACGTCACATTGCCACCAAATTTCACCAAAATTCTGCCCAACGCCACCGTGGACGGGTCACACGCTGAGAAGATTGCCACAGCCACACTTCACCCTCTCTTTTGACACCTCAGCGATGGAGGGCAGAATCGCGACGCCCAACGTTGAAACCACTCGATTTTCTAGTGGGTGGCCGAGGAGAACATTTCTAACATACCGCAGCTCAAAATCGCCACGGAAAGATCTCAGGAGGTGGCATAAAGTGCGACAGTGAAACCACTTATTCCCTTGGGGAGTTGATACATACACATTTCGCTGTCAAAAACGACATTTCGCAGTGTGATTAGCAAAATAATGACGATCTTGACAACGTTGGGCACCGTTACCACCCCTGGGTGTTCCAACCCTACTCTAAGAACATCGTGGGATTCAACCCCACTGAACGTAAACTGATCCCTTTGGAATATAGTGACACCGCAATTTTTCCTCTATTATACAGAATGGAACCACTATGGAACATTCCAAAAAACCATTTCTACATCTACATCTATACTCCGCGAGCCACCTTACGGTGTGTGGCGGAGGGTACTTATTGTACCACTATCTGATCCCCCCTTCCCTGTTCCATTCACGAATTGTGCGTGGGAAGAACGACTGCTTGTAAGTCTCCGTATTTGCTCTAATTTCTCGGATCTTTTCGTTGTGATCATTACGCGAGATATATGTGGGCGGTAGTAATATGTTGCCCATCTCTTCCCGGAATGTGCTCTCTCGTAATTTCGATAATAAACCTCTCCGTATTGCGTAACGCCTTTCTTGAAGTGTCCGCCACTGGAGCTTGTTCAGCATCTCCGTAACGCTCTCGCGCTGACTAAATGTCCCCATGACGAATCGCGCTGCTTTTCGCTGGATCATGTCTATCTCTTCTATTAATCCAACCTGGTAAGGGTCCCATACTGATGAGCAATACTCAAGAATCGGACGAACAAGCGTTTTGTAAGCTACTTCTTTCGTCGATGAGTCACATTTTCTTAGAATTCTTCCTATGAATCTCAACCTGGCGCCTGCTTTTCCCACTATTTGTTTTATGTGATCATTCCACTTCAGATCGCTCCGGATAGTAACTCCTAAGTATTTTACGGTCGTTACCGCTTCCAATGACTTACCACCTATGGCATAATCGTACTGGAATGGATTTCTGCCCCTATGTATGCGCATTATATTACATTTATCTACGTTTAGGGAAAGCTGCCAGCTGTCGCACCATGCATTAATCCTCTGCAGGTCCTCCTGGAGTACGTACGAGTCTTCTGATGTTGCTACTTTCTTGTAGACAACCGTGTCATCTGCAAATAGCCTCACGGAGCTACCGATGTTGTCAACTAAGTCATTTATGTATATTGTAAACAATAAAGGTCCTATCACGCTTCCCTGCGGTACTCCCGAAATTACCTCTACATCTGCAGATTTTGAACCGTTAAGAATGACATGTTGTGTTCTTTCTTCTAGGAAATCCTGAATCCAATCACAAACCTGGTCCGATATTCCGTAAGCTCGTATTTTTTTCACTAAACGTAAGTGCGGAACCGTATCAAATGCCTTCCTGAAGTCCAGGAATACGGCATCAATCTGCTCGCCAGTGTCTACGGCACTGTGAATTTCTTGGGCAAATAGGGCGAGCTGAGTTTCACATGATCTCTGTTTGCGGAATCCATGTTGGTTATGATGAAGGAGATTTGTATTATCTAAGAACGTCATAATACGAGAACACAAAACATGTTCCATTATTCTACAACAGATTGACGTAAGCGAAATAGGCCTATAATTATTCGCATCTGATTTATGACCCTTCTTGAAAATGGGAACGACCTGCGCTTTCTTCCAGTCGCTAGGTACTTTACGTTCTTCCAGCGATCTACGATAAATTGCTGATAGAAAGGGGGCAAGTTCTTTAGCATAATCACTGTAGAATCTTAAGGGTATCTCGTCTGGTCCGGATGCTTTTCCGCTACTAAGTGATAGCAGTTGTTTTTCAATTCCGATATCGTTTATTTCAATATTTTCCATTTTGGCGTCCGTGCGACGGCTGAAGTCAGGGACCGTGTTACGATTTTCCGCCGTGAAACAGTTTCGGAACACTGAATTCAGTATTTCTGCCTTTCTTCGGTCGTCCTCTGTTTCGGTGCCATCGTGGTCAACGAGTGACTGAATAGGGGATTTAGATCCGATTTTACATATGACCAAAACTTTTTAGGGTTCTTGTTTAGATTGTTTGCCAATGTTTTATGTTCGAATTCGTTGAATGCTTCTCTGATTGCTCTCTTTACGCTCTTTTTCGCTTCGTTCAGCTTTTCCTTATCAGCTATGATTCGACTACTCTTAAACCTATGATGAAGCTTTCTTTGTTTCCGTAGTACCTTTCGTACATGATTGTTATACCACGGTGGATCTTTCCCCTCGCTTTGGACCTTAGTCGGTACGAACTTATCTAAGGCGTACTGGACGATGTTTCTGAATTTTTTCCATTTTTGTTCCACATCCTCTTCCTCAGAAATGAACGTTTGATGGTGGTCACTCAGATATTCTGCGATTTGTGCCCTATCACTCTTGTTAAGCAAATATATTTTCCTTCCTTTCTTGGCATTTCTTATTACACTTGTAGTCATTGATGCAACCACTGACTTATGATCACTGATACCCTCTTCTACATTCACGGAGTCGAAAAGTTCCGGTCTATTTGTTGCTATGAGGTCTAAAACGTTAGCTTCACGAGTTGGTTCTCTAACTATCTGCTCGAAGTAATTCTCGGACAAGGCAGTCAGGATAATGTCACAAGAGTCTCTGTCCCTGGCTCCAGTTCTGATTGTGTGACTATCCCATTCTATACCTGGTAGATTGAAGTCTCTCCCTATTACAATAGTATGATCACGAAACTTCTTCACGACGTTCTGCAGGTTCTCTCTGAGGCGCTCAACTACTACGGTTGCTGATGCAGGTGGTCTATAGAAGCATCCGACTATCATATCTGACCCACCTTTGATACTTAACTTAACCCAGATTATTTCACATTCGCATTCGCTAATAACTTCACTGGATATTATTGAATTCTTTACTGCTATAAATACTCCTCCACCATTGGCGTTTATCCTATCCTTGCGGTATATATTCCATTCTGTGTCTAGGATTTCGTTACTGTTCACTTCCGGTTTTAACCAACTTTCCGTTCCTAATACTATATGCGCACTATTTCCTTCAATAAGAGATACTATTTCAGGAACCTTGCCCTGGATACTCCTGCAGTTTACCAATATTACGTTAACTTTTCCTGTTTTTGGTCTCTGAGGACGGACGTCCTTTATCAACGATGATAATGTCCTCTCTGGTAAGCCGTCAGGTATTTTATCGTTTCGCCCAAGGGGGGGTCCCTCTAACCTAAAAAACCCCCGTGTGCACGCCACACGTACTCTGCCACCCTAGTAGCTGCTTCCGGTTTTACGAAACATGAACGTTATCTGAAGTAGCAAAGGGTGTTTCTCAGCCCTCCTGTGGCTTGTTCGTGGGGGGGGGGGGGGGGGGGGTGGAGGGGGGGCGGTTGGGTGAGGGAGGAGGGTGAGTCATTAACATGTGATAAAACTCCAAAGGGGCCTTAGAGGGTAGCGTGGGAATTTAATCAAGCATGTTTTAATGAGGAACCAACCCCCCCCCCCCCCGCTCCCCATTCAGTAGCACCCTCGGTGCCCCTCATGCACCGTTTATGAGCACTTTTAAAAATGTACTTATCAGAAACTTCGACAACAATTCACCCTAGCTGCTGCTCGTGCGCCTGAAGACCCTACCTTAAGGGTTTCGAAAGGATTACCTTACAGGTATTAGAGTAGCCGCAAGGCTGAATTGATGTCAAAGTTTCTGACAGGCACACTGAACAAGATGCGTAGGTGCCACCAAAGTGGGTAGTCTTAAAGTGACCCATTGCTGTTTTATTCATGCACGTGTTCAAGTTACGCCTCCCGATGATCGTGCCACAGGAGGACTCGAAACAGGAGGGCTGAAAACATATAAACATCTTTTGTTGCTTCTGATCACGTTCAAACTTAGTCGAATTGTTTGCGACGGTCCCTAGTGGTTCCATCCTATATACCAGAGCAAATTTCGATCGCACTACACTCCAGAGGGGTCAGATCACATTCAATAGGGTTGCAGTCCAACGATGTCCTTCAAATAGGGTTGAAACGGGTAGCAGCAGTGGTTTCATTGACCCGCTTTATATCACCCCCAACGGCCTTTTCGTGTAGATTTTGAGCTGCGATGTGTCTGAAATGTTTTCCTCGCCCACACATGAGGATACCGCGTGGTTTCAGCCCTGGGTGTCACGGTTCTGACCACCATCGCAGAGGTGCAAAAGCAGGTGACAAATGTAAGAGGGAGGGGGGGGGGGTTTGATCATATTCCCATCGTGTGATAAGTCCACAGTGGCGATGGAAAGAATTGTGGTGAGAACGTGATGTGACATCATTAACCCACCTCACAGTTCACTTGAACATATGAGCTGTGACCCATTCTTTTTTTCGTTGGTGTCGACACCCCGAGGGTGAAGTCGCACCATTACAGAGGAAAGCTGTAGGCAACTTTGAGTCCAATTGCAAACTTGTGCGTCGCAGTGGGAGACAGTTAAGGAGTTTCGAAAAAGTAATCCTTTGATTTTGTTGCGCTGCGTATGTAGGAGCTGCGTAGGACAGAAGTCTTAGAAAGTCTTCCCACCATTTTCTCTAGTGTGTCTGTAGCATCTGCTCATAGGGTTGTGCAGAAGCTCGAACTGTAACATTACGAAGTAATGGTAGTGCATCGACTGACCTATTCAGATTCTGTTGTCTGACGTAAGTACTGTAGCTGTCTACTGGCATCCATGCGTGAAGGATTGGGTGATTCTGAAATGCTCTTTTTTCTAATACAGTTCGTCTGCAACTGTCGAGGTACGCTAAGACATAGAAATGTCGACTCTGTAATATTGAAAATCTTCATCAGTTACATCAATCACCTCTGTGCGAAGTGACAAGTGGTATGCAGTCAGTCCAGCACCAATTATTGGAAAGAACTTACTCCATTGCTCAAAACTTGTGATAGGTATGTGAACAACACACGGCAACCATTTTTCAGAGATTTATTGACTGAAACGAACATAGTTATTTGTTGTATTATAATGCAGGGGCACTCATTGTCAATATGTTCATGGCAGTATTACGTTGTGTTGTTACTGGTATTATAGTTGGCGGGCCTTCTTGTACTTTAGACCTAAATCTTTAGAGTGTGTTAAAAATGACAAGTAAGAAAACAATCGCCATTCACTCGATTACTTACAAAACAGTATTCGCCTTAAAATTCTAGCCGACACATGACATGTATAGGTTAGAAAAATGCACCGATGATAACTGATATTAGTCGAAATCGATTTGCAACAAGATAAATAAATTATGTTTCCATGACTAGTTCCTACATTCTTTATAATTTTATATTCCACGGTCGCTGCACGGAAAGGAAACCTTATAGAGCCAAACATTGAAAAGTATTCGCCTTATCCTTTCAAGAATCTCGGAAGCCGAAATTTGACGTGAGTCTGAAAGTAATATGTTTAATGTGATTATCTGAATAACTAGCGGAAATATTCTGGAATTTTGTCTGTCAATCTGAAAGAAAGATATCTTAAATGATCAGGCCTTGTAATAGGCCGAGCGAAGGTTGAACAAAACATTAAATTTAAAGGGCGAAGCCCAGAAGGAATGTAATACCTGACTATAGGTTAAGTGCATGTAGGTCATACATTGTAGGGGCAAGCTGTGAAAACACATATTTGTGCTATCTGTATCGATTCAACACCACATCAGTTAATAATTTTAAAAAAAACGCCTCTCACAATGATAGTAATATCCCTCCTAGTTCATTTACAAGCTACCCAAAAATACTAGAGAACACGAAGAATATCTGTGTTTGCACCCTGTCCTGACACACATTGTTTCCTAATAATATGAGTTATTGTGTTCACTTTTTTCACTATATTTTCTAAGTAGTTCTGAAAAATAAAGGCCTCATTCAAAATGACCCCAAACTATGTTCCAAGAGTACATTTTCGAAGACCACGTTTAATTTGTGATTCGCTTCACGGTATTAAGATAGAAAGTGTTTATCTCAGTTTTAGGTGGATTCCACTTCAAACTTCATTCGTTAACTAATTTCCCGTTATCTGGAAACCTTTTGTCAAAGCTCCTACACACTCTTTCCAGTAGTTTATAAACTGCATTAAGCAGTGATATAGGCCTGTAAATTATTCTTCGTTCTCATCTTTGCCAGTTTCTTTGACAGCTATTGCTCTTGCAGGCCTAAATTTTTCCGACAGTTTTCCAGTAATCAGAATCATGCTACACTGATATATCGAAACGTTATGACCACTGGGCTCCGGGACGTAAGACGCAGCCTGTTGGATTACCGGGCACGTGACGCAGTAACAGAAGTACATAAGCCGAGCAAATACGACCGGGGTATCATCATAGCGAAGATATCAACTGCAAAAGGAGAAATCCATTGAAATAAGCGACTTTGACAAATGGCAAATTAATTGTTGTTGTTGTTGTTGTTGTCTTCAGTCCTGAGACTGGTTTGATGCAGCTCTCCATGCTACTCTATCCTGTGCAAGCTTCTTCATCTCCCAGTACTTACTGCAACCTACATCCTTCTGAATCTGCTTATTGTATTCATCTCTTGGTCTCCCTCTATGATTTTTACCATCCACGCTGCCCTCCAATGCTAAATTTGTGATACCTTGATGCCTCAGAGCATGTCCTACCAACCGGTCCCTCTTCTTGTCAAGTAGTGCCACAAACTCCTATTCTCCCCAATTCTAATCAATACCTCCTCATTACTTATGTGATCTACCCATCTAATCTTCAGCATTCTTCTGTAGCACCACATTTCGAAAGCTTCTATTCTCTTCTTGTCCAAACTATTTATCGTCCATGTTTCACTTCCGTACATAGATGGCTAAACTCCATACAAATACTTTCAGAAACGACTTCCTGACACTTAAATCTATACTCGATGTTAACAAATTTCTCTTCTTCAGAAACGCTTTCCTTGCTATTGTCAGTCTACATTTTATATCCTCTCTACTTCGACCATCATCAGTTATTTTGCTCCCCAGACAGCAAAACTCCTTTACTATTTTAAGTGTCTCATTTGCTAATCTAATTCCCTCATCATCACCCAACTTAATTCCACTACATTCCATTACCCTCGTTTTGCTTTTGTTGATGTTCATCTTATATCCTCCTTTCAAGACACTGTCCATTCCGTTCAACTGCTCTTCCAAGTCCTTTGCTGTCTCCGACAGAATTACAATGTCATCAGCGAACCTCAAAGTTTTTATTTCTTCTCCATGGACTTTAATACCTACTCCGAGTTTTTCCTTCGTTTCCTTTACTGCTTGCTCAATATACAGATTGAATAACATCGGGGAGAGGCTGCAACCCTGTCTCACTCCCTTCTCAACCGCTGCTTCCCTTTCATGCCCCTCGACTCTTATAACTGCCATCTGGTTTCTGTACAAATTGTAAATAGCCTTTCGCTCTCTGTATTTTACCCCTGCCACCTTTAGAATTTGAAAGAGAGTATTCCAGTCTACATTGTCAAAAGCTTTCTCTAAGTCTACAAATGCTAGAAATGTAGGTTTGCCTTTCCGTAATCTATTTTCTAAGATAAGTCGTAGGGTCAGTATTGCCTCACGTGTTCCAACATTTCTGCGGTATCCAAACTGATCTTCGCCGAGGTCGGCTTCTACCAGTTTTTCCATTCGTCTGTAAAGAATTCGCGGTAGTATTTTGCAGCTGTGACTTATTAAACTGATAGTTCGGTAATTTTTACATATGTCAGCACCTGCTTTCTTTGGGATTGGAATTATTATATTCTTCTTGACGTCTGAGGGTACTTCGCCTGTCTCATACATCTTGCTCACCAGATGGTAGAGTTTTGTGAGAATTGGCTCTCCCAAGGCCGTCAGTAGTTCCAATGGAATGTTGTGTACTCCCGGGGCCTTGTTTCGACTCAGGTCTTTCAGTGCTCTGTCAAGCTCTTCACGCACTACCGTATCTCCCATTTCATCTTCATCTACATCCTCTTCCATTTCCATAATATTGTCCTCAAGTACATCGCCCTTGTATAGGGCAAATTAATTATTACTACGCAAATCATGTGAAGGAGTATCTCGAAAGCGGCGAAGGTGGTGGAATCTTAACGTGCTACTGTTGTGAACATCTACGGAAAGAGGTAGAAGGATGGTGAAACTACTGCTAGGCGCGAAATGGTTGGACGTCCACGACTCTCCATAGAACGTGGGGTTCCGAGGTTTGTCTGCTCTTTAAACTTGGACAGATACTGATCTGTGGCGTCTCTGCCGAAAGAGCACATTGCTGGTGCACGCGCAAGTGTTTCGGAGCACACCGTTCATCGTACATTATTGAACATGGCGCTCCGCAGCAGACTTCCTCTGCCTGTTCATATGCTGAGGAGGAGGAGATTAGTGTTTAACGTCCCGTCGACAACGAGGTCATTAGAGACGGAGCACAAGCCCGGGTTAGGGAAGGATGGGGAAGGAAATCGGCCGTGCCCTTTCAAAGGAACCATCCCGGCATTTGCCTGAAGTGATCTAGGGAAATCATGGAAAACCTAAATCAGGATGGCCGGACGCGGGATTGAACCGTCGTCCTCCCGAAAGCGAGTCCAGTGTGCTAACCACTGCGCCACCTCGCTCGGTCATATGCTGACCCATCGACATTGTCAATTACGATTGCAGTGGGTACGGGACCATCGGGATTCGACCATCGATCAATAGAAATGTGTCGGGTTCTTAGGGCGAATAACATTTTTGCTACGCTAGATCGATGGTGGTCTCCAGAAACGCCGTCATCGATGTGAACGGCGGCTCGAAACGTGCTGCAAGCCACGAACGCAGGCTGGTGGGAGGTGTATCATGCTATGGGAGACGTTCTCCTGTACTTTCATGGAACCTTTGGTAGCAATCGAAAACACACTGACGGCTGCAAATCACCTGCATCCCTCCATGCTTGATGTCTATCCCAACGGCTATGTCTCAGCAGTGTCTCGGAGACCCGATCGTGGCACAGAGGTTTGGGGAGTATTATAGCGAACTCACGCTAATGTCTCGGAGACTAAATTCACCTAATGTAAATCCTATGGAACCTATCTAGGTCGCTATCAGGCACCATCACTTCGTATGCAAATCTGCGACCCGTTATTTACGCGAATTACATGACCAGTGCGTAGACATCCAATTCCACATAGCTCCATAAACTTACCAACAAACTGTCGGTACGCAGAATCAGTGATGTTATTCCGTTCCAAAGACGAACAAACAAGATATTGAGCAGGTGCTTATAATGTTGTGACCCATCATTGTATATGGCTGTAACAATCACCGCTTAGTTTTCGGGCCCGTGTTGTGCCGTAATAATGAAACGAGGCTTACATTACAGCGACGTATTACTCAGCACCTACTGCGAATAAGAAGGAGCTTAATTAATAGCCCCGTGTCTTAGTTTATGTTCAGGTCAGGGAATACGCGCTGAGCCTTGACGTTGCAGCTACCGAGTGTAACACCTGGTGCATATCCCTCGGAGGTCGAAAGCTTGAAACAGCTTCTATATAGCGTTCTTAAGACCCTGATTGTCGTTAGTTACAGTTAAAACCAAGGAGTCAGTACTTTATTAATGTCCAATTTAATAATGCATTTCGTAGTTATGTGTATTTCATAAAATCGTTTAAACATTACATTAATTTAATTAACGGTTCCACTTCTAAGTATTATGGAGCCGTCTAGATACAGATAGTAATATACCACTCTGTGACTATATGGTTATGTTCAGTAAAGCATTAGTTCAGGAAGTGATCAGTAAATATGTGGACCAACACCTCTCACAAACAGCTTCCCATAGCTAAACAGACTAATTCTTTAAAAAATTCAGATTTTGAAAGCAATTTTAATAGTATGATGATACTAATTCTGGTTATACAGTAAGATCCTATTGTATTACAGCTTGATAATTTTAGTATTTTATCCATCTGGATCAGATATAGCCTTATATAATGAAATAATAATCAAGTTATTACATAAAAGAAAGTTAATTTTTTTACCGGTTTTGGGCACTTAGTGCCCTTCTTCAGGTCATACCAATCGCATTATTTGCGAGTGTCAGCAATAAAGTGCACACGACAAAATGCCAAGGTCCTGTCATCCACAGTGTCTGCACAAAGCTATAATAAATGTGCAGGTACTATGAACTACATGACCATGGCACTTTTCTCAATGTACTTTACCGTTGACACCCGCAAATAATGCAACGGGAATAAGCTTATGAAGAAGGACACTAAATGCCCAAAACCGGCAAAGAAATTAAATTTCTTTAATGCAACTGGTTGCTTATTACTTCATTATATTGATAACTTTATCATATTTAGTAACACGAGAGGAGGACTTGCCATTATCCATAAAGCTTACATATTTCGTGTCATTAGTAAGTCCGTAAGAGTTTCTAACAGCAAATTGTTTTCAGGATACTGTGCCTTACACCCATCAGTTTCTTTCATTAAAAAATTTTTCAGCGTTAAACGTATGTGCAGATCGCGTTAAGAATTTTGTGTCTATCCTAAATGTAGACGCACCACAATTTATTACTGTGTAGTTATCAGGTTATTTATAGAGCGATAGGGAGTCACGTTTTTGCCCTTTTTTACAGAGATTCGAAAATTCTAGTTTCACAATGTTATTTGCTTAAGAAGAATAGTTTAATTATCTAAGAAATTATCTACTGTTTTACTACTATTTTGAATTGGAAATTCGATTGTGTGTGACCTCACAAGTAGCTTCGATGCATGTGGCCTGTAAAACCATCCAGGACTCAATAACTCCATCGTCGACGTAACTGTGTCTGGGTATTTCCCTCGTCGTTGTATATTATTTAATCTGACCCATTGCCCGTTTCATCCGATATCTGGGACAGAGTAAAAGAGTTCCCAAAAGTCACATATAAAACGCTATCCTGGTAGCGCCAACAGAATTTGCTGCCGTCGATATATGTGGGGGAACCCTGCCCAGTTCCACGAAGTAAGTTTTTGCCGATACGCTGGCTGGTTGTCTACGAGCGCCGTCTCGCCACACGACGGCGTGTCGTCCGCCTAACTGTAGGCAACCCAACCAGCAGCTCGCTGAAGCGGGCGGCCTGCCTCCAGGCGACACACAGCGCGCGCTGCGAGGAAATGAAAAAACAACGCACATAATTCTCTGCTGGCATCTGAAAGCCAGAGCCAGTGCGTGCCCGCATCCGCTCGGACTGGTACTCGGCTTTTATTATTCTGTGCCAGACTGGCCTTATTTATGTGCTTAGATGAAAAGGCCTCGCCCGTTACGCCGGTCGGGATGGCGGCTCCCCGGAAAGTGAAATCCCTGATACTTGTTATAGTGCGGCCGGTCATTACAGCGCTCGCAGAAAGTCTCCGCTCTCAGAAGCACATAGAAACAGTTTCAGGACGCTTTCTATTGACTAACTGGCTCTTTATGATTACAATCGTTCAGGGGAAACAGTTAAAAGATAATAAATGTTGCATAAAAATTTTGTCAGTCAAGTGTAGTCACATTATTTAGGTCTGGATAGTACTTCTGTGCTGGAAGGTCGACGTAGGAAAGACGGAGAAGTTCAAAATTGTTAGAGGTCAGATACCGTAATATAAGGTGTGTTCAAAACTTATCACGAGCGTTGTGTTGGAAAAAATTTCTGAAATGTATCTTAAATCACGATTTATTGAAAACTTGCAGCTGTTTGAGCCAAATAAAAATTAGATTTTAAAGATATACTTCACTTTATTCGATTTGTGACTACATGCCAGCACTGCCCCAACCGAAAAGACACCGAAAAATATGTATCTGGGCCCCTCACCATCCGTACGACTTGTGTTACAGTTCTAACACACTAGATAACCGTTTCCAAAATTACAATAGATATTTACAAATTTCACACATTCTGGCAATTTAGATATTCTTAAATGGAAAATTTAGCAGTTGATAATGAAATATAACTATTCTATTCAACCTGTATGGAAAAATTCTCCGTCATATGTGGTGCATGGATACAATCATGTTCATGTTTCCCGTGGAGCATGAATGCAATGCCCAAGAGCTCAGGTTCACAACGGCGCATGATAGCAACCTCAAAGAATCCAGATTTCGTGTAGAACCAAGTGATATATGTAGATAATATATAAGAGTTACCTTCATTGTCCCTAGGAAGCTGTCTGCTGTTAGTTACTGACATTGTTGTAAGGTCATACAATGTTAGCCATATCAGACATTTATTGTCAACTGTCAAAACGGTTAGTTACCTGTGTTCTGGCAGTATCGGCGTGTATTTCGTTCGCATAAAAACAGATCAGAAAATTGGTATCAAATTTTGCTATAACAACTCAATAAATGCAACCAAGTTTTACAGAAACAAGTGTTTACGAAATGGTGTAGGCGTTCCGAAGGAGGTCTAGATGACGTAAAAAATGACCAGCCCTAGCACATCATCAATCCATGAAATGGTGGAAAAAGTGATAGAATTAGTTATGTACGGTCGCCGAATCACAACCAGAGAAATCTCTGACGATATTACATGCCAGCTGGCTCATGTCATGAAACTTTTTCAATCGTTTAGGTTATGAAACTTGGGACGGCTAAATTTTTCAAACCCCACATTGTTGAATTTCGAAGAAGAACAGTGCCGAAAGCAAGTTGCTTAGGAGTCGTCAAATGAAGTCTACAAAATGCAGAATTACTGAAAAGTGTAGTAACAGGCGATGAAACATGGGTTTACAGATATTAGGTCGAATGAAAGAATCAATCTTCAACTTAACGAGAATAACTGTTTCCTACTGGCATCAAGGCCGCTGGAACGTTATGTGGCCGCTAAATGTTTTGTTTCTAGTTGTCTATACGACCACATGCGGTCGCATTTTGTTCCACTGAAGTTTAAATTTTCTGCTTCTAACACCAGTAATTATAGAAATACGGGTTGTTTCAGCTGCCCATAATGCTGTCGTTTTATGGAACCCGCAATATACGGCCTTCAAAAACCACACGGGAGATTTGCATACTCTCTCTATCGCTACTCGCGAACTATATGTGCTACAGAAAAAATTACCAGTATCTGTAGTGCTGGGATACTTTTCGCTAGAGGACACGGTCTCTGAGTTAATCATGAAGAACGTACAAAAGTCACTTTCAAACGGACCTCCAGCCGCACAATCATCCCTCACCAGTCAGTATGTTGTTCGTGGCACGCACTACTACAACTGTACAAAAATTTCCGACTGCACGACCTATTTCCGATATTCGATGTTTCTTGGACTCTATTAATTTTGGGCTACTATGCCAACAGCATAGTCGGGTATTTCGTTAACATTATTAAATTAAACGTGTCCATGTAATTAAAGACAACCGACTTTTTTAAACGTTACGGTAACACTAATTACGTTGATATTTAGATCCAAACTTGATCCTTACAAGCATAGTAGTTTCGCTGTAGGGAGGCCTGATGAATACAACGATGTAATTTTTTATATTATGCTGTTAAAATTCAAAAACCCTGTTGCATAAAATTAACGCTGACTTCAGTTTTGCAATTTGCAATTGCTCGAATAAGTCGGTGGCGTAATAATGTCAGTCAATGAAAGTAAAAAAGTTCGAAAGTGGGAAATAATTCGGGCAGTCGCAAATTTTTATTCCGTGGTAAGAGCGGGTGCCATGAACAACAGACTAGAAATCCTGACCAGTAGCGACTGAGTGTGGCACTGGGGCTATCGAATATGTATTCGAGTACAAAATTTAACTTTTACAAAAAGGTCCCGTTCATTTTTTTCTGTAGTACTAATAATTTCGCATGTAAGGAGCAGGAGAATACGAAAATCTCGCGAGTGGTTTTTGAAGACCAGAAACAACGTTGCGGGTTGCATAAAACGGCAGCGGTAGGAGCACCTGAATCAACTCGTATTTGAAGTGGGTAATCAATAACTCTAGGCAACAGGCAATAAATATCGGCACAGAATGCACACCTGAATATCTAACCTAGCGTATAATGTGAGAGTGAGGTTACCTTTCAGATTTAATCTGTAATTTTTTTGCAGAAAACTCCGTAGATTTCAACACTGTAAACCAAGATGAGTTCCAGCTGTTCATTCTGAATGCTTAAGTTCGGTGCCACAGCATGATGACTTTTACGAAGTCTGAAACTTGCGCTTCCGCGCGTAATTGTATAAAGTTCAAAATTGCGGTATTCCAGTTGCCCATAATCTGGCTCAGTCACTTCCACTGAACTTTCTGACCCAAATTACACGCGAATCTCACCCAGGTAACCCCTGGTTCACACATTGTCTCTCAGTCTTCACGTCCAGTCCCTATTTACGCACGCCCCAACACTGCCACCAAATCCCGTACTATTACTTTTCGGCTGAGCTTTTCTCCGGCTTTACCCAGCTTTCAGTGCCTATAACGATTTGAGCATCAGTGGTTTCTGTTAGCGCTTGGACCTCTGGTACTTTCCCAACACAGCTACGACAATATACAACTGTTATATAGATACAGATGGTTCCTGTATCTACGTTCTTCATGTGTTCGACATGCACCTTTTGAGACTAAAGCCCTTTCTCTATTTCCAGAGACCCTCTAACCTCAAAAACCGCCCAGTCCACGCCACCCAGCCGCCGCTACCCGTGTAGCCGTCTCCTGCTTGTAATGGACTCCTGACCCATTCAGCGGAACTCGAAACCCCATCACCCTACCGCACAAGTCGAGGAATCTGCAGCCAAACCGTGGCAGAACCGTCTGAGCCTCTGATTCAGACCTCCACTCGGCTCTGTACCAGAGGTCTGCAATCAGTTGTGTCGACTATGCTGCAGATGGTGAGCTCTGCTTTCATCTCACAAGAAATACTGGCAGCCTTTATCCCATCTGATAGCCGCTCTAAACCAGAGAACATCTCTTCTGATCTAAAGCGACACATATCATTGGTACCGACATGAGTCACCACCTGCAGTTGGCTGCACCCTGTGCTCTTCACAGCATCCAGAAGGACCCGTTCCACGTCTGAAATGAGCCCACCCGGTATGCACACGTAGTGCACATTCGATTTCTTCTCCTCCTTATCAGCCATGTCCCTAATGGGCCACGTAAGGCTCCTAACATTGGAGCTGCCAGCTACCAATAATCCCTCACTCTGTGGCTGCTCAGATCTTGCAGGTTGAGAGGTTTCCTCTGAAACAGGACAGGCGGCTGCATCTGGCTGAGGGAGACTGTCAGTCACAGACAGCACCTGGAACCTGTTGTCAAACAAACCAAAGAGGCCTTACGTTCAATCCCCCAGGAAGTCTTTCGCAACCCACCACATGTCGATGCGACCTCTCACTCGAGGGGTAAACCTCAATGTGAGCAGTAACTGGGCTGGCCACAGGTGTGGACCGATTGGCAGACTTGTGGGTCGTGCTGGAGGTCCGTTGGACCCCGAGGCCGGTCCACAACAGTGATGCCCATCCACTGCATCCTCATTCTGTGTAACTGAAGCCAACACAGCCTGGAGCTGATATCGAAATGTCACCGGTTAAGCTCGCATCCACACACAGCAATCACAGTCCCTATCTATATCAAGGACGGTGGAAAACTACACCACACAGACAAACAAATGACTATCGACATGCGCTACGAATCTTTACTGCAGACACTGACTAAAACGCAAGAACTGTGTATAATAAATTTGATTTACATGCGGAGATTCAAAAACTAAACTACCAAAGCGCAAAGATGACACTATATGATTCTCTCCTGGTTAGGAATTCGAAAAATGTCACAAAACCAGTTACTTCCCTGTTGCTGTTCTGTGTTTCCCAGCTACTATTACATGATTGACATACGCTCTGATTTATCACCTATTGTGCGACAGAAAACCTACAATAAAGAGGATAAACAACTGGAATATGTCTCAGTGCGAATGTGTCACAAATGTGAAAAGGTACTTTAAATCGGGAAATTTTATTATTAGTGTCGCTCTAGTACCTGAATCTATCTGTACGAGGGTTGGAACTTAAATAGTGGCAACTATTTATTCACAAACGATACAAAAGTGTTACATGTTTGCACCTGTTACCGTCCTTCAAAGTAGTGACCAACGTTGTGTAGAACACGTTGCCAGCATTGTGGAAGGCGTAGTATACCGTCAGCAGAGCCTCTTGTGTTGATGGTGCGAATGGAGCAGTCTACTGCCTGTCGAATCTCTGGAACAGTTCTGAAGAGGATGCCATCTTCGGAATCAAATCAAAGTCACAAGGACTTAAGTCTGGGGAGTATGGTGAGTGGTACAGAACTTCCCAGTCCCATCGACCGAGCAGAGCAGCCACAGCGTGCGCTGCATTCGCCCGCGCAATGTCGTGCAAAATGATGGGTGGATTGCATAGAAAGTGTCGCCGCTTCTTTCGCAAAGCTGATCGGAGGTAATGCTCCAAAAACGAACAGTAATACTGTGCATTGACAGTCTGCCGTGGAGGATCGTAATGCGTTAGTGTCTGCACAGCAATGTTCCCACTATTTAAGTTCCAACTTACGTATTACTGCGAAATTCAGTATGTACTCGTAGAATTATCACCTTGTCAACAACAGTGGCTCTAACCCGCTTGGTCAACGATACGAACTGAGTTTGAATGACAGTCGCGAGTATAACCTAACCTAACCCACTTGGTCAGCGATATGAACTGATCTTGAATAACAGTTGCGAGTATAACCTAACCAAACCCGCTTGGTCAGCGATACGAACTGAGCTTGAATGACAGTCGCGAGTATAACATAACCTAACCCGCTTGGTCAGCAATACGAACTGAGCTTGGATGACAGTCGCGAGTATAGCCTAACCTAACCCTCTTGGTCAGCGATACGAACTGAGCTGGAATGCCAGTCGCGAGTGTAACCTAACTTAACCCGCTTGGTCAGCAATACGAACTGAGCTTGAATGACCGTCGCGAGTATAACCTAACCTAACCTGCTTGGTCAGCGATACGAACTGAGCTTCAATGACGCTCGCGAGTATAACCTAACCAAATCCACTTGGTCAGTGATACGAACTGAGCTTGAATGACAGTCGCGAGTATAACCTAACCTATCCCACTTGGTCAGTGATACGAACTGAGCTTGAATGACAGTTGCAAGTATATCCTAACCTAACCCGCTTAGTCAGCGATACGAACTGAGCTTGAATGACAGTCGTGAGTATAGCCTAACCTAACCTGCTTGGTCAGTGATACGAACTGGGCTGGAATGACAGTCACGAGTATAACCTAACGTAACCCACTTGGTCAGCGATACGAACTGAGCTGGAATGACATGCGCGAGTATGTCGTTTGTGCTGGTGCAACTCTTTGCCATAGTTCATCTACTGTAGTGGATGACAAGTACTGGCGTGGCATTCTCTCGATAGCCCATGACCCGACGTTTACAGCGTGTGAGAGATCTGTACAATGTGCTGGCATGGACAACATCTAACAGCTCTCTCGAAGTACAGAAGACCATGCCTTACCTTGTTGAAAGATGACTTCACATAGACCTCGAAGATAGCGTACAGCAACTGGCCTTCACATGTAAGAAATGTGATGTCTGCTGTCACATTGGCTGAAATATGAACCAGAGGTAAGAGTGACGTGTACCGAATGCATCACATCACTCTCAAGTGCTGAGCCTGGTATGACAATGGCGAATAGTCTCTGACAACTTTCGTTCTCCTTGGAGTCTCCACACATGGATACGTCCATAGTCATGCTATTTGCAGAACGTCCAAAAAATGACGTGGCACTCCTGTGTCCAGTGTTTTTGGGTGCATCAGTGTTGGTGCACCTCTCTTTCTCTGCTGCTGCATAAAAGGAAATCACAATGGTCGTCGTACTGACAATCCGTGGTGCTATCGACGTAGTTGCACTGCCCTACTCTGTCTCCTGTTTCTCTAAGTAGTACTGTTTGTTTTCGTGCTATCTGAATGTATAACTCATCCCAAAGGTTTTTCATTGGGTTCAGCCCGGGAGTCTGGGAAAACCAGTCTATTTAAGGAATGTTATTGTCCACAAACCATTGCCTCACAGGTTCTGCTATACTACAGGGTGCATTGTAATGCCGAAACAAGCAGTCCTCGTCTCCGAACTACCGTATGTAGAACGCGATGCCCTAAAATGCATTCGTATCCTTCCGCATTTTGCGTTTTCTTACGCGTAGTAAGGGCACCACATACTAACCACGAAAAATACCCGCATACAGTAACACCATCTCCTCCATATTTGACTGTTGCCCCTATATATATATAAATATGACGTCACGTGAAGTTCTGCAGGTAGCCGCCATTAGATTTCCACAGGGTATAGCGTGATTCTCCACTCCAAGTCACTCCTGCCAGTCATTCACTGTCCAGTGGTGTCGCTATTTACACCATCTCAAGTGTACAGCAGCACTGAGTATCGAAATGTGTGGCTTATGAGGAACTGTTCAACTTTTGAGTCCCATTCTTGTTAACTTTCTACGCAACGTCATTGCCCTACATGGACTGTTAGTAGCACTTTGAAAGCACAAATGATTACTTCCGCAAATCTCGTACGTTTTTTCACAGTCACCTTCCGAAATGATCGACGGTCTCTGTCCGTCAGGAAATGATGTGTGCCTGGTCTTGCTTTATCTGTGGTTGTTCCTTCGCATTTTCGCTTCACAGTCACATCACTAACAGTCTACTTGGGCAGCTTTAGAAGGGGTGAAACGTCCCTGATGGATTTCTCACTCATCTGACATCCAATGAGTAGTCCACGATCCAAGTCGCCGAGCTCTGCTGACCGAGGCATATTGCTGTTACTGCTTCTTTACTGAGTACAACATTCCTCGCCTTCTTCTATACAAGCGGGTGGGCCTCCCGTGGCACTAGTGCTTAATTTCGTATTACATAGGAGTGTCCGGACACTTTTGACAAGGTAATGTATGTCTCTCCTTTCTGGGGCTAGTTGTTTGCGGACTTTGAGATATTTTCTCCACTGAATCTATCAATTTCCATATTTACTTTAGTCGTAGGATCTCAACCAATCCAAGCAGAATTATCGTGGAACGATAATAGGTTGTCTCGACAGAACTACGACACGTACCGTTTTCTGAAGCATAACACGGTCTCGGTCTTCTCACAAACAACACAACTAAGTAATTTTTTCCTGACATACAGCCTGTAGTTCGCATTATTCCTACGTACCTCTTTTGTGCCATTTCGCTGAAATCCTAATCTTCCATATACATTCATGATGTACACTTGATCCCGTTTTGAGATTTGGCGCGTACCAACTTCATGGAGGTGCAGTTTTAATGGTCATCAGTGTATATCGTCGTATGTTCACCCTAGCCACAATTAATAAATGTGTATGTAAGTAAAGATAAACTTGTACACTACTGGCCATTAAAATTGCTACACCACGAAGATGACGTGCTACAGACGCGAAATTTAACTGACAGGAAGAAGATGCTGTGATATGCAAATGATTAGCTTTTCAGAGCATTCGCACAAGCTTGGCGCCGCTGGCGACACCTACAACGTGCTGACATGAGGAAAGTTTCCAACCGACTTCTCATACACAAACAGCAGTTGACCGGCGTTGCCTGGTGAAACGTTGTTGTGATGTCTCGTGTATGGAGGAGAAATGCGTACCATCATGTTTCCGACTTAGATAAAGGTCGGATTGTAGCCTATCGCGATTGCGGTTTATCGTATCGCGACATTGCTGCTCGCGTTGGTCGAGATCCAATGACTGTTAGAAGAATATGGAATCGGTGGGTTCAGGAGGGTAATACGGAACGACATGATGGATCCCAACGGCCTCGTATCACTAGCAGTCGAGATGACAGCCATCTTATCTGCGTGACTGTAACGGATCGTGCAGCCACGTCTCGATCCCTGAGGCAACAGATGGGGATGTTTGCAAGACAATAACCATCTGCACGAACAGTTAGACGACTTTTGCAGCAGCATGGACTATTAGCTCGGATACTATGGCTGCGGTTACCCTTGACGCTGCATCATAGACAGGAACGCCTACGATGGTGTACTCAACGACGAACCTGGGTGCACGAATGACAAAACGTCATTTTTTCGGATGAGTCCAGGTTCTGTCTACAGCATCATGGTGATCCTATCCGTGTTTGGCGACTTCGCACATTGGAATCGTGTATTCGTCATCGCCATACTGGCATATCACCTGGCGTAATGGTATGGGGTGCCATTGGTTACACTTACACGTCTCGGTCACCTCTTGTTCACATTGACGGCACTTTGAACAGTGGACGTTACATTTCAGATGTGTTAAGACCCGTGGCTCTACCCTTCATTCGATCCCTGCGAAACCCTACATTTCAGCAGGATAATGCACGACCGCATGTTGCAGGTCCTGTACGGGCCTTTCTGGATACAGAAAATGTTCGACTGCTGCCGTGGCCAGCACATTCTCCAGATCTCTCACCAACTGATAACGGTTGGTCAATGGTGGCAGAGCAACTAGCTTGTCACAATACGCCAGTCACTACTCTTGATGAACTGTGGTATCGTGTTGAAGCTGCATGGGCAGCTGTACCTGTACACGCCATCCAAGCTCTGTTTAACTCAATGCCCAGGCGTATCAAGGCCGTTATTACGGCCAGAGGTGTTTGTTCTGGGTACTGATTTCTCAGGATCTATGCAGCCAAACTGCGCGAAAATGTAATCACATGTCAGTTCTAGTATAATATATTTGTCCAATGAATACCCGTTTATCATCTGCATTTCTTCTTGCTGTAGCGATTTTAATGGCCAGTAGTGTATTTCACTAAGCAACTAGCGGGTGGTTATAATTAAAGTACAGCTACCGACGGGGTCTAGTGTGGGCTTTAACTATCGTAGGACAGGAAAAGTCGGTAGATATTCTAATGCGTTAAATTGCAACCGATTTACGCCGGAAAAAACCGGTTCCAGTTGCGCCCACCAGGTGCCAATCTGCCCCTGAACGACATTTCGTCAACGTCTCCGGTATTGATAATTAACACATTGCGTAAGCAGTCATTAATAATAAATCTGTATTATCGCTTGTTTGACCTTTTCTGCCCATGTCTCGTTGCTAATCCATTACACATACAAACATTTCTGTATGTATTTCTTGCATTCACAGCGTCAGATTTGCACTTGGTGACCAAAACTGGAAGCAATTTTTTTCCGGCATAAATCTGTTCCGCATGAACATACCTACGAAGCTTCGCTGCCATCTGTCAGTAGTTTCACTTTAATTTAAGTCACCGAGTATTTATCTTCATAAAAATACGCCACCACTCTCATTTCATTGTGTGTGACCGTGTATTAGCGTATCGCTGCATTTTCCATTGTGCACCAGGTAACTCGGTTTCGGTCAGTCTCAATGATATGTAAAATGTAGAATGATGTGGCTCGAGTCGCATTATCTGCTTCACTGCAGAAAATAAATAGTAGGAAAATGTTTTTCACTGTGTAACATTATATGATTCAAGTAGAATACTTAGATATCTGATATCACCGGTGTGGCATTTAGCGTATGCATATTCACTACAAACCTAAAACATTCACACATAATTTTAAAACTAGGCCAGCCAAAAACAGCGGATAGGGTAATTACTTCACAATAAGATTGATAAATAGGACACTTCATTTTTAATAGAAAGCAAACAGCGTTTAAGGTCCTCATGTTAGCTAATATAAAGAGGTGGTTGCATGAGCTTGTGTAGAACATTGAAAGGTAACTGTGTGGTCACGTATCTTGTCAAGCGCTGAGTGATTGACAAGTGAGTGATAGTGTGGCGTAAGTTAGAAAACATTCCTTGTATCGGAGTTATTCTTTGCCACTGGACAACAAATAGTGTTTAGGTGGCTACATGGACCTTTATGGTAGCTAAATTTACGAAAGAATATCATGTGTTTGCATATCCTGTCGTATGCTGCCTGATTATTGAGCATGAGACAGTGCATCAAAAGTGTGAAAAATGTCTTCAAACCGATTAAATTTATTATTGTTTTTCGTAGTGTTCATACTGTTATATAGAGCGTTCCAAATATATTGACACGATTTCACAAGACAACATGTTCTACATGAACGATAGAAATTTGTAGTAAATCTAAATTTACGCTATAACGCAGTAGCATTTGGTGTTTTGTTTTCTCTGTTTCAACACACGCATTCAGTTCCTAGTGTGCGGCGTGATATCCGTAGAGAATAGGCAAAGCCAATACTATCGCCCAAAGCATTCGATGATGGCACGAGCAGTTTCAAGAAACTCGTTGTTTATGTAGAGGGAAATTCAAAATCGTCCGCGTGTGCTCGTATAAGACGTAGAGAGCATTCAACATGATTTTGCACGTAGTCCCACGTTAGTCTATTACTCGTACCATCCGACAGTTAGCCATCGCTCAAGTGTGTGTCTGGCGCTTTTTAAGGTAACATTTGTGTTTGAACCGTCATGTATTCAGTTGCTACATGCCCTTCGTGGTTGTGATAAGCAACATCTGACAAGCTTTTGTGAACTCATTTTGGTTTTTTAGATGGAAGAAAGCAATTTTCTTTCGCATTTACATTCAGTGAGTCGAAAAGCGTAGTGCCACAAAGTAAGAAAATTGAGTGCCGAGCAGTCATACACTAATAACCGAAAATATTATAACCATTTCCCACTGCAAAGCCGGCCGCGGTGGTCTAGCGGTTCAGGCGCTCAGTCCGGAACCGCGCGACTGCTACGGTCGCGGGTTCGAATCCTGCCTCAGGCATGGATGTGTGTGATGTCCTTACGTTAGTTAGGTTTAAGTAGCTCTAAGTTCTAGGGGACTGATGACCACAGATGTTAAGTCCCATAGTGCTCAGAGCCATTTGAACCCAAGCCCACTGCAAAGCTGAATGTCGTCTAAAGGATTTGCGGGCACCTGATGTGGTAACAAAAGTGTGTAAGCGTAGCATACACGAACGGGGATCACGATAGCGAAGATATGGGCTGTAAATGGCGCAACTCTTTGAGATAAGCCCCTTTGACAAAGAGCGTATGAACGAGTATCTCGAAAACGACTAAGCTGCTCGCATGTTAACATGCTACTGTTGTTAGCATCTACGAAAAGTGATAGAAGGATAGTGCAACTACCACTAGGCGCTAAATGGTTGGACGTCTACGACTTCAACAGAATGTGTGTTCGGAGGCTTGTCTGCTCTGTAAACTTGGACAGATGGTGATCTGTGGTATCTCTGCCAAAAGAGCACAATGCTGGTGAACGCACAAGGGTTTCGTAGTGCACCGTTCAATGTACGTTGTTGAACTTGGAGCGCCGCAGCAGACCGCCCCTACGTGTTCACATGTTGACCCAACGAGATCGTCAATTAAGATTTCAGTGGGCACGGGACCATCGAGATTTGACAATCTATAACACTAGCTTTGTTGTACATCACTCTTCCCTAACAACCAGACATTAAGTCCTGTCCCGGGAAAAGCCACGTATAACACTAGCCTACAGTGACATAAGCTAATGTTACCCTCTGACAGGATTTTGGAATTTTGACCGCTTGTTTGTCTAACGGATAAGGGTATCGGACTGTAATTTTTAATATATTGCAATTATCAGAAAAAAACTAAACAGGCCTTAAACTTTGGGGTTCAATGAAAATAGGAAATTCTGTATACGAATGAAAAAAATGAACGGTCGCCAGCCCAATTCGGCACATGAATTTGGAAATATATGTTTACGAAAATTAAATATTAGGTATTGAAGTTACTTTCAATAATATTTCCCTTTGAATGGTACACAGGATACAGACGGACACAGAACACTCTGAGCTGTGTGTAGCAACAGTCACCAATACTGCACATACTAGTAATCATAGAAAGCAAAATCGTACCAAACTCACACCAATAAGAGCTACACTCAATATTGTTACTTGGATCATTACTGAAATGTTCCTGCAATAAGTGCAGAACTAAAATTGGCCAAGAGGGACTTCTGACTACACTGACATATAAATTCCACAATTAAAATAAATAATACCACAATCACATTGTTTATACTCCCATATATAGAAATATATCTGATTTCCTTAGTAGTAATAATAGCCCATTTATCTTTTCAATATGTGAAGAACGTGGTGGGGACCCATAAACTGATATTGTATCACTAGTCAAACTCTATGATTATTTCAGTAGCAAAATTCAATTTAATTCTTAGCTTCACTTTGTATTTTTACTTTTCAAGCCAAACTGTTCAACACTGAACTCAATTAACTTCAAATTTCCGTTCATGATAGTAATCAAAGCTAAATTAAGTTTCAAATGAGTGTAACGTATTTGCCTTTTTTTTCATCACCCGTGAATCAGGTGTTTTAGACAGTAACATTAACACATTCTGGCACTGAATTTTTACAAAAAGATTCTTTGCAATCAACTGAGATCACTTTAGCCACATTCTAATTAACTTCAACTCTTGCTAATCCTTGCAAAACATAAATAAATCATTAGTTCATTTCAAACAGGGTACTCGGTTTTCTGAAGATTTTGGAGAGGATCCTGAATAGGTTCATGATTAGGACAAAAGATATGGCTCCAAACACAGGTATATAGCACTTGCGTTATTATTAAAATCACTCACACAAATTAACTGGTCCATGCTTTGATACATATCTGTGTGCATGAAGTTGGTGGAGCAGTGGCGAAGTAGTGGTGGCAGGCGACGTGGCGGCTAACTGTACTCACAGCTCTTGATGTTTGAATGCTCTACACAATTTCTTCTTGGTGACGGATTTTTAAAGTGCTAGAGCCATTCCTTATTGCCGAGAGAACCATGCAACAGCCAAATCCACATCCGAGGAAAAATTCCTTGCAAAGCGGCTTCCAATTGCCTCCCTTAGCACCGTCGATATTTTCCGTGCAACGGCCAGCCACTGACTACGTATCGTTCCCACCAAGTAGCCGCCCTGTTCTACCGCCAGAACCACCTTTTACATTGCGCCAAGCCATTTCCGTTGCGGAGGGACTTCCCCACGTCTTTTACATACGAGTTACAAACACAAATGCCCTAAGCACGAACCAGCTTCCAACATATAAAGTTTTTCTTCTAAATATACACATATTATAAAATTTCATTATTTTAAACATCATTTACCTTTTTCCTTATATACATCACAATACTTTAAATTGCCACCGGACTGGTACCTACACGTTAGAGAAATTTTTTGAGTGTCCAATGCTAGGCACACTGAAGATTTCTGAAAGTTTGGTCAAAATATTCGTTCCAAAAGTAAAATGTACCTTAATATTGCTGTGGATGTACGTAAAAATGCTCGTAAAATCTTATGGTTGTTTTGCAATTAAGGCTTTGTAGTCCCTAATGTTGAATATTGAATCGATCTATTTGAAACAGCCTCTGCTGTTGATTATTAGCATTCAGTGGCTTGCATGGATCTTTTCTTGACATTTAAATTAAAGTTAAGGCAGGTACGAATACGCACAATAACAAAAGGAAGTCAACCTCTAATACCAACTGAATCGCTAACATACGGGTGTTTTACATCCTTGTCGTTGTATCCCGTGTCACAGTGTGTTAGAGCACGTTTGCTGTACACTGATCAGCCAGGACATTATGACCAGCGACACACTATCGACATAAATCCGTCCAGGCGATGGTGGCGTCACTTGACCAGGACTGCCAGTCAGACACGCCGACGGTGCATGTTGCATCAGTGAACTTGCTATACGTGTGTAGAGTGTGGTAGGCGGATGACCTGTCTGCGCTTCACCGAGGGCAGATTGTGATGCTATGGAGGTTTGCCACGAGCATTTCGGAAACTGCGCGACTTGTCGGGTGTTCAAGTAGTGCTGTGGTGAGTGTCTTCAACACGTGGCGAAATCGTGGTGAAACCCGTCCAGACGTCATGGGGTGGGGCGGCCACCCCTCATAACAGATGCGGGTCGTCGTAGGCTGGGCAGCTGACAAAACAAGACAGGGGACGAACAGATTATAATGCTGGGTAGAGTACAAGTGTGTCTGAACAAAAGTCCATTGAATACTCCTAACGATGGGCCTCCGCAGCCGACGACCCACGGATGTGCCATTGTTAACACCACGACATCGGCAACTACAACAGAAATGGGCTCGTGACGATCGGCGTTGAACGTTGGCTCAATGGCAAAGCGTTGCATGGTCTGATGAATCCCGACTTGACACCTGTAAAACGCAACGGAGAAAAGATGGCGGCGGTTCCATTATGCTCTGGGGAACATTCACGTGACAGCCGTGGGTCCAGTGGAGCTAGCGTAAGGCACCGTGACGGCTAACGAGTGTTGTACACTGGCAGTGGCATTTTCCAACATGATACTGCGCCATGTCACAAGGCCAGCTGTGTGATGGTGCTGTGGTTCGAGAACACAGCGGCGAGTTTCATGTGCTGCCCCCATGCTCCCAAGCTCTCCAGATATGAACCCGATCGAACATACAGGGCTATTACAAATGATTGTAGCGATTTCATAAATTCACTGTAGCTCCATTCATTGACATACGGCCACGACACACTACAGATACGTAGAAAGCCGCACTTCGGGTTTCTGCCGCCAGAGCGCTCGAGAGCGCAGTGAGACAAAATGGCGACAGGAGCCGAGAAAGCGTGTGTCGTGCTTGAAATGCACTCACATCAGTCAGTCATAACAGTGCAACGACACTTCAGGACGAAGTTCAACAAAGATCCACCAACTGCTAACTCCATTCGGCGATGGTATGCGCTGTTTAAAGCTTCTGGATGCCTCTGTAAGGGGAAATCAACGGGTCGGCCTGCAGTGAGCGAAGAAACGGTTGAACGCGTGCGGGCAAGTTTCACGCGTAGCCCGCGGAAGTCGACGAATAAAGCAAGCAGGGAGCTAAACGTACCACAGCCGACGGTTTGGAAAATCTTACGGAAAAGGCTAAAGCAGAAGCCTTACCGTTTACAATTGCTACAAGCCCTGACACCCGATGACAAAGTCAAACGCTTTGAATTTTCGGCGCGGTTGCAACAGCTCATGGAAGAGCATGCGTTCAGTGCGAAACTTGTTTTCAGTGATGAAGCAACATTTTTTCTTAATGGTGAAGTGAACAGACACAATGTGCGAATCTGGGCGGTAGAGAATCCTCACTCATTCGTGCAGCAAATTCGCAATTCACCAAAAGTTAACGTGTTTTGTGCAATCCCACGGTTTAAATTTTACGGCCCCTTTCTCTTCTGCGAAGAAAACGTTACAGGACACGTGTATCTGGACATGCTGGAAAATTGGCTCATGCCACAACTGGAGACCGACAGCGCCGACTTCATCTTTCAACAGGATGGTGCTCCACCGCACTTCCATCATGTTGTTCGGCATTTCTTAAACAGGAGATTGGAAAACCGATGGATCGGTCGTGGTGAAGATCATGATCATGTCATGGCCTCCACGCTCTCCCGACTTCACCCCATGCGATTTCTTTCCGTGGGGTTATGTGAAATATTCAGTGTTTATACCTCCTCTAACAAGAAACGTGCCAGAACTGCGAGCTCGCATCAACGATGCTTTCGAACTCATTGGTGGGGACATGCTGCGCCGAGTGTGGGAGGAACTTGATTATCGGCTTGATGTCTGCCGAATCACTAAAGGGGCACGTATCGAACATTTGTGAATGCCTAAAAAAACTTTTTGAGTTTTTGTATGTGTGTGCAAAGCATTGTGAAAATATCTCAAATAATAAAGTTGTTGTAGAACTGTGAAATCGCTTCAATCATTTGTAATAACCCTGTATCTGTGATGTGATTGTACATGGCGTCTGAGCTCACCGCCCCTCTCCTCATAATTTACGGAAATTAGGTGACTTGTGTGTGTAGACGTGGCGCCAACTACCTCCAGCGACCTACCGCAGCCTCATTCCTTCCATGCTACGACTCGTTGCGGCTATTATCCGTTCCAAAGATGGACATACCGGCTATTAGGTAGGTGGTTGTAATGTTCTGGCTGATCAATGTATTTAAACAAATGGAAAGTGTTTCACTACGAGGCATCATCCCGATATTTACTAAACTTTGTGAAGATTCAGTCACATAAGCTCAAGGAATGTCAACCAGCGCCGTGTCACCCTCTGCCATGAGGCGTCAGGAAGACACGAATGGAAGGACATGCGGTCAGCAAACCGCTCTCCCTGCCGTTGTGTAGATTTTCCAGACTTTGGAGAGTTACTCCTCAATCAAGTAGCCCCTCAACTGCCATAGCAAGGCTGCTTGCGCCCCATGCCGTTTCTCATACCAATGAACAATCCTTGGCAGACCAGGAATCGAATTCAAGGCCTCTATACGGCAGCCATTTACGCTGACGACCCAGATACGGAGGCAGACATCATTTAATCATGCAACCAGTATTTAATTATTAAACGCTCATTCCATTCGGAAATGATGTATATCAAGAACACCAGTATGAAGTGCTACACCCCAAGGGCACCATTGACTATTGTAATGGTGCAGTATGGAAGCAAACAACTGTTGAGTAAGTTCATAAAGATTGCTAGCTGGAGGCTTGTCGTGTATTTTTTTCCATAGCATCCGATACATGCTCTCTGAGCGACAAATCAGGTTGCCCAGCAGGCTAGTTAAGGATCCTTACAATCGTCAAGGCGCGTGTGATGTAATCTAAAGTGTGGAGTCTTGCATTATCCTGCTGGAATATGTCATTTGGTACTTAAGTCGTGAGGGATATGACAACAGGCTTTGCCGTTAATGTCGTATACAGGTGAGCATTCAGCCTCCTTTCACTAATTGTCGAATAAGTTCTATTGTCGTTGTCAGTAGCCCCCCAAACCATGATTTCTGTGGCCTTTCATCAGTACGTCTAGAGACACATAGGCGTCGATCTGTACGCCACAAATAGAAGCGAGAATCGTGCTGAATGTGGTGTCACCGCCAGACACCACACTTGCTAGGTGGTAGTTTTAAATCGGTCGCGGTCCATTAGTACATGTCGGACCCGCGTGTCGCCACTGTGTGATCGCAGACCGAGCGCCACAACAAGGCAGGTCTCGAGAGACGGACTAGCACTCGCCCCAGTTGTACGGACGACGTAGCTAGCGACTACACTGACGAAGTCTCGCTCATTTGCCGAGCATATAGTTAGAATAGCCTTCAGCTAAGTCAATGGCTACGACCTAGCAAGGCGCCATTAGTAACATTGCATGTATCTAAAGAGTCTCACTTGTATCGCCACAATCTCCAGATGTACCAAAAGGATGGATTAAAGTTAAGTATTCCAGCAGCTACGTACTATTCTTTATAGCATTCATTACGTATCCTGTTTCAGACCTCACGCCATCCTGATTTAACTTAGCGCGTGCCTTTCGGCTTCCTCTCATTGTGTCTAGGCTGTCTTGTCTAGACACAACACTGAACGTCACAGAATTTCAGCCAGGGTACCACTTGACTCTGGCTACGATCTTCTCGTGGTGTAACACTTCTGGACGGCTCACGCTGTTGTCCTTGATCTACCTCGTCACCACTCCCTCTGCAGTCGTTGTACTACAGCCAAATGTCTGTGCAGTCTATCGGTAAGATGCTCCCATGTCGATCATGCAAATACCTAACTCTTTCTCAAAGTCCTAAAGAGAGCTATAAGTTGCAGATGCATACCTACATATAAATCTACAGGGATGCTCTGAATATCATGGATGTCGTCAGGCCATGCTGTGTTGCGATCTCCACCTGAGGTTCCAATGACATTACTCTTATCTTCTTCCGTAGTAATCCATTTTTCTGTACTGAAAATACCGAAATTACCCTCGCATAAGAATTAATTTTTAACCAACGTTTCCCACAGACGTGTAGTAGCTACAGCATTAATTTGGTAAAGGCCGGGCAGAATGTTCATATGGTAACATTTCCGTCGATGTATATTCGCTATGCTTCTTGTTATTTCTTGCAACTCGAAGATTCGTTAGCTAAAGGATCTGAATGTGTAAAAGACGTCTTAACACTTACGGTGTTGGTCTTGTACGCAGCTGCCATGATCTGTGGACTGACTAAAATACCGAGTCTATGGAAGTCACACCTCGTGTTTGCAAAAAAGTAGTTGGAATTTCAATTTTTTTTTTTTTTTTGATTTAGTGAACTTTCTACTTTAAATATAGATATTTTGGAATTGCTGGTGTTTACCTTAACAATACCAAAGTCCTTCACATAACGCATACTACCAAGGAGAGGAGGTATTTTATGCCCACAACAAAAAATTTAAAGAACCCAGATTTCGCTAATTATTGTTAACTTTTATTAAAAACGCCTATTTAAAATATGCGCAGATATTTAAGTAGGGTCCAGAAGCTGAAAATATCTTATAGCACAATTCTAATAGTACCATCGCAGTTTCCGTTAATGTGTACAAACGGAGGAGGGATACTTTATGACCGCTACAAAAAATTTCAGAAAATACGAATTTCGTTTATTACTAGAACATACGTTTCAGAGATATATGGATGTGTAAGAAGGATCCTGAACTTGAAAATATTGCTGTGACACTGGTTGCGAAAAGTCACATTTACTAGCAAGATTTAAATTTTTTGGTTACATTTTACTGAAAATTCAAAACAATTACGGAATCTGGGATCCAAAATCATTATTAAAGCAATAAATATTTTTTTCAGAATTTTAAAATGAAAAGCACATGACTAGATTACAGGATTACAGTATTTTCAAAAGGTGGGCATCAAGGAATCCGCATCCTGCCGCCCCCCCCCCCTTCCCCCCTCCCGTGCCCACGATACCGCAAAGGTTAAATCTCAATCCACGAATGAAACTTCAATTCAATGGTAATTATCGCAGAAAAATTAAAAGAAGTACTGGTAGTCGGATACGTACACCGGCAGACAAACAAGTGATCTTTCTGTTTATTTTACAACCAAATGAAATCTTAAGAAACACACAAAGCACAAGAACAAAGCAAAATTTTTTGCTTGTATTGGGTACAGTGTGATACAAGCTGAAACATGGACAGATACATACTCCAACGTTGCACTCACTGGAATCATATACTCTATTGATTTCCTTATCTACCTGAAGGAGAACCTTCATAACAACACAATCTGCGAAAATAATACTATAAAAGTGTAATCTGAATCCGTCAAATATTTCGTTCTCGTCATCTGTAGAATCGTCAAGGACTTTGTAAATCATTTGCTCCAGATGTTTGTCCTTTTTACTACACATTTTGAATACAAAATCGACACAGAAACACACAAAATGCACGAAACAAACAGAACTTGAATATCAGCTAACCGTAAGAAACAAGAGACGATAACAAATGAGAATTTTTCCAGTGATACGGCTACTAACTGGCAGACGTTTGCAGGAGGGGTAAATATACGTATGACACCAGGGAAAAATCATCATAACTGGCGTGACGTAATATGAAGTCCGCGGCACATTCCCGCTTCCCGAATCCGCAAATATATTACGTGAGCCGCACGCTAAAAGTTAGTGACACACGGGTCAAAGCAAGCAGTGACAGCACGCGCGTGGATGGGGCGCTGCAAACCCACGACGCTGAGGAACCTTGAGGAATGCCTATCGAACTGGTGGCAAGAGCCGCGTTGAAAATTGACAAAGATTCGAAGTGACGACTTCCCGGAGAAGGAATTAAGAAAGCAGATGCCTTCCATTAGCCAAATGGAACCTGTCATTCCAGTTCATTAAATTATCCACTAATCATATTTCCGCCGTTTCCTTGACCACCTAATCTCGAAAAGAGTAATCTACTCCAGTATCTGTAAGTTGACATGATCCGCTGAAACGAATAACCACGCACTATCGTTTTAAAATTTGTAAATTTTGTCATTTATTTTGAGAAACACGATATTTCCATTTGGTTTACCTATGGAAGCATTTAGCATTTGTTATTCCCCTAATCTTCATAAACGTAAAAGTAGTGTAATGTTATTTTTGACCTCCCTTCCTCCGGCGGTGAGGTTTTCTTTTTGCTCATTACTCACTTACCTCAGTAACCCCATGAATCCACCACATGGTCAATAACGAGGACCAATATAACCTGTTCAGGAAAAGCTGTAAAAACTAACTATATGGGGTGTGTCACTGACTTATCCTCTTTAATGTGTTAATCTGCTGTGTGCTTGTTTAGGTTCAACAAATGAAGTAATGTCAATTGTACTGTATTTTCATGCGGAAAAGTCATATATACTTGTATTGCAATCAAGCCGTACTAGGCAACAAATATCCTTTTTGGACGTACTGTTCTTCATATAAATGATAATATTGCTGTATTTCTTTCACTACTCGTTTCATTCAAACTACACACCCTCATTAATTAGAAACCACAACAAAAGTTAAACTACTAACAATATAATGTTCACGTAGTAATCAATGACTAGAATTTCTCCTCAAAATATTACACAGTTCCTTATTTCACACCGAGCTAGTGTATATAAAGCTGTCTTCAGACGGGAGATGAAAGCGAATATGGATGTGGAGGTAGTCTAGGTATGTGACGTCAGAAGGTGAATTTCACATTGCGGGGCATTCCAATATGCGTCAGGCAGAAACACAAATGGTTCAAATGGCTGTGAGCACTATGGGACTCAACATGTTAGGTCATCAGTCCCCTAGAACTTAGAACTACTTAAGGGGCTCCGGAACGCCCTATACTTGCAATGTTAAAATAACGCTTATAAATTACATCTTTCCTCACAAAGTATTTGAGGTAGGAAGTTGAACTTTTTACAGATTATTTATTGGAATATGGGCTACAACTTAACACAGGGATTTTACAAAATTTTAGTTCAGTTATTAAAGATGATTTTTTTTCAATTGTAATGAAAATTCACAACATTTTTTTGCAATTTTTTATTTATATATTCAAAAATATACAGTTTTTTGGAAAAAGGCTGTGTTAAATTATGTAGAAGGTACTGTGTAACATTTACTGAAAGTTTGAAACAAATGTTTGGAAGATCCTTAGAAAACATGTAATTAGTATAAGAAAATAAAAGTTTTGGGAATCGAGCGACAAAGATTGGATTAACTTTTTAGTGCATTCCAGGTCCATAGGATGGATTATCTTCATCCTCTGCAAACTCCTCCTCCAGCTTCCTCTTGTTCCTCCTCCTGTTTACTCTTGCTTGTATTTCTAGACTCTTTACAGCCCTGTCTGCAGCCCGAAGGCGTTCCTTGTCTAAAGCAAGCATCGCTCGTTGTTGTGTTAGTAGATTTTGCTACCATTTTCTTCAGTTGCAACACTGTTCCAAAAGGTGGTCATGTATGAACACTTATCACATTTCAGTTGTATTTCACTAGCAAGTCCTACGTGATTTATTATGGAGAGTTCCAGACCAACTTCACTACAATGAATACATCTTACACAGTTTGAAAAAATTCCTTTGAGAACCGACATATCAAATATTTCATTCACATCCGATTCGCCCATAAAACATTCATAGTTTCACTCATTGAACCAAGCTTCTTCTGTGAAGTATTTTCTTTCCCACTTTGACTGCTATGGGCAGGTGTACTTGAGAGGTTAGGTTCACTCACTTGGTTATCGTCTTTATTGTTTACAGTAATAACACATACCTTAGGCTTTCCAACATTTCTCCTTTTCTTAAAAGCCTTCAGAGGAATTCTAATAACTTTACTTTTACTCATTATTATACTTCAACAAAACAGAGACTCAAGAAACAGAATTAATTACGAATATTTTCGAGATAACGACAGAGTAAATAAACATGAAACAATCGACAATCACACCAGCGATATATATTGAACCATCACAGGTTAGCCACAACACATACTTTATCTCACATCACTAAAATGTACCTGATGAACATGGACGTTACTAATAACACCATTTGACAGCAGTTTAACAGCGCCACAGTGGGTCACGCCCATGTAGAACACATTTCAAAAAAAATTTAAAAATAGTTGTAGTTTTCGGAATTGAATAAATTATATATCTATTAAAAGGTAATAGTCTTCAGATTCAGAAAACGCAAAAAAGTAAAAATTGAACTTTTCATGATTTTGAGCCTTTCCGGAGCCCCTTAAACCTAACTAAACTAAGGACATCACACACATCCATGCCCGAGGCAGGATTCGAACCTGCGACCGTAGCAGTCCCGCGGTTCCGGACTGTAGCGCCTAGAACCGCACGGCCACCGCGGCCGGCGGCAGAAACACACACGTCGAATTTTTCCTTCAGGGAGATGAACGTGGTCAATGAGGTGCGTTATCACTTTACATCTCATGCAGAATTTGTGAAACGCCGTACTGGATTACGTCGTTTGCAGTTCAAACCTTATTCCGTACATCTTGTATGTTGTTCTACGACATAGCAAGTAAACTTGCGTACATTTTAACTGACGGGTTACTCTCGTAGCCGTCGTACTAAGATCTGAAGACGGCTCAATGAAACTGGAACTGGTCATAATTTTACAAATATATGCAGTCTGGACAGACAATAAAATTTCGCAATTTTAGTGTTCGAATATCCGCAATGCGTATGCTACGTTGTTAGTATTAGCCCCGAATGGCAGTGAAGCAGGCGGCAGTTCGGGCTCACCAGTATCATGTGCCAGTTGTGTTTGTGGTTGTTGTTTGCCTCACATGCTCCCTTGAAGAGTGTGTGTGTGTGTGTGTGTGTGTGTGTGTGTGTGTGTGCGCGCGCTCGCATGAATGCTTTTTACCGAGTTCTCCTGAATAAACTAGTTAATACTGTTCAGATCTGCTCAAATGTGGTACAGTTACAAATGGTTAGTTAATAAAAATACTGGCAGAAGTATTTTCTTAATTTTCAACGGCGAACGGAACCCTGGTTTTATACAGTAACTGCCTGGTATGTATCATGTTTTTCATGAAATGTCTCCACAGAATGGAAAGAATGCCACTGGACTGTCTTTTGTCGTTAGCTGACTAGCTTTCTTCCGGCAGTTAGACAGCTTCTGACAATGAATATGCTGAATAGTTTAGGAAGTTTGAGTCGTAACTCAAAAATGAAGCGCCTTATTTTTCTTGCTTTTACCTCTTTCAGTTACCCAGGACGGGGCTGGCTGTCAGAGGATAAAACTGCTCTACAGACAGTAGTTTTAAATCCTTACGAAATCATTAGTTGCGTGAAACAGATGAGAAAAAATCAACTTTAAAAAATATACACAATCAGTGAAAACTTAATGATTTAAAAAATTAAATCCCTCGGAATTCTTTTCGATGTTGTATTGGAAACCATCGCTGAAACATACTGCTACAGAGTTAGTCGTATCGGCTAGTTAGTATGCTGCCACCTGTCGAAAAGATCACGCGTGTTTTGGTAGTACCGGCGATTACTTGCTTCGTAAAAACGGGACAGAGGATTTACTTTAAATTTTGCTGTAAGAATGGAATAAACTGCAAAAAAGTTTTAGAAATATTAAATGTTGCTTTTGGCGAGTCTGCTGTAAATAAAACAAGTGTTTACGAGTGCTATAAGCATATCAAAGAAGGTCGTGATGTTTAAGATGACGAGCGCTCTCGACGACCCATCATCTCGTCAACCGAAAAATTCGAAGAAAAAGTGAAAGATATTATTATGAACGATCGTCGAATTACAGAAGTCGCTGATGGTGCTGGCATATCAACTGGGTCATATCATGAAATGTTTCTGACATTTTAGGTATGAAATGTGTGACAGCAAAATTTGCTCCAACAAGAACAACGACGGATTCTCAGTAATCACTGGATGAAGTCAAAGACGATGCAGAGCTACTGAAATGTGTCTTAACAGGCGATGAAAATTGGATTTGCGTGTATGACGTCTAAATTAATACTCAGCCGTCCCAGTGTAACCATTCTGGATCGAAAAAAGTTCGACATGTGTGGTCAATTGTGAAAGTTATGTTCCTGCGTTCTTCAGTTTTAATGGTAAAGTGCAATATGAGTTTTTGCCACACGTTCGGACGTTCGATAAGAAATACCGCTTACGTGTTCACCGCCGTTTGTGTTAAGCAACCCGAAAAAAAAATATGTTTGTGGCGGAACAAATCATAGCTTTCACATTAATATAATACATTTGTTGATACTTCGTTGCTTTTTCATCAAGTTTCGGCCAAAAATAATACCGTAATGGTTCCCCAGCCTCCATGTTCCTCAGATATGGCCGCGTGTGACATTTTCCCCTTCCCATTGTTGTTGTTGTGGTCTTCAGTCCTGAGACTGGTTTGATGCAGCTCTCCATGCTACTCTATCCTGTGCAAGATTCTTCATCTCCCAGTACCTACTGCAACCTACATCCTTCTGAATCTGCTTAGTGTATTCATCTCTTGGTGTCCCTCTACGATTTTTACCCTCCACGCTGCCCTCCAATGCTAAATTTGTGATCAATTGATGCCTCAAAACATGTCCTACCAACCGATCCCTTCTTCTAGTCAAGTTGTGCCACAAACTTCTCTTCTCCCCAATCCTATTCAATACTTCCGCATTAGTTATGTGATCTACCCATCTAATCTTCAGCATTCTTCTGTAGCACCACATTTCGAAAGCTTCTATTCTCTTCTTGTCCAAACTGGTTATCGTCCATGTTTCACTTCCATACATGGCTACACTCCATACAAATACTTTCAGAAACGACTTCCTGACACTTAAATCTATACTCGATGTTAATAAATTTCTCTTCTTCAGAAACCATTTCCTTGCCATTGCCGATCTACATTTTGTATCCTCTCTACTTCGACCATCATCAGTTATTTTACTCCCTAAATAGCAAACCTCCTTTACTACTTTAAGTGTTTCATTTCCTAATCTAATCCCCTCAGCATCACCCGATTTACTTTGACTACATTCCATTATCCTCGTTTTGCTTTTGTTGATGTTCATCTTATATTCTCCTTTCAAGACACTGTCCATTCCGTTCAACTGCTCTTCCAAGTCCTTTGCTGTCTCTGACAGAATTACAATGTCATCGGCGAACCTCAAAGTTTTTACTTCTTCACCATGAATTTTAATACCTACTCCGAATTTTTCTTTTGTTTCCTTTACTGCTTGCTCAATATACAGATTGAATAACATCGGGGAGAAGCTACAACCCTGTCTCACTCCTTTCCCAACCACCGCTTCCCTTTCATGCCCCTCGACTCTTATAACTGCCATCTGGTTTCTGTACAAATTGTAAATAACCTTTCGCTCCCTGTATTTTACCCCTGCCACCTTCAGAATTTGAAAGAGAGTATTCCAGTTAACGTTGCCAAAAGCTTTTTCTAAGTCTACAAAAGCTAGAAACGTAGGTTTGCCTTTTCTTAATCTTTCTTCTAAGATAAGTCGTAAGGTTAGTATTGCCTCACGTGTTCCAACATTTCTACGGAATCCAAACTGATCTTCCCCGAGGTCCGCTTCTACCAGTTTTTCCATTCGTCTGTAAAGAATTCGTGTTAGTATTTTGCACCTGTGACTTATTAAACTGATAGTTCGGTAATTTTCACATCTGTCAACACCTGCTTTCTTTGGGATTGGAATTATCATATTCTTCTTGAAGTCTGTGGGTATTTCGCCTGTCTCGTACATCTTGCTCACCAGATGGTAGAGTTTTGTCATGACTGGCTCTCCCAAGGCCATTAGTAGTTCTAATGGAATGTTGTCTACTCCCGGGGCCTTGTTTCGACTCAGGTCTTTCAGTGCTCTGTCAAACTCTTCACGCAGTATCTTATGTCCCATTTCATCTTCATCTACATCCTCTTTCATTTCCATAATATTGTCCTCAAGTGCATCGCCCTTGTATAAACCCTCTATATACTCCTTCCACCTTTCTGCCTTCCCTACTTTGCTTAGAACCCATTCCCTTCCCATACTCATCCGTAAAGGGCCGTTGTTTTACAAGCAGGCTACTGTTTCGGGCGATCCAAACCATTTGCGAGCTCACTGTCCTACTTTTTCGTACGAACACAATAACTGCGTACTCACTGAGGTCCTAATAATAACAATATGTAGTGATTGGGCAAGAACCCAACCGACAATATTTCTGGCTCTAAAGGTTCGTTGTGTACTACTAAAATTTGGCCCAAGTAACATTCACATAACAATGATGTGGCTGTAGCATAATAGTTAGTGAAGCATAAGTTTATCAAAACACATTTGCAACCAAACTGATAAATAAAACTGAAATGAGGTTGTGTATCCTGAAGGAGAATGATGTAGTCTAATGGACAGGTTTAAACTCTACTTATAAATTTATTACAGTTAAAAAAAAAAAGAAAGAAGTTCGATAAGGTGGACATGCAAATCTAAATGGATTAATTATTATTTAATTATTTAAATAAATCTATCGACAGAGAAGAACAAAACAAGCAGAGCGGTATAGGGAAATTCCTAACTAATCTCACTGTTCGTAGTACATAAATCACAGTTCTAATAATTTGCAATGCACGGAAAACTTCCCCAAAAACGTCACTAAAGGATGAAAGTAATTCAGTCGCTGCTTTGAGTTCTGCTCCTCATTCGCGCAGTACTATCCCGTTCCATGCTTTCACATAGAAATCGCGGCAAGTGCGAAATATCGCTATAATGAGCAAATTTAACACACACGGAACGATGACCATCCAGTCTTACCAAACTTACCCACCAAGACATTTCAACAGAAGACTACGAGGACGCTCTGTTCGCTTATTCCAGAACTCAGGCACATGTCTAACAACTACAGTCAAGACTGCTACTTTTTCTGGCACACCTTATGGAAATAATTTGTATGATTTGTGTACGTTATAAATATAATTCTGACAAAACTTGAAAAATTTTAATTAGATAAATTATTACATCGCAATTCCTACTGCAGTGTCAACACACTGAAGCTAATTGACAGTGTGCATGTGGGCAAGTCTTTGTTTTTGCGCAGCTCAATTACATATTATTAATATTTGTTTAACAGTTTAGTTCTGGTGCATATCACATATCCATGCTTGTTCATCGTGTAGTGTAACTGAGGTTATGACCTATCTGTTGATGTCCTTTGTATACTGGTAACATACCTGCAAATTGTTTATTACTTTATTATAAATAAATAAACATTTAAGAAAAATTCGGAGTAGGTATTAAAATTCATGGAGAAGAAGTAAAAACTTTGAGGTTCGCCGATGACATTGTAATTCTGTCAGAGACAGCAAAGGACTTGGAAGAGCAGTTGAACGGAATGGACAGTGTCTTGAAAGGAGGATATAAGATGAACATCAACAAAAGCAAAACGAGGATAATGGAATGTAGTCAAATTAAATCGGGTGATGCTGAGGGGATTAGATGAGGAAATGAGACACTTAAGTAGTAAAGGAGTTTTGCTATTTAGGGAGTAAAATAACTGATGATGGTCGAAGTAGAGAGGATATAAAATGTAGACTGGCAATGGCAAGGAAATCGTTTCTGAAGAAGAGAAAGTTGTTAACATCGAGTATAGATTTAAGTGTCAGGAAGTTGTTTCTGAAAGTGTTTGTATGGAGTGTAGCCATGTATGGAAGTGAAACATGGACGATAACCAGTTTGGACAAGAAGAGAATAGAAGCTTTCGAAATGTGGTGCTACAGAAGTATGCTGAAGATAAGGTGAGTAGATCGCGTAACTAATGAGAAGGTATTGAATAGGATTGGGGAGAAGAGAAGTTTGTGGCACAACTTGACTAGAAGAAGGGATCGGTTGGTAGGACATGTTTTAAGGCATCAAGGGATCACAAATTTAGCATTGGAGGGCAGCGTGGAGGGTAAAAATCGTAGAGGGATACCAAGAGATGAATACACTAAGCAGATTCAGAAGGATGTAGGTTGCAGTAGGTACTGGGAGATGAAGAAGCTTGCACAGGATAGAGTAGCATGGAGAGCTGCATCAAACCAGTCTCAGGACTGAAGACCACAACAACAACAACTACTACTAGACACGACCTAGTACAAATGTAGTGAAAATTTTATTGAGTTCTAGGACTTCTGATTTCAATAATATCCATATATTCTCCCTAGCTCAACTGCAGGCAGTTTGGACTACTTTAGTGAATATTCAGCGAGTTCACTATAGCACTTTCAACCACTAGGCCCTCTTAACTTTCCTCCCCCCTCGTGTGGGACCTCTCCCTCTAGACGTGCTAGCCTTAGGCTTTTCCCACCTCTGCGCTCTGTCCGCACACCAGCCAGCCTTCAGCCGCCTCGTTCAGGCTGCACCGCCGTCCAATCCTCCTGACTCATCTTGCCCGGCCAGCAACAAGCCCGCTCTCTTCCTATTCAGCAAATTCACTCGTACTGTCATCGCTGAGAGTTAACCATCATCCCAAAGAAAGGTTCCAGAAGTGTTTTGTGGGTTGGAATAAGCGTAAAATATCTAACGGACTATGATAGTGGGCCGTGATTTCGTGGCCGACTCAGCAGGTTGTAGCAAAGCAACATGTAGAGACTTGGGAGCAACCGTCGAAGACGATGGAGGCTGACAGTGGCTGAATGGGTGTATAACAAGTGCATAATGGCACTTACTGTATGCAGGAATGTATGGCTTGTTCTGGTGATTGAGAGGTACTGCTCAGGCTATCGCAAAACGTACAGTATGGGATGCTCACCTATAAGAGTGCAGGCGAGTGAATTCTCCAACATTCTTAAATTAGTCCCAATCATCAACAGCCTGTATGCTGCGTATTGTGAACGTTGTTAAATCGCTGCACACAGAGCTGAGTTCACACTGCACTAACCGGAACACCGAGCGAGGTGGCGCAGTGGTTAGCACACTGGACTCCCATTCGGGAGGACGACGGTTCAATCCCGTCTCCAGCCATCCTGATTTAGGTTTACCGTTATTTCCCTAAATCGTTTCACGCAAATGCCGGGATGGTTCCTTTGAAAGGGCACGGCCGATTTCCTTCCCAATCCTTCCCTAACCCGAGCTTGCGCTCCGTCTCTAATGACCTCGTTGTCGACGGGACGTTAAACACTAACCACCACTACTAACCACCACTAACCGGAACTTGCTTCACTTCACTAGAGCTCAGCCTTATCACATAAATAACCAAATCATGCCGGATACGCAGATCTATACTGTAGTTGGAACAGATTAACCATCTAAAGACAGTAGTCTGCAGAACTTCACCACATCAAATCTAAGAGACTTGTGGCGACTCAAATCAAAATTGGCACTATGCAAGTTGCAGACATGCGATTTAAATGCGCCACTGCTGAGCACATGCAGACACTCAGAATATTAGTCTTAAGTCAGTGGCGCTAGGAATCTGACTGACTGACGTCCGAGACAGAGGGAGAGCCTCTAGCTGCCAGCGACACAGAATCATAATGTTTTCTTAGCGTTACACCATGCCACCTAGGCGGGTGCTGCACTCACTAATGTGCAGAGATGATTAAAATCGATCTGTCGCACTCACGATAGTACCAAACTAGCTACCATCGCTAGCATTCCAAAAAACTATAATCCTGGTATTTTTACACGCCTCATGTAATGGTGATGCTGGTAGTATACGAATATGACCGCTTTCACGACGGAGTTGATGAGTACTGCAATGGGGCCCAATGGAAGAACAGGAAGCAACTTACAGGTACCGAGAGAAGGATGGATGAGGGAGAGAAGGGAAGGATGGTGCAAGGTGGGACGTTGTTGATGAGGGCTGGAAGAAAGGGTAAACCTTGACACGGATTTCATCACCGTATAATGGCAGTTGGTTGAAATTTCAGTGGGAGAGAATGGATAACACATGGAGGTGCATGGAAGGTAAGAGAAAATAAAGTGGTGATTAGCAGATAGGAGAGTGGGTACCGGGACTGGTTGGATGTGTTGGATCCGAATGTTTGCCAAGTAGAGAAGAAGGGTGGGAAACTGATAAATTGCTCGCATCTCGTGGTCGTGCGGTAGCGTTCTCGCTTCCCACGCCCGGGTTCCCGGGTTCGATTCCCGGCGGGGTCAGGGATTTTCTCTGCCTCGTGATGGCTGGGTGTTGTGTGCTGTCCTTAGGTTAGTTAGGTTTAAGTAGTTCTAAGTTCTACGGGACTTATGACCACAGCAGTTGAGTCCCATAGTGCTCAGAGCCATTTGAACCAAACTGATAAATTGCTGTTGGTTGCGAATCGTGAAGATAGGTGGATGCAGAAGGGTAGGCGAAGTGCATATCTTTCTAGGATTCATAGAATTTAGGGAAGCGGGAGGTCCAGGCAGCATTGAAATAAGTTATAGGTGAATACAATGGGAGAAGGATGCAGATCCTAGGTGTGGTCTATTATTTCTTTTCGTACTTTAATTGCTTTCGACTTACGTGTTGGATGGTAAGGAGATGTGCTTTCCACGTTAGTTTTATGTCATGGATTAGGTCTATATACCTTATTGTATTAGGGGAATAAACAGATTGTTTGATGGAAAATTGGAAACTTGGATGGTGGAAACACGAAGTTGTGACGCCAAAGATGGTGTCTTGGGTTCTCTGTAAATTCGCCATTTGATCGGGAGACTGAAGGGATGTTAGTGGTAGGCATGAATGAGTTGGAGGGTGTGGATGGTAGCTAGGTTGGGTAAATGCTGCGAATATTTTGCACACGTCTACCACCGTGGAAAACTCCAAGGCGAATGTTTCATGTTTATTATTTACTTATTCTCGAAGATCATGATTTGCCCACAGCTGTATTGTCACTTTATTAAACAACCAGATTCGGCAAGAATCGGACCAGGTATAATGTGACATCATTAACCAGATGCATGTCAAATCATAATTATTAATAAGCATTATACCAAAAACCAACATGTTAAATACAGCTACAGAATAATACTGGATAGATACAGCACACAGTAGGTAATGTGGCATGCTAGTACTATCTTGGAAATTACTTTTACTGTTCACCATATATAAGATTCTCATATCTTCATTGATGTTGTCAAAGAATAGTAGTCTTGGTCTTTGAACAAATCTTCTTCCTTGAGTATGTTGTCTATATACTCCGTTATTTCTCTTTCTTCAGGAGCTTGAAGTGTGTATCCAGTATGACGAAGTCTCCCAGGTTTAATTTTGGATACAAAGTCTGGTTCTCCATATAGATCATATGCTTTTTTGTTTGTTACTACTTTCCATTCCACTGTGTTTTTCTCTTGGACCCAGTCAAATATCTCCCCACAAATTTCCTTTTAAAAACTTCTTAATTTTGCCTCTTCTGGTTTTGCTAATATCCATTCCCCAAACTTTATGGCAGAACGGGCACGATAAGAGTTTTTTATATCCGAATCTTTGAATTTCTTGAAACGAATTTGTTTTTTCATATGCCCAGTGACGCAAATCTATTGTTATGAAAATGAAACGATTGCTTTGTATTCCTTTTAGTTGCTGTGGTAATTAAATGGTTACCATTGTACTCGAGATTACACTACATTGCTACTGCAACAACACTTGAATCTTTATCCAGTAAACGTCGTTACTTGGTGAATGTCTGTACATGTACACAATTTTAAGAGTTAAGTACAAAAGTTTTCAGTCATACAGATAAATTTTTAATTTTTTAATTATATAAATTATCGTGCAGAAAGACGTGGAGACGTATAATGTAAAAAAGTTCGCCGTGTTTTAACCAGTAGTAAGATCTAAAGACTTACCTGTCTAAATTAAAGACTGATGTCATTCCCCAAATAGATCGTCACTATAGGATCTTATAGTTAACCGAAGGAATTTGGAAATTTCAATGTACCAAAATGAAATAGCTGTTAAAAGAACATTCGACGAATATTTTCTTATCAGTAACTACATTATCTGCTTGGTTTATGGAAAGTTTTTGGAAGAGAAAAAAATTCACAGAAACGTTAGTGCCATCTATTTTTATCTATGCTGATGCCGAAAGAACATCAAAGAAACAGTTCTTAATTAATTCGGGGAATATATGTCGCGGCTTAGACGGCTAAAGCAGTTCCGTAATGTAATTCAGAATTACAGTCTCTGAACAGACAGAAAAGAGAGGCATTTCACATCGCATCTTGTACAGCTCTAAGCAGTACGCCCCTGATAAATGGCGAATACTTCGACAGGTTGTGGAAATTAATTTATTGTGCCGAGACAGTACTCCAAGAAATAGCACGTAATGCGACCTGGTTTCACTGGCGTGAGTGGGTCTAAAAAGTAGCCGTAAGTCAAAAACTTTTGTCGTAGGCCGCCTCCCACGCACTCCAGCGCGCCACGAGGTGTTTCAGCAGCGCCGGCCAAATCCAGTGCGAACCGTTGTTATTCCGGGCAGTGGGGCCCCGGTACACTTATCATACGCTAATGGCAGGAGGACGCGCCTCAAGTTTGCCGGGTTGCCGACAGAAGGCTGTTAAGGAGCGCGCGATGCTAATGCAGTTCTCGTGTAGCGCCCAGGTGGGCCTCCCTCCCTGCCCCACCACCGCTCCACTGGCGAGGCCTGGGGAAGGGGGAGTCGGCGCTCTAGGTCGGCTGGGGAGGGGAGGGGAGGGGAGGGACACCCGCAGCGCCGCGGATCACGGCAGGTGTCGAGTCGCGTCGCAGCCGACGCCGGCCCCAGTCACAGATGCAAATGACTGGCTTACATTATCTATTACGGCTCCACGGCGCGCCGCCGTCACCTGCATACGACATTGCGGCGGGAACGTCGGTGAGCATTGGAGCGACTCTAGAGGCCCTTTTACACAAGCGACTTTCTCGTCAAAATAAAGTTGTAGCACTTCGTTTCTAAAACGGATGCGAAACGGCTATCGTCCTCTCTCTGAAAAGTTATAGCTTAAATATAAAAATTAATCGGCGAACTAAATACAGTGTGGCCCAAAAAATTACATTGTCGGAGAAATGCAGCACCCTGAAGGACAAGGTCGTTTTACTGACGAATGTGGTGACAGGTAGTTTATCATTGTAGGAATATACGGTAAAATAATCAGACCAAATGAAACTCACATGCCACAGTAAACGGACTTCAAAGAGTCGCATCAGTACATAGCGTGCCCCTCTCTGGCGGCAGTGCAGCCGCCTATTATTGCTGCATCCTGCGACAGATTGTTACAAACATCTCGCGCCGTTTGTTGCAGTTCGAAAATGGTTCATGCAGACACCGAAGAACAGTTAAGTTCCCGTTTCACTAACCCATATGTGTTCAACTGGCGAGGTATCAGATGATCTTGCTGGTCAGAGCAGTTGTCGTAGACTACGAAGAGCATTTTGCACTGTCGTATGTGGATGTGCATTGTCCTGCTCAAAAAACACATCGCCTTCCTGTCCGGTAAACAGCAGTATAATGGGGAAATAACCTTTGCAATGGCTGCAGAAACACCAAACGTGGCTTTTTAGTTGTAGCATATGACCCAGGACACCTCAAAGCCTGGGGTGAGCCCTTTGTCCCATAGGCGAATGTACTGCGGTATATTCTGGTGACCAGGTCTACACCGTACACATGTACATCCAACACTCGCATACAGCACAACCTACTGTCATCACTGAAGACATCATAGCGCCATTCTACTCTCCAGTCTACTCCTTCACGACACCAGAGTAGATTTGCTTGCAGGCGTCATGATGTCGTGGTGTCAGTGACATCCCAGACAGATTAACACCTGTTCTTAGCCCTGCTTCAAGCAGACCCCAGTTGTCCTTGGTGACATAGCAGGTGCAAAATGTGCCTGTCTTTCTCCCTGGAATTACTTTCCTTCAGTCACTGATGATTTCAGAATGTGTTGATCTTAATATGTTTCTCCGTCATATGTACGTCGAGAACCTGGTCTATAGATGTAGGTATGTTCCACAGACCACTGACGAAAGTAGCGACACACCCCCATTACCTGATGCCTAACATGTGCAGCAATCCGCCGATACGTCCATCCAGTTTACTACAGATCCACAATGCGACTCCATTTAAATAGCGGAGGTTGTTCAACATGAGTACGTACTCATCGGCTTAGTTGTACCCTGGAATGAGTGTTTTGCAAACACTGCTTACCTCCAAGCTCAGCGCAGTTACTGCCTGGAGAATCAAAACACAGGGCCAGCAGACACTCTCCTGAGTGCCATCTGATGGATGGTGACGGTGACGAATGAACGATTACCATTACAGTAAGCACATTTAAGACCCAGTGCCACGGAAAACTATACTTGAGGGCGTTGTATTTTTTTCTTGCAATGTACATACACCGTTTAATTGTGCATAACTTCCAAATTAATTCAAGGGAACATCTAATTTTTGTAGTTTAACAGCTTCTTGTTCTGGCAGTCACCAGATAGACGTTGTTTTGTTTTTGAACGTGACATCACCACATGAGCATTGTTTTGTTTTGTTACCAGCTACGTGAGTAAACATGGCTGGGGCAAGGCTGAAGTTCGATGTAGGCAGTTTTGAATTGGCATGTTAAGCTCGAAACCATTAATGAGGTTCAACACCAATGACGAAATGAATTTCAAATAGAGCACACACATGTAACAAGAGAGCACCTCCGACATAAATATGAAGTCGAAGGAAGTGTTACAGATGTACACAAACAATGATTTCGACAGCCTGTAACAGCAACAAGTCCGGCGAACTCCTGTACTGTATTAGAATTCGCTCGCTGATAAAGAAAAGTCTGTGAGATAATGTGCTTTTGAAATCTGTGTGAGTCACTCGAAGTTTAAGTACTATATACCAAGATTGCTACACGCAATGAACAAGGACGACCCAGATCGTAGAATTCGTAGAATGGAGTACTGCGAGTGGTTTAATGGCATGGTGCAACAGTGAAGTGTTTTCAGAGATAACTGTGTCGTCTGATGAAGCTTAGTTTAAACTCAGTGGTAAAGGAAACCGCTACAGCTGCGTCTACTGGGCCACCTCAGATCTGCATGTCAATATGGACAAATCTGTTCATTTACTGGGACTGAATATGTGGTTAGTATTGGGGCAAGGGGGACACGACACCAAAGTACAGTTACACAAGATGGCAGCGATAACATCATCCAAGATGGAGGCGATTACGTCATCCAAGATGGCGGCGATGATGTCATCTACTGACGTCATCTGAGATGGTGGCTTTTGGCAGGAACATTGAATTTTGTCAGGAAGATAGGACAGTTGGGCTACCTCCACTAACCTAAGTCACCTGACTGCCACCTCCTCCTATGAACCTGGCGGGAAGTTTGACTTTTGGCGGGAAGATAGGTCAATTGCACTACCTCCACTAACCTAACCCCCTCCCCAGAAAATGGAGGGAAAGAAAAGGCACTTGGACAACCTCCACTAACCTAAGTCACCCAACTGCCACCTCTTCCTAGGGATTGGCAGGAAGAGGTCTCGACCTGTGCTGGACATAAGTCGTTATTATTTTACAGGCACTATTTTATTTAAACAATTGAAGGCGCTACCACCATCCAGTGTGGTCACCAAGGGGTCTGGAGTCTAACTAACCTAGTACACAGTACCACTGCCAGAGGGCACTCTCATCCGTGATGTAATCCAAGAAAGATAGCTGCCATGATGTCAGCTGATGACACAAGTACCATTATCCAAGATGGCAGCAAACAGCGTGTTCGCCACGAAGTGCAACTGGCCTAGTACACAGTAACACCACCAGAGAGCACTGTCGTCCGTCACGTAAAGTAACCCAAAACAGTGCGGAAAATGGTGGCAAAAGGACTCTGCCTGTGGTGGTCATAAGGCAGTGCCTCCACCACGAGATCTTGAGTCCAGCTAACCTAGTACATGCTACTGCCACCAGAGAGCGCTCTCATCCATGATATAACCCAAGATTACTGTCTGGAGGAGAAAATGACTCAGCCTGCTCTGGGCTGCTGAAGAGAGTAAGGAAGAAGGTACTTTATTTATTTTGGAACAATTTATTTAGAGACCGATTTTGAGACATAGTACATTTATCACACTGACACAAAACACTCGCCCTGATGTGCTTGGGGTCACAATACACAGTCTGCAGACCTGCAGACTACTCGTAAGTAATGCAACAGACATGCTTGCTAATTGTAAACTGTCGAAATAATGCATTTCACAGCCTACACAAACGCAAACTACTACACCGAAATAATTTCAGTACACAGAAATAATTTCAGTACACAGCACACAGACCTGCAAACTACTCCTAAATAATGCAGCACACTGACCTGTAGACATGGTCAGTACTCATAAACCATCCAAATAACGCATAGCACAGCCTACAGACCTGTAAACTACCCCTAAATAACGCTCTGCAGACACGCAAACAACTCCTAAACTACTCAAATAATTTCAGTACAGACTTGCAAACTGCTTGTAAATAATGCAGTATACCAATGTGCAGACACGAAAGCAAATCGTAAACTGTCCAAATAACGCATAGCACAGCCTACAGACCTACTAACAAAATAATGCAACAGTTATACAATCAACATACGCATACACTGCCCGCTGCCCCTGTCCATTGGACAGCATTTCAGGCTACCGGCAGGCCCGTGAAGTGACACAAACGTCAGCTGTCAAACTACATGCAGGTCCCACAAGAATGAGGTGGCGACATCTCTTTCATACTTGACACCTGAGAAATTCCTCTCGAAATAAAAAAAAAATGGTTCAAATGGCTCTGAGCACTATGGGACTTAACATCTATGGTCATCAGTCCCCTAGAACTTAGAACTACTTAAACCTAACTAACCTAAGGACATCACACAACACCCAGCCATCACAAGGCAGAGAAAATCCCTGACCCTGCCGGGAATCGAACCCGGGAACCCGGGCGCGGGAAGCGAGAACGCTACCATACGACCACGAGCTGCGGGCCCTCTCGAAATACATATTCACCTAGGTACCATTGCTGACGCGACCGGATGGGAGCAAAGACCTATTTGCAGTGGACGCCACTGCCGCCGCTAGCCACTGCCAGATGCAAGCCAGTGTGAGCCACCACTCTCATGCCAATGCTACCTGCAGCGAGGAGGTGAAAGTTGCTTCTATTTTCAGGTATACAGTTAGAGTTCTCCGAGTGTTATACTGACGTCACAGAATTTCAACGCAGACTCTCGCTGCTCCCATGTGCAAGAGACCTCTGGGCAGTATGTGTCTTTTACCATAGCTAATGTGATACCTGGGGATACTGATGTCACCAAATAGCACTGGATGCATTGTTCCTAGTGTGACATGTGAGACGCATCTATCCATGCTTAATTGCCCAGTGTGATTGAAACAACGCCGCGAAGTTGGAAATTATATAGAGTCCCAGAAATAGTGAACGCTCGCTTTCTTGATATCTCAGCTTGTATACACGGAAATTCTTGCTCTAACGGAACATGTTTACGAAAATAGCGCAGAATAACATCAAATTCATTCTTCCTTGAGGTCCTAACGTAGCACCCCATCCATCATGTGTTACCAATCTTGCTTTCAACGTACGCAAACGTTCTCACAGCTATGTAGAGACTCCTATATTCCAGCATGAAGGATATCATGTGAATGAATCGAGCATTATGATTGGCTCTTATTGAATTTACCCTCCAAACTATTGAAGCCGCAAGTGTGGAAGCACCATCTGCTTTTTCTTTCCTTCTTCATACAAGACTTTCAGCAGGAAGAAAACTATTTTACACAGATCGCCACACTGCACCGACAATTAAACCCTGCAAAGTGCCCCTACTTATCATCAAATATGGAAAGACTCTTACTCAATTACACTGCTCTCCCACTGAGGACAGGAGCTTGAATAACAGAGCGTGAAACCGATCTCCAACCCAGCAATATATCACTGCATACCCTGTTGATGTAGTAAACATACAAGTCCTTCCCTGCACCATACAAAATCATCCCTTTTACATCATTCGTACATATACTATGAAGACAGACAGCATTGTATATGCCCCTCGCAGCAATAGATATTTCACTGTGAGGTCAGGGGTCATCCACCACCAACAGGTGACCAGAGTGCTCTCAGCAGATCGAAGTCACTCTCAGAACTATTCCACAAATTTGGGCTCGCTTCCCCTCGGCACAAACGCATTACTGTTTCTGATCTGGACCTCCTTACTTGGTCTCTTTTCTACACCCATCTCCAGACTCGGGGACTACAAGAACACATGTATTTTCGCATGGTTTCCCATAATGTTATACCATTTTCGTGGTACTTCTCGATATCAAGCACACAGCTGCATCCAAAGATATAGACTTGAAATTATTTCTCTACAAACCCGAAACTTTAGTGAGATAGAGCATGCTCTAGACCACTGAGTAACTAGAAACTTGTCCTGTCTGTGAAGACCTTTATGAGAGAACTCAAAACAAATAGAGGAAACTGATATTCCACTTGCAAATACCAATATCCATGATGTAACAGATTCCAGATCATCCCTGTAATTTACAAAGTCAACGAATGTGTTTCTCATGTCTAGAGAACCAGCAAACATGTTTTTCACCTGCTAGATGCACACACCACAATCAATGTTCCCTCAACTAAATAAAGGCGCGAAATGTAGAGAAGCAGTCAACCAAACAGTCTACATGGGCGGGAATAACGTCCAGTACAAACATACGTCCATATTCACTCTTCTCAAATTTCCACACGATCACAAAAGCGAAAGCTGCCCAACACATAGTTCACTATTCGGTCGTCTAGAGGACAACACGTTAAGTCATCTACATTCCTACACTCCAACAGCCCTCTCCATTCGGATGGCCTCTGTCGTTAGCTGGAAACGCGAATCATTCACACCACAAGCCACGCATACGCAGAAGCATCCTACGAAATTGATCACGTATATATTTGATCGCTATACTTACAATTAAATGTTACGATTGAGGGTTTCAGTTGAATGACATTTGACAGTGATCAAAGTATGGGAAATACATCCTGCTGATGGCTGTGGCTCTGGAATTAGAAATATCTGTACCATTCTTATCACTTGACATACTCTTCTCTCTGCTATCACAGTATTCCACAGTCATCTCCTTCGCACATGTCGGAACACAAACACATACTTTATAAGCCTGATGCTCAAGGTGAACCTGTCATGCATACCCTACTACTATTAAGTACCATACTTCGTCAATAACTGTTTGCCTACGATACGAAATAACACTGAGAGAAAATCAGCGATGGGTGGACATACCTCATTAGTTTTTCTTCCGAGTATTACCACTGTGTCTTAGAAAGAGAGGCGTAATCGGCCAAATGTCAAAAAAACCGATCGCAACAGCTACTGTATGTTACTGTCACAAGCAGTCTTGGCTCTGTGGGTTCACATAAGTATCCATGTTAAAAGCTGTACTGGCTTTATAAATCGAGGTACGACATTACCTCCGAATGACGTGGTTTTTCTGGACAAATACTGAGACGCTGATCGTAGGAGTGTGCATTATCAGACCAACAGTCCGGTTACACGTATCCCACGATGCAACCTCGCGACAAAATCGCTGAATTTTGAAAGTGATTCGGCTAAGGAACGTGGTATGTAAGCGGTATTTGCGACTCACTCACGCCGCCCCAGCTAAATATTTCTATAGCATTTCTAACGTATTCTGTCTTGATACCATGTCAGAGGTTCTATGATATATCCACTGAGTTATAGGCGATGACTGATTGAGAAGGATCACAAACAGTAGTAGGTAGTGTGCTGATTGTGGTCGTAAGAAAATGTACACTAGCTTTTCAGATCTCTAGTGTTACGCTAGCTGCTACAAATTATGTCTATGATTTGGAATCAGGTCTTTCTATTCATGCACATAGCTGCATTGGATCCTATTGACAAGTCTTTTAATGATTACATCCACTACTCAATCACATTGCTGGCACTGTTGTTGTTGTTGTTGTTGTTGTTGTGGTCTTCAGTCCTGAGACTGGTTTGATGCAGCTCTCCATGCTACTCTATCCTGTGCAAGCTTCTTCATCTCCCAGTACCTACTGCAACCTACATCCTTCTGAATCTGCTTAGTGTATTGATCTCTTGGTCTCAATCTACGATTTTTACCCTCCACGCTGCCCTCCAATGATAAATTTGTGATCCCTTGATGCCTCAAAACATGTCCTACCAACCGATCCCTTCTTCTAGTCAAGTTGTGCCACAAACTTCTCTTCTCCCCAATCCTATTCAATACCTCCTCATTAGTTTCGTGACCTACCCACCTTATCTTCAGCATTCTCCTGTAGCACCACATTTCGAAAGCTTCTATTCTCTTCTTGTCCAAGCTGGTTATCGTCCATGTTTCACTTCCATACATGGCTACACTCCATACAAATACTTTCAGAAACGACTTCCTGACAAATCTAGACTCGATGTTAACAAATTTCTCTTCTTCAGAAACGATTTCCTTGCCATTGCCAGTCTACATTTTATATCCTCTCTACTTCGACCATCATCAGTTATTTTGCTACCCAAATAGCAAAACTCCTTTACTACTTTAAGTGTATCATTTCCTAATCTAATCCCCTCAGCATCACCCGATTTAATTTGACTACATTCCATTATCCTCGTTTTGCTTTTGTTGATGTTCATCTTATATTCTCCTTTCAAGACACTGTCCATTCCGTTCAACTGCTCTTCCAAGTCCTTTGCTGTCTCTGACAGAATTACAATGTCATCGGCGACCCTCAAATTTTTTTCTTCTTCTCCATGAATTTTAATACCTACTCCGAATTTTTCTTTTGTTTCCTTTACTGCTTGCTCAATATACAGATTGAATAACATCGGGGAGAAGCTACAACCCTGTCTCACTCCTTTCCCAACCACTGCTTCCCTTTCATGCCCCTCGACTCTTATAACTGCCATCTGGTTTCTGAACAAATTGTAAATAGCCTTTCGCTCCCTGTATTTTACTCCTGCCACCTTCAGAATTTGAAAGAGAGTATTCCAGTTAACGTTGTCAAAAGCTTTCTCTAAGTCCACAAATGCTAGAAACGTAGGTTTGCCTTTTCTTAATCTTTCTTCTAAGATAAGTCATAAGGTTAGTATTGCCTCACGTGTTCCAACATTTCTACGGAATCCAAACTGATCTTCCCCGAGGTCCGCTTCTACCAGTTTTTCCATTCGTCTGTAAAGAATTCGCGTTAGTATTTTGCAGCTGTGACTTATTAAACTGATAGTTCGGTAATTTTCACATCTGTCAACACCTGCTTTCTTTCGGATCGGAATTATTATATTCTTCTTGAAGTCTGTGGGTATTTCGCCTGTCTCATACATCTTGCTCACCAGATGGTAGAGTTTTGTCATGACTGGCTCTCCCAAGGCCATCAGTAGTTCTAATGGAATGTTGTCTACTCCCGGGGCCTTGTTTCGACTCAGGTCTTTCAGTGCTCTGTCAAACTCTTCACGCAGTATCTTATCTCCCATTTCATCTTCATCTACATCCTCTTCCATTTCCATAATATTGTCCTCAAGTACATCGCCCTTGTATAAACCCTCTATATACTCCTTCCACCTTTCTGCCTTCCCTTCTTTGCTTAGAACTGGGTTGCCATCTGAGCTCTTGATATTCATACAAGTGGTTCTCTTCTCTCCAAAGGTCTCTTTAATTTTCCTGTAGGCAGTATCTATCTTACCCCTCGTGAGACAATCCTCTACATCCTTACATTTGTCCTCTAGCCATCCCTGCTTAGCCATTTTGCACTTCCTGTCGATCTCATTTTTGAGACGTTTGTATTCCTTTTTGCCTGCTTCATTTACTGCATTTTTATATTTTCTCCTTTCATCAATTAAATTCAATATTTCTTCTGTTACCCAAGGATTTCTATTAGCCCTCGCCTTTTTACCTACTTGATCGTCTGCTGCCTTCACTACTTCATCTCTCATAGCTACCCATTCTTCTTCTACTGTATTTCTTTCCCCCATTCCTGTCAATTGTTCCCTTATGCTCTCCCTGAAACTCTCTACAACCTCTGGTTCTTTCAGTTTATCCAGGTCCCATCTCCTTAGATTCCCACCTTTTTGCAGTTTCTTCGGTTTCAATCTGCAGTTCATAACCAATAGATTGTGGTCAGAATCCACATCTGCCCCTGGAAATGTCTTACAATGTAAAACTTGGTTCCTAAATCTCTGTCTTACCATTATATAATCTATCTGATACCTTTTAGTATCTCCAGGATTCTTCCAGGTATACAACCTTCTTTTATGATTCTTGAACCAAGTGTTAGCTATGATTAAGTTATGCTCTGTGCAAAATTCTACAAGCCGGCTTCCTCTTTCATTTCTTCCCCCCAATCCATATTCACCTACTATGTTTCCTTCTCTCCCTTTTCCTACTGACGAATTCCAGTCACCCATGACTATTACATTTTCGTCTCCCTTCACTACCTGAATAATTTCTTTTATCTCGTCATACATTTCATCTATTTCTTCATCATCTGCAGAGCTAGTTGGCATATAAACTTGTACTACTATAGAAGGCATGGGCTTTGTGTCTCTCTTGGCCACAATAATGCGTTCACTATGCTGTTTGTAGTAGCTAACCCGCACTCCTATTTTTTTATTCATTATTAAACCTACTCCTGCATTACCCCTATTTGATTTTGTATTTATAACCCTGTAATCACTTGACCAAAAGTCTTGTTCCTCCTGCCACCGAACTTCACTAATTCCCACTATATCTAACTTTAACCTATCCATTTCCCTTTTTAAATTTTCTAACCTACCTGCCCGATTACGGGATCTGACATTCCACGCTCCGATCCGTAGAACGCCAGTTTTCTTTCTCCTGATAACGACGTCCTCTTGAGTAGTCCCCGCCTGGAGATCCGAATGGTGGACTATTTTACCTCCGGAATATTTTACCCAAGAGGATGCCATCATAATTTAATCATACAGTAAAGCTGCATGTCCTCGGGAAAAATTACGGCTGTAGTTTCCCCTTGCTTTCAGCCGTTCGCAGTACCAGCACAGCAAGGCCGTTTTGGTTAATGTTACAAGGCCAGATCAGTCAATTATCCAGACTGTTGCCCCTGCAACTACTGAAAAGGCTGCTGCCCCTCTTCAGGAACCACACGTTTGTCTGGCCTCTCAACAGATACCCCTCCGTTGTGGTTGCACCTACGGTACGGCCATCTGTATCGCTGAGGCACGCAAACCTCCCCACCAACGGCAAGGTCCATGGTTCATGGGGGGTTGCTGGCACTATCATATCTAAAAACGAGTCACCTTTCTCGAACCTGTCTATTACACTAAAATTCCAACCTGGTTTTAGTCAACTCCTATCATCATACAGCTGCTCCCATTTCTACAGCTTTGTGCATGTGATCGTTCCAATTAAAGGTGGAACTGAGGAAAGTCAGAGAAAGCCATATCCACCACCTTTTGCAAACCATGTAGAAACAGAATGACCTGAGTTAGTGCAACACGACCGTGTTTTGACCCTTGCATTGGATCCTATTAACAAGTCCCTTAATGATTACAACCACTACTCAATCATATTTCTGACACTTTCATATCTCGAAACGAGTCACCTTTCTCGAACCTGTCTATTACACTAAAATTCCACCCTGGTTTCGGTCAGCCCCTACACATCATGCAACTGCTCCCATTTCTACAACTTTGCGCATATGATCGTTCCAATTTAAGTTGGAACTGAGCAGAAGTCAGAAAAAGCCATATCCACCACCTTCTGCAACCCATGTAGAAACAGAATGACCTGAGTTAGTACAACAGCACCGTGTTTTGACCATTCGGCAGAAATACGCGCATTGCCGTGTGTCTCCAAATCAGATACAGATACTAAAGTCTTGAAGCAGATCAGTGTCCATTCACATGTATCAGCTCAACGTGCTATCATCGTTATTCTGTACTATCCAACAGAGAAAAATTTCCAACTATAGAAGCTCCACTAACTTTATCCGATATAGAACTCACCTAGGCACCGCTGCTGGTGCGATAACACATAGCTGTGGCGGGGGTCCAGCATGGAGAGGGAGATGTCACAATGCTCCGCAGAATACCATAGGGCGCATCCCTCCTAGCAGTCATAAAGGAACAGCCCGTCCATCACTGAATTCACCCGTCAAACAGCTGCTGCCACTGCCCCTGTGGGTCGATCCTATTAAATATACAAGTACCGATCCTCTGCAGAGGCCAGTTTAAAGTTTCATCAGCTGTACTGTAGGAGGATGATTGTATACCATGGACTACATTGTAAATTGTAAGAGACACACCTATGGCCATGTCTCGTTGTCTGAAACATAATGGCGGTGTACAAAGCGTGCTACAGCAGAAAAAAGTAATGTTTCAAACAATGAGACATGGCCACAGGGAGCGTCTCTTGCGATTTACAGCATAGTCCATGGCATACGATCATCCTCCTACAGTACAGGTGATGAAACTTTAAACTGCCCTCTCCAGTGGATCAATACCTGTATATTTAACAGGATCGCCCCACAGGGGCAGTGACAGCAGCTGTTTGATGGGTTAATTCAGTGATGGACGGGGTGTTCCACTAGGAATGCTAGGAGGAATGCAGACTATGCTATTCTGGGGAGCATTGTGACATCTCCCTCTCTACACCGGACCCCAACCACAGCTATGCATCATCGTGCCAGCAAGGGTGCCTAGGGGAGTTCTACATCAGACGAAGTTAGTGGAGCTTTTACAGTTCGTAATTTTTCTCTGATAAATGGTATGGAATAACGATTATAGCATGTTGGGCTGATAGATGTGAATGGACACGGATCTGCTTCAGACTGTACGAGGTGCATTCAAGTTCTAAGGCCTCCGATTTTTTTTCTAACTAACTACTCACCCGAAATCGATCAAACTGGCGTTACTTCTCGACGTAATCGCCCTGCAGACGTACACATTTTTCACAACGCTGACGCCATGATTCCATGGCAGCGGCGAAAGCTTCTTTAGGAGTCTGTTTTGACCGCTGGAAAATCGGTGAGGCAATAGCAGCACGGCTGGTGAATGTGCGGCCACGGAGAGCGTCTTTCATTGTTGGAAAAAGCCAAAAGTCACTAGGAGCGAGGTCAGGTGAGTAGGGAGCATGAGGAATCACTTCAAAGTTGTTATCACGAAGAAACTGTTGCGTAACGTTAGCTCGATGTGCGGGTGCGTTGTCTTGGTGAAACAGCACACGCACAGCCCTTCCCGGACGTTTTTGTTGCAGTGCAGGAAGGAATTTGTTCTTCAAAACATTTTCGTAGGATGCACCTGTTACTATAGTGTCCTTTGGAACGCAATGGGTAAGGATTATGCCCTCGCTGTCCCAGAACATGGACACCATCATTTTTTCAGCACTGGCGGTTACCCGAAATTTTTTTGGTCGCGGTGAATCTGTGTGATTCCATTGAGCTGACTGGCGCTTTGTATCTGGATTGAAAAATGGCATCCACGTCTCATCCACTGTCACAACCGACGAAAAGAAAGTCCCATTCATGCTGTCGTTGCGCGTCAACATTGCTTGGCAACATGCCACACGGGCAGCCATGTGGTCGTCTGTCAGCATTCGTGGCACCCACCTGGATGACACTTTTCGCATTTTCAGGTCGTCATGCAGGATTGTGTGCACAGAACCCACAGAAATGCCAACTCTGGAGGCGATCTGTTCAACAGTCATTCGACGATCCCTCAAAACAATTCTCTCCACTTTCTCGATCATGTCGTCAGACCGGCTTGTGCGAGCCCGAGGTTGTTTCGGTTTGTTGTCACACGATGTTCTGCCTTCATTAAACTGTCACACCCACGAACGCACTTTCGACACGTCCATAACTCCATCACCACATGTCTCCTTCAACTGTCGATGAATTTCAATTGGTTTCACACCACTCAAATTCAGAAAACGAATGATTGCATGCTGTTCAAGTAAGGAAAATGTCGCCATTTTAAGTATTTAAAACAGTTCTCATTCTCGCCGCTGGCGGTAAAATTCCATATGCCATACGGTGCTGCCATCTCTAGGACGTATTGACAATGAATGCGGCCTCATTTTAAAACAATGCGCATGTTTCTATCTCTTTCCAGTCCGGAGAAAAAAAATCGGAGGTCTTAGAACTTGAATGCACCTTGTAGTATCTGTATCTGGTTTGGAGACACACCACAATGCGAGTATTTCTGCCGAATGGTCAAAACGCGGTGCTGTTGCACTAACTCAGGTCATTCTGTTTCTACATGGGCTGCAGAAGGTGGTGGATATGGCTTTTTCTGACTTTGCTCAGTTCCAACTTAAATTGGCATGATCATATGCGCAAAGCTGTAGAAATGGGAGCAGTTGCAAGATGTGTAGGGGCTGACTGAAACCAGGGTTGAATTTTAGTGTAATAGACAGGTTCGAGAAAGGTGACTCGTTTCGAAATATGAGAGTGCCAGAAATATGATTGAGTAGTGGTTGTAATCATTAAGGGACTTGTTAACAGGATCCAATGCAAGGGTCAAAATATGGTCGTGTTGCACTAACTCAGGTCATTCTGTTTCTACATGGGTTGCAGAAGGTGGTGGATATGGCTTTCTCCGACTTCTCCTCAGTTCCAACTTAAATTGGAACGATAACATGCACAAAGCTGTAGAAATGGGAGGAGTTGCATGATGAGTAGGGGCTGACTAAAAGCGGGTTGGAATTTTACTGTAGCAGAGAGGTTCAAGAAGACACAAGAACACCCAGTCATCTCGGGGCAGGTGAAAATCCCTGAACCCTCCGGGAATCGAAACTGCAGGAGGAAGAGATTAGTGTTTAACGTCCCGTCGACAATGAGGTCATTAGAAACAGAGCACAAGCTCGGATTAGGGAAGGATTGGAAAATAAATCGTCCGTGCCCTTTCAGTGGAACCATCCTGGCATTTGCCTGAAACAGTTTATGGATATCACGGAAAACCTAAATCAGGATGGCTGGAGACAGGTTTGAACCATCGTCCTCCTGATTGCGAGTCCAGTGTGCTAACTATTGGCCCACCCCGTTCGGTTCGAAGCCGGGACCCCGTGCTCTGGAAGCAAGAACGCTACTGTAAGACCACGGGCTGCAGACTATGTACAATATACCATTAGTAATATTTGACATAAAAATATGTATAAATATGTTCTTTTTCCCAGATACTCGAGTGAAACAAAACAATACACCAAACACTATTTATTTTAATGTACAGCTTAATTCAAAAACAAATTAATTGTGGTTTCACACCCTTTGATTTGTTTTGCACATTGTTCTTTGTTTTCTTTCATTATTTTGAAATGAGTGAACGGATTAATCTGACCTATCAAGCGGTTAGTGTGTGTCTCCAATGACATAAGAACGGATGGGCAATCTCCATCATCATTATGTCAGATCCGGTTTTGCAGGAGCACAGAACAAGTACATAGACCAGCAACCCTGTGAGATGGAGGTAGGGCTTGCTCCCCCATACTGCTCCTCTCTCTTTACACTCACGGCTGACTTCGACGATATTAGTGTCCACATTATGCAGTAAGTACCAACAGAAGTGTAAGCACTAATTGAAGACGATGTTCTGCAGAGGGCCATTAGTTAGCGCTGGTATGGATTCTATGTGATTCATAATACAAATCGCTTACATGGATTGGCTGATAATTTTTGTTTGAAGAATACTACTGCTGATTTTATCAAACCAGCCTCTTCATTACACTGGAAAGGCAAACGAATTAAAAAGTTTCGGTATACATAGGCATATCATTGAGGCATCCGAGATCATGTCTTTTGCGCCAGCGCTACCAAATTGCTTGTTTCATTTCCTGATTCGTCTACACTCTCTGGCCATCGCACCCTGGTAGCTCCACGGACAAAATTTTTTCGCCTCACTTTCGGTCTGTAGTCTCTATATTTTCATCATTGCATTGCATATTTACCTCTATATAATCACCGAGCAAGAACCAATCATGAGTTATAGATATGTACGTCTTAACCATAACATATCTATTCTAACAAATTTTGTGTAATTTCCACAATAATTTTGGTACATTTTACAATAGTCATAAACATAAACATTTACGTACATTTTTAATGATACTATAGAACGCACGTTATTGCTGGCTCAACTTTTCACTCAAGCAAAGGGTTGTTAAGGAACACAAAATGTAAATCAAACATCATCGTCATGGTCCTGCTGCCAGCTGATAGTGTTTATATCTAAGCAGTAAATGGCATTGAGAAATGAACGAACAATGTAGCACTAGCTTTTTATTACATGAAATACAGTGGGTATAGGCTATATAGTGTGTGTGGTGATTTGTGGTGAAATATTATAAACAGTGTTGCACTAATCTTTCACATTATGAAATTACTTCTGTGCTAGAATGTATACATAAAACGGCATTGTACACCAGGTATAAAGCGATTGAGGTGGGATGTTTTAACAGACTAGTCCTGTATTCGGGAAACCAGAGGCTGTGGTCTCCATCCAGTCATCCTGATTTATGTTTTCCGTGCTTTCCCTAATTTACTTCTGGCAAATGGTGGGATAATTCACAGATGGATACTACTACTACCACTACTACTGTCACTAAACCACTACCACTACTACAAAGTGGCATCAGAGGCAATGACTTCTGCGTCTGCCCTGTGCGGTTGCCGGCCGCAGTGCCCGGCGGTTCTAGGCGCTACAGTCTGGAGCGACAAGTCCTCTCCCTCGTAGAGTCCTTCAATATACTCTCTCCACCTATCCAGGGCGGCCGATGTGGCCGACCGGTTCTAGGCGCTACTGTCTTGAACCGCGCGACCGCTACGGTCGCAAGTTCGAATCCTGCCTCGGGCATGGATGTGTGTGATGGCCTTAGGCTAGTTAGGTTTAATTAGTTCTAAGTTCTAGGCGACTGATGACCTCAGAAGTTAAGTCGTATAGTGCTCAGAGCCATTTGAACCAACCCCGTGCGGTTTCTCAGTCGAGACTCATTCTTAGTTCCTGAGCTCTGCTCACATGTAGCTCCACGATGACTCATCTAACCAAGATGCTTCCCCAATCGTCCTTTAGACACACATTGTATGTTTATCGATTACGTGTTTATCGATATCAATCGAGTTTTCCCGTTTCCTATTGAATGATTGGAATCGATTGGTCTGTCTTAGTAATAAACAAAAATTTATTGTGGCCTTTAGTTCCATTCCATAGCTTGACGAAACCCTTTCTTATTATATCTGTGTAAGCTATGCTACCAATATACCATATTTAATACGCCACACCCGTTTAAATTCAGACGTTCAATAGTTTGCGCTCTGCGACTTTGCCTTTTTATTTCACATGATCTTCTGGAAAGTGTTCTCTGCACCGGATTCAGATGTCGTTAGTATCACAGGGGCATGCTAAGTTCTCAACCGTAGTCTGAAGAGTAGCAGTGATAACAACAACAGTAATAATAATAGTGCCATATTTCCAGCCAGCCTGTTCAGGGATTACGTTTGGCGACTTTCACATGTCAGCAGCATCTGTTATACGTAGATGGACAAATAACCAAGTTCTAACTAGGCCAGTTGTTGCTTAACTATGAAATGATAAGGCAGCAACCGTTGTTGTAGTTTTGACTACGGTATTAATTCTACCGAAGGCAGATTATCTGTGGTTCAAAAATTCAAATGGCTCTAAGCACTATGGGACTTAACATCTGAGGTCATTAGTCCCCTAGACGTAGAACTACTTAAACCTAAGGACATCACACACATCCATGCCCGATGCAGTATTCGAAGCTGCGACCGTAGCAGCAGCACGGTTCCGGACTGAAGCGCCTAGAAGCGTTCGGCCACAGCGGCCGGCGCTGCAGCCGATAACAAAGACAAAATGAAGGCATGTGCCGCTAATCATAAGAAGCCATGTAATTGAAAAATGATTTCAGGGGCAAAATATACTACCTGACAAAAATGTGAAGCAACCATAAAACAAGGTCGGAAGTCGCTGAAAATGAGTAAATGTTCACACCATCATGTGGTATGTAAATGACCAGCGTTGAAATTCAGTATGGTAACCAGAATGCACGAGTGTTGTTCATGTTTAATTTTGTTATTAGGCCTGGTAGGATATACGAGGGGCCTGAACACTATCAGATGTTGAGTGATCACTGTGACAAACATGGACATGTGTAAGACTGCGTTATAAGCACCTGAATGATTTGAAAGGGGCCTCTTTCAGGTCTCCCTTTGGCTCAAGCTGGTCTAATCCTACAGTGGCCATATTAGTGGGGCATTCAGATGTGACAGTGCGATGATGCTGGAGTGCCTGGTGTTCTGGCGTAGCCACAAGCGCCGGAACGAAGAGGAAGAACACAACACCAGAGAAGGCAGTGAGGGGACGTCAGCCAATGGCCCGCTGACAAGGACCGCCCCGCGAAAGGAGCGACCTCTGCCAGAAGTGAATATAAGCTGCTTCTGCCAGCCTCGACCGGATATTAGTGGACAGATTCGCAGAGTATTAGCGCGGCCTAGCAGAGAGAGCTACGAGAACAGTTATTAGTGATCCATATCCATTGCTTGTTTGGGCATTGTCTATATTGAAGAACATTACGTTGCACATCGCTTGCGACACCACTATTATTTCAGAGTTAAGTATTGTCAATCAGCGTTATTGAAATAAAACTACTAATGTTATTTGCTTGAATTGTTTTATAGGATTCCGAGAATGCAGCATCCCAATCGACGAATGGGCAAGACCCCACATTTGGCGACGAGGACTGAATAAATGGGAACATGAGGGCAGGCATAATCGTCAACGTTCCAGTCGACCATGCCTGACCACCACTAGGGAGGATCGCACATCCAAACACTTTCACATCTGCCCCAGCCATTTGAAAAGAAGTAATCTTATTCTGCGTCATCCCGCACCTTTAGTTTGGGTCTAGTAGCATCCCGATCACGGAAATATTTTCTCCTTTCATCAATTAAATTCAATATTTGTTCTGATTCCCAAGGGTTTCTACTAGCCCTCGTCTTTTTCCCTACTTGATCCTCTGCTGCCTTCACTACTTCATCCCTCAGAGCTACCCATTCTTCTTCTACTGTATTTCTTTCCCCCATTCCTGTCAATTGTTCCCTTATGCTCTCCCTGAAACTTTGTACAACCTCTGGTTCAGTCAGATTATCCAGGTCCGATCTCCTTAAATTCCCACCTTTTTGAAGTTTCTTCAGTTTTAATCTACAGATCATAACCAATAGATTGTGGTCAGAGTCCACATCTGCTCCTGGAAATGTCTTACAATTTAAAACTGGTTCCTAAATCTCTGTCTTACCATTATATAATCTATCTGATACCTTTTAGTATCTCCTGGATTCTTCCGTGTATACAACCTTCTTTTATGATTCTTGAACTAAGTGTTAGCTATGATTAACTTATGCTCTGTGCAAAATTCTACCAGGCGGCTTCCTCTTTCATTTCTTAGCCCCAATCCATATTCACCTACTACATTTCCTTCTCTCCCTTTTCCTACTACCGAATTCCAGCCATCCATGACTATTAAATTTTCGTCACCCTTCACTATCTGAATAACTTCTTTTATTTCATCATACATTTCTTCAACTTCTTCGTCATCTGCAGAGCTAGTTGGCATATAAACTTGTACTACGTCTACACGTACGTGGGTACTCTACTAATCACCATTAAGTGAGCAATACTTTGAACACAGAGCGTTTTCGACCCATCAAGAGTTTCAATAGCCATTCCGCACAGACTTACTTACTACACCTGGCGCCGGCGATACGCTGTTTACATTGTGCTGCGTCGTGCCAACTAAATAAAGGTACAACCTTTTTCTCTTCTGAATGATTAGAAATGCACTTCTAGATCGTGCCATCCAGGAATTTGAGTGAGACTATCGGTTAGTTGTGCTATGTAGGCGTATTTACATTTTACATGATTATGAGGTAAAATTGTGGATCAATGTGTGCAAGGATAAGTCTCTTCGTCTGAATGTAGCTTTGTCTGAGTCTACGAGGTTCAATACATGTCTTTAATTAAGTCGTCCATGGATATGGGTAGCTCTTCAGGTTTCTTCTCGACTAACTAAACAGTATTACAGGAATTTGTGAGTATATAGGATTAATTTCTGCTCTTTGTGAATGTATGGCATTATAGATTGAAGAGCCGAAGAAACTGGTACACCTGCCTAATATCGTGTAGGGCCCCCGGGAGAACACAGAAGTGTCGCACCACGACGAGCATTCACTCGAATAATGTCTGAAGTAATGCCGGAGGAACTGACACCATGAATCCTGCAGGGCAGTTCATAAATCCGTAACAGTAGGACGGGGTCTCTCCTGAACAGCATGTTGCAAGGCATCCCAGGTATGTTCAATAATGTTCATGTCTGATGAGTTTAGTGACCAGCGGCAGTGTTTAAACTCAGAAGAGTGTTCCTGGAGCCCCTCTGTAGCAATTCTAGACGTGTGAGGTGTCGCGTTGTCCTGCTGGAACCTGCCAAGTCCGTCGGAATGCACAATGGACACGAATGGATGCAGGTGATCAGACAGGATGCGTACGTACGTATCACCTGTCAGACACGTATCTAAACGTATCAGGGGTCCCATATCACTCCAACTGGACACGTACCATACCATTACAGAGCCTCCGTCAGCTTGAACAGTCCCCTGCTGACGTGCAGGGTCCATAGATTCATGAAGTTGTCTCCGTTTCCGTCCGTACACGTCCGTCCTCTCAATACAATTTGAAACGAAACTCGTCCGACCAGGCAACAAGTTTCCAGTCATCAACAGCCTAATGTCCGTGTTGACGGACCCAGGCGAGGTGTAAAGCTTTGCGTCGTGCAGTCATCAAGGGTACACGAGTGGGTGTTCGGCTCCGAAAGCCCATATAGATGATGTGTCATTGAACTGTTCACACGCTGACACTTGTTGATGGCCCAGCATTGAAATCTGCAGACATTTGCGGGAGGTTTGCACTTGTGTCACGTTGAACGATCCTCTCCAGTCGTCGCTGGTTCCGTTCTTGTAGGATCTTTTTCCGGCGGCAGCGATGTCGGAGATTTGATGTTTTCCCAGATTCCTGATATTCACGGTACGCTCGTGAAATGGTCGTACGGAAAAGTCCCTACTTCACAGCTACCTCGAAGATGGTGTGGCCCATCGCTCGTGCGCCGAATGTAACACCATATTCAAACTCACTTAAATCTTGATAACCTGCTATTGCAGCAGCAGTAACAGATCTAACAACAGTGCCAGACACTTGTTGTCTTATATAGGCGTTGTCGACCGCAGCCCGTATTCTGCCTGTTTACGGATCTCTGTATTTGAATACGCATGCCTATACGAGTATCTGTGGCGCTTCAGTGTATATCCAAAGTCCAGTAGAGAAATTTTGTATCTATCATTCATGGAATTTTGTGTTATTTTGAATAACAATTGAAGTAAATTTAATAGCTCTCACAAATTAAAGTGCGTGACAAAAATGTGGAGCACTCAAAAAGGGAGGAGGAAACTAAGTGTAGCTTCGTGGGTTGAGAGGGTATGTGACGTTAATTTAGGGATTACAATATCGAGTTAGATTTACAAAGACTTGGCAGTATGAGCTAACTAATGAGTACGTCGTTACACGACCTTTGGTCTGAATGCATGCACCGATTCTGGTGGGAAGGAAGTCATAAAGCCATTGTACCCTCTCCTGTTGTTACTGGTTCTTTCTGCACACTATTCTGGCACTGGAATGGAGTTAGCGTCGTCTGGTCCTACACATATCCTGTCAGAGACAAATCTGAGGATCTTACTGGCTATAGGGGTACCTCAATGTTAGACAATTCATGGAGGTTCATAGCCACCGATAGACGAACAGTATCCTGTTGAAAAATGGCACGAAGATACTCTGACGTAAGAGGTAACACATGACGCAGAGTTCTGTGACTACCATTCTGCTGCCGATGTTCCTTCTATCACTAGCTGCGATGATTTTAAGTCATACCCCAAGGTTTCCCACAGTATCACAACAGGAGTAACGCCGTTATGCCTCTCGAAACAGCGAAAGAATGGGTCATTTCCCCAGGTCACCGTCGTAGTCGTCGACGGACATCCACAGTAGAGCAGATCTGCGATTCATCGCGGAACAGAATTCGACGCCATTCATGAGGAGTCAACGCTGCGCAGTCGTGACACCACTCCAAATGCTGCTGACTGTGTTTCGTTAACCATGGACCTTGCCGTTGGTGGGGAGGCTTGCGTGCCTCAGCGATTCAGGTAGCCGTAACGTAGGTGCAACCACAACGGAGGGGTATCTGTTGAGAGGCCAGACAAACGTGTGGCTCCTGAAGAGGGGCAGCAGCCATTTCAGTAGTTGCAGAGGCAACAGTCTGGATGATTGACTGATCTGAACTTGTAACACTAACCAAGACGGCCTTGCTGTGCTGGTACTGGGAACGGCTGAAAATAAGGGGAAACTACAGCCGTAATTTTTCCCGAGGGCATGCAGCTTTCCTGTATGGTTAAATGATGATGGCGTCCTCTTGGGTAAAATATTCCGGAGGTAAAATAGTCACCCATTCGGATCGCCTGGCGGGGATTACTCAAGAGGACGTCGTTATCAGGAGAAAGAAAACTGGAGTTCTACAGATCGGAGCGTGGAATGTCAGATCCCTTAATCGGGCAGGTAGGTTAGAAAATTTAAAAAGGGAAATGGATAGGTTAAAGTTAGATATAGTGGGAATTAGTAAAGTTCGGTGGCAGGAAGAACAAGACTTCTGGTCAGGTGAATACAGGGTTATTAACACAAAATCAAATAGGGGTAATGCAGGAGTAGGTTTAATAATGAATAGGAAAATAGGAATGCGGGTAAGCTACTACAAACACCATAGTGAACGCATTATTGTGGCCAAGATAGATACGAAGCCCACGCCTACTTTAATTTGTGAGAGCTATTAAATTTACTTCAATTGTTATTCAAAATAACACAAAATTCCATGAATGATAGATACAAAATTTCTCTACTGGACTTTGGATATACACTGAAGCGCCACAGATACTCGTATAGGCATGCGTATTCAAATACAGAGATTCGTAAACAGGCAGAATACGGGCTGCGGTCGACAACGCCTATATAAGACAACAAGTGTCTGGCGCTGTTGTTAGATCTGTTACTGCTGCTGCAATAGCAGGTTATCAAGATTTAAGTGAGTTTGAATATGGTGTTACATTCGGCGCACGAGCGATGGGCCACACCATCTTCGAGGTAGCTGTGAAGTGGGGACTTTTCCGTACGACCATTTCACGAGTGTTCCGTGAACATCAGGAATCTGGGAAAACATCAAATCTCCGACATCGCTGCCGCCGGAAAAAGATCCTACAAGAACGGGACCAGCAACGACTGGAGAGGATCGTTCAACGTGACACAAGTGCAAACCTCCCGCAAATTTCTGCAGATTTCAATGCTGGGCCATCAACAAGTGTCAGCGTGTGAACAGTTCAATGACACATCATCTATATGGGCTTTCGGAGCCGAACACCCACTCGTGTACCCTTGATGACTGCGCGACGCAAAGCTTTACACCTCGCCTGGGTCGGTCAACATCGACATTAGGCTGTTGATGACTGGAAACGTGTTGCCTGGTCGGACGAGTCTCGTTTCAGATTGTATCGAGCCGATGGACGTGTACGGACTGATACGGAGACAACTTCATGAATCCATGGACCCTGCATGTTAGCAGGGGACTGTTCAAGCTGGCGGAGGCTCTGTAATGGTATGGTATGTGTCCAGTTGGAGTGATATGGGACCCCTGATACGTTTAGATACGATTCTGACAGGTGACACGTACGTAAGCACCCTGTCTGATCACCTGCATCCATTCATGTCCATTGTGCATTCCGACGGACTTGGCAGGTTCCAGCAGGACAACGCGACACCCCACACGTCTATAATTGCTACAGAGGGGCTCCAGGAACACTCTTCTGAGTTTAAACACTGCCGCTGGTCACTAAACTCATCAGACATGAACATTATTGAACATATCTGGGATGCCTTGCAACATGCTGTTCAGGAGAGACCCCGTCCTACTGTTACGGATTTATGAACTGCCCTGCAGGATTCATGGTGTCAGTTCCTCCGGCATTACTTCAGACATTATTCGAGTGAATGCTCGTCGTGGTGCGGCACTTCTGTGTTCTCCCGGGGGCCCTACACGATATTAGGCAGGTGTACCAGTTTCTTTGGCTCTTCAATCTATAATGCCATACATTCACAAAGAGCAGAAATTAATCCTATATGCTCACAAATTCCTGTAATACTGTTTAGTTAGTCGAGAAGAAACCTGAAGAGCTACCCATATCCATGGACGACTTAATTAAAGACTTGTATTGAACCTCGTAGACTCAGACAAAGCTACATTCAGACGAAGAGACTTATCCTTGCACACATTGATCCACAATTTTACCTCATAATCATGTAAAATGTAAATACGCCTACATAGCACAAGTAACCGATAGTCTCACTCAAATTCCTGGATGGTACGATCTAGAAGTGCATTTCTAATCATTCAAAAGAGAAAAAGGTTGTACCTTTATTAAGTTGGCACGACGCAGCACAATGTAAACAGCGTATCGCCGGCGCCAGTTGTAGTAAAGAAGTCTGTGCGAATTGGCTATTGAAACTCTTGATGGGTCGAAAACGCTCTGTGTTCAAGGTATTGTTCACTTAATGGTGATTAGTAGAGTACCCACGTACGTGTAGACGTAGATGAAGCGGAATAAAGAATGTTTTCTAAACAGATAGAGATCTGGAAGAGGATGGGAAAACACGAGCCACTCAGTGCAAAAAGTATCTGCTGGATCCAGAGGAAGTTGGCAGTAACTGATGTTTGAACTTCGTAACGGAGCTCTAAACTAGCTCATCAAAATTATTTATGCAGTGGAGCTGAAGACTTGTGAGTGCTTTCATGGAGCCTTTCCCTCATAGTGAGAGAGAATTTCTGCTTTCTGTCCCACTCTAAGAGAGAAATATGTAGTACTGGTTAATCACAGTAGATTCTTTAGGAGAAGGGAAATTGCTGCTGTGGTTATAAACTTTTCACTGGCTAACGAGAATCTGCTGCTGGGAAAACAGGCACGATTTTGAGAAGGTGGGACGGCAGACACTTCGTCTTGGATCGTCAGAGGAAGAGATGTCTTCGCCTTAGAAGAGCAGCGAGGGAGGACTTCGTCCTAGAGCCGATCACAGATGCCGAGGTTGAACTTATAACTCTCAGCTACCAATGCACCAGAGTCTCAGAACGATAATAAGCGCGAGCCACTTTTGCATTTGTCGTGACGAGAGTACCACGAAGTCATTTGTTTCGAGTTAGAGTTTTTCTTGTATTGGTTATATTCAGGTCGGGTCTCCAGCCGAGTCATACCGCCATCTGGACACAATATTTCGGCGGTCCACCTGACCGCCATCTTCAGGTGAGTAGGCCGTGCCACTATCTCGCCGGAACTGAAATCAAACTGTGTCTCATCGTACATTTCATGTCCTTCAGCAGGACAATGCTCCGCGACTGCAGCTTTTTCTGGCTGAAATAAACGCGTGTTGCGATGATGCTCCACGCAACGATCCTGGACCGTACGAATCGCCTGTCCAATATATATTTTCCCGCAGTGGTAGGGAATCTTGTCGAACCCAGGCTTTCTCGAACTCGAATCATCCTGCACTGAGCCCGGCAGAGCTCTAGTCTTAGCTGGCGGACGAAATACACATTTAATACCAAATTTCTTGAAAATACTTCCTGATTTTTTTAGAAATGCTCACCGCAAAAGGTAGGAATGCCACCGATTTACTTGTATCTTCTTTTGGTTCCCGCGAAGGTCCAATCTGTAAAGCACGACGGATCTGTTTGTCAGTATAACCATTCTGCTTGAACACAGATTTAGATGTTCCAGTTCTTGTGTCAAATTATGTACCGCCAAAATATTGTGTCGAGATGACGATATGTTAGGTTAGTGATCCGACGTGAATGCAACCAATTATTATGCCGGGAAAGTTTACGGAGCCACATAGAGTTTTGCTTTTCGGGATGAATTCACACAGCTGAACTCCACATGCACTTAACGTCTCCCTCGGGTAGTTCCTCCCTCTTCATACGGATTATCCAGCACTGGCAAATGACTGCGGGGAAACCGCGCAAAATTTTTGGCGTGAGGGTCTTGTCATGGGAGTTTACGTCCTCACCCAAAGACTTCTGAGCCTGGATGCGTTTATTGCGTTCTATGAATGTCGCATTAAGAGTGTCGGGACTTTCAACTCGAATGGGTCGCAGTTCTTCTGAATAGTCCAAGTGGGCCTGTATTATGCAGTTGCGTTCTCTATACCTTACCTGAAGAAATGGCTTAGTGTCTCCAAAAGTAGAAGCAGTCACTGCTCTGCCGTACAACCGTTGTTAGCTGTTTTGCTCACCTATGAGACCTCCTCTTGGAACACGTGTTTATTAGTAGTAAACACAGAAGCATTCCTGTAGATACAGTTTTCAAATTGTTCCCAAAATCTGGGCCAGCTCTCAATGTCTTCAGAGCGTAAGTGATGTAGGGATCTGAACCACAGATCAGACTGAATCGGTCACACACGATGTCACGGTAGAAGTGGCCAATGTTTTCTCTATACTCTCTTGGACCTGAACATTGCGTGTTCGGCCTTGTCAAAATACTAGGCGCAAAGAACGAAGTCCGTGATGTACACCCTGTGCGAGAGATGGTTGTGTAAAGTGTCGTCAGGCTGTGACACAAGTGACAACTCTTCTTCCAAGCGTTCCTTGCGATATTTAATATCCTCCAGCAATGTGAGATCTGAAAAATTTTCAGTCGCGGATACCAGACGCGTAATAAGACTTCTCTGACAAGATCGTTTTCTTGTCAAACCTTACAACCCTTCAAGAGGCATTTACGGCAAGAAAGGAAGAATGAATTGATTGTTGGTGCTAATAACGATCATCCTCCTTTAACTCCTCTGCATTACTGCAGACGACGTGTCACCGAGGACGATTGTTCTGTGCATGCAGTACACGTGAGGCGCCTACTTGTTTCCACTGCACTGTGTGGAATACGAAGGTTCTGCTATAGTTCACTAACCTGCTGTCTTCAAGTTGATGTCACTAGCGCAGTAAACAGCACGCAGGTCGTAGGTTCTGTATCTTGAGGCTGAAACTGACTTTTGGCGAGGTTCTGTTCTGAAATAATCTATCACTTCTTTGGGATGCCACTCGCGTATTTTAATATAGCGACACGAGAAGCTTACATAATCTTAATACAACACCTTCTGATACAGCAAAGTACACGATCAAACACAATGTTTACGAAAATGTATCTTTGCATTATTTGTGGCACGTGTCTGTGCCTCATGACTACCGGAGTGAATCTTTTAATACTGAACACTGGCAAACACATCCTGCCACACACAACATGACTGTACATCTCGACTGCCTAATCCATAGTGACGAACAGGAACTTAAATAAAAATTGGAAACACATCCTACGACAGACAACATGTCTGTTCGTCTCGACTGCCTAATGCAGAGTGACGAACAGCCCAAAACACTTCGCGCGCCATGCCAGAAAAGGCGTGACCCGAACGCTTCCGAATTGCTTCGTCTGCAATTTCGCCAGTCTTTTGTTTTTTATTTAAATTGTTTTTAATAATCCTAAAATGACTGATTGATAGACAGCTGTTGAGAGATATTTATATTAAAAATGAAGTCATTCAAATGAATAGTTCAACTAATAATAATAACTATACTTTAACGTTTTGGCGCCCTTGCTCCGAACACAGCAGCCAATCACAGAGCAGTAGCATTATGCAAGCGGTCTTTCTCACGGGAATGGTACCGAATTTAACATCTGTCACAGGTACCTCACACCACATTTCGTCATCTGCATACTTCTTGCATCTCCACTGCTCTGGGAACAGCATCTTGGAGCCTAATATGATGGCTGACTAAGCCAGAAATATTACAATTGTTGTTCTTAGGTTTGCAAATAATGCGCTACGTGTGCTGTCAGAAGATTCCACTGTCTGAAGTAAGCGAAGATTGACTGAGTCCAGCAGCTCACTGCTGTCCAGAGATGCTAGCGCCTGCCACTTGCGACAACTGACGAGCGGTTTAAAATTAAATAACAACCATATGATCTTTTCTTATCTTGACAAGACACTTCCTAGAGTTTTTCTAACGACTACAGCAGGCTCCGAGCGCCACGATTATTTCCTTCTCAGCAGTAAGAGCAGTGGACAGTGTTAATAATCTTGCGCGTAGTGTACCTATTCTAAAAGGCACACTAGCGTCATAGCTTTTTAATGTTGTAACAGACCCGTTCTCCGTCAGTTCAAATGGTTCAAATGACTCTGAGCACTATGGGACTTAACAGCGGAGGTCATCAGTCCCCTAGAACTTAGAACTACTTAAACCTAACTAACCTAAGAACATCACACACATCCATGCCCGAAGCAGGATACGAACCTGCGACCGTAGCGGTCGCGCAGTACCAGACTGAATGCGCCTAGAACCGCTCGGCCACTCCGGCCGGCTCTCCGTCAGTGGCAAGAAGGCTGCAGTGTATCGTCCAATGATATCCCATGAGTGGCAGTACGAGATTTCGGCACCAGAAAATGTCGCCGTCGAGTTGAGAAAGTAAGGAATTACATGCCGATCACGTAGCAGAGTGTTTATTTACGTAACTACACTACTGGCCATTAAAATTGCTACACCACGAAGATGACGTGATACAGACGCGAAATTTAAGCGACAGGAAGAAGATGCTGTGATATGCAAATGATTAGCTTTTCAGAGCATTCACACAAGGTTGGCGCCGGTGGCGACACCTACAACGTGCTGACATGAGGAAAGTTTCCAACCGATTTCTCGAACACAAACAGCAGTTGACCGGCGTTGCCTGGTGAAACGTTGTTGTGATGCCTCGTGTAAGGAGGAGAAATGTGTACCATCACGTTTCCGACTTTGATAAAGGTCGGATTGTAGCCTATCGCGATTGCGGTTTATCGTATCGCGACATTGCTGCTCGCGTTGGTCGAGATCCAATGTCTGTTAGCAGAATATGGAATCGTTGGGTTCAGGGGGGTAATACGGAACGCCGTGCTGGATCCCAACGGCCTCGTATCAGTAGCAGTCGAGATGACAGGCATCTTATCCGCATGGCTGTAACGGATCGTGCAGCCATGTCTCGATCCCTGAGTCAACTGATGGGGACGTTTTCAAGACAACAACCATCTGCACGAACAGTTCGACGATGTTTGCAGCAGCATGGACTATCAGCTCGGAGACCATGGCTGTGGTTACCCTTGACGCTGCATCACAGACAGGAGCGCCTGCGATGGTGTACTCAACGACGAACCGGGGTGCACGAATGGCAAAACGTCATTTTTTCGGATGAACCCAGGTTCTGTTTACAGCATCATGATGGTCGCAACCGTGTTTGACGACATCGCGGTGAACGCACATTGGAAGCGTGTATTAGTCATCGCCATACTGGCGTATCACCCGGCGTGATGGTATGGAGTGCCATTGGTTACACGTCTCGGTCACCTCTTGTTCGCACTGACGGCACTTTGAACAGCGGACGTTACATTTCAGATGTGTTACGACCGGGGCTCAACCCAGCACATTCTCCAGATCTCTCACCAACTGAAAACGTCTGGTCGCCGGCCGCGGTGGTCTCGCGGTTCTAGGCGCGCAGTCCGGAACCGTGCGACTGCTGCGGTCGCAGGTTCGAATCCTGCCTCGGGCATGGATGTGTGTGCTGTCCTTAGGTTAGTTAGGTTTAAGTAGTTCTAAGTTCTAGGGGACTGATGACCACAGCAGTTGAGTCCCATAGTGCTCAGAGCCATTTGAACGTCTGGTCAATGGCGGGCTAGCAACTGGCTCGTCACAATACGCCAGTCACTACTCTTGATGAACTGTGGTACCGTGTTGAAGCTGCATGGGCAGCTCTACGTGTACACGCGATCCAAGCTCTGTTTGACTCAATGCCCAGACGTGTCAAGGCCGTAATTACGGCCAGAGGTGGTTGTTCTGGGTACTGATTTCTCAGGATCTATGCACCCAAATTGCGTGAAAATGTAATTACATGTCAGTTCTAGTATAATATATTTGACCAATGAATACCGTTTATCACCTGTATTTCTTCTTGGTGTAACAATTTTAATGGCAAGGTCGTTTTCTTTTCAAACGTTGTAACTCTTCAAGAGGCAATGTTGTTAGTGGCTTTCCAAATAATGCCCTACACGTGCTGTCAGAATATTGCACTGACAGTATTAAGGGAAGATTGACTAAGTGCGGCAGCTCACTGATGGCCAGAGATGACAGTGCCTGCCACATGCGACAACTGTCGAGCAGCTTAAAATTAAATACGCACAATGATTTGATCTTTTCTTATGTGGGCCGGCCGGGGTGGCCGAGCGGTTCTAGGCGCTACAGTCTGGAACCGCGTGACCGCTACTGTCGCAGGTTCGAATCCTGCCTCAGGCATGGATGTTTGTGATGTCCTTAGGTTAGTTAGGTTTAAGTAGTTCTAGGTTCTAGGGGACTGATGACCTCTATAAGTTAAGTCCCATAGTGCTCAGAGTCATTTGAACTTTTTTCTTATGAGAACAAGACACTTCCTAGTGTTTTTCTAACGACAACAGCAGGCTCCATGCGCCAGGATTATTTCCTTCTCAGCAGTAAGAGTAGTGGACAATGTTAATAATCTTGCTCATAGTGTACCTACTCTGATAGGTGCACTAGCGTTATAACGTTTTTAATGTTGTGGCGGATCTGTCCTCCGTCAGTGGCAAGAAGGCGGCAGTGTATTGTCCAATGATATCCCATGAGCTCCAGCACCACAAAACGTCGCCGTCGAGTAGAAAAAGTAAGGAAGTACAAGCCGATCACTTAGCAGAGTGTTTATTTACGTAACTATAACAACAAGACAGTCAATGATGTTATATAAACATATGTATAGAGATTAAGTGCTAAATGCAACGACGTACAACGTCTCAAATCTTCCATGTACCGGGTGATCAAAAAGTGAGTATAAATTTGAAACGTTAATAAACCACGGAATAATGTAGATAGAGAGGTAAAAATTGGCACACATGCTTGGAATGACATGGGGTTTTATTAGAACAAAAAAAAAGTATTGCTAGACGTGTGAAATATCTCTTGCGCACGTCGTTTGGTGATGATCGTGTGCTCAGCCGCCACTTTCGTCATGCTTGGCCTCCCAGATCCCCAGACTTCAGTTCGTGCGACTATTGGCTTTGGGGTTACCTGAAGTCGCTAGTGTATCGTGATCGACCGACATCTCTAGGGATGCTGAAAGACAACATCCGACGCCAATGCCTCACCATAACTCCGGACATGCTTTACAGTGCTGTTCACAACATTATTCCTCGACCACAGCTATTGTTGAGGAATGATGGTGGACATATTGAGCATTTCCTGTAAAGAACATCATCTTTGTTTTGTCTTACTTTGTTATGCTAATTATTGCTATTCTGATGAGATGAAGCGCCATCTGTCGGACTTTTTTGAACGTTTGTATTTTTTTGGTTCTAATAAAACCCCATGTCATTCCATGCATGTGTGTCAATTTGTACCTCTCTATCTACATTATTCCGTGATTTATTCAGTTTTCAAATTTATAATGGCTTTTTGATTACCCGGTACATTACTAGATCGTAACGAGTCGCTGCAGACCGTGGATACCTTGTACCAAAATGCTGAGAAGCGATCCCTGAACGACCTCTGGAAGTTTGTCGGTGGAGCTCTAGTTCAGCCTGTAGAGCAGTTACAATATTAAAAGAAAAAATTAGTATGTTTCTCGTGTATTTAACACTGTGTCTTATGAGTTACAAACCGAGCTAGCGTACGGCGCCGGGCAGCAGCGGGGCCCACCTGGGCAGTGGGGCGACGGCGGACGTCGCCGGCGCCGCAGCGCGCCACCCCCGCAGAGGCGAGGCCGTGGAGTTGCAGGGGGGGCGCCGTAATTCTCTGGATGAGACATGGCCGCCCCCGCCCCAGTTTTACTGCCCTGCGCCGCCTCGCCTCGGCTCTGCTCGCCGGCGTACAAAACGCGCCCCCTCCCCTGCCCCCCCCCCCCTCCCTGCCTCACATTCTCTATATCGCCCCTGAGACGCCTGCCGCATACCCCAGCCTCATAAAAGCGTAACCTTTCTGCCGCCGGGGCCTGACAGCCAACTGCTGCTCCTTCCTGCTCCTCCACCTCCTCCTCCTCCTCCTCTTCCTTCCACTCCCTCCCGTGTCTCATCCCTCACCTGCACACACACACACGCACGCACACACACAGTGGCATACAGACAAAACACACACACGCCCACCCCGACTCTTACAGGCGTCGCGCCGGACTACATACAGCCGAGGTGAAAGGAGTGGACAGCAGACGTGGAGGAGAGCGGGCTTAAGAGCGTAAAAAATAGCGGGACCGGAGGGCTCGCTCGTCGTCAGACAGCGGCTATACGTGGCCGGCGCTCTGTCACCTCGCGATGCGTCCCGCTGTCTCTGCCGACAGCGTCACCGGCGTCTGTGCGTCGCCAGATGAATTACGACGAAGAGAGATGCCGCGCGTCACAAACTTGATGGTGCTCTCTCATTTAATTAGCTCCCGAGTCGCTGTTGCCCTGGGGATTTGTACCTTATCTTCTACCGGCCGACACCTTTTGGGAGGCGCTATTTACCGGCTCAAAGGTAACGCCCAATATAGAAAAGTCTGCAAAATAACGTGACGTGCTCTCCCTCTCTGCAGGTGTCTTGTAAGTGCGTGTTGAAAAGAGGTTCCAAGATGAGCACCAACAACAGTGAAATAAAGATAATCGCATGTAGTCGAGTGGAATTAGGTGATGAACGACGAATTAGATTAGGAAATGAGCCACAAAAAGTACTAGATGATTTTGCTATCTGAGCAGCAAAATAAGTGACAAACCGAAGTAGAGACGACGAAAAGTGCCTGCTGTTTCGGCCACCCTTGCATTTACGAGAGATGTTCAATAAGTAATGCAACACTTTTTTCTGAAAGCAGGTTGATTTTATACGGGATTCCAATACATAATATCATTCCTTACTCTTTTGGCTACAAAACCCTACTTTTCAATATTGTATTGTATGTTAACCGGGGATCGAGAAACGACGGAGACGCTCCGTCCCCACCGCTGCCGCAGTGGTCCACACCCCACGACGACTAACGCAGCCCACTTCACCCCTCCGCCGCCCCACTCCGAACCGAGGGTTATTGTGCGGTTCGGCCCCCGGTGGACCCCCCCCCCCACCCCCACCCCCCCTAGGGAACGTCTCACACCAGACGAGTGTAACTCCGATGTTTGCGTGGTAGAGTAATGGTAGTGTACGTGTAAGTGGAGAACTTGTTTGCGCAGCAATCGCCGATGTAGTGTAACTGAGGCGAAATAAGGGGAACCAGCCTGCATTCGCCGAGGCAGATGGAAAACCGCCTAAAAACCATCCACAGACTGGCCGGTTCACCGGACCTCGACACAAATCCGCCGGGCGGATTCCTGCCGGGGACCAGGCGCTCCCTCCCGCATGGAAAGCCGTGCGTTAGATCGCACGGCCATCCGGGCGGGCTTACTTTTCAACATAAGCTGCATTCAATGTGGCAGCCTTACACCACCTTACCGGGAGGGACTGTATGCGCGCATGGTACCACTGTATAGGCCGAAGTCGGAGCCATTTATTACTGCATCAATAACCTCCCCATTATCCCCGTGCTGCTTCCCGCGGGGTGCATTCACCATTGGCCCTACAAATGGAAGCCGCAAGGTGCGACATTCGGGCTGCAGCGTGGATGACGAAGAACAGCCCTATAAAGTTTTATAAGTTTCTCTGGCATACTAAAATGTAGACTTTCACGACCGGAAATGTCATGTCCATTATAATTATCCGGGCTGTATGCCGTGGTCGGTTGATGAATTCTGTGTCAATTCCCAACGTTTCGTCCCCGTCTGCGGGGGACATCTTCAAGGGGGTCTGTAGCTCGATGGAAGGTCCAACACACCCACTGGCTCGCTACTGACTGCCGCTAAATTCCGTGTCCGCGCGCTCCCGCGCCGATGCGTGACGTCACGTGTTTTGAAAGCGTCAGTGCAATTGGCCGCTGTCCGTCGCCGTCGATCGCCGTTGTCATCACCCAGTAGTGGACGGGTGGTACAGATCTTCTTCAACACCGGCATCCATATACCGTTTAATTTCACGCCCTCCTCCTTTCGGTTGAAATTATTTGGGTGTTTGGCGATTTCGATTGCCTCCCTGTAGCGCCTTTCGTAATATCTTCTTGAGGCCGCTGGTACCCGCGTCTCCTTGAAACGAATATGGTGGTTACCTGGCTGGAAAGCATGCTCCGCAACAGCTGATCGTTCCGTTTCTCCTCGTCTACAATTGCCCTTGTGCTCTTCCAAACGTTTTGAAACAGTTATTTAAGTGTTGCCCACATAAACATCTCCACAGTTGCATGGGATCCTATACACTTCAGCTTTTTCCAATGGTTTGTGAGCGTCCTCGGCAGACTCGAAAAGGCTAGAGTGTATAGGATCCCATGCAGCAGTGGAGATGTTTATGTGGGTACCAGTAAAAGAACTGTTTCAAAACGTTTGGAAGAGCACAAGGGCAATTGTAGAAGAGGAGAAACGGAACGATCAGCTTTTGCGGAGCATCCTTTCCAGCCAGGTAACCACCGTATTCGTTTCGAGTAGACGCAAGTACTAGCGCCCACAAGCGGATATTACGAAAGGCTCTACAGGGAGGCAATCGAAATCGCTTAACAGCCTAATAATTTCAGTCGAAAGGAGGGGGTGTGAAATTAAACGGTATATGGATGCCGGTGTTGAAGAAGATGTGTGCCGGCAGCGGTGGCCGAGCGGTTCTAGGCGCTTCAGTTTGGAACCGCGCTACTGCTACGGTTGCAGGTTCGAATCCTGCCTTGGGTATGGATGTGTCTGATGTCCTTAGGTTAGTTGGGTTTAAGTAGTTCCAAGTTCTAGGGGATGTTAAGTCCTATAGTGTTCAGAGCCATTTGAACCATTTTGAAGAAGATGTGTACCATCCGTCCACCACTGGGTGATGGCAACGCGCGATCGACGGCAGCGAACAGCGGCCTATTGCACTGACGCTTTCAAAACACGTGACGTCACGCCTCGGCGCGGGAGCGCGCGGACACGGAATTTAGCGGCAGTCAGTAGCGAGCCGGTGGGTGTGTTGGACCTTCCATCGAGCTACAGACCCCTTGAAGATGTCCTCCGCAGACGGGGACGAGACGTTGGGAATTGACACAGAATTCATCAACCGACCACGGCATAACAGCCCGGATAATTATAATGGACATTACTCTGGGATGCACAGACATGTGTGAGACCTTGCGTTGTCATGGAGACGATGGAGTTCGTTTGCATATTTGTGGTGACGAAGACAATGAAGTCGTTTCGCCAGTTTCCTGCGAGTAGCACAGTACGCTTAATAGCTGATCGTTGAACCGTAACGGAGGACATCAGACACATAACCCCTTGATAGTCCTAGGAGACCTTACCGGCAGAGTGTGCGGCTTTGAACTTTTCCTTCCGAGAAGGTGTGATGTGGCGCCACTCTGAGGACTGCCGTTTTGTTTCTGATTCGGGGTCTATCTATGTTTCGTGGTCTGTGACGATGTTGGACAAGAAACTGTCACTATCAACTTCTTAGCGCGCAAGCAATTTCGCACAGATGGTCATTCGTTGTTCTTTACGATCTTCTGTTAGGCGGCAAGAAACCTAGAGGGCACACACCTTTGAGAACCCCAGCTGGTCGACAAATCAGTCAGCACTATCAACAGAGACGTCCAGTTTTGCAGCGAGGTGTGATCCATGATCATCTCGAATGAGAGTGTCCGCACGTCGAAAATTGCAGGAGCCACAGCGGTGTGCGGCCGTTATAACGGATCTTTCACGTTGGGATAAATTTATTGTATTTTTTTTAGATGTTTTCGTTAAATATCTGAATAAATTGTAATTAGGAATTATTTAATTAAGCAGAGTAGAGGAGATAAAGTCAAAGAGATGTTCATTGGGCGGACATTGTCGTAATGTGACGTCATTGCGTTGTTCGGTTGTTAAAACAGGTCGTTTGTGTGCCGTTCCGCTGTTCGGTCGTGCGCGTATCTGAAAGGAATTAATTCGGGGACTAGAATAAACTTTCACATAATAGTTACGATTCGATGTTCCGACAAAAGGGGTCAACGTCAGTGTTAATTTGAATTATGGGCGACAGGATTAGTTTTGAGATACGTGAGAACGGGCGTAACGAAAGTTGTTCGCGTATCATACTCTAAAGTGACTTTTTATTTAATTAACGATTGCGGGCTCATTAAAAGCTATTATCTTATGATTAGGATCCATCCCTCTTTCCTCATAGAATGATCATTCATTAACATTAATAAAAGTGATGTTAAATGACAATTACGTGTTATTCCGTTAGTGTGGAATCGACGTAATATCTTTGAAATGACATTGATATATAATTTGTGTTAAATACTGAACTTAGATAGGAAGTAAATTGAAATTAGTGAACATTTGCTACTGAGAATATAGAAGCAGAAGACCTTAAGGTTTCTCTTCTCTAAAATGGCGAAATAGGTACGAACTTTAATTGAATAGCTGACATTATGTATTGCAAAGACATTAGCATTTCATACTTATTTTGACGACGCTCTGTTATACAAAGGAACGTTGAGTCTCTGTACGAGTAATAAAATGAAATCTAAAAACATAATTAATAACGGCGAACTCCGCTTTAACAAACTGTATTGCGTGTCGTCATCGGGGAATAACTGCTCAACCCTGGAGACTTGTGTGGTGAAATTAGAAGTCGGGCATATAGAACAAACTTAAAAATCCATTCAAGTTACAGTGGAGTCAGCACAACACGACGTGTGCAGTTATACCGTCCGGCATGCGGAACGTTGCGCGACGTTGTTGCTATGCTTCACCCAACAACTCACCGTACGTTTGTTCACCTTCAGGCCTCCGTAGATATTCTCCAAGACCCTACGAATAATTGGGATGCTCTGCTTTTCCGCCGAAAGAAACTCAATGGCAGCTCTCTGCTCGGATCGCACCTCCGTTACAAACGCCATTTCGAAAGCTACGTACAGAGTGCGAGCTAACATCCCAAAGATGTTAGGGCTCACATGCGGTTCCTCTTCGTCGAAATGTCGGTTCAAACTCGTCTCGGGGTTGAAACGCACGTGTCGCATTACACGCCCTAAATTAGACACTTGTAACCATTTGGTGAAATTGTCTGGCTGACGGCAAGTCTGCCAAATACAAAGTAAACATACCGAAGAATAACAGTAATAATAATATGGGGAACTAAATTAACGACCATAAATGACGTAGGTCACAAACCTACGATTTGTTAGAATAACATTTGTGTTCAAATGTGTGTGAAATCTTATGGGACTTAACTACAAAGGTCATCAGTACCTACGCTTACACACTACTTAACCTAAATTATCCTACGGACAAACACACACACCCATGCCTGAGGGAGGACTCGAACCTCCTCCGGGACCAGCCGCACAATCCATGACTGCAGCGCCCCAGACCGCTCGGCTAATCACGCGCGGCAATAACGTTTATTCAGAAAGCAAACTAATAGCGCAAGTGGTCGAATTAAGAGTTACTATTACACGCGGGCGCATATCCATTCGACACAGTTCCATCATTCACAATCTCATCTGGAAATACAAGCCTAATATTCCACCTCCGTATCTTCACGAAAAGTTAGTTCACACCAGGTGCGCTGCTGTTCACCGCTCAGATACCAAGTCCCGCGATGCCACACAACGTGGAATTTTCTAAGTCGTTTCACTTCCTAGCTGCCTAAAGACCAACCGTCCGCTCTCGCGTCTCAATCCGAACTGCACCCTTTGGTGTCTCCAGCCGAACTGTCCTCTTTAGTGTCTGGACCAAAACTGTCTCTGTGCCCGTCTCCACCCGCGTTTTCCCGCGCGCCGAACATCGTCACTCAACTGACTAGGGCAGTCCCCTTTCCTGAAGCCGTCTATCTGGTTGGTTACAGCTTATTCTGTATTATTTTACATTTTAACATATTTAAATAATCAAAGCGTGATCACCTTCACGTTCTAAATAAAGTAACAATAATTTCCATTACATAATAAACGTTAAATTCTTTTTCATGAAACCAATACAATTTCCTTCTTAGCTTTGAATGCCATGGCCAGTAGCCTTGCACCAATGTGCTTTCTGATAAATAAATAAAGTACAAAAGTAACTATTACGAACTAAACTTTACAACAAATATTCTATTACCTAACGATTCAACAAGGTGCCATGCTATCATCGTTCGATGTGTTTTGTGTGGAGGAAATGATGATCTGATGCTTAACTGAAAGTACTGATAATTTAACTTTACTATATCTTTTAAACAAATAAAGTACAGACTTGTCATTTTAATGGTTCAAATGGCTCTGAGCACTATGGGACTTAACATCTGAGGTCATCAGTCCCCTAGAACTTAGAACTACTTAAACCTAACTAACCTAAGGACATCACACAACACCCAGTCATCACGAGGCAGACAAATGTCATTTTAATGATGCGCTTCTATATGAAATGTCGATCGTCAAGATCGACGAAAGCGATCAGATTTTAGCATTCAAGTGTTTGTTACAAAACGTTAATTTCACTTTAACAGCAAATCCTAAACTATTATACATATGATCAATATTCAAGTTTATTGTGATCACCATGAAAATTTAGGAACGATAGTAGATTAAAATCACTGTGGCTTGATTCCCTGCATTACTACAGAATTAAATAGTTTTCATAAATGTTTCCCTTTTATGGCTGATCTTAGGTCCACCATATTTAACACCGCTATGTCTCCTTGGCCACAAAAGTCTTCTACTCGGTTTCCCTATGACGTAGGTTCTCCTCTGTATCAATTGCACACTACAGCGCTTAGGCCTCAATAGGCAACAGACTCCTGTGAGTTTCCCCACCTCATGGTGAATCTGTGGCCTTTGTGGCACGCGATCCTGGACGACAGGATTCGTTTCACAATTCCTGCAGGCTGACTCTTTCGGCCATATAGGCCTATTTAAATGAGAGCGCAATGCTCGTTAACTCACAAGCGCCGCCACTTGTCGGTACTCCATGAAACTATAGACGCTGATGAGGGAATATTTCACTATATCCCGAAACAAATTCCGCATTTTTTCATGCGAAATTGGCCGAGAAAGAAAATGTGGTGTTTTACCTATTGAAGGCCCCGCGTAGTAGTACGACGTCTAATTTTTGGCGTGTGCCAGTAATCGTTGCATTTTTGTATGATCAGTACCCGTATACCCCTGTTTGTTAGGTTTGCTCTTATGTGATAGACGATAGCCTTCAGGCTCTCCTCCAGCCAATCACCGAGGGGACGTGGCGTACCCACGTGAGGGCAGAGTGTTCTGAGCAGTATGGGCTTCGTCCCTAAGTGAAGGTAACAACTTATTTGGCAGGTGCAGTGATGTGAGCAGGACCGTAGTGATAAACTATGGGACCGATGTCCTCGCTGCTTGGTCCGCTCCCCCCAAATGAACCAGTCAACCAACGTAATGGTAAACATGACGAAGTGGTCAGAGCAACATATGCCTAACGACTTCTCAGCTTGGTGTCAATTGCTGAGTGACGGAAGAAGCTACAATAAGGCTGCTCGGCACCCGGGACGTAACGCCCTGGTAATTACGTTGCCAGTAATGATGATTTTTGAACTGGTGTTTAGATTGGCCATTTACCAATTCTTAGAAGAATTTCTGATTTACGGAATATTTATTCAGGTGGCTTCTTTGCTCTAGCCACGGCACGCTGGTATGTCGTAAGCCGACTGCTTCATTCTCGTTCTGTGTGCACGTCTTCCCCAGCGTCTTATAATTAAACGGTATTATTTGTTATTTGAGGTCTAATCACGGGACAAACGAGCTGCTACGTTGTGCCTTCGTGACCGAATTTAATTTATTAATGAGTTTATTTTAGGGTTCTTTCATTAATCAGCTAAAGGGAAGGAATCTTCGTTATTACAGTTTGTGTACAAACTAAATACGACTTCCATTAATTATGCCAGAAGGCCGTCACCTTATTTGAAGGGATTTGTGGATCATCAGAATCGTTCATCTAAGGGCATTATAAGGCGGGTGCATCGCAATGTTTGGTTCAGATATAACTGAAGCTTGATTTAAATCATGTGAAGTACTTTGCAACATTTTCCTTCATTCAATAAATAGATTGTACTCGAATTCGTTTATTTATGGCCTGGTTACTCATCCATACTCCTATCTTGGATTAAGTAATAAGAAGTGCTTCTGCATAAAACTGGTATGTGATATTGATCTGATATTTGTGTTTTGCTGAGTGAAGTGGCTAAGGGAAGTAACGAATTGCTTATCCACACAAATGTGTATATGTTTCGGATTATAAGTCCTTCATGTACCCATTGCACGCTTTTTATCGTTGCTCACTATAATTTTGCGTAATGCCCCTAGTAAATACTCAATTACATATAATATTCGGCAGCATTGGAAATTCTGAGTCGTATGTAGTGAAGTTTGGCTAAAGAAACATGGATGAAATGTTGTAACTGTCATTGTGTCAATTACTGTGGTATGAATAGACTTTGTTTTGATACTGGAAACACGAGTAGAAATGAGGCAGTTATTGAGGAGGCATCGTGTATGGTTTATAATCAGTTTCTAACAGTCAAGAAATTTCAGCATATTTGGGAATACACATAACAGCATACTTTTAATAGCATACATCCTAGAGACTAGCTGGAACAATTTGATTATTGTCTCCCTCCAAATTGGGCAGATAGCTTTCAGGTAGAATCCTCACGAAGTCACCTGGAGGAGGAGTCTGCAGCACGAATTCATATATACACTCCTGGAAATTGAAATAAGAACACCGTGAATTCATTGTCCCAGGAAGGGGAAACTTTATTGACACATTCCTGGGGTCAGATACATCACACGATCACACTGACAGAACCACAGCCACATAGACACAGGCAACAGAGCATGCACAATGTCGGCACTAGTACAGTGTATATCCACCTTTCGCAGCAATGCAGGCTGCTATTCTCCCATGGAGACGATCGTAGAGATGCTGGATGTAGTCCTGTGGAACGGCTTGCCATGCCATTTCCACCTGGCGCCTCAGTTGGACCAGCGTTCGTGCTGGACGTGCAGACCGCGTGAGACGACGCTTCATCCAGTCCCAAACATGCTCAATGGGGGACAGATCCGGAGATCTTGCTGGCCAGGATAGTTGACTTACACCTTCTAGAGCACGTTGGGTGGCACAGGATACATGCGGACGTGCATTGTCCTGTTGGAACAGCAAGTTCCCTTGCCGGTCTAGGAATGGTAGAACGATGGGTTCGATGACGGTTTGGATGTACCGTGCACTGTTCAGTGTCCCCTCGACGATCACCAGTGGTGTACGGCCAGTGTAGGAGATCGCTCCCCACACCATGATGCCGGGTGTTGGCCCTGTGTGCCTCGGTCGTATGCAGTCCTGATTGTGGCGCTCACCTGCACGGCGCCAAACACGCATACGACCATTATTGGCACCAAGGCAGAAGCGACTCTCATCGCTGAAGACGACACGTCTCCATTCGTCCCTCCATTCACGCCTGTCGCGACACCACTGGAGGCGGGCTGCACGATGTTGGGGCGTGAGCGGAAGACGGCCTAACGGTGTGCGGGACCGTAGCCCAGCTTCATGGAGACGGTTGCGAATGGTCCTCGCCGATACCCCAGGAGCAACAGTGTCCCTAATTTGCTGGGAAGTGGCGGTGCGGTCCCCTACGGCACTGCGTAGGATCCTACGGTCTTGGCGTGCATCCGTGCGTCGCTGCGGTCCGGTCCCAGGTCGACGGGCACGTGCGCCTTCCGCCGACCACTGGCGACAACATCGATGTACTGTGGAGACCTCACGCCCCACGTGTTGAGCAATTCGGCGGTACGTTCACCCGGCCTCCCGCATGCCCACTATACGCCCTCGCCCAAAGTCCGTCAACTGCACATACGGTTCACGTCCACGCTGTCGCGGCATGCTACCAGTGTTAAAGACTGCGATGGAGCTCCGTATGCCACGGCAAACTGGCTGACACTGACGGCGGCGGTGCACAAATGCTGCGCAGCTAGCGCCATTCGACGGCCAACACCGCGGTTCCTGGTGTGTCAGCTGTGCCGTGCGTGTGATCATTGCTTGTACAGCCCTCTCGCAGTGTCCGGAGCAAGTATGGTGGGTCTGACACACCGGTGTCAATGTGTTCTTTTTTCCATTTCCAGGAGTGTATCTGTGAAACCAATGAAGAGTTTAAGTAAGTATTCCTATAAGACACAAAGGAATTAAAGATACTGGCTGCGAGTGGGCATTGACTGAAATAAAAAGGGAAAGTTGAAAACTTGTGCCAAACCGGAATTTGAATCCAGGTCTCCTCCCGACTGGGCATACGCTACATTAGTGGTGTGTGGATAAGCAGAGAATCTACATCTGACGAGAGGCCTGCTGGGGTAGTCCTTGCAGTTGCAATGATCACTGGATCCCGATGGTTCAGAGAATCTACCCAATAAGCAGCAGACCCCGGTTTAGATCAGCCCACCATCAATTTTCAACTATCCCCACTGATTTCAATCAATGCCCACCGACAGCCTATGTGTGTAAATCCATTGTACATTAATCTATAATGGCTGCTGGATCAAAATGGTGTGCGTTCTTATGGAGATGTCCCAAAGAACAGGCACCACATACATATACAATTAAGGCAAGGTGGCCAATGATATCTTCAGCGCAGATGCATAACAGGCTTGAACTCTTTCAAGAATCGGCGAAATGCCGCGAGTCATGAGGATAACGGGCAACGGGCACTACAGTGGTTGTCTGTGGATAAGTTGAGAATTTTCATCTGACGGGAGGCGTGTTAGGGTTCTCCACGCCACTGCTCTGATCACTGGGTGTGGATGGCTCAGTTGTGCATCAGTCCGCCTTTAGCCGCGGAGCAGCTCGGACTTGTTTACGTCCCGGCTGCGAACGTTCGCGGAAGAAGCGGTATTTACACCATCGTAACTCGCGTGTGTTACTGTTTGAATCGAACGCAATGGCACACAATTTCCGAAAAACCACGATACAATTCACGTTCTGTAACGAGTATGCATGACCGAAGGCATTCGAAATCGAACGTTTCTTGAGGGACGAAGTGCAACTTAATTACACGGAGGTTATTGGAATTCATTTATCGATCGTGAGCAGCACTCTTTACGTAAAGATGGTTGACGACGCAGCATGTGATAGGATCATTGAAGCCGCCAAACGAGGATTCCAGTTCCGACACTCCGATGGTCATATTGGCGAAGTATTAGTCGCTCATTCGGGCCTGGGCGTGCGTACGATTCGAGTCTTCGAGCTGCCTTTCGAGGTACCAGAATCATTGGTCACTGAATCGCTCCAGCCATATGGCAGAGTTATCAGTCATACGGCCGAATGTTGGGCAAGTTTTAGCACGTATCCAGTGCTCAATGGTGTCCGACAGGTGCGAATTGCGCTTACGAAACATGTGCCATCGTACATCAACATCGGCGGCTGTCGAGCTATTGTCATCTATGATGGACAGCCCCGGACATGCTCCGGGTGTGGTGGTGAAGGACATCTTCGATCTGCGTGTATGCAGAGGAGACTCGTGCAACTCCCCAGCGGAGACCTCCAGAATCAGACTACACCAACGTCACTGCCGATGACTTACGTGGCGGCGCTTCGCGGGGAGGTGACGCCGAGGTCGGAGCGCACTATCGAACCGACGCCGCAGTTGATTGAGGCGCCTTCGGACCCCACTGAAGAAGGAATGGCTCCCACCAACCCCCAATCCCAGACATTACAGGTGGTGCAGAAAGAGGATGACAGCATCAAAACAGGCATGGAAGCTGAAGTGGAACGGCCCCAGGGCGTTGTAGCGGCGGCGAGAGCGCAGGTGATGCAAGATTCGCCAACACCAGAGGCCGAGGTTAGGGCCCGCAAACAACGCTCGCCAAAGCGCCGCAAGAAGCGTCGACTAAACTCTGCGGAGATGCTCCCTTCTCTTCTTGGGAGCCCAGATGAGTCTAACACTATGGAACTGTCTGACTTGGAACCACAAGCTTCGGATGTCGCAGACCATATGAATTCGGACAGTGAAAAGATGTCATGTCGCTCAGAAGACGCATCCGCTCAGGGGCCTGCTACCCCTTCTGCGGTGGAGTCTAATGCTGCGAAAGAACAACAGATGTCACACATCAATGCCGCACAGGAAAATTTGCAGCACCCCAATAATATCAGCTGGTATGAGCAGGACAACGAAATCACCGATGCGGACCATTCTGCTGGTGGGGACTCGCATCCGTCCGCATCTCAAGAAACCTAATGCCGCAGGGACACGTCCGTCGGGCGACCCTCTGCAGATGTGCAAAGGGACTATCGATACGGTGAAACTTTGTCATTTTCACATCATGTGGAGATGACAGCTACTCGACCCCAGGCATACAGAATAGGGACAGTGAATGTAAATACCATTAGATCGCCCGTGAAACAGCAGTTGTTTAGGGACATGATATACGCGTCGGATGTGGATATACTGATGGTGCAGGAAATTTACATTCCTGAGTTCCAGGAACTCCATGGATACATCTCCTACACCTCGCCGCACTCGAACAACGACAGTGGAACGGCGATATTGGTCCGGGACGGGATTCCGGTTCGCGACCTGGCTTATCTACCTTCGGCACGAGGACTGGCGATAACTGTTAATGGAATTCGCATTCTCAATGTTTATGCCCCTTCCGGCACAGACAACAGACGGGCGCGTGCTAGATATTATTCGGAAGAGATTGTGCCCTTATTTACCGGCAGATTCGATCATTTCATTATAGGTGGTGACTTCAATTGTGTTTTAGCGCAAAAAGACCAGACTCCATATTACAATACCTGACGTGAATTGCATGTGCTATGCCGGGATCTGGAGTTAAGCGACACCTGGGACATGATTCATAGGAACCGTGAGGGATATACTTTTTATACCAGTCACTCGGCGAGCAGACTCGATCGAATATATGTTTCGGTTGGCCTACAGGATAAGGTGGTCGACGCGGAACGATGGCCTGCGGCATTTACTGATCATCTGGCTTACATTTGTACCATATCACTCCCTAGGCAAAGTGTGTGGAAAAGCCGCGGGACATGGAAGCTCAATTCGTCACTTTTGGCGGACCCCGAATGTCGTCAGAGAGTCGAGGAGGTATGGGCCACATGTCAACGCCGTCTACCAACATATACCTCCGTGCTTCAATGGTGACTCGAGTGTACTAAACCGGCAATAAGAAGAGCTCTTATACAGTATGGTCGGGATAAGACGAGATGGCAAAGAGACCCTCTTGATTATTATTACACCATGCTTCGTGAGCTGTCCTTCCAGGTGCCGTCTGCAGAACATCATGCGGAAGTTCATCGTGTCAAGGCACAAATCCTATCGATCACGCGACGACGACTGGGTGGCATCCCAATACGGGCAAGATGTCTCGACACCATCACTGGAGAACGTACCTCGATGCACCATGTGTCGCGGGAACATAAACGTTACCGCCGGGCATTGGTAACAGTGCTCCACGGTTTAGATGGCCGTTAACTGACAACACAACAGGACATTGCAAACGAATTTTTAGAGCATTTCCGCCACCTCTATGCCGGTACACCGACGGACCGTCTGGTGGGGGAAGAGATACTGCAACATCTGCAAACGACACTGACAGAGACGGATAAGGCAGCGCTTATGGAGCCACTCACAGAAGACGATATAAAGGTGGCACTCACAAAAGGAGCGGCCCATAAATCACCAGGGCCAGATGGGATTACGCTAGAGTTTTATCGAGAATTCGTGGACATGACGATGCCACAGTTGGTGTCGATGTGCAATGAGGCGATGCGTCCGGACATGCGCCTACCGTCGGATTTTGTGACGGGCTTTCTTCTTCCCATCCCGAAGATGGCGGGGAGTCGCAGTGTTAATCAATATCGGCCTCTCACTATGCTAAACACCGATTATAAAATCTTTGCACGACTACTAGCGTCGCGTCTCAAGCTGGCGATATCCAGCACAATATCCCCTGATCAGGCTTGCCTAGGGGTGCGAAGCAACATCTCGGCGTTAAGTGAATACCGTGACGTTATCGCCCTTGCGGAAACGTGTAAAATGCGAGCAGCGATGATATCTGTGGACTTCGATCGTGCGTTCGACAGGATAAACCATGACTTCTTGGTGTCAGTCATGAGCCGAATGGCGATTCCTCCTGTTTTCATCTCCATCGTTATGAGGCTAATACGAGGGCTACATCGAAGGTGATTGTAAACGGTCGGGAAGCGGTCTCGATTCCTATTAACAGCTCAGTCCGACAAGGGTGCCCACTCTCCATGATGCTGTTTGCGATAGCGCTTGAGCCGCTGATGTGTGTTATGAATCGCTCACTTACTGGGATAGCGCTTAATGAGAACTCTTTCGTTTGTCGCGCATATGCGGACGACCTGATCCTTCTTGTCAGATCAGGACACGAAGTGCGTCAGGCTGTTGAACATCTAGACTCTTACGGGACGGCGGCAGGCAGTGTCGTTAACATGACGAAATCCAAAATTATGCACATTGGACGGGGTCTGGAAGACGTACCGGGACCGTTTCGGACGGTGGAATCGCTGAGATGTCTGGGGATTACATTTACCCGTTCACTACGGCGGTCAGCGGCGGCGAGTTCTCGGCGGCTTCTGCAGAATGTTCGTCTGACGATACGCAACAACTCACTGAGAGCCTTTGACATGATCCAGTGTGTGGCATACACCAACGTTCACATAGCGTCACGACTGACCCATTTAGCGCAGATCCTACCAATACCGAAGGGTATCGCCGACCGCCTCATGGCTGCCTTTGGTTACTATGTTAGTACTGGGATGTTATTTAAGATCAAATATGATACGTCAACGCTACAGTTCCGGAACGGTGGCCTCAACCTCACAAACGTGCGAAACAAAGCTTTGGCGCTTTACATGCGAGCGATGATACGAAATTGGCAACAAAGAAAGCATACCATAACGTCACCTCTGATAGAAGTACTTGTTCCACCTTCGTACGAACCCCCTATTGCGGTGGGCAATATTTCGCCTTCTCTTGCACACATTGCCTCATTTCTTGTTGATTACAGTTATGTTCGTCTGAATGTACCTTCGACGAGTGTACCCACGACTCGGGAGATCTATAGATGCTTGATGGATCACCATGGCCGCAACATAATGGAATTCAAATACCCGCCGAGAACGTGGAACCACATTTGGTGTGCAGTGCATACTCCATTACTGTCAACAGCAGCGAGATCGATGTGGTATACTCTTATAAACCGTAAACTCGTGACCAGGAGTCGATTACATTCAATTCATATGGTCGATTCTCCTCTTTGCACAAACTGTGGACTGTTAGCAACGGAAGAACATGGTTTAGTGTGTGGCGCAGCGAGGGACGTCTGGATGCTGACGCGTCAAATACTGGCCTTCCTTCGGCGCACTAACTACGCAGAAATCACATCGGATGTACTTTTTCTACCGGACAAGATTTTTTTTCCGAAACAAAAGACGTATGCGGTCAATTGGATCGCTGTACATGCGACGAAATATTTGTATTCGTACGATATCAAGTCCGTGATGGATTATTGGATGTATTTACAAGAACAACACGAGCTCATACGGAGTCATACGAAATACAGGACTTACTTTTCCAATTTTGTAGGAAGTGTTTTTCACAATCCGCCCGACAGCTGGGGTGTCCCAGAACTGGGAAGACTCCTGGAGCAGAACGACTAGAGACAGTACTGCGCGGTTCAATTATATTGGCCTATAGCACACTGAGAAGAAAACTGGCCCCTACCTGTTGGCGCCAGTTATGACTGCATTATGTTAACGTGAAAAAAAAAGAAAAAAACACACACACACACACAACGATGGTAAACACCGAAACCGCCTCAGGTAATGGTCCTTCGAATGGTCGACGCAGGATAAATAAATACCGCTCACACTGGCAGAAATGGTCAAGATTATATGGCTTTCTGCCAGGTTTATGATGCGACACCGCGTGCTGCAGGGATTGTGATGCAGATGATAACTTGATTTTCACTCCCGCCCGTGACTAGGATTGTCATTTACTTTATTCCTGTTACAAAAAAAAAGAAGAGGGCGGCCTCTGCGTTGATTTTATGGTTTCCAAATTGTTTTTGCTGTCGATACTTTTCTTATCCCTAGGACAGCACAATTGTACGAATAAAGATTGTTTGTTTACCCTGCCTTCCTGGTCCCCCCCCCCCAAAAAAAAAAAAAAAAAAAAAAAAAAAAAAAAAAAAAAAAAAGTTGTCGCGTTGTTGGACCATAAAGCGGAGGAACCGTGTTTTTATTTTTATTTTATTTTATCAGAAAAAAAGATGGATAGAAAAAAAATTAAAAAAATATCAAAATGTTTTCGGTCACGGGTTCGATCCCCGCAATATTTATATATAAAAAAAAGATGGATAGAGCGTCTGCCATGTAAGCAGGAGATCTCGGGTTCGAGTCCAGGATAGGGCAAAAAAAAAAAAAAGTTGTCACAGCATCTAACTAGTAAACAGGAGACCTGGGTTCGAATCCCAGGCTGGCAGAAATTTTCAACTTTCCTCATTGATTTCAATGAATGCCCACTCACAGCCAACGTACGTAATTCCTTTGTGTCTTAATTCATAATGGCTACTGGATCAGAATGGTGTCTGTTCTTTCTGGCATGTCCGACACCTTCCTATCAGCATTTTTGGACTGAAGCAGCACTAGATAGAGTCAAATACGATCCACTAATGGTGAGATGTTTTAAGAATTCAAGGTCTGACAGCCCACTCCAATATTTTGGATCAAAGTTTTAGAAGAATCAGTCTCTACACAATCCTCTCTGTCCTGGTAAGTTAATCCGTATCTCGTTGATGAAACTACCCAGACAGTTACACCACAGCATTCTTGCTGGTAGAGTGAAAGGTGACATAGAAGTTTTTCAATCTTTTTTGCAGGAGTTAGAATATGGATATGACAACAGTAATTCATATCCATTGTCCTACCAAAGAAACAACTGGGAGAAAAGAGGAAGTGTTGCACGGAATCACAATTCTGTAAATGGTAGCAGGAGATCAGTGGGTAGTGGGTGTGGTAGAAATAAAGGCGCTGAGGATGGGAAAAGTATGAATGATTGGAATGAGAATTCAAATTTTCAAATCAAGGGGGCAAAATGCCAGTGATAGAAATGATACTTGGGGACTTGAGAGATGTTAGCACGTAAGGTGTCAGGCTGACAAAAGTTTAGGGAACACAAATAATTCGGACAGGAGGCGCCTCATTAAGCTGGGTTCCGACGCTGAAAATACTCTACTGGTCATTAAAATTGCTACACCAAGAAGAAATGCAGATGATAAACGGGCATTCATTGGACAAATATATTATACTAGAACTAACATGTGATTACATTTTCACGCAATTTGGGTGCATAGACCCTGAGAAAACAGTACCCAGAACAACCACCTCTGCCCGTGATAACGGCCTTGATACGCCTGGGCATTGAGTCAAACAGAGCTTCGATGGCGTGTACAGGTACAGCTGCCCATGTAGCTTCAACACTATACCACAGTTCATCAAGAGTAGTGACTGGCGTATTGTGACGAGCCAGTTGCTCGGCCACCATTGACCAGACGTTTTCAATTGGTGAGAGATCTGGAGAATGTGCCGGCCAGGGCAGCAGTCGAACATTTTCTGTATCCACAAAGGCTCGTACATGACCTGCAACATGTGGTCGTGTATTATCCTGCTGAAATGTAGGGTTTCGCAGGGATAGAATGAAGGGTAGAGCCACGGGTCGTAACACATCTGAAATGTAACGTCCACTGTTCAAAGTGCCGTCAATGCAAACAAGAGGTGACCAAGACGTGTAAACATACAACTTGAAACGCTCTACCTACGTGCATTCATCGCTCCTGGATGGATGATGGATAAATTCCGAAACGCGTCATATGAGCAATGAAATCGTTACTAATCTGATGTTTGACTTTCTCCAATGCGACCCAGTCAGCCTGACTGGAGAAGTAATAACTATTACAATAATGGTCGACTGCGTCCTCTCACATTTATACACTACTGGCCTTTAAAATTGCTACACCACGAAGCTGACGTGTTACAGACGCGAAATTTAACCGACAGGAAGAAGATGCTGTGATATGCAAATGACTAGCTTTTCAGAGCATTCACACAAGGTTGGTGCCGGTGGTGACACCTACAGCGTGCTGACAAGAGGAAAGTTTCCACCCGATTTCTCATACACAAACAGCAGTTGACCGGCGTTGCCTGGTGAAACGTTGTTGTGATGCCTCGTGTAAGGAGGAGAAATGCGTACCATCAAGTTTCCGACTATGATAAAGGTCGGATTGTGGCCTATCGCGATTGTGGTTTATCGTATCGCGACATTGCTGCTCGCGTTGGTCGAGATCCAATGACTGTTAGCAGAATATGAAATCGGTGGGTTCAGGTGGGTCATACGGAACGCCGTGCTGGATCCCAACGGCCTCGTATCACTAGCACTCGAGATGACAGGCATCTTATCCAAGTAGCTGTAACGGATCGTGCAGCCACGTCTCGATCCCTGAGTCAACGGATGGGGACGTTTGCAAGACAACAACCATCTGCACGAACAGTTCAACGTTTGCAGCAGCATGGACTATCAGCTCGGAGACCATGGCTGCGGTTGCCCTTGACGCTGCATCACAGACAGGAGCGCCTGCGATGGTGTACTCAACGACGAACCTGAGTGCACGAATGGCAAAACGTCATTTCTTCGGATGAATCCTGGTTCTGTTTACAGTATCATGATGGTCGCATCCGTGTTTGACGACATCGCGGTGAACGCACATTGGAAGCGTGTATTCGTCATCGCCATACTGGCGTATCACCCGCCGTGATGGTGTGGGGTGCCACTGGTTAGACGTCTCGGTCACCTCTTGTTTCCATTGATGGCACTCTGAACAGTGGACGTTACGTTTCAGATGTGTTACGACCCGTGGCTCTACCCTTCATTCGATCCCTGCGAAACCCTACATTTCAGCAGGATAATGCACGACCGCATGTTGCAGATCCTGTACGGGCCTTTCTGGATACAGAAAATGTTCGACTGCTGCCCTGGCCAGCACATTCTCCAGATCTCTCACCAACTGAAAACGTCTGGTCAATGGTGGCCGAGCAACTGGCTCGTCACAAAACGCCAGTCACTTCTCTTGATGAATTGTGGTATCGTGTTGAAGCTGCATGGGCAGCTGTACCTGTACACGCTATCCAAGCTGTTTGACTCAATGCCCAGGCGTGTCGAGGCCGTTATTACGGCCAGAGGTGGTTGTTCTGGGTACTGATTTCTCAGGATCTATGTACCCAAATTGCGTGAAAATGTAATCGCATGTCAGTTCCAGTATAATATATTTGTCTAATGAATACCCGTTTATCATCTGCATTTCTTCTCGCTGTAGCAATTTTAATGGCCAGTAGTGTATTATTGAAATTAAAACATTCACTAAAATGTTAGAATCCCTGGGACCAATATCAAGCCAGTATCAATGTCAGTGATAGGCAAAAATGGTCGAAGAACTCTACTCCTGGAGTAGATCAACTGTCTGTGTACATAATTAAGTTTGTACAGAACACTCAGTGCGCGAGTGCTACTCGAACCTGGCCTTTTCTTTTTTTTAAAAAAAAGTAATCTAGGCTTGTAGCTACTCAGAGACCCCTCGCCCAGTAATAAATATACAGATTGAAAGAGAAAAACGTAGATTTATAAGAACAACTTACGAGAAAGAAGTTTAGAAATAGAGGACCAGGAACGAAGGCTCGCCTTCAGAAGCATCTAGTTTCCAATAAGAGCTGATTAAATCAGATAAAAAGAACATTTGGCAGAACGCGACAATTTTAGTTCAAAAACAGAGAAGGATGAGATTATGCACCGAGGTTGCTATGCATCATACATGTAACCTTAGGCTTGATCCATTATGGTACTCTTATGGAAAGGGTTAGGTTCTTGGTTTGCTTATAATTCACTGGAAAGGGGTGTCTTGTGTGTTTTACGTGTAATATTCGTGTGTGTGTATAATCATGGCTAGAGAAATAGTGGATCTGGAAGTAAAGGGTGCCATAAGAGGAGCCCATATTTTCTTTATCAACCACTAGCGATAGTCATTTAAGCATACTATTGGACAAAAATGGCAAAGACTGGAAACCATAAGGACACGCCCGATTTTCCCATGAACAGCATGTTCGTCAAAACATGTTTGAATGAATGTCATCAGAGTTGCAATTCCTGAATAACAAATAGGAAAGTTCCGATGTGAAACGAGTGTAGGTTGCAGGTGTGCCTGTATAGTCGTATGAGTGAATATGTGTTGATAAGTGGCGAGGCCACGGCTGTTCTGCCGATGACCCAAACAACAACCAACTTGAAGAGGCAGCTAGTAAATACTTGTCAAGGGGAGTTGATCCGTGTACGTCCGCAGCTTGTGGTCGTGCGGTAGCGTTCTCACTTCCCGCGCCCGGGTTCCCGGATTCGATTCCCGGCGGGGTCAGGGATTTTCTCTGCCTCGTGATGACTGGGTGTTTTGTGATGTCCTTAGGTTAGTTAGGTTTAAGTAGTTCTAAGTTCTAGGGGACTGATGACCATAGATGTTAAGTCCCATAGTGCTCAGAGCCATTTGAACCATTTTTTTTTTATCCATATACATAATATGAAATATAGCTTCAGATGACAGCGATGTTTCTAAATGACGGGACGAACTATCCACAATATTAGAAATTGAACATACAAGGAACCATAGTCGCAAATGGTGCAATTCCACCCACGCATCAAACAAGTTACTTGGCTTAATTCCAAATGACTTCAGCTCACTTACATTGACTTCAGTGGAGGCAACTGTCGTGACCTTACACACTAGTACACAGTCTACAAATAATCAATAAACTAACAGAGTCAGCGGAATAGCTAAAATGACAAATACAACACAGAACATCAAAATAACAGCGTAAATAGAGCTTATACACAACATAAAAACTTAAATTGCAAAGTGACTTGAAAAGCAGGCTGTCCTTCGCACCAGTCACTGTAATTACCATGTGCGGCATGAATCCTGTACTACGTGCTCTTTTCCAATGATCAGTTGTTTGATAATATACTTCCTAGGTAGAGGAAGTGATCTGCTTGTCCCAAGGGTGTGCTGGAAATAGAGATGCTGAAATCCGGAAAGGCAATTCTAGGAGCTGGCTGTGCTAGTATGTTTGCTTTTTCAGTGCTGATGGTCAGGCCAAACCTTTTATAAGAAGTACTTAAAGAATTCACAGGCAGTTTCATCTCTGCAGTGTTTGAGCTGGAAAAGCGTTGTCGTCAGTGTACTGCAGTTCAGTTACCTTTTAGAATGCGATCTGGAGTGACTAAATAGCTCTCCGTCAAATCTGTATTTAAGTTGTACTCCTGAATCGTTTACAGACGATGTCTCATAAAGCATGGCTGCTGGGTACAGAGCAAACAGCATTCGCCCCGAGGACAAGCCCTTTTTTGAGCCCATTAGTAACATGGAATTTGTGAAATGTTTCACTCTGGCACTGCACTTGCCCAAACATGTCATCACGGAAGGTTTGAATCGGTCGAACAAAGTGTTCATGGCAGCCAAAATGTTTTAGGATCTTTCGCATAGCTTCTCTGGACACTGTATCAGAGGTCTTTTGTACGTCAGAGAAGACAAATAGAAAAGTTTATATTGTTCCCCGGTATTCTCCTGCACTTGTCGTGAAAGATCATATCAATAATTCCTCTGGAGGGGCGAAATCGGCACTGAGATTCAGAAAGTACATTCTTGGCAAGAGTATGGAAGCAATTTAGCAGAATTCTAGCAAAAATTTTACCAGCTTAGGAGAAGAAGGATATACCACGGTAACTACCACATACGCTTAGGTCGCCTTCTTTGCAGATGGTGGCAACTGCGGAGTTCCTCATGCCAGCTGGTAAATTATGGGTTTCCCACATTAAAAGAAACAGGGAGAGGAGTCTGGTTTTAGAGATAAGCCATCACTCTGAATGATCTCCAGGGCGAAATTGTGAAGTACAGGTGCCTTTCTCGGTTTCATACTATGTAGAGACTTTTGAATTCATGAAATGTGTGTGGGACTGCTATTCAAGGTTTGGGTTGTTTGGGGGTGGAGACCAGACAGCGAGGTCATCGGTCTCATCGGGTTAGGGAAGGATGGGGAAGGAAGGCGGCCATGCCGTTTCAAAGGAGCAATCCCGGCATTTGTCTGGAGCGATTGGAGGGCTTCCTCTATTGATCTTTGTTCAAGGTGTGTCACCGCATCAGCGACACTTAGGTAAAGCGTTACCCCATCAGCACTGAGAGTGGAATTTGGCCGATTATCACATCAACAGTGCGTGGGAAGATACTGGCAGCCGGCTAAGATGCAGCTCCAGCCCAGGTCCTGTGGCAGCTTCATAAGAAAACTTTACTTTTTTCTTCAATGAACAATTTTTTTTTTCAAAATTACTATTTGCCACACAATCTGCCAGCCCACCTATGCAACCTTACCAAGTAAGCAGTTCTGTTGTATCTGACTGCTGCCCAATGTTGTTCATTCGTATACACAGAAATGAAAGTCTTAATGTGTGTCTAAAGATGAAGAAAACGTCGACTGTATTCTACGTAGTAACTTTCATTGAAGGACTTGACTGTTCCACCATTGATCATTCAAATAAACTAAACAGGGTCGGAACCTGTATATTATATAACAGAAATTTTTACATCATGCTACCACAAGAGATAAAAATCACTTGACCCCTCTCTATCTATCCTCAGACATGAGGAATTGTACGCAAACATAACGCTCTCAGTCCCCTTCAGAAATGGTAAAAACATTGGACCATTCAGAAATACTCTCTTATTATTGGATTCTAATATGTTGATTGACGTACCTGTATTTACAACAAATAAATCATGAAACTATAATAAAAGATACCATGTATTTGCAGCAAAAGATGTTTTTACTCAACTCAAACTCGCTACCAACCTGTCTTCCTCTGTTATACTGCCTCATGATGATATCTGCGAGCTGAAAAAATTGTTTCAGTAGTCGAATGAAGTCACTGACATACAATATAAATTGAAACATTTCTCAGGATCTGCTCGAAGTATGTCTTGAAGGCAGTGGAAAGTTTTCAGTCTTAATCGAGTACTTCTTGTTGAGCGCAACCAGTTCATTCTTTCTTACCTGTTATTTTATTTCTTCATAGTAACTACAGAAGCAGCAGCCACAACTGCTTCCTCAGAGGGAAAGATTTCGTAACTGTCAGTTACTGCAACAAGACATCTTAAAGCTACAGTAAAGAGCATTCGGCTCAGCGCGCCGAAAAGCGGTCGCATTCACGCACACGACCTGACATGTGAAACGGGTCTATTATACGCGCAGTCTAAGAGGACTCCCGGCGAGTTGGTTAATGGGAGTAGCTGAATCGATAAAAATCAGATGATACCGAACAGTATCGACTTCATTTTAATAGTACCAGCGCTGGTTTTGAGACGACACTGTATGTAGTGCATCTGTGTGTACGAAAATAGAGTTAGCGCTTGCTGAAATATTACGAGATAGTAAGTTGTACGTCATCCTCTTTATTGTCATGTTCGACGCACTAAACATTGTGTTACCAGCTAACTAAGCACTGTAGCAACTAGAGAGCTTTCAATTCCAGTCAGTGAATTTAAGTTTCTTTTTATTCAACTGCTCTCATCAGGATGAGAATACAGAAGGAGCTAAGGTGATCATTGTTAGAGAATAACAAGAGAAAATTGAGTAATTTCTTGTGTTATAAAGTTTGATTCGGTGAACGTTCCTCAGATATGTAACTACGGCGCCGACTGCTGCTCAAATTGCTGCTGCAGACGCAGTGCGATGCGTGAGAACCACACGCCGAACTCGATGGTCTTCCCTCTCGGTGGTGCCACGTGGTCGTCCGGAGCCCGGTCTTGCTGCGACAGTACTTATTCGTGACCACCGCTGCCAGCAATCAACTACAGTGGCTACATTTCTGCAGTATCGCTGAAGAAACAACCAGCTCCTCGTAGCCCTATTACACGTCCACGTTCAACTCAATGAGGTGTTGATAATGGTGTTTTGTCACCATAAAGGCATTCTTGACTGACATCAACCCACCACGTCCATTCTCAAAGGTAACTAACGCTCAAGACCGATACAGCTTGTTTTTAAAGCAAACCTGATTTGCCCCTCATAGTGCGCTACTAGCGCATCTCTTATGCAGCTAGCGCGAAATTGTAATAGACATCAACTTTCAGGCGTAGAAACACGCCTGCCAACTTTCGGTTGCGTTGCTTTTTCTTCGTCAGTGTATATCAACAGCAAAAACGGCAGTCACCATCATACAAATAGTTCCCAAGAAGGGGCTGTCCTAGCTAAATTTCTGTCGCTACAACATTGAAGAGGTGGGCCTAACAAATTGAAAGAGGTTTAGAGCAATTATGTCGTCATATAGGCGGAAATGAATTAAAATGAAGCAGCAAGTACAATACGCATAACAGAAAATCACTTACGACGTGAGATACCCTTCACAAACAGTTCCCCGTACAAGACGAAATTATGAGTACATGCGCGAGGACAATATGTACGTATCACTGAGAGCATAATGGAAGATGACACCAACTTGTACCACTCTCTATCACTTTAATCAACGAATCTAACTTAAAGATTATGATGTCTCATGTAAACTACTAAATTTACATCTACATCTACATCCATACTCCGCAAACCATCTGACTGTGTGTGGTGGAGGGTACCTTGAGTACCTCTATCGGTTCTCCCTTCTATTCCAGTCTCGTATTGTTCGTGGAAAGAAGGATTGTCGGTATGCCTCTGTGAGGGCTCTAATCCCTCTGATTTTATCCTCATGGTCTCTTCGCGAGATATACGTAGGAGGGAGCAATATACTGCTTGACTCCTCGGTGAAAGTATGTTCTCGAAACTTCAACAAAAGCCCGTACCGAGCTACTGAGCGTCTCTCTTGCAGAGTCATCCACTGGGGTTTATCTATCCTCTCCGTAACGCTTTCGCGATTACTAAATGATCCTGTAACGAAGCGCGCTGCTCTCCGTTGCATCTTCTCTAGCTCTTCTATCAACCCTATCTGGTACGGATAACACACTGCTGAGCAGTATTCAAGCAGTGGGCGAACAAGCGTACTGTAACCTACTTCCTTTGTTTTCGGATTGCATTTCCTTAGGATTCTTCCAATTAATTTGAGTCTGGCGTCTGCTTTACCGACGATCAACTTTATATGATCATTCCATTTTAAATCACTCCTAATGCGTGCTCCCAGATAATTTATGGAATTAACTGCTTCCAGTTGCCGACCTGCTACATTGTAGCTAAATGATAAGGGATCTTTCTTTCTATGTATTCGCAGCACATTACACTTGTCTACATTGAGATTCAATTGCCATTCCCTGCACCATGCGTCAATTCGCTGCAGATCCTCCTGCATTTCAGTACAATTTTCCTCTGGATATACCACAGCATAATCCGCAAAAAGCCTCAGTGAACTTTCGATGTCATCCACAAGGTCATTTATGTATATTGCGAATAACAACGGTCCTACGACACTCCCCTGCGGCACATCTGAAATCACTCTTACTTCGGAAGACTTCTCTCCATTGAGAATGACATGCTGCGTTCTGTTATCTAGGAACTCCTCAATCCAATCACATAATTGGTCTGATAGTCCATATGCTCTTACTTTGTTCATTAAACTACTGTGGAGAACTGTATCGAACGCCTTTAACGCCCTTAATATCACAACTGACACGTTCGGATTAACTGAGCCATTGCCATTACACTTCGCTTTATAACTTTCTATCTGTAAAGCAGAGCTTTAACTGACTTGTAAATAAGGCAAGACAGTCTTAAATTTGGCCATCGGGATCCACTTGCTAAAGTCTTGTTAGCAGCAATCGGGTTTCGACTTTCAAATGACGTAGAAATGTTCGCAACCGTACTCATTAATTGAGATTCCTCCCTTCAAACAATGTAGCTAGCATTCCACTGAACCCAAACCACCACTATTTGCAAATTCAGTAGCGTCAAGCGAGAGCTCACTGGGGGCAGAGTGGAAGTCTGTTGTCTTTTCTGATTAAAGTTGGCTCTGCCTCGTTGCCAGTGGTGGCCTGTGTTGATTAGAAGGAGGACAGTTGAAGGCCTGGAGAAAACCTATCTAGGTGCTAGACACACTTGACCTAAGGCCGGAGTTGTGGTCTGAGGTGCGATTTCGTATGACAGCATGAGCACTCTCGAGATTATCCCATATACTCTGACCACAAATTTGCATGTCAACCTGGTGATTCGACCTCTTTAGCTTCCATTCATGAATAGCATTCCAGGTGATGATTTCCAACAAGATAACGCTCGTCCACATGTCGCGGTTGTGACCCAACATGCCCTACAGGGTATCGACATGTTGCCTTGGCCTGCTACATCACCAGCTCTGTCTCCAGTCGAGCACATATGGGACACATCTGACGACAACTCCCGTGTCATCCAAAACCACCAAGTGCAACACGCATGGAACTCTATCTCACAAACTGACGTCGAGCACCTGCACATCTGCGGGCTTGCGTTCAACACTCTGGCAGTTAAACCGGTTATTAATGCACTTGCATTTCACATTTGCAATGGCTTATCTCGCGTTTCCGTTAAACTTTGATCTTACAATGTTAAACACTTACATCTGTTACCTAGACAAATGTATTCCCGACATTAATGATTTTTTGGTGTTGCGATTTTTTTCCGTCATTGTGCATCAGATATGATTAAATTTTTATTTTTCACTTGAGTGTGGGAGTTGCAGCCGAAATTAAGGAACTAGGAGCACCAACATCAACAATTTAATTGGATTGTAACAACATTTATTTTGTCAGATATAAAGATACGTCTATTAAATACTTTACAAATTACTATTTCTAACGAAATATTTAACCGTGCTTGGAAGGAGGCAAACGGAAGTGACGGGCAGACTTTGATGGGAGTCATTTAGCGGGTTACGACCTGGCTACTTGCGCCGCTGCTGAAAGAGCGCTTGAGTGAGCTGGCAGCAATCCTGGGCGGTGTAGTGGATCAGTCGGGCGGTGCGTATCTCACAGCTGCGGCCAGAGCCGGATGTCCGCTGTTCGCATCAGCGACGGTCAAAAGACAACTCTTATCATCGTTCTCGTCAGTGTGTGTATTATGGTGTCTCTTTCATAAAGTGTCTCGCCTGCATGCTCGTGGTCGTTTGCCGTATTCAAGAAAAAAAAAGAAGGAATGTCTTGTAGACATTGATGTCATTAGAGAGGAGCGTAGTTCGGACTGCTTTGTTTAGGATGGGAAAAGAAATCAGCCGTGCCCTTTCAAAGAAGTCACCCCAGTATTTCCTTGGAGTGTTTTAGTAAAACCACGGTAACCTATATCTGGATGGCCGAATGCAGATTTGAGCCGCCGTCGTCCTTAATGCGAGCCCATTGTGCAAACTACTGTGTTACCTCGTTCGATCGCGCTCCAGCATAATCTCTCCCCCTGCGATCTCCAGAACTCTCTCCCTCGTCGTGGCTATGCACCCTGTTGGCTATCTCATGTTCTTCTTCTCGCCAAGCAAATTACACTGCTGTGCTAAACCTAAGGACGCAAGTACCTTCCGCACGATGTGTCACTGCTCGATGAAAAATTGGCTATACACAGAAAGAACTGCTTCAGTATAGTACAGAAGCTAAATGAAAGAAATATCCAGTGATAGGGACAGAACGATACTTTCGTTCAAAGACAAATACACTGAAGTCACCGCGATTTATAATGGTTCCCAGGACATGAGGCGGGACATGGTTCTTAATAGGATTTGTAGCACCATGGACCCTCTGCAATGTCCTCTCATGCTAGCTACAAGATTGGGAGTTTTCGTGGTAGACAGTTCCACTCCTTCACCTGCGCAGTTGACACCTGCTGGTGGTCGTTGGTGCCTGTGCACATGCAGCAAATAGGTCTTCCCGACGCATCGCACACGTGCTCAGTGGGATTTAAATCGGCGTAACGAGGAGGCCAGTCCATTCGCTGAATATCCTCGCGTTCCAAGAGGTCGTCCACCCGTATTGTTCGATACGTTCAAGTGTTGTCATCCATAAAAGTGACGTCAGGGTCAAAAGCACCCCTGAAAAGACGCACGTGGTGAAGGAGTACAATGTCACAACAACATCAATGGGTCAGTGTTCCATATTCAAAGATTTGGAGATCAGTACGCCATTGCAACATTAGGCCTGCCTACACTATAACACCTGCACCACCAAAACAGACAGTGATGGACGTATCCTCATATGGCGAGAGGTGGTTACACATAATTCACCCAAGAACATTGTCGATCATGGTCGTTTGGATGGTCGAGGTGTTTTAGTTGGGGAGGCTTAATGCTGCGTAGAGCATCTCAAGATTTTTGGGTACGGAACACTCGCTAGTTAACGTTAGTTGTGACACGCCTTCCCCATGTGCGACTTTTCAGTGGTACATTCGATCCTGAGTTGATTTTTATGAATGACATTGGAACGATATGATATTCAGCGAACGTTCTGGACTGCCCGTTAAAGGACCTAAATTCTGAATGAGATTTTCATTCTGCAACGGACTGTGCACTGATATGAAACTTCCTGGCAGATTAACACTGTGTGCCTTTTGCGGGCAAGTGCTCTACCAAGCATGTGTGGGGAGAGCTGCTGAAGCAGGTCCACAGGCACTATCGACCCTCCAGCAGTGCCGGCGAAGGAATGGAACGCCAAAATACACAGTAACACAAAATAATGCATACATTCTTTTAAACCACATACCTCTTTAATTAAAGCAGACATAAATGAAAAGTGTTTGGTGTAGTACCCGTTAAGGTGTAACTTAAGGAGATATATGCTCGAAATGAACACCTTCCACCACACTGCATCATCGACGACGATTAGAAGGTGGCGCCATGCCAATCGCATTGAGTCGAACGAAATATTGCTGGAGGCCTGCTCGATTAGATTATCCAGTGTTTGTAGTTTTGTGACGTACACTGTGTTCTTGACAGTACCCTAGTGATAGTCCAAAGGTATCAAATCTGGTGATCGAGCTGAATACTCCTAAGCACTTCATTCTCGTCTTATCCATGTCGAAGGAATCATGTTGAAAGTGAAGTGGCACTCCGACCTGTTGAAAGTAATAATTTTCATTGCCCGCCTGATTGGCCGTGCGGTACAACGCACGGCTTTCCGGACGGGAAGGAGCGCCTGGTCCCCGGCACGAATCCGCCCGGCGGATTTGTGTCGAGGTCCGGCGAACCGGCCAGTCTGTGGATGGTTTTTAGGCGGTTTTCCATCTGCCTCGGCGGATGCGGGCTGGTTCTCTTATTCCGCCTCAGTTACACTATATCGGCGATTGCTACGCAAAGAAGTTCTCCACGTACGCGTACACCACCATTACTCTACCACGCAAACATAGGGGTTACACTCGTCTGGTGTGAGACGTTTTCTGGGGGGTCCACGGGGGGCCAAACCGCACAATAGCCCTGGGTTCGGTGGGGGGCGGCAGAGGGGTGAAGTATACTGTGGTAGCCGTCGTGGGGTTGTGGACCACTGCGGCTGCGGCGAGGACGGAGCCTCTCCATCGTTTCTAGGACCCCGGTTAACATACAATACAATATAACACATACAATAATTTTCATTCTGAAGAATGTCGTTACGACTTGGATGGGTGATGTTTGGTTTGTCAGCGCTCAGCTGCGCGGTCGTCAGAGCCCGTATAAGGTCCCAATTTCTACACGGTCCAGTTTTTACACAGTCCAATTTTTACACAATCGAGTCTAACCACTGTCACGGATGATGATGATGATGATGATGATGATGACAAAATGATAAGGACAACACAAACACCCAGTCCCCGGGAAGAGAAAATCCCCAACACTGCCGAAAATCGAACCCGGGACCCCATGATCCAGAGGCAGCAACGCCAGCCACTATTACGACTTGGAGTTAACATGTGCAACATTTCTAGGTAATAGTCATCTCTGCTACCTCTTCAAAGGAGTGTGGTCCGATTAACTCTCTAGACGACAGGCCACACTGGACTGATACTCTTTGTAGAGTAACACGCCTTTCTTCAGTTACTCATGGGTTTTCGTTACGCAAGTACGTGCAGTTATTGCACTAACTGTTCCGTTAAGATTAAAGATTACTTCATCCGACCTAAGTGTTAGATCTTGGAAACCTCCATCTTCTTAAAATGGTTCAAATGGCTCTGAGCACTATGGGACTTAACATCTATGGTCATCAGTCCCCTAGAACTTAGAACTACTTAAACCTACCTAACCTAAGGCCATCACTCAACACCCAGTCATCACGAGGCAGAGAAAATCCCTGACCCCGCCGGGAATCGAACCCGGGAATCCGGGCGCGGGAAGCGAGAACGCTACCGCACGACCACGAGATGCGGACTCCATCTCCTTAACAAGTGTTTATGGGCCACATACAAAATTTAATTTACCTACCGGTATCATCCTCGTCAGAGCGTGGAGTGGTGTCGGAATATAACGTTTACATCTCTGAAACCGCATAATTCTGTGAACATAGGTTTTCTTGATCCCAGTGTCACAAGAGCATTGCCTCTCAAAGTTTTTCTGGGATTATGTGCACGCCTCAAACCCATATCAATTCTTTAGACGTCTTTTGAACGACTCCTTTACCTCCACATCGATTACAAACTTTGTTATTGTTAACCGAGATGATGATGGTGTTGCAAATCACCACACAGAAAAAAAAACTAAATACGTAACAGCCATCAAGTATTACATTAGTCCAGTACCGAACATCATTCACATTCTCTGTTCTCCCGTAACACTTAAGCACCCACTTCCGTTCTTCAAACGATAACGCCACGTTTATTTCCATTCCCGAAACAAATGGAGGCGTTACTAGATTTTTCACTGCCTTCTGAATGATAATCCAAAGAAATTACATCTGTCAAGAGCAAATACAATATTTTAAGGTATCTATATTATAGCTTGTTTTTCGACAGTGTGTTTACATCTACTGTTGCTGTCCAGCGCCTCCCCCCCCCCCCCCCACCCCAAATCCCTGAACCGCCCACCTCCGTCACGAATATCACTGCTGACATCTTACCTTCTTGAATGTTCATTGCCTTTTCTGCCCAAATCTATTTCTTACTTTAATTGTATTCAAAACGAATTTACCAGAAAATGATGATGTTGTGAAGTATATGACATGTACGTGAAATGATGTTGATATGAATATTCATTCTTTGCATAAATTTATAGGACACTACTTTGAATAATAGACATTTCCTTCAAATGTGTACGTTAATTAAAAGAATGTTCTAACTGTACGTGCAAACAGCACCTCAGAAATAGAGACTTTTCAAACATTTTTGTATTCCAAGTAACGATTTTGGGGATAATTATTTTTCTGATTCTTCACCAGTTTTCTTTTATTCAGTGTTTTTTAAGACTTTATAATTCTTTCTGTTCCCCCATTCTGTAGTCAGTTCAGTTAACACAGCACAGCATCTCTTAAAACTATTCAATTTACGTTTCATAGCATACAAAACGCATCAGCTTCCAGAATCATTTTAAATCTTTCCAGGCAACTAAAATAAGTGAATTCCGAGACGAGTCTGAGATTAGTTATAGGGGACTGTGAAGAACAGATCACCGAAAGCTGCATAACCTGACGTTGCAGAAGAAATTAACTTCCATCCCATACTCCTCGTCTAAGATGGCTACCCACAACAGCAACTCCTCCTGTTACGGTAATCTTAAATAAGGCGAAAGGACGTAACGACTTCTCCTGTTGGCCTATGTAGGACATCGAACTTCAGCGCAAACTCACGGACGCCAAGCGCAGCAAATGCAGTCGTATCGTGAGAAACAGTGCATATTGTGTAGCATTTTTTTATTTGCTTTTTTTTACAAAACAAAATAGTAATCAATAATTTAAAACAAAAAGTGACACATTTGTTGCTACAGACACTTAATACGGTTGGCAATGTTTATATTGTTCAGTGCCTGTGTGGTCTAACGCATGTCTGAAGTAACAGACACTACCGACAATATCCAGCAGTATTCGCAAATTTCGAATACGGTTATACACCAGCTGTACAAATGACTAATTACAGATGAAAATTTGGGCCGAACCGGGAGTCAAATCCGATTGCTCACGTAAAGTAGGCGGTCACTTAACAACTTAGTCTATCTGCGCGCGCCACACGGACAGGCCTAAACTTCCATCTGTCGCAGTGTCCACGTTCCATGCTATCACATATTTCTGTGATTCCCGCACAGCGTTATTCTCGTCGTTTTGCCTTGCTGTGGCACAGTCCGTATTACATGTTATAGACATTGTCAACCTGTACTTGATGCCACGACCGGAATAACGTCATCCCTCGCTGTGCGGAAATCACAAGAACATGTGCGAGCCTCGGACGTAGACACTGTGCCATACGTAAATCTGCGTTAGTCTGGATGGCGCACACTAATATCTAGGGTGGTTAAGCGACCGGCCCGGCACAAAAATTTCATCTGTCACCAATCATTAGTACAGCTGGTGTATAACCGTAGTTACAGTTTGCGATTACATTTCGTTAAATATTTGATAATTAGAATAGTAAAATTTTTCAGATGTAACATTTTCTCGTTGTTCATGGAATCTGTTGAGATGCGGAAATTAGAATTAAGTTTTGATACAAGCCCGTAGCTAGTGCCAATCCATCACTTTATTTTTATTTTCTCGATTTCATAGTTTCTAAGTATCTTATTGGGTCAAATATCTTTCTCAAATGCTTTCAGATTTTACTTAATGTGTAACTTTGAAGCTTTCAGATTTCAGTTCCATTATAAGTAAGGAGCGTATTTAGAATACTCGTTTCTTTTTAGCATAAGATCGTCTAATATTAGAGGGCGCCTTCCGTTGTCGATTCACCTTGACCAATTCACCGCTTGGTGCAACCAGTGGTTCCTCCGTGTTAATCCCTCCAAGACCAAGGCGATCATCATAGGCCGCACCACCCGCTCATTCCGCCTCCATGACTTCTACCTCACCATTTACGGCCGTCCTATCCACCTCACTACTACCCTCAAATACCTTGGCCTCACACTCGACCGCCACCTCACCTGGACTCCCCATCTCCTTACCATCCAAAACAAAGCTCACAACCGCCCCCGCCTCCTGAAACTCCTGTCCGGCCGGACGTGGGGTCTGCATCCTTCCACCATCCTTCACACCTACAAATCCATGATCCGCCCCATCCTTTGTTATGCCAGCATCGCTTGGATTTCCGCCCCTCCCCGGTTCTATAAAGCCCTCCAAATCCTCGAACGCCATGCACTCCACCTCGCCTTCCGCATCCGCCTTCCATCCCCCACGCGCATCCTCTATGACCTCATCCCCTACCCCCACCTTCTCCTTTTCCTTGAACACATCCGCACACTATATATTGTCTGCCGCCTTGATCCCCCTCACCCCCTGGTGTCCCCCTTCCTCTCCACTCCCAACCAGTTGCCGCGCCCTTACTGTTGTGTCCCTCCCTCTCTCCATCTCCACACCCTCCATCTCCTTTCCCAACACAACTTCCACCGTCTACCACTCCCAGATGATGAGCTTCGCCCTGACATCTACCCTTCCTACCAACTCTAACCCCCTCTTCCCGCCTCCTCCTCAGGGCTCCCTCTCCTCCCCCTCCCTCCTTCTGAGCGGATTTTCCCTCCTACTCCCCGTCCATCTCTTGTGCCTTCTTTCAGTGTCTCTGCGCTCCCTCCTGCCCTGTCTTCCCTTTTCCTCTCCCGCCCCATGTGTCTCCTGCCTCTTCGTGAACCCACGGTTGCCCCTCCTCTCTTCATCCCGCCGCTTCCACAGCTGCCCCATGCTCTCCCCTACTTTTCCATCATCTCTGACCTTTCCCTCGGCAGGTCCCGCCTGGTAGTTTTCTTCTTCGTCATGTGTGCTCCAAGTGGGTTTTAAGTGTGTTGTTTCGGAGTGTTTTTAATACTGTGGCCAACTTTTAACCTGTGCATACGCATCCAGTGTCTTCTCTGTGTTTTAAGAATCGCCAACTGTGTTTTTTAACTTTCTGGTGACTTTTTTAACTGTCCCCAATGAACGTCTACATGTCAGTGTATTTTTACCTCCATTTTCTCCCCTTACTCTGTTTTATGTTCCCCTTTTTTACCTCCTTATGTATGTATTCTTTTATTCTTGTTTTAGTTGTCATGTCACTCGGCTGAAGAGCGGCGGATTGTGCTGCTGACAGCCCTCCCCTGCCCATACGGGGCAGGGGCATGAAATCACAATAAAGAAAAGAAAAAAAAAAAACCATTGTCGATTTTAGTGGCGATAGTATAGTCTGTTTTTCCACTCACACATCAACACTCCTACTTTTACTGCAGTGTATCATTATTTGCCAGTCATGTCAACGAGGGTTTGGCTTTTTCCACTTGTTAGGACTATGTTGCTTCCGTAGGCGAGATGTAATGATATTTTTCCCTTTTACATCGTTGTTTTGTTTTACCTGTAAATATTTTCTGGTGGTACATTGAACGGGTAGTCAACTTTTTTGCTGACTAGTTCCAGCTTCCTGTAAAGTTCGTAGTAAAGATGTGTCGGAGGACGCTGAGGTTATCTCTGTGTGTAAATGAATGTAGACAACTTATGTTCATCATATGCATTTCGCCTCAGTTCTTTAGCAACCATCTTCAGTGTCACAAATTGTACAACGTGTTTTTAAACAAATGCCCTTCTTTATCAGATAAACTAATAGTGCAGAAAACTAAATATGGAGTCCTGCAGACGTACTGTGTGTCCACGAACAAACACTTTTAGTGATGTGGGCTATTTTTTGTGTCGGAAAAGAGTAGGCTGTCTTCTTGTTGACGTTTAATGTTTCTTTCTTGTTGGTTGTGCTTGTCTCGTCAGTGACTGTGACGCTGAGCGTAAAATGTCCACAGTTCGGAATCTGCATGCTATTGGTGCAGACGGTGGGAGTAGAATAATAAACTACAACAATAACAGTATGTGAGCAGAATAGCCAATGAAGGACGCAACATCACTTTATTGTCAATATACGAGCAAGAACAGTGGATGACATGTTCTTAGGGACGTATATTTAACCATAGCCACTAACAGGTGTTGTTTATCAACGATTTCTATACAACAGGTTACCCAGAGCTACTGGAGAACTTGCAGAAAGACAGAAGATGTAGTTTACGCACGATACGGCAGCACCAGATACTCTACTCCTCGTAAAATACGAGCTAATCTTGAATTCTAATGAGTGACAGATTGCTCGAGGAAGTCCAATAGCATGGGTTTCCCCTTCACATTATCTTATTTATAGAAGCTTACTGCTGTGCCGACAGTGAAAAGCCACATCTATCGACAACGTGGAGACCTTCCAGAAACGAGTGTGCCCCTCAGGTGACTCAATCCGATTGAGCTACAAGTTTTCTGAGGTGTTCGTAGTTCTTGGGAATGAAGGCTGAAGGATATGTAGGCGAACTCGGGGCAGAACGGGATAGTGGGGCACAATGGGAAATTTCACTTTTCTAGACTGTACAGTGTTGCAACCTGTTGTATGGGCATGTAACTATTTCCCCGAATGGAAGGGAAGTGTGAGATCTAAGTGAATTGTTGTCCGTCACGTTACCGCTTGCGTTGTTCTAACGTTTGGTGAATTTCAACGCCAGGTAAGCTGTTAATTGTTAATTGTATACCCTAAAATGACACATTCCCTTAAAGTGCATGGCATTTGTTATACTTTAGTTATTTAATGCATTTAAATACGTCAGTTATTACACTCCATAAAAGTTGTTAACCTCAAAAGTGCTCTTGGGGCGGAACGGGACGGGGCAGAATGCGATAGTGTCCCGTTCTGCCCCGTCATATTTTGATGCAAGTAGAAAGCAAACCCAGCCTGGATGTTCACCGATGCCAGACTCTCCCGACCAGCTATGTTCGCTGAACAACTCAGCTTTCCAGATATCGCCCAAGACTGTCATTCCAATCCCACTAATCTGTCAAAATACACTGCAGACTACAAGACGAAAAGGAAAAACCGTCGTATTAACAGATTCTCCTTATAAGAAGGAACTGCAGAATGCTGTTGCACGTAAAGTAGGCCTACAGAAAGGATTAGGGTGCACAAATATAAAAAATGCCAGGATAGAGATATCAGGTGAAATGCAACTTAAGGCAAAAATATCAAACTGCACACCCAAAAAAAAAAAAAAAAAAAACCAAAACAGAGGACATCAAAGACCTTAAGAAAAATAAAAGGATGAAGATGACGGAGAAGAGTGAATCAGAGAGAGAGGATGCTGAGTGTCTCTACTGTGGGGACTTCTACTCCGTTTCTAATGAGGGCTGGGTCGCATGCCAGAGTGGCACACAATTCGTGTGCTGGCATAGACAGTGAAGATGAAGAGGAAATACTGATTTGTGACTGTTGTCGAAACGGCTAGTAGTTAGTGGTTTGGTGGTTATTAAGCATTGTACATTTTTCAGAATGACATTAAAGTATTTTCTTATTTTGAAGAATGACTTTTTAATTGTTTAAATTACACATTCCTTAGTCTGAATTGCCTGTTATAAAACATTTTGTCATAGTTAAATACGATATTCGTAATTCAAATTCAACGGTTATGCAACAATTCAACAAAAAATACTCTTATCACATTCTGCCCCGTGGGAGGGAACGGGATATATGCAAGACTTTCTTTGAAAAACTGTAAAAACTGCAAAACGTATTGTTTTAAGTGATTTTAAAATAAGGTACATTCCGGAGGTAAAATAGTCCCCCATTCGGATCTCTGGGCGTGGACTACTCAAGAGGATGTCGTTATCAGGAGAAAGAAAACTGGCGTTCTACGGATCGGAGCGTGGAATGTCAGATCCCTTAATCTGGCAGGTATATTTGAAAATTTAAAAAGGGAAATGGATAGGTTAAAGTTAGATATTGTGGGAATCAGTGAAGTTAGGTGGCAGGGGGAACAAGACTTCTGGTCAGGTGACTACAGGGTTATAAATACAAAATCAAATAGGGGTAATGTAGGAGTAGGTTTAATAATGAATAGGAAAATAGGAATGCGGGTAAGCTACTACAAACAGCATAGTGAACGCATTATTGTGGCCAAGATAGATACGAAGCCCACACCTACTACAGTAGTGCAAGTTTATATGCCAACTAGCTCTGCAGATGACGAAGAAATTGAAGAAATGTATGATGAAATAAAAGAAATTATTCAGATAGTGAAGGGAGACGAAAATTTAATAGTCATGGGTGACTGGAATTCGAGTGTAGGAAAAGGGAGAGAAGGAAACGTAGTAGGTGAATATGGATTGGGGCTAAGAAATGAAAGAGGAAGCCGCCTGGTAGAATTTTGCACTGAGCACAACATAATCATAGCTAACACTTGGTATAAGAACCATGAAAGAAGATTGTATACATGGAAGAACCCTGGATATACTAAAAGGTATCAGATAGATTATATAATGGTAAGACAGAGATTTAGGAGCCAGGTTTTAAATTGTAAGACATTTCCAGGGGCAGATGTGGACTCTGACCACAATCTATTGGTTTTGACCTGTAGATTAAAACTGAAGAAACTGCAAAAAGGTGGGAATTTAAGGAGATGGGGCCTGGATAAACTGAAAGAACCAGAGGTTGTACAGAGTTTCAGGGAGGTCATAAGGGAACAATTGACAGGAATGGGGGAAAGAAATACAGTAGAAGAAGAATGGATAGCTTTGAGGGATGAAGTAGTGAAGGCAGCAGGAGGATCAAGTAGGTAAAAAGACGAGGACTAGTAGAAATTCTTGGGTAACAGAAGAAATATTGAATTTAATTGATGAAAGGAGAAAATATAAAAATGCAGTAAATGAAGCAGGCAAAAATGAATACAAACGTCTCAAAAATGAGATCGACAGGAAGTGCAAAATGGCTAAGCAGGGATGGCTAGCGGACAAATGTAAGGATGTAGAGACTTATCTCACTAGGGGTAAGATAGATACTGCCTACAGGAAAATTAAAGAGACCTTTGGAGATAAGAGAACGACTTGTATGAATATCAAGAGCTCAGATGGAAACCCAGTTCTAAGCAAAGAAGGGAAAGCAGAAAGGTGGAAGGAGTATATAGAGGGTCTATACAAGGGCGATGTACATGAGGACAATATTATGGAAATGGAAGAGGATGTAGATGAAGATGAAATGGGAGATACGATACTGCGTGAAGAGTTTGACAGAGCTCTGAAAGACATGAGTCGAAACAAGGCCCCGGGAGTAGACAACATTCCATTGGAACTACTGACGGCCTTGGGAGAGCCAGTCCTGACAAAACTCTACCATTTGGTGAGCAAGATGTATGAAACAGGCGAAATACCCTCAGACTTCAAGAAGAATATAATAATTCCAATCCCAAAGATAGCAGGTGTTGACAGATGTGAAAATTACCGAACAATTAGTTTAATAAGCCACAGCTGCAAAATACTAACACGAATTCTTTACAGACGAATGGAAAAACTAGTAGAAGCCGACCTCGGGGAAGATCAGTTTGGATTCCGTAGAAACACTGGAACACGTGAGGCAATACTGACCTTACGACTTATCTTAGAAGAAAGATTAAGGAAAGGCAAACCTACGTTTCTAGCATTTGTAGACTTAGAGAAAGCTTTTGATAATGTTGACTGGAATACATTCTTTCAAACTCTAAAGGTGGCAGGGGCAAAATACAGGGAGCGGCAGGCTATTTACAATTTGTACAGAAACCAGATGGCAGTTATAAGAGTCGAGGGACATGAAAGGGAAGCTGTGGTTGGGAAGGGAGTAAGACAGGGTTGTAGTCTCTCCCCGATGTTATTCAATCTGTATATTGAGCAAGCAGTACAGGAAACAAAAGAAAAATTCGGAGTAGGTATTAAAATCCATGGAGAAGAAATAAAAACTTTGAGGTTCGCCGATGACATTGTAATTCTGTCAGAGACAGCAAAGGACTTGGAAGAGCAGTTGAATGGAATGGACAGTGTCTTGAAAGGAGGATATAAGATGAACATCAACAAAAGCAAAACGAGGATAATGGAATGTAGTCGAATTAAGTCGGGTGATGCTGAGGGAATTAGATTAGGAAACGAGACACTTAAAGTAGTAAAGGAGTTTTGCTATTTGGGGAGCAAAATAACTGATGATGGTCGAAGTAGAGAGGATATAAAATGTAGCCTGGCAATGGCAAGGAAAGCGTTTCTGAAGAAAAGAAATTTGTTAACATCAAGTATAGATTTAAGTGTCAGGAAGTCATTTCTGAAAGTATTTGTATGGAGTGTAGCCATGTATGGAAGTGAAACATGGACGATAAATAGTTTGGACTAGAAGAGAATAGAAGCTTTCGAAATGTGGTGCTACAGAAGAATCCTGAAGATTAGATGGGTAGACCACATAACTAATGAGGAAGTATTGAATAGGATTGGGGAGAAGAGACGTTTGTGGCACAACTTGACCAGAAGAAGGGATCGGTTGGTAGGACATGTTCTGAGGCATCAAGGGATCACCAATTTAGTATTGGAGGGCAGCGTGGAGGGTAAAATCGTAGAGGGAGACCCAGAGATGAATACACTAAGCAGATTCAGAAGGATGTAGGTTGCAGTAGGTACTGGGAGATGAAGAGGCTTGCACAGGATAGAGTAGCATGGAGAGCTGCATCAAACCAGTCTCAGGACTGAAGACCACAACAACAACATATTAGGTTACACTACATGGTGTTTTTTTATCACTTGAAGAAGTGTTTCCTTGCGTTCCCTTATTTTATAGAAATTGTTAAACATTAAGTATCCCGTTCCGCCACGAGTTCCCCTAAGACTGGTTGGAAACCAAATTAACACTTCCTGTAGCCCAACGAAAAGAACGGCCCATTCTAAATATACGTTTGTTTTCAGAATTTTCACTTTTATAACGTCCTGTACGCGCATTTACTTCATGGGAAACTAAACGGCAATTGCACGTGTTGTACTGTTGAACTGTGTAAACTGCCTTACACTTTTTTTAATGTATGGTGAGTAGCAGAGCAGCAGTGAAAAGTTATTAGTTTTTAGCAAATTACTTCTGTGTAATAACTGGTCTGTGGTCAGAGCGTTTCTCCTTGATTTCGTACTAATTTCTTACAACACTTACCTATACTCGAAATCACAAACAAACAGGTAACTGAATTTAAACAACTACAGTTCCTGAACTCTACAAATGTCAAACAAATTCAGTTGCTTTGTTCCAGGATTGACGAATGATGTAGAAGGACACATTTTCTTTAAGTTACGTAGATGTGGAAATGTGGAGTGACAACCCAAGTTCTCACATAAAACGAAATAGTCGGATCAACTATTGTACCCTGTTAATAATATTGTTATCTTCATGTTAACAATTGTTTAACACATTCCAAGCTGAAAAAAGTTTCAGAAATCGTCGCTGTGGCTTTGACAACGAATCATCAACTTTCGATGGGTCTATCGATGCCCTTGAAAACCAGTGACGCTGTTAGAACCAGTATAACAGTGACAAAACACTCTCCAACAACTCTTTCAACATGTTATGGACACAAAGCAAGTATATTCTCCACAGCGTAAGTTGGGTAGAAGATAGCTCACACCAGTTTTCAAAGATTGAAAATTTGGACATCTGACATTATTCACGCATAATAAATGTACGTCGTTGCATCCCTCATCACTCATAAGATTTTTCATAACATACGTCATCAGGCGTTACACGGGTATCAGAGTTTTGAGTTCATCGAAGCGTACAGCCTTTTGCGTTAGTTATCACTTTTGAGTTGAAGGCTATCTACAGTCCGTACAGAAACCAGACAGCAGTTATAAGAGTCGAAGGATTCTCGGCGTGTAGTAACCAGTAGAGGATAGTAAGAAGAATTTTAGAAGAAAATTTAAAGTATGATTGAATGACTAACGAATAGGTACTGCATCGGTTTGGAGAGAAAAGGGCTTTATGGCACCGTTTGACAAAAAAAATCGATTGATCGATAGTTTATCTGGTAATGGAGGGTAGTGGGGAGAGTAGTAATTTTAGTGTCGTATCTAGCTTTAACTACAGCAAACAGTTTTAGTTGGACGTAGCCTGCAGTAGGAATACAGTGATGAAAGAGACTTGTACTGATAAGCTATCATGGGCGTCTGCATCCCCGGCCTTTAGACTGAAGACCACGGCCAGACTAATAGCTGTGTCGAAAAATATCACATCTGGAGGAAAACATTTGCTTTGTGCTTTTATTAGCAATAATGAATAGTCTATTCTTGCAGGATTAAAGAGAGGATTCAATCGGCCAATAATTTCATCATTTATATTCAGTAAATATTAACTCGGGCACCTGTGTAGGAGGTTTTCTCCAGTCACATGTCATATAAAGAAAGCTTTACTCTTGTCTGCCAACTACAACGAGTTCTATCATGTAATCTCTTCAGTCGAAACTAAATGGCAAATACCAAACATTTCATTCTCAAAAATTACACTTATTTAAAGTTAAAATGTTCAGTTTATTTCACAGTAACAATTTTTTTATTCTCATATTTCCTCTTCATTCTTGATCAGTTTCCAACATACAGGGTAACCAGTCACTCCTTTGTAGCTTCTAGATGCTGAAGCTGTAAATAAAGAAATTACATTAACTTCGTGCATGACTTTTTTTTAAATGATTTCTCTTTTGCATATATGACACAACGTGATGCTGATGGTCCGAGTTGTGCAGGAAATAAAAGCTGTTCCATGGTACACAATGAACAGGTTTTAGAAATACAAAAGACTGTAAAGTCATATAGTACGTGGCTGGGAAACACTGCTGCATAATGGGGAAACTTTGTCCCTTTGTTTTCTAAGTATGGTAAATTTACTTTGTAAAGAGCGACTATTGTGTCTTAAGTGTAACCGATGAGTGTAGGTGACTGTGATGGCTCTGTGTAGAGTACAGTGTCGTGTTGATTACAACAGGAAACAGTAGGAAGCGGGCGAAACCGGGTGCCGACACGCAACCCACACCTCGCATGTAGCACGAAGATGACTGCACAGGACGATAGATCTTCACCAACAATGTCAAATGCCGTCACTCGAGGATAATTGTAGATGGGTTTGCGCCTTAGCACAGTACTTTGGCACAGTGCTTTGGTGTGAGGCCTTGTGGTAAGGACACCTAAGGACATTAGCTATCCTCCACAGCGTGTGGAAGCGATTTCAGCTACGGATGCTGCAGACACCCGAATTAACGACACAAATGCAGGAGGGAACTAACTATTAAAAAGATCCGCTTTCCTACTTCGATCACTAGTCACTTTTTTATTTAGAGGCGCAGTTTTCAAGACAGCTATGTTCTCTATCCGATATCTATAGCAGATTTAGGGGTGAACTTGAAACGATTCTATTTGATCAAAGGATTACAAAACTGTAATTGGATTTCGTCTAGGTAAAGTTTTGTGAAAGATATTGATATGTATTTATCGATATTTTCAATAATAAACAGTAATTAAAACATAGTCTTTTCAGTGAAACTAGTTGTCAGAAATGAGGTAGTGTGCCCTACTGCTTATATTTCCTGAAGAGGTTCCATCAGTTCTGTCTAGACTTTCTGGATTTCGCAAGACACACAAAGATGGAGTACCACTACGCCCCGTCATCAGTAACATTAGTCCCCCAGCTAATTACTCGCCAAGGACCTCAAAGCACATGCTTGTCCCATATGTAGGCAAATGACCACATCGCGTCTGTAACTCAGCAGATTCTAAAAAATGGCTGAACACCTTTAGGCTTAAGGAGGCTGACATCGTATCGTCTTAGGCTTCGATGTTGTCTCTCTCTTCACTGCGATCCCCTCAGAGGCATCTTTGGAACTTATTGCTCTATCGTTTGACCTGGAGGTAATAAAACTTTTCTAGCCTTTCCTGACCTCCACATATTTTCTGTTGAGTAAATCCACCTGCTTCTTCTGGTAAGCTGATAACATCTTCGTAATATGGTCACATGGGAGAGATTCCTTATGAACTGATTGACAATTGAAATAGTAGTGGATGGTGAGCTACCCTTTGTGATCAAGAAGAAGGGGAGTGGAACTCTGGGCCACAGCGAATATTGCAAGAAGGCTCAAACAGACTTGTATCTGCGTGATCTGAATTGCCACCATCCTACGCAGAGAACCGGTGTTCTTACAGCTGTAGTACACAGATCACGTACTGTCTCTGACCTGGAGAATCTCAAACGTGAGCTAGAACACTTGAAGGCGGCTTTCAAAGAAAACGGTAATAGCGAGGGGCAGATTCGATGAGCACTACGTATTCATTTACAGCATTATCTCAGAGACTGTGGAGGAGCATAAATTAAACATTGCTATTGTATTTGTGCTATAGACTGCAGCACAATCTTAAAAAAAATTGGATGCATCCCCTGAGGAAACAACATTAAGACGATGATCCACCCACAAAGTAAAACATGTACGTTATTAGGTTATTTTTTAAATACCTTTTGAGTGCGTCAACTCGCACAATGTTTAGACAAGACGCATTGTCGAAAATCACTTCTGCGAACATGAACAACATACGCTTTGAAATTTGATAACGTGAAACACAGTAAACTAATCCTTTCCCTTAACAGTTAGTGATTCTATCATGTGAGCTTATGAAGAATGGAGTACATGTTCTGCCGTCGTAAAATAATTAGAGGACTGCCCTTCGTTGCTTTGAAATTGAAAATATTTCGTGCGCAAGGGAAAATCTGCTCTGCAACAGTACCTGAAATATAATCGTCTGCATGTGCACATAAAATAAATCATACTGCTGTGCTTCGTGAGTGCACTTATTCGTAAAAGGTAGTTTTCCAATGGTAAACGGGAAGTGCGGGTTTGTAAGATAATGTGAATCACAAATTTACTTCAGTGCAACATTATAGAGAAACTAGTAAAACAAATACATGGATAAAGATATCCATTTGCATCTTAAGATTCAACTTTATGCCTCATCAGACAAACGTGTCAGTGACGACAACGTTGAGGCAAAGACGGAGCACAGAAAACATTCTATAAGGGGCAGTGAAATGGAAAGGAGACAGGTGAAAAAAGTAGTTAGACTGCTCAGCACTTCAAAAATAACCGACATAACTGTTAATACATTTACACTGCCGTGAGACAACACCGCCAATGCCTTCAACAAAACGATGTTTGGGGTTGCCTACGGAACCATGATTGCACCCAGGCGCACCCCCCATCGTCCGAAGCATATCGATGCCCACGAATGTCTTTCTTCAGCGCTCTCAAAATATGTAAATCGCATAGGAAGAGATCAGAACTTTGTGGAGAATATGTAAGGGATTTCCAGCGAAACTTCTACAGCGTGGGCCGGCCGAGCGGTTCTAGGCGCTACAGTCTGGAAGAGCGCGACCGCTACGGTCGCAGGTTCGAAACCTGCCTCGGGCATGGATGTGTGTCATGTCCTTAGGTTAGTTAGGTTTAAGTAGTGCTAAGTTCTAGGGGACTGATGACCTCAGAAGTTAAGTCCCATACTGCTCAGAGCCACTTTTCTATAGCGTGGACCCGCGCACATGTTGCCAAGGTTGTTTCCAAGACGCTGCATAAGTTTCGCTGTTATGCCCTTACACACCCTGCAAGCGGTCCCGATCCCCTCCCTTACGATTCCCATATTTTTGGAGCCCCGAAGAAATAAGTACGTGGCTCACGATATGCTTCGGATGTAGAGGAGCAGAGTTTCGTAGGCAATCGCAAACATTTTTCCATGAATGCATAGACCGTTTTGTGTCACACTGGGATAAATGTACAGGGTCATTACAAATGATTGAAGCGATTTCACAGCTCTACAATAACTTTATTATTTGAGATATTTTCGCAATGCTTTGCACACACATACAAAAACTCAAAAAGTTTTTTAGGCATTCACAAATGTTCGATATGTGACCCTTTAGTGATTCGGCAGACATCAAGCCGATAATCAAGTTCCTCCCACACTCGGCGCAGCATGTCCTCATCAATGAGTTCGAAAGCATCGTTGATGCGAGCTCGCAGTTCTGGCACGTTTCTTGGTAGAGGAGGTTTAAACACTTCACCATTAAGAAAAAAATGTTGCTTCATCACTGAAAACAAGTTTCGCACTGAACGCATCCTCTTCCATGAGCTGTTGCAACCGCGCCGAAAATTCAAAGCGTTTCACTTTGTCATCGCGTGTCAGGGCTTGTAGCAATTGTAAACGGTAAGGCTTCTGCTTTAGCCTTTTCCGTAAGATTTTCTAAACCGTCGGCTGTGGTACGTTTAGCTCCCTGCTTGCTTTATTCGTCGACTTCCGCGGGCTACGCGTGAAACTTACCCGCACGCGTTCAACCGTGTCTTCGCTCACTGCAGGCCGACCCGTTGATTTCCCCTTACAGAGGCATCCAGAAGCTTTAAACTGCGCATACCATCGCCGAATGGAGTTAGCAGCTGGTGAATCTTTGTTGAACTTCGTCCTGAAGTGTCGTTGCACTGTTATGATTGACTGATGTGAGTGCATTTCAAGCACGACATACGCTTTCTCGGCTCCTGTCGCCATTTTGTCTCACTGCGCTCTCGAGCGCTCTGGCGGCAGAAACCTGAAGTGCGGCTTCAGCCAAACAAAACTTTATAAGTTTTTCTACGTGTCTGTAGTGTGTCGTGACAATATGTCAATGAATGGAGCTACAGTGAATTTATGAAATCGCTTCAATCATTTGTAATAGCCCTGTATTAACAGTTACGGCGATTACTTTTAAAATAATGAACAGCTTCTTGCATTTTCCCACTCCCACTTGTCTTTTTTCATATGACTACCCCTTACAGTGCATCACAGCTATTCTTCGAAAGATTAATATCTGAAATTAAATTATTCTGATTGCTTTAAATCTATCGCAAGTGATAACTATTTGAATAAAGCAAATCACATCAGCCGGTGCTTAGAATGAAAGTCTGATACCAAGTAACAATTTTCATGATAAGCTCTCGTATGAGATCGACCTACAGGCCGAAATAGATTCATCAAACTTACTGCTTGAGATCACATGCCTACTGTGAAGTGGCTGTCAAGCCAATGGTTTTCTGATAAGGCCGGTATTACACTATCAAATTTTTTTGTCAAAGATTTGATCAAAGATGTGATCAAATATTCCGTCAAATGTATTTGACAAAGATCTTTGACGTAGCGCTAGAAGGGGTATTACACTGTCATCATATTTTTCGTCAAAGTTCAAGATGGCTGACAACAACAACTTGTTATTAAGCGCAGCAGTTGCATGTACCACAACTGCATTGTGTGCACATGTGGAAGTTTTACAACGACACGATAAAAGCATTCAACAAAACTTGTTACGTGAGCTTATAGTGGAGGACGTCAAGTCGTACATCAATTACTTAAGAATGGATGAGCATACATTTCTGTGTGTTCTCAGTAAAGTGTATCCTCATATCACAAAGCACAATATTCACTTAAGAACTGCTACATCTGCAGAAGACAGGCTCACTGTAACACTCCGATTCCTTGCTACAGGAGAGGGTTAGGTTAGGTTAGGTCAGGTCTCCAATCTTCTTAATGGACTTTTGTATTCAGGGTTGCCTCACGTTGTAAAGCGCCTCATCAGCTTCATACATCTCCATTAATTTTATAGTTGTCGGCACACACCAATTGTATTTGCTGGCAATGTTTATAAAAACACTACAGACAGCAGAGCGCTGCAGCGATGCTAGCGCTCCATGTGGTAACATGTCACATTGCAGTGAACAGAAGACAAGCGACTTCTTTGATCAAATCTACAGCGAAGCCCTAGACGTGATGAAATATTGGACGACATTTGACAAAGTTCCCTATTACACCATCAAATATCTTTGACCAAGATTTTTGACAAAGATTTGACAAAGAAATTTGATAGTGTAATACCGGCCTAATGTCAAAAGAATAAATTCTAACAATCTCATTCTGCCCTGATCATATTGCAGAATAATAGAGAGCCTGGACGCGCAAAATGGTCCGTACACGTTACCACAAGCAACAAGCAAGACAGGGTAGCGATTGTCACTTTACTCCAAGCTGTTTCCCAGAAGCACGTGTGCGGGCGTGCGAAGTTCTACCTGTCCGTTAACTTCGCCAGAAACGGACTGACGTCAGCTGCTACCAATCCGAGGCCCATTAGAACGACAGGGCTTGGCGCGTACGTCACAGCAAGTGACACTGCAGGTCTTACGAGTGCCAGCAGCTGTCTCCGGTAGGGAGGGAGTAATTATTTCTGACGAATTTAGCAATTCTCGACTGAGCGTTTAAAATGCATGCAAGCTCTCGATTCCAAATGACAAAGTTAAGACCTTCCGTGAGCAGCTTTTCAATTACATATTGATTTCACGTGAGCCGCACACGCAGCCGAGCTTTCGCGAATTGTAGCAGACAAGCTGACTAGTGTGACGTCCCAAATTCGCTGCGGGGCTTGTATTTCTCGCGGTCCCCGCAACGAACTTTCTCGTGGACCCCGTTACCAACCTCGTCGAGCCTAACATAGATGTCTACCCCACGCGTACGTTCAGGTACAAATCTATTTGATTGATTGGCGATTCCATGGCGTGTTGTGTGCACCACGACCAAATAGTGGATAGAATTGGAAGGAAAATCAGCATTGGCCGTATTTTGTTGTTTTATTGTCAGCAAAATCTATTTTCGGTCACTTAGTGACAATCCTCAGTGCTGTAATATACAATTAAAATTGGTAGGCACTGGTATCAAGCTATGACCACAAGCTTAGAGCGATCAGATAAACTCAGCTCAGATTATGTGATCGCTCTAAGCTTGTAGTTATAGCTTGATACCAGTGCCTACCAATTTTAATTGTATATTGCAGCACTGAGGATGGTCACTAAGTGAGCGAAAATAGATTTTGCTGACAATAAAACAACAAAATGCGGCCAATGCTGATTTTCCTTCCAAAGCTGTTTGAGTTAGAAGTCGCACTGGTGAAGATGTGAAGATGTAAGCACAACGACAGCTACAGCCTCTTTTCATGCAACCGAACAAGCCAATTGTAGAACGAGATTTTCACTCTGCAGCGGAGTGTGCGCTGATATGAAATTTCCTGGCAGATTAAAACTGTGTGCCGGACTGAGATTCGAACTCGAGACCATTGCCTTTCGCGGGCAAGTGATCAACCATGTAAGCTACCCTGTTTCCATAAACATCCCCCAGGCTGTGGCTAAGCCATGTCTCCGCCATATCCTTTCTTTCAGGAGCGCTAGTTCTGCTAGGTTCGCAGGAGAGCTTCTGTGAAGTTTGGAAGGTAGGAGACGAGGTACTGGCAGAAGTAAAGCTGTGATGACAGGGCGTGAGTCGTGCTTGGGTAGCTCAGATAGTAGAGCACTTGCCCATGAAAGGCAAAGGTACCGAGTTCGAGTCTCGGTCCGGCACACAGTTTTAATCTGCCAGGAAGTTTCAAGCCAATGGTAGCAGTACATTGCCGCTCGGAAATATATGGCATGGTGTATGAGTGTACCAGAGTCCTACCTCCAGCGTCACATTACTGGTACTGAATAGTGACGGAACCATTAGATTGTAATCTAGGGACCAACCAATCAACCGTGACACTGGCCACAAAGCCAGAAAAATCCGGAATCCCGCACTTGGCTTAATTAGGAGACTTTCAGCAAATTTTGGGGCGCTGCCTCCTGGGACTGATGGAGCCAGCGCGTCGAATGCTGCAGCAATCGGCAAGGCCCTCTGGGAACGGACCGCGAACGACTACCGGATGGGAGGGGTGAGGATGTCGACGACACGCAAAACGAATTGAAGAACTGTAGGCATTGTATGATTTATTTGGTTATTTTGAGCTGATTAAGGAATTCGTAACTAAAATGACCAGTAACATCAATTCCATTAAAGTTATGACAAAACTGTTTACACCGTCGTACGTAAAGAGGAGTTAATTTGACATAAGAATGGTGTGCCACTTTTTTTGTTAATAATAAATGTTACTAACATTTGAACAATATTAAGAAATCTTAATAATTACATTTTCATTAACTGTGGGCGAACTATTCAACTTACAGCTTCCTGAGATGTCTCAGATTATGCAACACGAAAGCATGCATCTTCCTACATCATTAGATTTTAGCAGTCACTAAAGATACAAAAATTGTAAATTTGTGCTGGTGCACATTCTGAACTAAACGACTGGTCATTACGAAAAGTCCGATCCAAGGGTATATGCGGGCTGACCAGACGCTGGTGGGAGCATTCAGTTGTGGACCACAATGAACGCCGGATTTGCGGAAATTTGCGGTGCAAAACAGCCGATCGTATCGCTTTTAACTTAGGGTTTTTTTGTTTTGTTTGTTTTCTGTTCGCGTGAGTTCACACAGCCCTAATATAGCTTCCACTACTGATTCGCGGTTCGAACAGCAATTTTATTTCGTAGTGTCCCCAACTCTGCCGATTTTGCGAGTACTGTTTCGAGACCTTTGAACTTTTTCAGTAGTGTACGCTGACATTTTATTTCAATTTTTCGCGTGTTTGGCACGGATGGAATTTATTTGTGGTTTGACAGAACAGAAGGAACTTGTATTTATTTTCAGTTGGTGGATCAGTGGAGAGACGTAGATATTCATTCCTTAGCGAATAGTTGGAACTTTCATTTATTCTTAAATGGTAAAACAGTGTTTCATTTTGAGTACAAGCGCTCAGGACTTGCAAATGTTAGACAGATGTCTGCAGTGAATGGGGGCTCACGAGTTAGAAGTTTTTCGCGACGGCACTTATATGTAAAACATTCTCGGTATTCTTGCCGCGTCAGTTCTGGATAAAATCTCGAGCTTTCGACGATTACCTCCATCGTCATCGACAGGAGCTGACTGTCTTCACTGCTATAAATAGGCTACCATAGCAGCAGCGAAGGCAGTCAGCTCCTGTCGATGACGATGGAGGTAATCGTCGAAAGCTCGAGATTTTATCCAGAACTGACGCGGCAAGAATACCGAGAATGTTTTACATATAAGTGCCGTCGCGAAAAACTTCGTTCCCATATTTATAGGACTGTGATGGCTGAAGCTCGAGTTAGAAACGGCGGACAAAGAAGTATTCATGATGAAGAACGATCTGTCCGACTTTCTGTTGCAGCTGACGCACCCAAATCAAGAACTGAGGAAAAAATTCAACGGGACAGACGTTTCACTGTTCATTGACTGACCCTGTGCTTTCCTGAAATTTCATGATCAGCGTTTTATGAAATTATTAGCGGTAGTTTGGGCTATAGAAAATTAATTGTGCGCCAGCTGCGTTCTTCGGCTTCTGGCAGAAGAACAAAAAAAGAAAAAAAAGGATTGGAGCTGCAATGACCTTTCTCGCTCGTACGACAAGAATGGTGAAGAATTTTTGAACCACATTGTCACTGATTACGAGACATTGGTTTCGCACAAAGCGCCAGTCTATGGAATGGCATCATTCACGGTCACGAACTAAACAAAAAAAGCCAAACAAATTCCGAGGACAATAAAGTTAATGGTCACAGTGTTTCGGATTCGAAAGAGCGTTCTACATACGGACTTTATGCCTAGAGGAGTGTGTGTAAATGCAGCGGCCTGCTGTCAGACCCTTTACCGATTGCGCAGCGTCGTCCAAAACACATGGCGTGGATTGTTGTCCAGAAGGCATTGTGCTTCGTCACGATAACGGTCGACCGCGTTTTGCTGCGTCGACGAATGGTTTGCTTATGCAGTTTAAGTGGGAGGTTTTTTAACATTCGCCAAAGCCTGGATTTCACCCCCAGTGAGTACCATCATTTTCCAAAATTAAAGGATTTTTTGGGTGGAGTACAGGATGGAAATGGCAACAAATGAAAGTGGACTTTAGTGACTGTTTCAACAAGTGGGCGAAAACTCAGTATCCAGAAGGAATTGAAAAGCTTACGGAGCGCTAGAAATATTTAAATTTGAACGACGACTATATAGAAAAGTTGCTACGATCTCAAAATATGTGGTAATACAAGTTTTCTGTCATTATGAAGAATAAAAACGTCTGTAGAAACAAATTTCATTTACTTTTAGAATGACTCTTATACTATCCCATCGGTTGTCCTATTTACCAACTAATCTTGAGCATTCTCCTGTAACAGCACATTTCAAGAGCTTCTGTTCTCTGCTCGTCTGTACTGCATAACATCCATTTGCATATCGTTCCACTTCCATATAGGGCTACACTCCATATAAAACTTCGAGAAAAGACTTTCTAATCCTTTCATAAATAATTGTCTCTTTTCAATAAATCTTTTCTTCCTACTGCAAGCTTGCAATTCACATCTTTTTCTTTTGATTATCGTCATTAGTTTTGCTGCCCAAATAGCAAAGCTCGCCTATTACTTTCTGTTCCTCATTTCTGAATCTAGTTGCCTCAGTAATGATTTAACCTCTATTTCACGAAACCACCCATTCCATTCAGCTGATATTCTATGCCTATTACTGTGCCTGAGAGAATTACAACGTCATTCAAAAACCTCAAATATTTTATTTCTCCTTCCTTCATTTTAACAGATACTTCAAATTTTCTCCTTGGTTTCCTCTACTGACAGCTGTATACACGGATTCTCTAATATGGTGTACAGGTTGCAGCCCTATCCACAATCTTCTCAATTAGACATTCCTTTCATATTCTTCAGTGAGTTCATTTTTGCCTTTTATATTTTCTCCTAGTATTATGCAAGGATTTCTGCTGGCCGCTGTCTTCTTCCCTAGTTGTTCTTCTGTTGCCGTCATTAATTATCTCACAGCTACCTATTCATCTTCTATTGTATTTCAAGTGGAGGCTACGCAGCAAATTGAAATTGTTGTCCACGCCAATCAGTCCATAGTAATTTGGCCCTGGGATTTTATTACTTGTATAAAATGTGGAAAAACTTCATTCGTGTGGGCTCATTGCTTCAGGTTGTTTATTTTACACTGATATATATTGTGTTCTCTATAGGTAGTCAGTTTCTTATAATAATACGTTAACAAGACGTTAAACTGTAACTTTTTTCCTTGCTCAGTATGTAGCAGTTATTCCCAATACAGCTCAGTTAGATGACGCTCAATTCTGAGAAATTCACTGTCGGCAGGTCGCCATGTTCTAACAGAAGAGAGGCACTAGATAACGGAAGTGTGACTTCACTGACTGAAAAAACAAATGATAAGTTGTCTCAGCAGGACAATTAATAACAAAAAGGACCATCAGGAAACTCCAGTATTCCAGTACGCTTTTTGAGAGTCTGTAAAAGGCTACTCAACAAACAAGTTGAAATAATGCTCACAACAAAATTGAAACGTAGAGATTTATAATAACAAGAAACGCAATATGTAGAAGCTCACGTTGTCCACATGTACGGTAGAAAATCAAAAAACTGGAAGAGATTAAAAAGCGTATCCGACAAAACATAATTAATGTACTGATTTTCTTCGAAGTAAATATCATATTAAAAGATTCTAACTTCGCTGCGCGGTAGAAAAATTTATTATTTAAGATTGAAAACAAATCCGCCGATGCATACTAGTTTGTGTTTTTCATTATTAAGCTCAAAGAAATTATTTTTAAAACTGTAAATACAGCACAGGTTGCCGTATGTATGGAATTTGCAGGAAGCGATAAAATGGAAAATTATCAAAAACTGAATAAATTTTAAAACTTGTGACAAAGAAGAAAAATGAAAAAGCTCTCATAGCATCAGAAGGGATGATGATTTAACACGGTTGACGAAAGAATAAATCTACAGAAGGTTGCTATCTTTAGCAGAAATGTGGCAGTACACAGCATGTTCTCAGGCAGTGTTAGTCGATATGCTTATGACACAAGAGGTAGAACATAAAAGTCGTAGCTGAGACACAGAGTGAAATTTATGAGACAAATTATTGACACGATTTGTTGCACGACGTATGCAGACACGGAGGGTCTGGTGTGAAACGCAGAGACCGCGCACCGCGAGTATATCAAAGCATTATAATAGAGAAAGAGTTGAAAAGAAAAGCTATTTAAGCACTGTGTTCTGTAGCGTGCTTTCATAAGTAATCCTGACGCACATTAGGCACCTATCCAAACGGCGCCTTCTTTTCATTTAGTCTTTTAAGAGAAATCATTCGAGAAATATGATAACAGTTTTCAGCAGTCCATGAGCATTGTTGCTGGCTATTCCATGAGCCCTCGAAAGGCTAATAAAAATGATGAAGTATTCATTCCATGGAGGTTTCGGATGGGGGAGTGATCATATAGTGAGAGCAATAAACAAACAATTCTCTAGATCCGATATCCAGATAACTGAATCTGTATGAACCTTAAAATTGGCAAGGCTTGTTTAAGTATATCAAAAATTAAAATAATTTGTCTCCGTTGAATTCACATCTTGATAAATGTCTCAAAGGGAAAATGCTTAAAAACTGGTTCGTTATACTCTTCTTGATTCTTTAACCGATCGGTTCTCTTGCCCCATTCCCTCTCTTTCCTATCGAGTGGATTAAGTATTTAATGATTTCCACTTCCCCTGCCCTTCTGTAACGCTAGATCTATGGATTCCGGTAACATTTCTTGTATATCTCTTCATATAATCTAAATAAATGCATAATATTTCTTGTCCATTCGTCAACTACTTTTTGATGCCTCTTTCTCGAGAAACCAAGAGCACAGCCTCCTAATGACAGATTCAGCAGTTCACTGGTTTTCAAATACGTGCTTTATCTCTTCAGACGTCATAGCGGACGTGGCTTATGGAGTTTAAATGTATTAGTGGAAGTTGTTTACTGATTTAACTCGACATATTGCCGCGATCAGTACACTGTGTAGTCTCGCACTATAGCTTTCGGGTTGTCCCAACTATGAAGGAATCTACAAATCGTGCGCTAAACAGGAAAAGTTTTTTTAGGTAAACGACCACACAAAGCTATGCAAAATTTATTTTTCAGCTTAAATTTTTTTTTTTTTTTTTTTTTGCCACGGTGTAGCCTGATGCTGCAAGAAAATTAAAGCCTGACGGCGGACGATTAATTTGTATTTTCCAACGCATTAGCACTTAAGCAAAAATAGAAAACCACAATTTCAGAAAAATACTCATAAAGAGTAATCTGCTTCTTATAGTGAAATTTAAGGTACGTATCAGCTGTACTTCTATGGATTAAGAAACTGTTATTATCAAGTTCCAATCGCTTAGACACATATTTTTTATTACATCTGTAACTACATATTGCTGACGCTTAGTTTAATTTCTATAAAATTCTGTGAGGAGCAACACGACAAGTGTCCTTGGATAAGATCTAAAGTTTCTAGTTTATATTCGATACTCGAGGAAGGTGATGTGAGCTTCATATTTCGATTGGATGTTTAATACTGCATATTTGTACGCTCAACATTTCTCAAACAGTAGTTTAGAATAGTCGATACGATACGCCACAGGCACTTTCAGTAAAAGCACTGCATGGTTGCCAGCGGTGTTGTCGTTGCGAAGCCACTCTAAGGGAGATAGTGGATTGCCTATGCTGCTGAGCAGACTAAATTGACTTACAGACCACAGAAATACAATTACAAAGCATAATGAATTATGAAATATGATATGGTAAAGATTAATTGGACACGTTAAGATTATGAGAGAAAGTTATTGCTTGCTTGCGCTAAATTATAATGTGTTTGAAAAACGGTAAGTTTCAGTAGGATTTTTCTTTATTGGTTTGTGTTAGTTATTTCACTGCTTAGACGAGAATAAGTAAAGTTAACAGTTCACATGAATTGCTCTCTTATGTCAGTTTCAGCACTCCTTTATCATTTTGAGTAATTAATTTCATGACAAAGGTATTTTTGTTGTAAATGACAACTTTTGCAAACATCATTGTAATTACTGAGGAGTGACTAACAGTTTTCATAACATGGTTTTTTGAAGTATGCGTTACTTTCAATTATTTGGCAAATTGAGACTCCACCACCGTCCACCGTCTCCTCACGAAAGAATATTCTTTTAATTGTGTATGTCGCAGTATTGCACAGATCGGAACACAGATCTAAAAAGGTGAAGTTCACGTCCTTGAATTGCACTGCGCAAGTCCTCTTTCCTTTTTAGCTTCCTTTCTGCTGCGATACATACTTATGTCCATCACTTCGAGCAGTACCATATTTCCTTCCATATTCCCGTTGCCACAGGTAAGCTATGAAAGTTTGTCAGGGCCAACTATACTACAGTCTAAATAGTAAGATCATTTACAGTTAGGTGTTGAGTTTCAAAATTTATTACCAGGTTTAATTACGCAAGGTTCAATTCACATATCATTTCTTATGCAGACGGTTTTATTCTAATAGCGCAGTTTTACGTTCGCGTTTGTGTCATTTAGTGTTTGAAAGTTTGTTTAGTCAATTTGCATACTGGGCGCTTTTATAGAAACATTGTTGCATATTTATTACTTCAAAATTGAATTTGTAGTTATGTGGCATCTTTATTCCGTTAGTTTTGTGTGTTACAACTGCAAGTCAGGCATTATGACGGCACACATTGTAGCACCGCTCACTGTACCGCACAAAATAGAATTTCACAGAACAGTTACTTTTTCGAATCGCTTCGGTAAAGTTAACTAAAAATATAGTTACACAGTCTTAGATAGTTTCGGTGACTCATTTATCAGATAGCGTTTCCGTAACTACACCATTTGCATTGTGAAGGACAACAACAGAGATACACGAGGTTACGAAGAACATCAGTACAGTTTATGCCAGTTTCAATTCACAACATCAAACACAGGAAAGTTACACTTCGTGAACTCTTTGTCCGTGGTGAAAATTTTAGATCCTTTCGTAATTCTGCTGTCAGAGGTACCGTCCTGTAAGAAGCACGTTTTGGGCAAGCGCTGCTTTGCTAGCTCATATTAGTGTAAGAATTTTGCATATTTCTCATTGTGTACTGTCATTTTGTAATTCATGATTTGTGCTATTTATTGAGAGAATTTCGTGTATGTCTCTTTGCGTATTGTCATTTTGTATTTCTTGATTTGTGCTTTTTATTGAGAGAATTTTTTGATGTTTTGCGTGACATTTTCGTGACTTTGATTAAAAGCAACTGCGCAGTCTGAGCTCATTTCAGTGTGTATTTTACGAGTTTCTGTTTGACAAATAGAGGATTTTCATTGGTTATTCATTTCATGGGACAGTTTGTCTGTTGGTGAACAGTGTACAATGCCTCTGTATTGTATGGCATTTTTGTTACGAAATAACATCATGACTACCCAAACTGTGTCGGTTGCAACTAGTATTGAATCTGATTACACAATTATTTTAGAATTGTTGCTAGAGTTAACGAGCGATCTGGATTAGTATAATAAATCACAGAAAGAATCTACTACGCCGCTGAGAGAGACAAGTAACGCGTGAATAGAAACTTACAGAAAACAGGAAGAAAATGCTAGGAAACAGTGTGCGAAACAGGAGGAGATAAAAGAACAGATATACAATACGCCAGGTCACATTAGGAAAAAAGTTCATAAGGAATTCCAGCCAATAGTGAATACTATTGAGGCAACAGAACCAAATACATTCGGAAACAGATAAAAAGGTAGATGAGTGATTTCAAATGTTGAAACTAATCAACCTCACAACAAAACCTGAATCGGTGGCTACAATGGATATAGGAGTGCCGAGTACCGTAATTATTCACACAAATGAACAGAACGCAACTCGAAGTTGTTATTCGAGTAAAATGTGAAGCAAACGAAGCACTGAAACTAAATCGCGAACAGAAAGAGAACAGCTGGACATTATTTCTGAGAAATATTACGAACTTATTGAGAAAAAGATAAATTCGTCGACCAATACAAAGGAAGTCATTCAGACAATACTTTTACCGGTTCATTTTTCAGAAGCAGAAAAATACGAACTTTGAAACAATTTGCGAATTGTCAGATGAAAATTAACGAAAGTGATATGTTACCAGTTCACAGAAATCGAAAGAAAACGTAATGGAGGTAGTGGTGCGCTTGCAGACAATGTAAGTGAATATTGAAACTTGTGGTGCGTAGGCGGATATTCTCGGAAACAAAAAATCTCTCACAGGCAAATTAGTGTACGCAACATGCGATACAACAAAGAGAATACGAGTACAACGAAGAATGACAATTTCAACTGCAAGCGTTTTCTGACGATTGGAAGGTTTATCGAACTATTCCGAGAAATGTCAGAGCAGTTTTAATCCGATTTGACTGTATTGCACAAAACGTAGACATTGCCTGATGACTAAATCACTTAGTGACAGGGGGGTGGTTTGGAAATCGACAAGAATAAGATAATTATTTGTGAAAAGCTTTGTGGAGGAAATCTGGGACTACGGATACATAGTAATTATGGTACAGCAGTGTGGAAATGTATTAACTAAATTAGTTTTCTTCTGTAATGTGAATAGTAACAACAAAAGAACCTTCACTATTCTGTTGCTATGTAGGAATAATGATTGAAGATAGGAAGAAACTGGTGATGAATAATAGATATGTGGAGCTGAGTAACAAGAAGTGAGATGTGTACGTTAGAAAATGAGAAGTGATTAGTGGATAAAGTCATGAGTTTTTATGAGCAATGGTAAGGACAAGTATTAGACAATTTCTGAAATGCAGAAGGAATAGGTCAGAATAATAGTTAATACTGAAATGAATGAAGTAAGTTGAGAAATGATGAGAGATGATTATGAGATCAAGAAAAACAAAGAATAGGATAATAAGATGTGAGGAGAAGTACAGAACATTATTTTCATAAGTTATTAGTGGCCTTGCCATTATGGAGTCAAGAGGAATGAATGGAACTCAGTCAAACAAAAAGGTGGAAGTAAAGTGACATTATGATGTTCGAAATCAGCAAAAAATATTGTGAGAAGTGATTGCTGTAATTGTGTTCATCATAAAAAATTGAAGGAGGATTAGCTAAAATGAAACATGGAAACGGGACACAGCAATAACAAATTTCAATTTTATAACACCTGGCGAATCCATAGAAGACAGGATTTTGATAATCTCTCCATGAAGAGATATATTTGTCCGCCAAAAACTTTATGTACATACATGAGTAGAGAATTGTATCATGTTACACATGGGGAAACCATTTACTGAGCAAAACGTAACATGATTTGTTGAATAGTTGATCAACATTTTTCGTTCCTGTATATTTGTACATAGCTACATTCTTGCTTCAAATTACCTATAGTTTTCATTATGGAATGTGCATTGCCAAACTTTGCTGTTTTATTTTGTCACCTGTATTGCATTGTAAGGTACAGAATATGGTATGCTATAGATAGTATTTAATATATATTGAAATGTCGTTTTGTACATTTAAGGTAACTATCATTACAAAGAAAGTAACAGTGAAAAATTTGTTCTGATGAATGGCACATCGAAGAAATTGTTTTTGGGAAAAACGCAAGTATGAGAAAAACTGTAAAGAAGACAGAAGCTATCTATCTTCTTTTACTTGTAATACAAGCAATGCATTTTTCTTTTCTTTTTTAAATTTAATCTTTCCTGTCATGGCGTAGTTTAGGTTTTAATGTTATAAGACAACATCATGTCGAAATATTTGTTTGTTATAACAATTTTTTCAGCCTTTTAGGGAAAAAATATTTAACAAAAATGAGATTCAGAGTTAAATTGGATTTAGGTAAGTTATTGTTTTATAGTATATGTCTACATGAAACTCTCAGCATGGAAAAAACTCAGAAGGCAATAACTTGCATTTTTAACTGAGTGTGCTGGAGAAATGTAATATTTGATGGCCATTAATTTTTTTCTATTTTTGCTGTTTTGTGATGTTAGTGATGACAAGAAAGTAAGTGAAAAACTGATGATTGATTGTTAGGTATTAGTTTTTCTAGCTGTTGGTCATGCTGAATGTTTTGAAAAAGGATACGAATGGCATACAAATAAACCAACAGTGTTATGAAAAACTGCAGTGACTGATGGTGATGTTGATGGGTTGGAAAAAGAAGACGAATGGCGCACAAATAAATGAATATTGTGATATTGTGGAACAATGGCTGAGGAAGCAGGCTAATGAAGTAATGATGTGATCGGAAAAATTAAGATACAGTATGTTGACAGAGGAAACAAGGGGAGAAAGTAAAAATTTATACGAAACTAAAGGTACATTAAGCTATGGTAATACTAGAAATGTGGAAGAAGATATAAGAAATAGTGAAAATGAAAATATAAGAGCTAATGGTAATAAGCAATATATGTTTGTGATGAAGTTAACTAGGAAATTAGAATTCTTATACTTCTGCTTACTGAAGGGAAATGTTAGTTACTTATTTTGTGTCTGTTTTTTTACTGCTTCCTTCATCTAAATTCTATTCTGTTTACATACTGATACTATTTAAACAAAAGTGTTGAAGGTGAGGTAGCAAAACAGCTCATTTATAACATTGTTTTATCGGTAAGTTATTTTTATTTTCGAGTACCAAATTTATTTTTTTGTCATTTACTTTGCTGGCATCAGATAATACATTAATATTTTTTTGTGACTGACTAATGACTACTCACTGTCCAACAAGAATTTCCTTGCAGCCAGTTCTCTGAATGCATTCAGTGATCTTTCCATGAATTAATCCAACCACGGCTGTTTCCTGTCCTTATGTGCCTGGAGTTAACTCGTTACCCTTCCTTACAGGTGTAGTAGTTGATTTATTGCTGTCCTTGCATAAATTTGTAGTGGGTTAGTAGTGGTTTGTGTTCTGTATGTAATTGGACAAATTAATAAGAAAAAGTCTTAGAGCGAGCACCCAATGTTTCTTTTTCAGTCTTTCTTACCATTAATTTTATTAATAGGTAATATTTAGAAGTTTACTGCTTTGTACATTTTTCCCCATTTATTTTGTGACATTTGAGTTGTTTACATTTTAAAATAGTTAAGAATATCATTTTCGCTTGCTTCTACTGTTACGATTTCACTGAATTTGCAGTTTTACGTTAGAATTTATAAATGATTACTATACTTTTTGTGCTAACTTTTTATGGAAAATTTGCTTCTGTTAGCTTGGACATACGTTATCGGAAAGCCACCCCTCATGTTTCAAACATTCCCTTTTGCCTTGTGTGACTTGTTCATCTGAGATTGTTACATATGTTCTTTTATGTTTCATGTTAGCCTTGTGGGCTTCCCAGAGAGATTACTATCGCTATTAAAGTACACACACACGATGAATGAAATGGACAACTGTTAATTCTAGACTGTTGACACTATTACAAATCGAAAGGACAATGTGTCTTTCAGTATATAAATATAATGACTTGTGTTGTCACCCAGAAGGAACTGGACATTCATGGCAGTGTCAATTACAATACTGGTCTGCTGATACAAATGAACCATTAGCAAATTCGTCATTACAAATATGGTATTTATGGAGTGTAATTAATAAACATATTCCACCTATCTTGCTGAGTCTGCACCGACTCGAAAAGTGTTGCACCTACATTACACATGGTGTGCTATTCAGTGTTGTATAAGAGAAGATGCTAGATGGGTTGTCAGTGAAGGACATATCACATAACTACCTTCCTCAGCCTGCCGTCTAGTTCCCATATGTGTATTGTTTCAACATTTTCTACTGATTTCATTCTTGACAGTCAGCTCTGGAGAATCTTGATGTGTTGTGGTGTGATCTGTCTATGACAATTGTGTGATGCGCTTTTACTTTTCACCCTGAGCAGAACAATGTCTTTCATTTCCTTCATTCAATCGGTTTCAAATTATTCTATGTCTTTTGTTAATTAAATACTTCTAGTTATATCATATACTATGTAAACATAACTCATGTAATGATTAGTCTAATTTCCTTAGTACTGCATTATGTACTGGGAATTCAATAACTTTTTCTTATTTCTCAAAATCCTTCTGCTCACACTTTTGTTCAAAATTTCAATGCAATTTTTTCTTTTGTCTCTTTTCTATGACTTTCTATGTTAAAATTTGTTGTCTGTCTCTACCTATTTCTAAATAACACCCTGCCATATTGTAATCGGTAAAGTGTGGCCCAAGGGGGGGGGGGGGGAGGATGTAATATTTCAAGTTTAGCTTTGGTATTCAAGGAAAGTGATATGAGCCTTATATTTTCAATGGATTTGTAATACCTCATATTTGTACGCTAAACATTTTTCAAACAGTAGTTTTCAATAGTCGATATATTACGCCACGGACATTCTCGGTACAAGCATATAAACACAGTGACCTTCGGATGCTAGAAGTAGTGTTGTTGCGGCGGCGTTCTATGGGAAGCTAGTGAATTAGTCTGGTGTTGGCTATGCTGCTGAGCAGATTCAAATGAATTGTAGAGCACAGGGACAAAATTACAGAGGACGATGAATTATGAAATATGATTTGATAAAGATTAATTGGACAATTGGAGATTGTGAGGTAAAGTTATTGCTGCACTACTTGCTTAATCGTAATTATGATGTGCTTGCAAAAAGGAAAGTTTTGTAGGGTTTTTCTTTATTAGTTTGGGTTAGGTACTTCATTGTTTAGACAAGAATAAGTAAAGTTAACAGTTCACATGACTTGCATTCAGAAGACAGTTTTACCACTCCCTTAACATTTTCGGTAATTAATTTCATTACAGAGGAATTTTTATTGTGAAAGATAGCTTTTGTAAAGATCCTTGTAATTGCTGAGGAATGACTAACAGTTTTCGTAACACAGTTTTTTAACGTACACATTAATCTGAATCATTTAGCAAATTCAAAGTCCACCACCCTCTTCTCACGAAAGAAATTTCATATTTTTTGATTGTGTATGTCGCCATATTGCACAAATAAGAACACTGTTTCTAAATAGGTGAAGCGTGACTTGTTTAGAATAGTTTCACACCCTTGAATTGCACTGCGCAAGGTCTCCTCTTCCCTATTTAGCTTGCTTGCTGCTGCACTACATACTGTATGTTCATCACTTCGAGCGGTACCAAGTTTCCATTGAACCAAGTATGCTATGAAATTTGTCAGGGCCAGCTATCGCACAGTCGAAATAGTAATATCATTTATAGTTCGGTGTTGCTTTAAAAATTTACTGCCAGGTTTAATGTAGGTAAGGTTCAATTCACATTTCATTTCTTATGCAGACAGCTTTATTCTAATAGTGCAGTGTTACATTAGCGTTTGTATCATTTAGTGTCTGAAAGTTTGTTTAGTCAATTTGCATACTGGGCACTTTTATAGAAACATTTTTGGACATTTATTCTCTCAAACTTAAGTTCGTAATTATGTAGCATCTTTATTCTTTTAGTTTTGTGTGCTAGAACTGCAAGTCACATATTGTTATGTCACACATTGTAGTACTGCTCAGTGTAGTGCACAACATAGAATTTCACAGCACAGCTCATTTAATATACAGTTACGTTTTCTAATCACTTTGGTAAAGTTAATTAAAAATACAGTACAGATAGTTTTTGCGACTGATTTACTAGATAGCGTTTCACAAGTTACACCACTTGCATTGTTCGGGACAACAAAACAGATACATGAAGCTATAAAAAAATATCAGTTCAGTTTATTCCAGTTTCAGTTCACAGAATTAAACATAGAAACGTTCAAAGACGCGGTAGTCAAAGGGCATTAACAGTCAGGGTATTAACAGAAAAACTTGCTTGTCAAAACGTGGTGTTTATACTTGTAGATATCAGCACCACATTATGGTTACTTTGTATGAGGATCAGTGCATATAGCTCTAATTTATATTTAAGAAATGGTAACGCAATCAACCGTGTGTCTGCATCTATTTATAGAAACGCGACCTCTTCCGGTGGTCCAGTCCACCGTCTTCTGGTCCCTCTATTGGCAGATAATGGTGCTCTTACCAGCTATACAAAATACCATGAAAGGGAATAAGAATCGGCGCCCCAGACCTGCCCATACGTGATGTGACCAGTACAACCACTTAGCCAACTACTCTGGGTAGTTGGTTGGAATTCCAGTGTTAATACAGAGGAGGTAGGTAACAGGTGGAAAGAGAATAATGAAGACTCTAAGAGGTAGAAGAAGAAATGGTGGTCGTGACGGAGGACACAGGGGATCAGGTATCAGATCAGAGTTTAAAAGAATTTTCGAAGACTTGCTATCAAATAAGGTAGAATGAATAAGTAACAATCCGTCATTGGGGGAGGCGGAAAACAAAGTCATTCAATTTGATGTATAGAACCTTTAAGACTAGAAATATACTAACGTATTTTCCTCAAAATACCATCCATACAATTCTGATCATAGCAACGGCGGGTATGTGTGATAACCACCACTCCATCAGCTTAACAGCTCGTGTGTCCAAGTTCCTGACCGTAATACACAGACGAATTAAAATGAAAACTGAGGATCTGTTAGATGGCAATTACTTTGGCCTGAGGAAAGGTAAAGGCACAGAGAAGCAGTTCTGCCCCAGAGTGTGTTAACGGAGGAAAAACCTTACAAAATTCAAGAGACGTTCACAGCATTTTCCAACCTAGTAAATGAAATTGACATTGTGAAATGGCGTAAGATGTTCGAAACAGGAGTGAGAAAAAAAAGGAAAGTACGCAGTGTGTACAATAATAATAGAAGACCAAGATCGAAATTTTGCGTATTTAAAAGGACGTAATACAGGAATGCAGTTTTTGGTCCCTACTATTCAATATATTTAGCGAAGGACCAATGACGGAAATAAAAGAAAGGTTCAAAAGTGGAATTAAAATTCGGGGTACCAATGATAACATGTAGACTCATGTAATAGATTCACTGATGACATTGCTATCTTCAGTGAAAATGAAGAAAAATTACAAGACTTGCTGAATGGATTGAACAATGGAATAAATGCACATTATGAACTGAGAGTAAACAGAAGAAAGATGGAATTAGTGAAGAGTAGTAGGAAAGAGATTAGTGATAAACTTAACGGCAAAATTAGTGTAGTGACCGCGTAGTAGCTGAAATTAAGGAATTCTGCTAACATGATAGACAAAGTAAGGACGGCATAAAAAGCTGACTACTGCAGACGAAGAGAGCATTCCTGGCCACACAAAGTCTACTAGTGTCGCAAATTGGCCTTATTTGGAAATTTCTAAGACAGTGAGTTTGAAGCGCAGCATTGTATGGTAGTGAATCAAACTGCAAAAGAATAGGATCGAAGCGTTTGAATCTGATGCTAATGACGATGAAAATAAGGCGGACAGACAATAAAAGTGTGAGTAGGTTCCTGCGGAACTGAGGACGAGAGGAATATTTGGTAAATACTGACAAAAAGAAGGGACAGGATGATACGACATGTGTTGAGGCATAAGAGAATAAATAACTTCGAGTAACATCAACAATAAAGAATAAAACAAATCAAATAAATAAATTTCTCAAGCAGCTTTCATTAGTGCAGAACTGAAATTTTAATCCTGGTCGTTCTACAGTCTCTCTTTTACTGTGTTACAAATTCTCACATTTCTTCGAACAACAAGACTGATGGTACGTATCACATAAATGTTCGAGTCAAATATCGTCGCGGCACCAAGAACGCCTAAAGAATGCAAGCATGGAGCAACTAGAATGTTTCTTCAGAAGAACCGGCTTAAACAGACATGGATTACTTTTAAAAATACAGGGTGATTCAAAAAGAATACCACAACTTTAAAAATGTGTATTTAATGAAAGAAACATAATATAACCTCTGTTATACATAATTACAAAGAGTATTTAAAAAGGTTTTTTTTCACTCAAAAACAAGTTCAGAGATGTTCAATATGGCCCCCTCCAGACACTCGAGCAATATCAACCCGATACTCCAACTCGTTCCACACTCTCTGTAGCATATCAGGCGTAACAGTTTGGATAGCTGCTGTTATTTCTCGTTTCAAATCATCAATGGTGGCTGGGAGAGGTGGCCAAAACACCATATCCTTAACATACCCCCATAAGAAAAAATCGCAGGGGGTAAGATCAGGGCTTCTTGGAGGCCAGTGATGAAGTGCTCTGTCATGGGCTGCCTGGCGGCCGATCCATCGCCTCGGGTAGTTGACGTTCAGGTAGTTACGGACAGATAAGTGCCAATGTGGTGGCGCTCCATCCTGCTGAAATATGAATTGTTGTGCTTCTTGTTCGAGCTGAGGGAACAGCCAATTCTCTAACATCTCCAGATACTGTAGTCCAGTTACAGTAGCACCTTCGAAGAAAAGTGACGCTGACGCCTAGTCAACAGCGCCTCAAGCAAACAAATGTACAACTAAATGAAACTTTATAGCTCCCTTAATTCACCGACAGATAGTGCTTAGCTCTGCCTTTTGTCGTTGCAGAGTTTTAAATTCCTAAAGTTGTGGTATTCTTTTTGAATCACCCTGTATTTCTTTCCCGGCAATTAATTTTTATTTGCACCACGTTCACCATAGCATAGCACGAAAAATAGGTTTTGAAAGTTGATAATGAATTATGCTATTGATCGTTATTGCGTGCGCGCAGTTGTACAGCTCCCAATGGATTTCTAGAGGTGACTTGCAATTATGAGGCCACGAAATAAAGCTGTTCCCGGTCCCTCGTGACGAATTCGGAGAAGTCCTTCTTGGATTTGTTTTCATACAACGAGGGTTAAAATTTTGATTCTGCACTAACCCAAGTTCTTTGAGAAATTTATTTACCGAACTCGTTAATAGTCCTTATACATTTGTTCACTGTATTAGCCATCCTGTTCATACCATTTTCGAGACGGAGAAAAATACACATGAAAAAATAAGTACTGCAGATTACATGTAAGAATCGAACATATTTCCTCCGCTCCCTAGCCAATTGGCTTAGTCGCTCTGCCAGCTCTGCTATTCTGTAATGGTGTTAACATTATTCGTACACAAGCGGCAGTTGTAAAAGTTTATTTTCTCTATTTCTGGAAAAATAATAATTTCTGGAACCCCATATAGGGTGCTCGGAAATTCCTTTTACAAACTTCTAGGAGGAGGGAAGTAGTGACATGTAATATATCTAGTATATGAGGTTTTAATAGGAACTCACGTCCGGAAACGCAGCGTTTCCATTCTACGACTGTTTCAGTTCAGATGTGTAACATGTCCACGTCTCCCGAAGGAAGGAGAAAAATCTTATAGCTGCTTGTCCTGGAACGCAACTGGGCAGACAGAATGATGTGTACTACTTCAGACGATCGCCTGATGTCACTCAACGTGTGCCTTGCAAAGTTTAATTTGCGAGACTCCGAGTTCTGGCCGCTGCTCTAGGAATTGAAGAGACACCAGGTGAAATGCAGATCGTGTACCAGAACATGCTTCATAGGTACAATGTACAACGTTGTTGGTCGCCACATAGAGCCGCTGTTGTAGTGCATCAGTACAGTATGATGGTTTCTTTTTTGCTCTGGAATAATGTAAACCCCTAATGCTTATGATTTAATAAAAACAACTGTGATTAAGTGATAAATGGGTTGTTTATTATGTTTCCTTTCGAATTGCTAGCTAATAACTGTACTTCGTTACGCCTAATTCAGTTCCTCAAGCAGAAATGGATGAGATAGACATCTGATCTGAAACTGCCGTAGAACGGAAACAGTAAGTTTCCGGACATGGGTTCCTATCCAAAAAATAATGCACTCTCTCCCGTCTACAAGTCCTAGAAGTCTGTAACGCGAATTTCCAAACACACCGTATATGATGATGAAAAATGATCAGTCTTCAATTGCTTATCTACTGATCCTGTCAACTTCGAGTCTACTGCGACTCGTGAATTTGAGGGGTTTTGTTATCTAAAACGGGAGACGGTATGTTAGGGGGAGGGAGGAGGTGATAGTGATGCAAAACGCCTAAGAGTTCTTTATTTTAGGTTGTACACAAGCGACCTGTCAAACATGAGCCGAACAGGGATTGGCCGTGTCTGGGGCCTACCCCCTGCCAGTAACAGAACTACTTTAATATACACCTGGAAATGGAAAAAAGAACACATTGACACCGGTGTGTCAGACCCACCATACTTGCTCCGGACACTGCGAGAGGGCTGTACAAGCAATGATCACACGCACGGCACAGCGGATACACCAGGAACCGCGGTGTTGGCCGTCGAATGGCGCTAGCTGCGCAGCATTTGTGCACCGCCGCCGTCAGTGTCAGCCAGTTTGCCGTGGCATACGGAGCTCCATCGCAGTCTTTAACACTGGTAGCATGCCGCGACAGCGTGGACGTGAACCGTACGTGCAGTTGACGGACTTTGAGCGAGGGCGTATAGTGGGCATGCGGGAGGCCGGGTGGACGTACCGCCGAATTGCTCAACACGTGGGGCGTGAGGTCTCCACAGTAAATCGATGTTGTCGCCAGTGGTCGGCGGAAGGTGCACGTGCCCGTCGACCTGGGACCGGACCGCAGCGACGCACGGATGCACGCCAAGACCGTAGGATCCTACGCAGTGCCGTAGGGGACCGCACCGCCACTTCCCAGCAAATTAGGGACACTGTTGCTCCTGGGGTATCGGCGAGGACCATTCGTAACCGTCTCCATGAAGCTGGGCTACGGTCCCGCACACCGTTAGGCCGTCTTCCGCTCACGCCCCAACATCGTGCAGCCCGCCTCCAGTGGTGTCGCGACAGGCGTGAATGGAGGGACGAATGGAGACGTGTCGTCTTCAGCGATGAGAGTCGCTTCTGCCTTGGTGCCAATGATGGTCGTATGCGTGTTTGGCGCCGTGCAGGTGAGCGCCACAATCAGGACTGCATACGACCGAGGCACACAGGGCCAACACCCGGCATCATGGTGTGGGGAGCGTTCTCCTACACTGGCCGTACACCACTGGTGATCGTCGAGGGGACACTGAATAGTGCACGGTACATCCAAACCGTCATCGAACCCATCGTTCTACCATTCCTAGACCGGTAAGGGAACTTGCTGTTCCAACAGGACAATGCACGTCCGCATGTATCCCGTGCCACCCAACGTGCTCTAGAAGGTGTAAGTCAACTACCTTGGCCAGCAAGATCTCCGGATCTGTCCCCCATTGAGCATGTTTGGGACTGGATGAAGCGTCGTCTCACGCGGTCTGCACGTCCAACACGAACGCTGGTCCAACTGAGGTGCCAGGTGGAAATGGCATGGCAAGCCGTTCCACAGGACTACATCCAGCATCTCTACGATCGTCTCCATGGGATAATAGCAGCCTGCATTGCTGCGAAAGGTGGATATACACTGTACTAGCCGACATTGTGCATGCTCTGTTGCCTGTGTCTATGTGCCTGTGGTTCTGTCAGTGTGATCATGTGATGTATCTGACCCCAGGAATGTGTCAATAAAGTTTCCCCTTCCTGGGACAATGAATTCACGGTGTTCTTATTTCAATTTCCAGGAGTGTAGTTACGTTAATATCGCCCATCCCATGTTAGTAGGTAGGGTTATCATGTTAGTTTGGGTGAACCATTAATCTGAGATAATTAGACAACGTAATCGTAAATCCTCGTGTTAAGATCATGGACGAAAAAGTTGCGCGTGAGTCTCTCTATGATACAGATCTTGATGAGCCACGGGCTGCAGCAAGAGATGAACTGATTGAGATGGATTTCTGGGATTTATCAAGGTGTATGTGTGTGTGTGTGTGTGCGTGTGTGTGTGCGTGTGTGTGTGTGTGTGTGTGTGTGTGTGTGTGTGTGTGTGTGTGTGTGCCAGAGGTGTATACTTGCTGTTTTCAAACTGCCCATGCTTGCCTGCTAGCCAGGCAGGCAAGCCGCCGCACGTTACCAGCAGATCGAGCAAGTTCCTTTACTCCCAAGCAAAACCCAACCCAAGCAGACTAAATTAATCTTGCTTGTCTGCTCGTCTTCCAGCGGTGCTACGCTACGTAGCAGTTTATTCCGTACTCTTTTATTGGAGTGTTACGAGGAAGGTTCGGAAGTTGAAGGAAAGTATTTTTTCGAAACTTCCTGGCAGATCAAAACTGTGTGCCAGACTAAGATTCGAACTCGAGACCTTTCCCTTCCGCGGGAAAGTGCTCTACCGACTTAGCAGCCCAAGCACGACTCACGCCCGGTCCTCACAGCCTTAATTCCGCCAGTACCTTGTCTCCCGCCTTCCAAACTTCACAGAAGCTCTCCTGCGAACCTACAGAACTAGCACTTCTGGAAGAAAGGATACTGCCAAGACACGGCTTAGCCACAGCCTGGGGAATGTTTCCAGAATGAAATTTTCACTCTGTAGCGCAATGTGCACTGATATGAAACTTCCTGGCAGATCAAAACTGTGTGAAGGACCGAGACTCGAACTCGAGAGCCTTGCCTTCCGCGGGCAAGACTCCGGCACAGAGTTTTGATCTGCCAGGAACTTCATATCAGCGCACACTCCGTTGCAGAGTGAAAATTTCATTGTGGAAGTATTTTTTCATCTGAGTATCACACGACGTGGCTCAGTAAAATATATATTCATTTTGCGAGATTGTAAGCCAGAAAATGGTGGATTTTATTTGTCATTTTTCCCATTTGAATTATTCTGGGCTTATTTATTCATTTAGATATGAACGGTTTCCTCGAGAACTTCGCCCTCTTTCGACTGGTTCTAGCTATTCTCTGTTCGAACTGTCATCAGAACACCTGTAATGCATGTCTATTGGACTGCAACGGCAACTAAGGTTAGGTTTTGGAAGTCTAATGTCGGTAACATTAGTGTGTTCCAAACAAGTATGACCCCAGTTACAGCATCGATAATTACTTTTTGCAGGATGCGTATTGCGGGTTCGCTGAATTCATTCTAAGTGGCAAAATAGTTCATTCTCAAAGCCCCAAATGGACTTTGGAAACATGAAGTTCGTTTCTCATATTATGTTAATCTAAAATGTACGTCTCTGAAAGAAGAAGCATTTCTTTCATACCAAGCTTTCTTCATACTTCGTTGTCTACCACCGGAATGAGTTTTTTAATATCTACAGGGCCACATTTTTTCCCCATTTCAGTCAGTGTTTGTCTTAAAATTACAAAGCTTGTATATTGCTAAATGGCCTCAGATCATTAGCACACATTTCCACATACATGTCAATTACTAAGTCTTTGTCCTGTTTCAAAATATTTAGGGAGTGAGGAAACTACTGGTTAAATTTACAAACGTGTCGTAACATACTCGAGGTTCCTAAACTAGTGGTTAGTAAACTGTTGTGTCAGCGGAAGAGCCAACACCGTGTTACTAGTGGAGGCCGAAATGCACGCGTTTAGCTCACGCAGGGTGGCTTGGGGAGAGAAGAATCATACTGACGTGAGGTCTGGAACATGACAAGGAATGAGAATTCAGAAAGCGGACGAAATTAGTTTGATACTTAACTTTAATCCATTAATGATGAACGTCGCTCTTGACGGTACATGATTCACAATATTATCTGTTCAGGATACATAGTAACTGAATATGGCGCCTTGCTAGGTCGTAGCAAATGACGTAGCTGAAGGCTATGCTAAACTGTCGTCTCTGCAAATGAGAGCGTATGTAGACAGTGAACCATCGCTAGCAAAATCGGCTGTCCTACTGGGGCGAGTCCTAGGGAGTCTCTCTAGACTAGACCTGCCGTGTGTTGCGGCGCTCGGTCTGCAATCACTGATAGTGGCGACACGCAGATCCGACGTATACTAACGGACCGCGGCCGATTTAAAGGCTACCACCTAGCAAGTGTGGTGTCTGGCGGTGACACCACATAAGCTTTTACACAATTTGTATTGCGAGACACCTACAGATTTATTTGAAGCTGCCTCATTAACGAACGACAACTTTTCCCCTGCTAGATTTGGGATCTGTTCCCTGATTGGTCTGATTGGTTTACATTCCCCAAAACTTAATGTCTCCTCAATCTGATTTAAGTTTGATTTGCTCATCTTGCTGCTTCCACTGTTATGGGAAATGAGCTGCAGTGGCCTACCTACGCAAAAATGTGCCTGTCTGATTAAAACTGCGTGCCGGACCGAGACTCGAACTCGGGACCTTTGCCACCAAAGGCAAAGGTCCCGAGTTCGAGTCTCTGTATGGCACACAGCTTTAATCTGCCAGGAAGTTTCATATCAACGCACACTACGATGCAGAGTGAAAATCTCATTATGTGACTGTCTGGTTACGGTGGCTGGGTAGTGCAATATGTGGTCAGGTGCAGCAGGCTGAACGGGTCCCATGAAGCTTGCCAGGCTTGCAGGAACGCATCTCGCCTGCTGTAAGCACTGCGCTTCGATACACGTGTACTCCTGTGTCTCCGATGCGACAGGTTGAGCTGCTATAATGGTTGCAGCGGATGTAGGAGCAGGCAGGCCGGAAGGAGCATTTGTACACCTCTGGTGAGTGCGTGTGTATGTATACAGGGTGTTACAAAAAGGTACGGCCAAACTTTCAGGAAACATTCCTCACACACAAATAAAGAAAAGATGTTATGTGGACATGTGTCCGGAAACGCTTAATTTCCATGTTAGAGCTCATTTTAGTTTCGTCAGTATGTAATGTACTTCCTCGATTCACCGCCAGTTGGCCCAATTGAAGGAAGGTAATGTTGACTTCGGTGCTTTTGTTGACATACGACTCATTGCTCTACAGTACTAGCATCAAGCACATTAGTACGTAGCATCAACAGGTTAGTGTTCATCACGAACGTGGTTTTGCAGTCAGTGCAATGTTTACAAATGCTGAGTTGGCAGATGCCCATTTGATGTATGGATTAACACGGGGCAATAGCCGTGGCGCAGTACGTTTGTATCGAGACAGATTTCCAGAACGAAGGTGTCCCGACAGGAAGACGTTCGAAGCAATTGATCGGCATCTTAGGGAGCACGGAACATTACAGCCTATGACCCGCGACTGGGGAAGACCTAGAACGACGAGGACACCTGCAATGGACGAGGCAATTCTTGGTACAGTTGACGATAACCCTAATGTCAGCGTCAGAGAAGTTGCTGCTGTACAAGGTAACGTTGACCACGTCACTGTATGGAGAGTGCTACGGGAGAACCAGTTGTTTCCGTACCATGTACAGCGTGTGCAGGCACTATTAGCAGCTGATTGGCCTCCACGGGTACACTTCAGCGAATGGTTCATCCAACAATGTGTCAATCCTCATTTCAGTGCAAATGCTCTCTTTACGGATGAGGCTTCATTCCAACGTGATCAAATTGTAAATTTTCACAATCAACATGTGTGGGCTGACGAGAATCCGCACGCAATTGTGCAATCGCGTCATCAACACAGATTTTCTGTGAACGTTTGGGCAGGCATTGTTGGTGATGTCTCGATTGGGCCCCATGTTCTTCCACCTACGCTCAATGGAGCACGTTATCATGATTTCATACGGGATACTCTACCTGTACTTCTAGAACATGTGCCTTTACAAGTACGACACAACATGTGGTTCATGCACGATGGAGCTCCGGCACATTTCAGTCGAAGTGTTCGTACGCTTCTCAACAACAGATTCGGTGACCGCTGGATTGGTAGAGGAGGACAAATTCCATGGCCTCCACGCTCTCCTGACCTCAACCCTCTTGACTTTCATTTATGGGGGAATTTGAAAGCTCTTGTCTACGCAACCCCGGTACCAAATGTAGAGACTCTTCGTGCTCGTATTGTGGACGGCTGTGATACAATACGCCATTCTCCAGGGCTACATCAGCGCATCAGGGATTCCATGCGACGGAGGGTGGATGCATGTATCCTCGCTAACGGAGGACATTTTGAACATTTCCTGTAACAAAGTGTTTGAAGTCACGCTGGTACGTTCTGTTGCTGTGTGTTTCCATTCCATGATTAATGTGATTTGAAGAGAAGTAATAAAATGAGCTCTAACATGGAAAGTAAGCGTTTCCGGACACATGTCCACATAACATATTTTCTCTCTTTGTGTGTGAGGAATGTTTCCTGAAAGTTTAGCCGTACCTTTTTGTAACATCCTGTATGTGTTCGCGGGCTTACGACTACAAAAGTACCAACAAGGAGAGCTGCAGCTGCGACTGACCTGCCTCAGCTGGCGCCTCCTGTCGATCTCCTCCAGCTCGCTGGCGCTCTGCTCGGACAGGCTGCCCCTGGCCTTGGCCCTCACCCGCCGCCACGCCGTCTTGCGCACCCCGCGCCCTTCCTCGCCGTGCACCGGACTCAGCGACCACGCGGGCTGCCCTCCGGGCCGCTGGTCGCCGGTGGACATGGCCACCACGTCGCCGCCCATGCGCTCCGCCATCCTGTCGTAGTAGCTGGCGCCAGCCGGCTCCCGCTCTGGCGACTCCACGCTGCTCGTGTCGGACGACAGCTTGCCGGCGTCGCTCGGCTTGGGCCAGGTCTTCTTCGTCCTCACCGGGCGCGGTTTCGTCGTCCTCGCTCTCGTACCGGAGCTACGTGGACTTCTGGGCGCGTCGGGATCCCTCATTTTGTCGAACACCGACCCCTTAATGTCTGTTATGCCCCAAGTGACGGCGTCCTGCGTAATTTCGGCGCTGTCTAGATTTCTCTCGGTGTACGACGCTGGCCAAGACTGGTTTCCATCTTCGTTAGAGTAAGTGAAACTCGATATCTGCTGACTGGGGACTGAATAATTTAAAGGATACCCTGTTTCTTCTCCTATTCGCTCTACTCCCATCCCAAAGCGCGATCTTCTTCTCGGAACCCTCCGTCTGAAATCGCTACTAAAATCAGGTTCTATGTCAACAACATGGTGGACCACCTGTGAACGTGGACTTCTTAACGCATCTATACGCCTAAATCGGCCTGCAGCATCTTTATTCCCGTAGGTTGAATGCCAGCTTTGAGACTTGCTTTCTGAAAACGTCCCTGGCGAGTTGACAACAGTTTGTGTATTATTAGCATTCTCTGTTATCACATCATCGTCGTCATCAGCCACTAGCGAACCCTCACCTCTGTCAGCAGAACGTGTGTCTCTGTTTACGTTCAACTGGCCCCACTCTTCTTGGTTCTGTGCGTTTTGTAGATAGAAACCCTCTCCAGCAGCGCCTACTGGAAAGGTAAAACAGAAACAATGTGTTACGAGAAATTTGTCTCAATGCGTAATATTTGAAGCCTAGTCGAACAGTAGAGATTGATACACACAAGATTTATACACAATGCAGCATCAGGGATTCGTGAATGAGACGTTACGAAATTAAAATAATATTGCGTATCATGCGAAATTTGTGATTGGTTTTAGGCATTACGCAGCATGCTTTTCTGGGTGGAGAGTCATCGACAGAAGTAGAACTAACTTCAGACGTGTCCCAGGGAAGTGTGTTGGGATCCTTGCTGTTCATGTCGTACGACGGGCGTTCAATAACTAATGCAACGTATTTTTTGTGGTGTCACCGCCAGACACCACACTTGCTAGCTAGGTGGTAGCGGTCCGTTAGTATACGTCGGACCCGCGTGTCGCCACTGTCAGACCGAGCGCCGTCACACGGCAGGTCTAGTCTAGGCAGACTCCCTAGCACTCGCCCCAGTTGTACAGCCGACTTTGCTAGCGATGGTTCACTGTCTACATACGCTCTCATTTGCAGAGACGACAGTTTAGCATAGCCTTCAGCTACGTCATTTGCTACGACCAAGCAAGGCGCCATATTCAGTTACTACAATCTGAACAGATAATATCGTGCCTCATGTACCGTCAAGAGCGACGTTCCTCATTAATGGATTAAAGTTAAGTATCAAACTAATTACGTCCGCTTTCTGAATTCTAATTCCTTGTCATGTTCCAGACCTCACGTCAATATAGTTCTTCCCTCCTCACGCCAGCCTGCGTGAGCTAAAACGCGTGCATTTCGGCCTCCTCTAGTAACACGGTGTTGGCTCTTCTGCCAACACAAAATTTTTTTCTCGGCCAATTTCGCTTCAAAAATGCGAAATTTGTTTTAGAATATCCCTACTTCGCTATACGCAGCCTTCAAAGGGTGGCGTCTGTAAAGCAGATACGTTCCAGAGAGCTTTCTTTTGTCGGAAAACCAGCATATAGTAGATATTCATAAGCGCTTCCAGAATGGCTACGGAGACCTGGCAGTGAACAAAAGCACGAAGTTGGTGGGCGAGGTGTCTGTAATCATCATAAGAGGGTCGCGGAAACCTCTCCGATCCTCCGAGTAGCGGCCGGCCGCACACGGCTGTGACTCGTGCGATGTTGCAACGTGTGGACACTCTCATTCAAATATTTCCTATTCCATGACAGGAGCTCACAAAACTACATTGGACTGTTCTTCCTAATCAACACTACATCCTGGATCTCGCACCTTCTCATATGCATCTGCTTTACCCTATGAAATATGTACTCTGCTGGAAGCAGTAAATGGGTGATGGGGAGTTTATTGATGTAGCCAGATGTTGGCTCCGACATCGACCAGTAGAGTGGTACCATCCTCCCAGTAAGGTGGCGTAAGGTGTCGCATTAAAAGGAGATTGTGTTGAAAAATACGGTTTAGTAGCCAAAACAATATGGTGTATCGGAATCCCGAGTAAAACCAACATGTTTCAGAAAAAAATGTTGCCATTACTTACTGAACGCCGCTTGTACATTTTTTGGTGCCTTGTAGTAATCTCAGGCTTCTTGCAGGTTATGCCGTTATGCATAGCAAAGTACTGTCTGAAAAAAATTGCACATTCCAGTCAGATCTCGATAAGACTGCAAAGCAGAGCAAACATTGGCATCTTGCTTTCAGTTTTTGGAAATCCACGAGTGTGGACTTTACGAAACGCAGAAACAACACCATGTGACTATGATACTACTGCGTCGTAGTTGGAATGAGTCAACTCATACAAATACGTGGGTTAACAGTTTGAAACGGAATAATGACGTAAGCCCAATCATTGGTAAAGTAGCTTGCAAGTTTCGGTTCATTCGTAAGATACTGAGGAAATGCAAGTTACGCCACATCATTAAGAGTTTTCACTACACTGAACATCCTCTGCACAATGGTACTTTTTATTCGTAGTTGTAAAAATTTGGTACTATGGGTAGCAGTTTATACAGTGTAACATAAAGTATCCAAGAAAGAAAAAAATGCTAGTTTATTCTAAATCAATTCAAATTTCAATAACTGATTAGTAAAACAAGAACAAAAATAAAAGCGGTAAACTGCTGTGCCCATATCGAATTTTACAAGTGCCCTTCGCGTTGCAGTTACCTAAGTACGTTTCCAGAGAAAGACCAGAGTACCCATCATACCACCATTTCGCCTTTCTCTCTGCGTTTTACTGTTTTTCTGGTCGAAAACGGAAGTAATAAAACCTCTATTTCACCCACTCGCTGGTGCCTAATACATCACTGTTCAGACAACAGTTATGTAAATATTTCTTCAGGACGTTTACAGTCATCTCGTTCAGGCGTAATACAGACTTTTTTGGTTTCCTTGCAATGCCAAATCTAAATAGTACTACTAATTCAGTTATCACTTCTGTTTAATCTATATCTATACTGTGATAACTAGTGCACACCGTGAGGTTGAGGTTAGATACTGTGCTAGATTCTTTTCTCCGCCTATTCCTGTCCTGTTGCGGATAGTGCACGTAAAGAACGATCGTCGGCTCCCCTCTCTATGAACTCGAATTCCTCTAATTCTGTGTAAATTGTGTGAAACACAAGGACCTTCTATTAACGTTTTAGAAAACATTCAGCCAGTGATCTCTACCTAAACTGAATGTCGAACTGCAGCTGTCTGAGTGTGCCGATCACAGATCCTCGTTCTTAGTTTCTCGTGTAAATTCGACATGGCGCCCAGTAAGTATCGTTAAAAATCAAAAGAAAATACTTTTCGTTTCTTCACCCACGTGTGTTTATTACATTGGAAGTTCTTGGTGTCTGGAAAAAAACACAGTAATCAGTTTCAGAACTAGGGCTGTGAATGGAGTCAGTTATGATGTTATCATTTCAAAATTCTATTGTAATCTAGATATTGTGTGACTGATACGAAAATTGATTCTGCTTCATTTCACTTATCCTATAGACATTAATTTCGTTGTGAGACCTTAATTTTTCCAGGCGAATTGAATGATCAAATCATTTACGGGTTTGCTGCCGGGTGACGTCGTCGACCACCGCCGATATTTCGGCAGGAGCACACCCTGACATTCTCAAGGCACAACTGCAAGGAGGAAGCAACACGCAAGGGAATTTAATCCCTCGGTTCACAGAAAAGAAACAAGGAAGATACCACAGACAGAACAAGTAACCGCAAAGTCAACACACAACCAAAGATAACCAACATCAGAAATATCGATAGTGACTATTAATGAACCGGTGAGGTAGCACTAATTCTGTCCCTCTGTTTTTTTTTATGAGCGACAGAGCCGGATTCCAAGCAACATTTAGACAAAATCCACCATCTCTGTTTATAAGGTTGCTTGAAAGTTTGATTTCAACAGCTTCCTTAATGATACTATCCCAATAGCTGGACGTGCAAGCCAGAATCTCCGTGTTATTGTATTCCATAGGATGACCGGTGTCTGCAATAGCGGATTTGCTCGGCTGTTGTAAGCGTGTGTGACGCTTATGTTCAATACACCGGTCTTCTACAGTCCTGATTGCCTGACCAATATATGACATGCCACAACTGCAAGGAATACGACAGACACCAGCCGTAAGCAAACCAAGATCATCTTTTACGGACGCCAACAGTGCCTTAATCTTAGAAGGTGGTCGAAAAACACATTGTGCCTTGAGAATGGCAGGGCGTGTTCCTGCCGAAATATCAACGGTGGTGGACGACGTCACCCGTCAGCAAACCCATAAATTATTGGAACATTAATTTCTTTGTCGTACAAAACAAAGCAGTAAGGTGCAGTAAAAATCTATGGAATAGATACTACATTGGAGTAGTACCGGCTCACATCAATCAATCCATCGCTAGATCGCGGTAGTGAGGCATGAGGTGCGATGGTTCTCAGATAAAGGGGCTTTGGCCGGCGGACGATGGTTCACAGAATTGGAAGGAGCACTTGCGGGGTCTCATGCCGATTTGCCTCCGCTGTCTGGAGCAGACAGCAAACGGCTTTTGCAGAGCAAAGGCCTCATTCCGCGAAGACGGTGTTTTGGGTTGGCTGTGGTGGCGATGGCACTCCGGAAACTTGTCTGTGCCGAGTGTGTAGAGATTCTGAGTGCCAATTCGCAACCGATTCATCAAATATTTTGGCGAGACTCTTTCTCTGGCTTCTGTGCCTTGCTTCTTTAAAGTCGTTGAGCTGCGACTAGTTTCTCCTTCCCGGAAGGTCTGCGGTGTTTGCTGTTTATGGGGATTCGCTCCGAAAGAACTGAAGTTTACCTTAATGGAAGCAACTCTGTTTCGTTACAGACGTCAGTCGCAACTGTTTGGTACCCCAAAATCAAAACTCCTGGTCCTCCAGGTTGGGGATTGTGCAGAGGGCCACCAACCCACTCATGTAAAAATACGTAATGGTCAGGATACTCAACGCCAGCCTCGGAAACAGGACAGGATTTACTGGAACAAAAACTGGCAAAGCTACAAGGAATTCTCTTTTGGATCATGGAATATTAGAAGTCTGTATCATCCTGGAAATGCCCAAATACTAGCAAACGAATTAAGAAAATATAGAGTGCAACTGGTAGCTCTTCAAGAAGTAAGATGGCAGGGAACAGGTTCACTGAAAATAGCAGAAGGGACAATAATGTATGGAGACTGCGGTCAGCGCCATGAATTTGGAACCGGTTTCTACATTCATAAATCAATACATGACTCAGTAAGGGAGTTCAAACATGTTTATAACCTTATATCATACATAACTATTCAGACGCAGTGGTTAAACATTACATTTCTAAATGCACATCCACCCACAGAAGATATGGATCACAACACGAAAGAAGAATTCTACAGCCAACTGGAAGAAACGTACAACTTATTAAGTAGTGAAAGTACTGTTAGGAGATTTTAATGCCAAAGTAGGAAAGAAAGAAATCTACAACCCAACCATCGGCAATTTTAGCCTACACGAGGAAAATTCGGATAATGGGGTTCGACTTATAAACTTTGCAATGTCAAATGGTCTCACGATAAGCATCACAAAATTTCAACATAAACTCATTCATTTAGGAACATGGATATCACCAGATGGAAAGGTGTTGTTGTTGTTGTGGTCTTCAGTCCTGAGACTGGTTTGATGCAGCTCTCCATGCTACTCTATCCTGTGCAAGCTTCTTCATCTCCCAGTACCTACTGCAACCTACATCCTTCTGAATCTGCTTAGTGTATTCATCTCTTGGTCTCCCCCTATGATTTTTACCCTCCACGCAGTCCTCCAATACTAAATTGGTGATCCCTTGATGCCTCAGAACATGTCCTACCAACCGATCCCTTATTCTAGTCAAGTTGTGACACAAACTTCTCTTCTCCCCAATCCTATTCAATACTTCCTCATTAGTTATGTGATCTACCCATCTAATCTTCAGCATTCTTCTGTAGCACCACATTTCAAAAGCTTCTATTCTCTTCTTGTCCAAACTATTTACCGTCCATGTTTCACTTCCATACATGGCTACACTCCATACAAATACTTTCAGAAATAACTTCCTGACACTTAAATCTATACTCGATGTTAACAAATTTTTCTTCTTCAGAAACGCTTTCCTTGCTATTGCCAGTCTACATTTTATATCCTCTCTACTTCGTCCATCATCAGTTATTTTGCTCCCCAAATAGCAAAACTCCTTTACTACTTTAAGTGTCTCATTTCCTAATCTAATACCCTCAGCATCACCCGACTTAACTCGACTACATTCCATTATCCTCGTTTTGCTTTTGTTGATGTTCATCTTATATCCTCCCTTCAAGACACCATCCATTCCGTTCAACTGCTCTTCCAAGTCCTTTGCTGTCTCTAACAGAATTACAGTGTCATCGGCGAACCTCAAAGTTTTTATTTCTTCTCCATGGACTTTAATACCTACTCCAAATTTTTCTTTTGTTTCGTTTACTGCTTGCTCAATATAGAGATTGAATAACATCGGGGAGAGGCTACAACCCTGTCTTACTCCCTTCCCAACGACTGCTTCCCTTTCATGTCCCTCAACTCTTATAACTGCCATCTGATTTCTGTACAAGTTGTAAATAGCCTTTCGTTCCCTGTATTTTACCCCTGCCACCTTTAGAATTTGAAAGAGAGTATTCCAGTCAACATTGTCAAAAGCTTTCTCTAAGTCTAAAAATGATAGAAACGTAGGTTTGCCTTTCCTTAATCTTTCTTCTAAGATAAGTCGTAAGGTCAGTATTGCCTCACGGGTTCCAGTATTTCTACGGAATCCAAACTGATCTTCCCCGAGGTTGGCTTCTACTAGTTTATCCATTCGTCTGTAAAGAATTCGTGTTAGTATTTTGCAGCTGTGACTTATTAAACTGATAGTTCGGTAATTTTCACATCTGTCAACACCTGCTTTCTTTGGGATTGGAATTATTATATTCTTCTTGAAGTCTGAGGGTTTTTCGCCTGTTTCATACATCTTGCTCACCAGATGGTAGAGTTTTGTCAGGACTGGCTCTCCCAAGGCCGTCAGTAGTTCCAATGGAATGTTGTCTACTCCGGGGGCCTTGTTTCGACTCAGATCCTTCAGTGCTCTGTCAAACTCTTCACGCAGTATCATATCTCCCATTTCATCTTCATCTACATCCTCTTCCATTTCCATAATATTGTCCTCAAGTGCATCTCCCTTGTATAGACCCTCTATATACTCCTTCCACCTTTCTGCTTTCCCTTCTTTGCTTAGAACTGGGTTTCCATCTGAGCTCTTGATGTTCATACATGTGGTTCTCTTATCTCCAAAGGTCTTTAATTTTCCTGTAGGCAGTATCTGTCTTGCCCCTAGTGAGATAAGCCTCTACATCCTTACATTTGTCCTCTAGCCATCCCTGTTAGCCATTTTGCACTTCCTGTCGATCTCATTTTTGAGACGTTTGTATTCCTTTTTGCCTGCTTCATTTACTGCATTTTTATATTTTCTCCTTTCATCAATTAAATTCAATATTTCTTCTGCTACCCAAGGATTTCTATTAGCCCTCGTCTTTTTACCTACTTGATCGTCTGCTGCCTTCACTACTTCATCCCTCAGAGCTACCCATTCTTCTTCTACTGTATTTCTTTCCCCCATTCCTTTCAATTGTTCCCTTATGCTCTCCCTGAAACTCTGTACAACCTCTGGTTCTTTCAGTTTATCCAGGTCCCATCTCCTTAAATTCCCACCTTTTTGCAGTTTCTTCAGTTTTAATCTACAGGTCATAACCAATAGATTGTGGTCAGAGTCCACATCTGCCCCTGGAAATGTCTTACAATTTAAAATCTGGTTCCTAAATCTCTGTCTTACCATTATATAATATATCTGATACCTTTTAGTATCTCCAGGGTTCTTCCATGTATACAACCTTCTATCATGATTCTTAAACCAAGTGTTAGCTATGATTAAGTTGTGCTCTGTGCAAAATTCTATCAGGCGGCTTCCTCTTTGATTTCTTAGCCCCAATCCATATTCACCTACTACGTTTCCTTCTCTCCCTTTTCCTACACTCGAATTCCAGTCACCCATGACTATTAAATTTTCGTCTCCCTTCACTATCTGAATAATTTCTTTTATTTCATCATACATTTCTTCAATTTCTTCGTCATCTGCACAGCTAGTTGGCATATAAACTTGTACTACTGTAGTAGGTGTGGGCTTCGTATCTATCTTGGCCACAATAATGCGTTCACTATGCTGTTTGTAGTAGCTTACCCGCATTCCTATTTTCCTATTCATTATTAAACCTACTCCTGCGTAGGTAGTCAATCCAATAGATCATGTAGCTATCCAGAACCGTTTCCAAAACAGTATTAAAGATGTCAGAACCTTTAGGGGAGCTGATTGTGACACAGACCACATGTTAATAATATCAAAAATGAAAGTGAAACTCAAAAGGTAAGTAAATAGAAATAGAGTAGAAAGTACAAGATATAACATAGGAAACCTGGCGAGAGTAGATATAAAAGAAAATTTTACGAAAGAAATTAAAAGTAATCTAACAAAACTGAGACTGACCAATGCAGAACCACAGGATGTCGAAAGCAGATGGAGACACCTGAACGGCTGTATTCAAGAAGCAGCTTCCAAAATCATAGGTGAAAGAAAACGACCTAAAGAATTCGGTTTAACACAAAGTGTCATGAAAAAGTGCTGGAAAGAAGAAATGCGAGGAATGTATGGATTAAAGAAAGGGACAATATGACATTGAAGGAAAGATACTATAAACTCCGCCAAGAAACGCAAAGAACCCTAAGACAAGACAAAAGGGAATACTATAACAATATGATCAGAGAAGCAGAGGATGATTTCCAACATCACAGGACAAGGCAGATGTATCAAAATATAAAAAAAAATCCTTTGGTAAATTCAATAAAAGGGAACAGTTTATAAAGGATCAGTATGGGAAAATATTGACCAACAAAAGTGACATACAAAACAGATGGAAGACATACTTTTCACAACTATTCAACTGCAATGACCCACACTCTTACTGTAAATTGGAAGAACCTGATACAATTGATACAGCTGATACAGCTACTACCGCATCAGTAAATGAAATACACAAGCAATAAAGAAATTAAAGAATAACAAGGCTTGTGGCGAGGACAAGATATACTCTGCGTTATTAAAGAATGGAGGCCCACAACTGGAATTAGAAACACAGGCGTTAAATATAAACAATTTGGGAGACAGAAACCATTCCTGCAGATTGGAAAACTGCAATTGTGTGCCCCATCTTTAAGAAGAATGATCCACTTGTTTGTGATAACTACAGAGGAATTGCCTTACTGGATATCACCTACAAAATCTTATAGAGCTGTCTATTAAACAGGCTGACACCAATAACAGAAGAACTGATTGGGGACTACCCGTACGGTTTCCGCAAGAACAGATCCACGTTAGATCACTTATTACCCTAAGACAAGTGACTGAGAAGGCGTGGGAATTCATTGTAGATGTCCACATATTATTCGTTGATATTAAAAAGGCCTATGATAGCATACACCGACAGACACTCCTAAATATAATGAAGGAATTTAAAATACCATCAAAATTAATCAGATTAGTTCAAATGTGTACAGATGAAACTTTATGTCACATAAAGACACCGGTAGGAGAAACTGAAGATTTTAAGGTGTACACTGGACTGAGACAAGGGGATGCCATTTCACCTATTTTATTTAACCTTGTTCTAGAGAAGATCGATAGAGAATTTTCTAAAACCAGTGCAAAAGGGATCCAGCTACAGGATGTGAACATTACAAGATTTGCCTATGCAGAGGATGTAGCACTAATAAGTAGTTCCAAAAGAGGATTAATCAGAATGATGCAAAATTGCTGAGAAAACAGGATAACATGTTAATGAAGAAAAGAGAGAATACCTGCCCATAAGTAAGAAAACCAGAAAAGATGCACCTCTGACTGTAGGTGGATTCAATTTCAAGACTGTTGACAACTTCAAGTACCTAGGAAGTCTTTTTAGTAATAACAACAGAACAGATATAGAAATAGATGCCCGTTTATCAACAGCAAACAAGACACTTTTTAGTTTCATCAAAATTCTGAGAAAAAGATCACTTAGCAGTAACTTCAAAATCCGCTTATATCAATCTACCATTATACCTGTGATGTTATATAGATGTGAAACATTAATATTTAGAAAGAAAGATGAAGAAAAACTGTTAATATTAGAAAGAAAAGTACTAAGGAAAACTTTTGGACCTGTAAACGACGAAAATAACATGGAATGGGGAATAAGAAGAAATGAAGAATTAAGAGGGCTGTACAAACACCGTAACATCGTCGAAGTGCTCAAGAGGAGAAGGTTGAATTGGGCAGGCCATACAGCAAGAATGACAGAAAATAGACTACCTAGAATGGCACTCAGCAGAAAAATAGATGGAACGAGAGGCAGAGAGAGAGAGAGAGACTCAGAATCAGATGGCGGGATAACATTCTGGAGGACACAACTAGGATGAACAGCAACAGCAACTGGACAAACAGCACACTGGACAGGCAGAAGTGGAAGAGACTCATAGAGCAGGCATATGGTCGATAAGACCCTTGCCACATGTAAAGTAAAAGTATATTTCTAAGTTAGCCAAGGAGTATTAACAACATTAAGTTTAATACTGACAAGGAGTGAATGTGTAACTTCTAATCTAAATGTAAATACGGAATGTAAATATTTCCTGAACCAAGAGAAGGTTAAACGTGCTAAAGAAATAGGAAACTGTAAAAACTAAACAATGCAGCATCCATTCATGGGGGAAGACTTGGAGGAAGTGACAGTACGATCGTCGCTAATGACAGATCCCTCAGGGGAGATGCAAACGCAGTATTGACGACGATAGCTGCATGTACACTCCTGGAAATTGAAATAAGAACACCGAGAATTCATTGTCCCAGGAAGGGGAAACTTTATTGACACATTCCTGGGACCAGATATATCACATGATCACACTGACAGAACGACAGGCACATAGACACAGGCAACAGAGCATGCACAATGTCGGCACTAGTACAGTGTATATCCACCTTTCGCAGCAATGCAGGCTGCTATTATCCCATGGAGACGATCGTAGAGATGCTGGATGTAGTCCTGTGGAACGGCTAGCCATGCCATTTCCACCTGGCGCCTCAGTTGGACCAGCGTTCGTGCTGGACGCGCAGACCGCGTGAGACGACGCTTCATGCAGTCCCAAACATGCTCAATGGGGGACAGATCCGGAGATCTTGCTGGCCAGGGTAGTTGACTTACACCTTCTAGAGCACGTTGGGTGGCACGGGATACATGCAGACGTGCATTGTCCTGTTGGAACAGCAAGTTCCCTTGCCGGTCTAGGAATGGTAGAACGATGGGTTTGATGACGGTTTGGATGTACCGTGCACTATTCAGTGTCCCCTCGACGATCACCAGTGGTGTACGGCCAGTGTAGGAGATCGCTCCCCACACCATGATGCCGGGTGTTGGCCCTGTGTGCCTCGGTAGTATGCAGTCCTGATTGTGGCGCTCACCTGCACGGCGCCAAACACGCATACGACCATCATTGGCACCAAGGCAGAAGCGACTCTCATCGCTGAAGACGACACGTCTCCATTCGTCCCTCCATTCACGCCTGTCGCGATACCACTCGAGGCGGGCTGCACAATGTTGGGGCGTGAGCGGAAGACGGCCTAACGGTGTGCGGGACCGTAGCCCAGCTTCATGGAGACGGTTGCGAATGATCCTCGCCGATACCCCAGGAGCAACAGTGTCCCTAATTTGCTGGGAAGTGGCGGTGCGGTCCCCTACGGCACTGCGTAGGATCCTACGGTCTTGGCGTGCATCCGTGCGTCGCTGCGGTCCGGTCCCAGGTCGACGGGCACGTGCACCTTCCGCCGACCACTGGCGACAACATCGATGTACTGTGGAGACCTCACGCCCCACGTGTTGAGCAATTCCGCGGTACGTCCACCCGGCCTCCCGCATGCCCACTATACGCCCTCGCTCAAAGTCCGTCAGCTGCACATACGGTTCACGTCCACGCTGTCGCGGCATGCTACCAGTGTTAAAGACTGCGATGGAGCTCCGTATGCCACGGCAAACTGGCTGACACTGACGGCGGCGGTGCACAAATGCTGCGCAGCTAGCGCCATTCGACGGCCAACACCGCGGTTCCTGGTGTGTCCACTGTGCCGTGCGTGTGATCATTGCTTGTACAGCCCTATCGCAGTGTCCGGAGCAAGTATGGTGGGTCTGACACACCGGTGTCAATGTGTTCTTTTTTCCATTTCCAGGAGTGTATATGAGGCCAGTGACCTACGTCGGCGACCGACACTTCATAGGGCCGCCAACATCCATCTCAGCCTCTGACAACATGGTCCAGCACGCCATCATCAGCCACCAACACTGGGAAACATCAGCTGTCAGGTTGGGAGACTGGCCAGAAAGACGACAGAAATCAGCTTCTGGGCCATACATGCTGTAGAGAGAAGAGTCCCATCCATAAAGCTGTCAGTAGTTTATTGCAGCATGACTTATTGTCCGTGGAAAAAAGGCCATGACTTCATAGGATTGATGGTACATCATCTAAAAGCGATCATTAACCGTTTAGGGTCTTAGTTGAGAACAGTTTCTTCAATTCACAGGGAATATAGTGTTCAGAATTGGTTTCTTGAACTACTGTCTTTGATTTCACCGAAGTCTTAAATATTTCTGGCGCACAACTTGAATACATTCTTGTGAAAGATATATATGAAGATGATAGCTGTTCTTTCGGACATGTTCCGAAAGAACAGATACCCTCGGTGACCATGCAGCTCGTTAGAATGAAATTACAATGAAGTGAATACCCTTAGCTGCATACAGGCGTTGATACAAGTCAACGGTGACAGTTGAAAATGTGTGCCCCGACCGGGACTCGGACGCGGGATCTCCTGCTTACATGGCAGACGCTCTATCCATCTGAGCCAATGAGGACACAGAGCATAGAGTGACTGCAGGGAGTTATCTCTGGTCCGTAGCTCGTGGTCGTGCGGTAGCGCTCTCGCTTCCCACGCCCGGGTTCCCGGGTTCGATTCCCGGCGGGGTCAGGGATTTTCTCTGCCTCGTGATGACTGGGTGTTGTGTGATGTCCTTAGGTTAGTTAGGTTTAAGTAGTTCTAAGTTCTAGGGGACTGATGACCATAGATGTTAAGTCCCATAGTGCTCAGAGCCAGTTATCTCTGGCACGACTCCCGTGAGACCCACATTCGCAACTCATTGTCCTACACTATATTCATAGTGCCCCTGCCCATTATATTCATTACTCGCGGCGTTACTACCGATTTCTGTAAGAGTTCGGGCACTGTTTGTGCATCCGCACAGAAGAAGATGGTCAAATGGCCGGTGATATATATATATACAGGGTGTTTCAAAAATGACCGGTATATTTGAAACGGCAATAAAAACTAAACGAGCAGCGATAGAAATACACCGTTTGTTGCAATATGCTTGGGACAACAGTACATTTTCAGGCAGACAAACTTTCGAAATTACAGTAGTTACAATTTTCAACAACAGATGGCGCTGCGGTCTGGGAAACTCTATAGTACGATATTTTTCACATATCCACCATGCGTAGCAATAATATGGCGTAGTCTCTGAATGAAATTACCCGAAACCTTTGACAACGTGTCTGGCGGAATGGCTTCACATGCAGATGAGATGTACTGCTTCAGCTGTTCAATTGTTTCTGGATTCTGGCGGTACACCTGGTCTTTCAAGTGTCCCCACAGAAAGAAGTCACAGGGGTTCCTGTCTGGCGAATAGGGAGGCCAATCCACGCCGCCTCCTGTATGTTTCGGATAGCCCAAAGGAATCACACGATCATCGAAATATTCATTCAGGAAATTAAAGACGTCGGCCGTGCGATGTGGCCGGGCACCATCTTGCATAAACCACGAGGTGTTCGCAGTGTCGTCTAAGGCAGTTTGTACCGCCACAAATTCACGAAGAATGTCCAGATAGCGTGATGCAGTAATCGTTTCGGATCTGAAAAATGGGCCAATGATTCCTTTGGAAGAAATGGCGGCCCAGACCAGTACTTTTTGAGGATGCAGGGACGATGGGACTGCAACATGGGGCTTTTCGGTTCCCCATATGCGCCAGTTCTGTTTATTGACGAAGCCGTCCAGGTAAAAATAAGCTTCGTCAGTAAACCAAATGCTGCCCACATGCACATCGCCGTCATCAATCCTGTGCACTATATCGTTAGCGAATGTCTCTCGTGCAGCGATGGCAGCGGCGCTGAGGGGTTGCCGCGTTTGAATTTTGTATGGATAGAGGTGTAAACTCTGGCGCATGAGACGATACGTGGACGTTGGCGTCATTTGGACCGCAGCTGCAACACGGCGAACGGAAACCCGAGGCCGCTGTTGGATCACCTGCTGCACTAGCTGCGCGTTGCCCTCTGTGGTTGCCGTACGCAGTCGCCCTACCTTTCCAGCACGTTCATCCGTCACGTTCCCAGTCCGTTGAAATTTTTCAAACAGATCCTTTATTGTATCGCTTTTCGGTCCTTTGGTTACATTAAACCTCTGTTGAAAACTTCGTCTTGTTGGAACAACACTGTGTTCTAGGCGGTGGAACTCCAACACCAGAAAAATCCTCTGTTCTAAGGAATAAACCATGTTGTCTACAGCACACTTGCACGTTGTGAACAGCACACGCTTACAGCAGAAAGACGACGTACAGAATGGCGCACCCACAGACTGCGTTGTCTTCTATATCTTTCACATCACTTGCAGCGCCATCTGTTGTTGAAAATTGTAAGTACTGTAATTTCTAAAGTTTGTCCGCCTGAAAATGTACTGTTGTCCCAAGCATATTGCAACAAACGGTGTATTTCTATCGCTGCTCGTTTAGTTTTTATTGCCGTTTCAAATATACCGGTCATTTTTGAAACACCCTGTATATATATATATATATATATATATATATATATATATATCAGCGGCCATTTGACCATCTTATATATATATATATATATATATATATATATATATATATATATATATATATATATATATATATATATGGAGATGGTATCTGTTCTTTGGGAACATGTCAGACGTCAGTCGAGTCCATACCACGTCGTGCGGTGGCACTTCTGCGTGCTCGCGGGAGCCCTACACGATATCAAACAGTTGTGCCAGTTTCTCTGGCTCTGCAGTGTAACTAGTCTCCTTTATCTACTGAATGTTTTTGCCATTATCCCGTCAATGTTGACATATGTACTTTTCAGAATAGCGTCCCACGGAAGCTCTGTTCGGTGTAGTGGCAGGCAGGATCCAAATAACATGTTTCACGCAGACACTCCAGAATGGCAGCTGACTTGCATCAAGTGCTATGTAGCCGGAAGAATTACGTCTTTATGTAAACAAATACCGCGCCGGGAGAGCCCATTCAGTGGCCACAAAGTACATGATCATTACACAAGTTCGCCATCTGCTTTGCCTATCACTGAGCGTATGTGATCACTCCATTTTATACCCATACATATTGTTAGAAACAGACATTTGTATGAATTGACTGTTTCCAATGGTTGATTTGTTGTTAGAGGATACTAAATTTCTGCGTTTTTTATAAGTACCCAATTTTACATTTCTGCACATTAAATCAATTCGCGAATCTTTGCAAAATATTGAAATCTTATCAAGATTTGACTGGATTTTTGCGTAGCTTCTTCACACACGGTGTTCCACATAAAACGGTACGCCTCAGGCCGAAATTCAGGTAACAAAGAAGTAACTAAAATGAACAGATAATAGTAACGTTAAAAAGATCCTCGCCGTCGGTCGCCTATTCCTCTGCACATTCTGAATGAATCTCCAACAGCCCTCCAATCCTTGCATAGATCTTGAATAGTGCTGGTTGTGGAAAATTTCCAATCAGGACGCTGTGCTGGTTGTGGGGTGTTTCCTACCACTATACTTTTCTTGAAACATTTCTTTACATTTCTATTTCTAAGAGATGCTTGAAGTTGTGGCCATGGACATCCGGCATGGCTGACCTCGTGTGATGACATTACCAGCAACATGCTGTAATTCTGCAGGCGTGATGTTCTTAATTTCTCTAGTAATGTTCCGTTTGAGATCGTCTGTTATGTGAGGATTGTCAGCATACAATCTGCTTTCTAGTGTGCCCCATAAATGAAAATCACACGATGTCAAGTTCTCTACTGAGAAGTCTGTCTTCAGGGAAAACACTTATGATGTGGGTCATACTTCTGTTGTATGTGTGAGCGGTTGCTCCATCTGAGTCCATTAATTGTGTATAGAAATATTGAAAGATCTCTAGATATCTGACACTGTTTAAGATGTAACTGAAGATTATGGGGCCCATAAAGCGCACTCCGGACAATGCACACCAAACACCTATCTTCTCTCAATGGAGAGGTTCTTCATGCAGAATGTAACCTTTAGCCCTTGATGTTAATAGCCAGTTGCAACAATGAACTCTTTTTTTCCTGGTCCTCAAAATTCAACTCTTGCACCACACTCACATATGGGCTTTTAAATTCATACCTTTTAGTACACAACGACACGATGTATGAGATACAACAACCTGCTTCCTTACCGACTCACGGGCTCTTCTCGCAATGGCCATGCGAATTCTGTCTACAGTCCTCATTGTCGGTCGCCTATTCCTCTGCACACATTCTGAATGAATCTCCAAGGCCCTCCAATCCTTGTACAGACCTTGAATAGTGCTGATCGTGGGGAATTTCCGACCTGGACGCTGTGCTGGTCGTGGGGTGTTTCCTACCAGTATACTTTGCTTGAAACATTTCTTTACATTCCTTGATGGAGCCTGCCTTTATGTAACACTCCACAATGTCAATTCGCCGTTCTAGTGCAAACTGCCACATTTCTGTAATAACTCAACAATATGAGTTTCTCGAAATAACCGACGTACAGATACGCAACTGTACTCAGCTTTCCGATGAAATGCAGTGCAGCTAACGTTGGAGACAGTGTTGCCACTCCACAAGCAATTCGACTAGAGATGATTAGCCGGTACCTGAGGCGTATTGGTTTTATGTGTGACACCCTGTAGATAGCTGCATCATCTGCAAAAGCCTGACATTGTTAATATTGTCTTCCAGGTCAACAATATAATACAGGGTGATTTTTTCCTCTGTGTACAAACGCTAGAGATTGGTCGATGAGAAGATACGGAACAGAAAAGATCTAATGAACATATGTCCGGAAATGCAAGGTTTCCATGCTAGAGACCATTTATTCAGTCATACTTTGTTACAGAGACTGCTGTCTAACACTCGCTGTACCATGCAGGCACAGTTACAGTGGTTTTCTCTCAGGGTGAGGTACTGTTCCTCATACGTCATGCCCTAGCGCCGTCTCCTACCATCGTAATTGGTAATGTTATGTTCGATTCACTTCCTCTTGCTGACTCACCTTGTAGTGGATGTGACACAGGGTTGTACACAGTGGTTCCGTATTCGAATCGAGAACTTGCCGGCGTGCTGTTTACTTACTGAAAGGTAAATGGCAATGGGCGGCGGGCAGCGAGGCTGTATCAGGAGACTTATCCCAGTCGGCAACAACCACAGCATTCAAAGCTTGCAACAATGTTTCGCCTTTTGTCTGAGACAGTGTCGTGCCAGGAAGTAGGAAATCGTGAAGGGCGTACCCGAAATGTTCGGACACCAGACATGGAGGAAAATGTGACTAACTCAATGGAATGTGGTGGTGGTGGTTGTTGGGATGTTTAAGGGGGACTAAACAGCTAAGGTCATCAGTCCCCCATTCCAAAAACAGGCGAGACATTAAGGCGCGGAGCAGATAAAACCCCAAGGGGAAGGAGACTCCCCCCCCTCCCAGAACACAAATTAGGCAACAAACCCTACAGACACGAAGACACCAGACAAAAAGAAACGGAACAAAAGAAGATGACCGGAGACTGGTTGACGGACCACGACAACAAAAAAGGGAAAGGGAATGTGAACAGGCAGTTGGCCCACCAGTACAGGATAAGCCGGACGACCGTGTGGAACATTCTCCGTGACAGTTGTTACTACTCGTATCACTTACAGCATGTTCAGGGCTCACCAGCGACAGACTTTCCTCATCGGGAGCAGTTTTGCCACTGGTTTCTTCACCAGGCAACCACGATTCCGGGAGTTGTGTCATCCACCCTATTCACAGACCACCTTTACGCGAAGTGGTATATTCAAGTTTCATAACTCTCATCTGTGGGACAGAACGCAAAACCCAAATGGTACGGTGACAGCGAGTCATCAGCATCGGTGCAGCCGGAAGGCGTGAGCCGTAATACTGGCGACCGTATTTTGGGTTGAGTCTTCCTTCAGCGTCGCCCAACAGGACAGAACTATGGTCGTTTCTTTCGGCTGACTTTGCGTCCCCTGTTGGAAGAAACGCCATTGATGATTCGAAGGGTTATGTGGCTGCTACATGATGGTGCTCCAGCCGACTTCGCCGTTAACGTCCAGGTGCTTCTCAATCGTGTCTTCCCTGGTATATGGATCAGACGAGGGGGTCCAGTAGCGTGACCTTCTCGTTCACCATATCTCAAACCGGGCGACTTCCGGTTATGAGCCCATCTCAAAAGTATCGTGTATGCAGAGCCCATTCCAGATGTGGAGACACTGGAGCAGCGTATTCATACTGTCTACATCTACATCTACGTGATTACTCTGCTATTCTCAATACAGTGCCTGCCAGAGGGTTCAATGAACCACCTTCATGCTCTCTCTCTACCGTTCCACTCGAACGGCACGCGGGAAAACGAGCACTCAAATTTTTCCGTGCGAGCCCTGATTTTGTCTTATTTAATAGTGATGATCATTTCTCCCTATGTAGGTGGGTGCCAACAGGATGATTTCGCAATCAGAGGAGAAAACTGGTGATTGAAATTTCATGAGAAGATCCCGTCGGAACGAAAAACGCTTTTGTTTTAATGATTGCCACTCCAATTCACCTATCATGTCTGTGACACTATCTCCCCTATTTCGCGATAATACAAAACGAGCTGCCCTTCTTTGTACTTTTTTGATGTCATCCGTCAGTCCCACCTGATGCAGATTCCACACCGCACAGCAATACCCCAGAATAGGGCGGACAAGCATAGTGTAAGCAGTCTCTTTGGTAGACCTGTTGCACCTTATAAGTATTCTGCCAATGAATCGCAGTCTTTGGTTTGCTCTACCCACAATATTATCTATGTGATCGTTCCAATTTAGGTTATTTGTCATTGTAATCCCTAAGTATTTAGTTGAATTTACAGCCCTCAGATTTGTGTGACTTATCGCGTAATCGAAATTTAGCTGATTTCTTTTAGTACTCATGTGAATAACTTCACAGTTTTTTTATTCAGGGTCAATTGCCACTTTTCGCACCATACAGATATCTTATCTAAATCATTTTGCAAGCCGTTTTGATCATCTGATGACTTTACAAGACGGTAAATGACAGGATCATCTGCAAACAGTCTAAAACGGCTACTCAGATTGTCTCCCATGTCGTTAATATAGATCAGGAAGAATAGAGTGCCTATAACACTTCCTTGGGGAACGCCGCATATTATTTCTGTTTTACTCGATGGCTTTCCGTCTATTACTACGAACTGTGACCTTTCTGACAGGAAATCACGAATCCAGTCGCACAACTGAGGCGATACTCGGTAGGCACGCAGTTTGGTTGGAAGACACTTGTGTGGAACGGTGTCGGAAGCCTTCAGGAAATCTAAAAATATGGAATTAATTTGACATCCCCTGTCGATAGCACTTATTACTTCAAGAGTATAAAGAGCTAGTTGTGTTTCACAAGAACGACATTTTCTGAATCCGTGCTGACTACACGTCAATAATTCGTTTTCTTCGAGATGCTTCATAATGTTCGAATACAGTATGTGTTCCAAAACCCTACTGCAAATCCACGTTAGTGATATAGGCCTGTCTTTGACACTTTTTGGATGCATCCTGGTCGATGTGAACCCGTGAGACAGAACATGCGACTGGAGCATACACTCATGCATTGAGGCAAATGGAAACCATTTTCAACACATTCTGAAGCTGTGGCTGCATAGCACAGCGTGTATCAAACCACAGTCTCTGTAACAAGGTATGATTGAATAAATGGTCTCTAGTATGGAAATCAGGCATTTTTGGACATATGTTCAATAGACCTTTCTTGTTCTATCCTCTCATTGATCAGTCCCCAAGTTTGCGCACAGTGGAAAAAATTACACTGTGTACAATGAACAGCAAGAGCACCGATACACTTCCCTGTGGGACGCCTGAAGTTACTCACACCTGTGTCGCGACTCTCCAGTCCAGCCAGGACGCGGCGTGCGCCCTCTGAACAGAGCAGGCTGTATGTACCCTAGAGAACTAGGAGCCGCGGTTCCAGCCCGTGCTGTGCCTACCCTGCCTGGATGGACTCAGGCGCCCGGCGTCACCCGTCCGCGCCCATTGCAGCTCAGCCCCCTCCTCCAGGCTGCGCAGGCGATCCTCGCCTGCCATCGATCCACGCTCCAGGCTGTCCGTAGAACCTACAAAGCGCCAGTACGTGCCATGTAGGTCTATTAGAAACGCCAACCCAAGCAATCCACAAAAAATGGTTCAAATGGCTCTGACATGGGAACCTTCCCATCGCACCCCCCTCAGATTTAGTTATAAGTTGGCTCAGTCGATAGGCCTTGAAAAACTGAACACAGATCAATCGAGAAAACAGGAAGAAGTTGTGTGGAACCGTGAAAAAAATTAGTAAAATATACAAACTCAGTAGTCCATGCGCAAGATAGGCAACATCAAGGCAGCTGTGAGGCAAGGAGCGCCGTGGTCCCGTAGGTAGCGTGAGTAGCTACTGAAAGAGAGGTACTTGGTTCAAGTCCGTCTTCAACTGAAAATATTATTTTCTTTATTTTCGCAAAGTTATGATCTGTCCGTTCGTTCATTGACGTCTCTGTTCACTCCAATAAGTTTAGTGTCTGTGTTTTGCGACCGCACCGCAAAACCGTGCGATTAGTAGACGAAAGGACGTGCCTCTCCAATGGGAACCGAAAACATTTGATCGCAAGGTCATAGGTCAACCGATTCCTCCACAGGAAAACACGCCTGATATATTCTATACGACACTGGTGACGGCATATGCTTCACATGACAGGAATATGTTGTCGACCCACCTAACTTGTACACTTGGCGAATGGGTAAAAAGATTCTTCTACCTTGCCCGATTTAGGTTTTCTTGTGGATGTGATAATTACTCCCAAAAGAGTGATGAAAACATAAGAGTTTGTCACATAAACTGAAAATAAAAAATTAAAATTTTCGCTTGAGGGAAGACTTGAACCAAGGGCCTTTCGTGCCACAGCTGATCACGCTAACCACTGGACTACTGCGCTCCTAGGATCACATTGTCCTTAATGTTGATTATGTTGCACATGGACTACTCAGTTTGTATGTTTTGCTTATTTTTTCATAGTTCCACACAACTTCTTCCTGTTTTCTCGATTGATCTGTGTTCAGTTTTTAAAGGCCTATCCACTGTGCCAACGTATAACTAAATCTGAGGGGGGTGCGATGGGGAGGTTCCCTTGTGAGCACTATGGGACTGAACTTCTGACGTCACCAGTCCCCTAGGACTTAGAACTACGTTAACCTAACTAACCTAGGGACATCACACACATCATGCCCGAGGCAGGATTCGAACCTGCGACCGCAGCGGTCGCGCGGCTCCAGACTGTAGCGCCTAGAGCCGCTCGGCCACTCCGGCCGGCCAAGCAATCCACAATTCATTGGCTACAAAAAGAAATTAAAAAAATTCACATATTGAGAAATCATTAACCTAGTTATCATCAGTGGAACATGCTACTCACACATGCTGACTAAACGCTAGAAACTTAAGGATTAATTTTGGTAGTTACTCATTAAAAGCATGAGTGCATTTCTTACAAGTCAACGAATTGTAAGAGCTGCAAATTCGATAAATATTTGGCCAAGTGTGACTAGGACATGCGCACTGACGGTTCCGTACAAACTTAACTTTTTATATAGACAGTTCATCCACCCCAGTAATCGAGAAACTCAACGAGTTTTCCCTGTTTTCTACGTTGATCGTGCAAGATATCGGTCACTGGAATTCCAAGACTTCCGAGAATGTTTTAATTTTAGGTATGATGCAGGGTTACAAATGACAAAATAAATATTTTTCGTGTGATATAATAAAGGTTTTCTGATTTTTTTTTTCCTTAGTTTGTGCTCTGAAACCTTGTTTCTTCCAAATTTCATGGTTCCAGGTCAACGAGAAGTACCCTAAGGGTTATAATGAGTGAGTTTTCGAGTATCAAAATATGCGATATAAATGGCCGTATCTTGTGGTTACAATCACTTAGACTGTGTCAGATGGGACAAAATGATGGAAATCCTAAGGAAACATGGAGTTGACTGGAGGGATAGATGGCTAATTAGAGATTTATATTTGAACCAGAGAGCAAGAGTAAGAATAGGAGGTGTGATGAGTGAGGAAATTGAACTGGGAAGAGGTGTAAGATAAGGTTGTTGTTTATCACCAACACTGTTCAATATATATCTGGAGGAAATTATTAGTGAAAGTTTTGATGGAAGGAGAGGAGTTTGTATAGGGGGTCGGAGAGTAGAGTGTATAAGATTTGCAGACTAAATGGTTGTGATGGCAGAGAGAGCAACAGACATGGAACAAATGTTAGAAGATCTAAACACAAAATTAGAAGAATATGGAATGAAGATTAACAAGAAGAAAACGAAAAGCATGGTAATTGGAGGAAAGAGGAGAAAATGCCGTATGAAATGGCTCTGAGCACTATGCGACTCAACTTCTGAGGTCATCAGTCGCCTAGAACTTAGAACTAATTAAACCTAAGTAACCTAAGGTCATCACACACATCCATGCCCGAGGCAGGATTCGAACCTGCGACCGTAGCGGTCACGCGGTTCCAGACTGAAGCGCCTTTAACCGCACGGCCACACCGGCCGGCATGCCGTATGAAAATAGGGGGAGAGGAAATAGAGCAAGTGAATAACTTCAATTACTTGGGAAGTGTAATAATGGATGATATGTATTGAACAAGAGAAATTAGGAAAAAAATTGCAATGGCAAAAGAAGGATTCAAGAGGAAACAGAAATTACTTTGTGGACCACTAAACAAAGATCTGAGGAAAAGACTTGAAAAATGTTACATCTGGAGCATTGCACCATATAGTGCGGACACCTGTACATTGAGGAAGGAAGATGAAAGAAGACTGGAGGCACTAGAGATGTGGATATGGAGAAGAATGGAAAAAGTGAAATGGGAAGACCGAGTAAGGAATGAAGAAGTATTAAGGAGAGTTGGAGAAGAAAGAAACATGCTGAAAGTCATCAGAACGAGAAAACGGAACTGGATTGGACATTTCTTGAGGAGGGACTGTTTATTGAAGGAAGGAATAGAAGGAATGGTGGAGGGAAAAAGGGGAAGAGGAAAAAGAAGATATCAGATGCTGGACAATATCAAAGGAGGCAAATATTCAGAAATGAAAAGACTGGCTATGGACAGACAAAAGTGGAAGAGGCTTAACCCATGACAAGAGCTGGCGTAAGGCAGAATACCATACTACTAATCACTTAGAAACATAACGACTTTACATCCCAGAGGACCATAGACATTAGTATGTTCCATAAATCTGAACTCGGTACCTCTGCACGTTCATGAGAAAAAGTCGTCTTAACACATGGACAGACAAAAAAGACAATCCTATAACAGATGACAAAAAAACTATTTTCGTGTGATATAATTACAAATTACAGTTTTCGGAATTTTTCATTTACTTTTATTGTTAAACCTAGCTTCTTGCGAAATTGCATGATTCTATGTCAAGGCAAATACCATACATATTTTGATGAGTGAGTTTGCAAGCATCCAAAATATCTGACATAAATGGCCGTATCTTTTGGCTGTACTGATTTAAAAGCTTCAATTTTTACGCTGCGAATGGACCAAAGGCTTTAGTATATGACATAAATTTCAACTTATTACGTCTATCGTTCATGAGAAAAAGAGATCTTAACAGACGGACGGACACACAGTCGGATAGCAAACGACATAAAAATTTTTCGTTTGATATAATTGCGACGTAACAGTTGTCGGATTTCTTCTTCCTCTGTTTGTAGTGTGAAAACTTGTTTCTTGGCAAGTGATGAGTGTGAGTTTCCTAGTATCAAAGTATGTGACATAAATGGCCGTATCTTTTTATTGCATTGACTCAGAAGCTTACATGTACTGCATCGCCAAAGGCCCGTAGACCTCAGTTTGTGACATAAATTTGAACTTGATATGTCCACCCGTTCCTGAGAAAATGAGTTTTTAACAGTCGGACAGACATATAGGCAGGCAGACGGACAGGAAAGTGAGCTAAGGGTTCCATTTTTTACGCATTGAGACATGGAACCCTGAACAGGGAGCAAAAACATAAAAATTGTATAAAACAGGACTTGTTACTTACACAGCGTGTCCCAGAAGTAACGGTCAGTATTCAGGGATATGAAGCAAAGAAGCAAAGAAGTCAAGTAAATGTGGTCTCCAAAATGCATACGTTAAAAGCTATGAACGCTTTTTATCTTCAATACTGTGAAACGAATCTCTCCTGCTGCAAGCTTTCTGCTCTTCACATTTTGAGACGTGATGACACTGACCGAAACAAGAAAAAAATGCCCATTGTAATACGCTCTGAAGTGTATTCCTTAACAGCTATGAGTACTTCCTCATCTTCACTATTGTGAAACAGATCTCTTATACTCAACAAATGCTCATAGATCTTAAGTTATGCGTTTAAGAGCGTAAGTTTACGGACATTTTCTGTTGTTTTAGTCCATAGCACCACCTCCCAAAATATGGAAAGCAAAGAGCTTGCAGGGTAGAATAGATCTGTTTCACACTACCGATAATGAAGAAATGCTCACAGCTCTTAAAGTACGGATTTTAGAGCCCATGTTTACTAGATTCTTCGGCTTCGAATGATGGCTCTTATCTTATCCCCCAATATTGACAATTCGTCCTTGGACACACTGTATACTTACAGAATTTCATATACAGCTCAAGAAAGCGTAAATGAGCCAGTCAACAACCTAGATATCCAAATTCCATGGATCCCGTGGAGAAGGGTCACTGCATGTGCAACGAAGTCAAGGATATATATTGTAATAGGGTCAATCAGAAATTAATTCCATCTATTTTTTAGTATTTTTTACAGTAAAATAAATGCCATATAAATAGGGTAACATCTACAATATTTTAGATTAATTTGTCACTTTTTAATATAATCACCATCTTTTCCCAACAATTTTTTCCACCTTGAATCAAGAACATGTATACCAGTGCGGTAAATATCGTTGTCCTCCTTCCTCAGCGACTGCTGCATAGAATTTTTCAAGGCCTCGATATCTTCAAACACTGTATTATCAGGGCTGTGCTGTCCTACTGTTTACAAATGCGTTATCGGTATAGAAACATATACTAATATGAACGTGTAATATGAACGTTCATGCACAAAAATTATTGATGCTCTTCATGGGCATACTGAATTCCGTGGCTGTCATATCGATTTTATTTTAAGTAATGTAGATGTTATTTCTGGTCAAGCGTGGTGTACTATTGCCATTGTTCATGTAGATGCAGCTCTACATTCACTGATTACCAGTTTGGAAAATTATCCTACTCGTGATTTTTGCAATTTCGTCAGTGGTAGAATGACTAGTGTGTGGTATTGCACTGTCGCGCAAAAGAAGAAGGAACTTTTGATGGGCAAACTCGTTGAAGACTTGCTTTCAACAATTCATTGTACAACCTGTCTCCAAAGAATCAACCATAATCACACCCTCTGAATGTTGTGTGAAGTGACTGCAATCGCTGGCCACACCACTCCACGTTGCATCAGACAGTTGTGCTTGCCCTTCAGGTTCTCCACAGTGACAAAACCATAGTCTAACGGAACTGACGTCCACACCCTTTCTCCAGGATTTCGTGAATGCGACTGGGCGTTTCACCCGCTATGGCAAGTAATTGTGTCACAGAAGGTTGTCTAATACGTACTTCTATGTCGGCCAGCTTCTAAATTTGTACAGGGCTACCATCTGTTGATGTAGGATGTTGTTACTCGGGAGGGCCGAAGGAGGTTTACGGAAGTGTGCCGAATTCATGATTACTACGTTACAAACTTAATGAAGGAGGAGGAAAGTAAGATCCATTGCTTTCTGACTGGCCTTCTTATTTACGAGTAATACAATGGAATGTCCTGAATACTGAACAAACACCTATCCATTGGACACCACATTATCATGGCACTGACCGCTTGGGCACAGGACTCTGCGTGATTGCATCAAGCTGAGAGCCACGTAAGAAGTTGCAGTCATTGGTAGAAGCTTCCAAACTGAACATGTTCCAGGATCTGTCACATGGAATGAACAGCCTCATAAGTACAGAATATAAATTGAGAGTGGACAGGAAAAAGAAAAAAAAGTTATGAAAAGAAGCAGAAATGAGAACAACGAGACACTTAACAAAAGAGTCGGTGATCACGAAGTAGACGAAGTTAAGGAATTCTGTTTTCTTGGAAGCAAAATTACCCATGACGAACGAAGCAAGGAGGGCATGAGAAGCAGACTAGCACAGGAAAAGAGAATTCTAATGCTAATGGGAGGCAGAAATTTCTGACTGACGCAGAAACTGTTTTATTTGTATTGATCAACAGTCGCAGCCCTCATAATGCCATCCCTTTTGGATAAAATATTCAACAGCACTGTAAATTAGTGAATCATGGACAGTGAGAAAACCGGAACAGAAGAGAATCAAAGCGCATGAGATACAGTGCTACAGATGAATGTTGGAAATTAAAGAATGAGGAGGTTCTCCGCAGAATCGGCGAAGAAAGTGGAACATTGATAAGAAGAAGAGACAGGATGATAGGACATATATTAGAAGACATCGATGGTACTAGAGAGAGCTGTAGAGGGTGAAAACTGTAGAGGAAGACAGATATTGAGATACACCCAGCAAATAATTGAGAACGTAGGGTACAATCGCTATTCTGAGATGAAGAGGTTGCCACCGGAGAGAGATTAGTGGCGGAGCGCATCAAACCAGTCAGAAGACTGTTGACTAAAAAGAGAGACCACATGGCTGGAACCGTTGGTTTGTGGTCGTAATACACGGTGGTTCTAGTTGGCAAGACTGCTGTGTTCTGTTCAGATATTACTACATGGCGTTACATATCTATCGCAAGACGTGGTCGTGACGCAGCCATAGCTGTTGATCCGTCTTGAAGCTCAAACTGTTTGGGAGTTGGCGTGACCTTTTATAACCACACCTTTTATAGCCTGGCTGGCGCCACGCCGCGGTAGTCTCCCGGATTCACAAAACTGAGCCATTGCCAACCGCGTGGGAGGTCAAGTGTACGGAGCTTGCCTACTGATACGTAGTAATGGCTACATCCTTTTTACCCGAAAGGCTTCCTATACCTGGTGGACGCTAACTGTCGATAAGGTGGTTTCCACTGTATCACTATGCCTACACGAGGAAGGCAATGGCTGTTTAAAACCTGAATAGTTTTTAATGGTTGCCACCATTTTGAGTGAATTATAAGCTCCTCTCAGAATGACCGCAGATGAAATCTGTTTCCAGATTTCGGTTAGTCCCCATGTTAGGAATCACCGTCACGCGGTTTCTTTTGTCTCATAAATTTCGTAAATAGCTTCAACCACGACTGAATTTTCAAATGGCTGGAAACAAAATTCGTAGGGACTTTATACATAGATCGGTAGATGTTCATTACCAAAGGCTCCAGAATACGCCACCTTATTTATTGCAATCAATTCCTACTCTAACCTATCTTTGTTTTCAGCCTTGAGCAGCCTCCTCTTTACACGTCTCGCCACGTAGCGGCCCTGTAGGGACCCTACACGATATTAGGCAGGTGTACCAATTTCTTTGGCTCTTCAGTGTAATACAGTACTGGCCATTAAAATTGCTACACCACGAAGATGACGTGCTACAGACGCGAAATTTAACCGACAGGAAGAAGATGCTGTGATATGCAAATGATTAGCTTTTCAGAATATTCACACAAGGTTGGCACCGGTGGGGACACCTACAACGTGCTGACATGAGGAAAGTTTCCTACCGGTTTCTCATACACAAACAGCAGTTGATCGGCGTTGCCTGGTAAAACGTTGTTGTGATGCCTCGTTTAAGGAGGAGAAATGCGTACCATCACGTTTCCGACTTTCATAAAGGTCGGAATGTAGCCTATCGCGATTGTGGTTTATCGTATCGCGACATTGCTGCTCGCGTTGGTCGAGATCCAATGACTGTTAGCAGAATATGGACTCGGTAGGTTGAGGAGGGTAATACGGAACGCCCTGCTGGATCCCAACGGCTTCGTATCACTAGCAGTCGAGATGACAGGCATCTTATCCGCATGGCTGTAACGGAGCGTGCAGCCACGTCTCGATCCCTGAGTCAACAGATGGGGTCGTTCGCAAGACAACAACAATCCGCACGAACAGTTCGACGACGTTTGCAGCATCATGGACTATCAGCTCGGAGACCATGGCTGCGGTTACCCTTGACGCTGCATCACAGACAGGAGCGCCTGCGATGGTGTACTCAACGACGAACCAGGGTGCACGAATGGCAAAACGTCATTTTTTTCGGATGAATCTAGGTTCTGTTTACAGCATCATGATGGTCGAATACGTGTTTGGCGACATCGCGGTGAACGCACATTGGAAGCGTGTATTCGTCATCGCCATACTGACGTATCACCCGACGTGATGGTATGGGGTGCCATTGTTACACGTCTCGGTCACCTCTCGTTCGCATTGACTGGACTTTGAACAGTGGACGTTACATTTCAGATGTGTTACGACCCGTGGCTCTACCCTTCATTCGATCCCTGCGAAACCCTACATTTCAGCAGGATAATGCACGACCGCATGTTGCAGGTCCTGTACGGGCCTTTCTCGATACAGTAAATGTTCGACTGCTTCCCTGGCCAGCACATTCTCCAGATTTCTGACCAATTGCAAACGTCTGGTCAATGGTGGCCGAGCAACTGGCTCGTCACAATACGCCAGTCACTTCTCTTGATGAACTGTGGTATCGTGTTGAAGCTGCGTGGGCAGCTGTACCTGTGCACGCCATCCAAGCTCTGTTTGACTCAATGCCGAGGCGTATCAAGGCCGTTATTACGGCCAGAGGTGGTTGTTCTGGGTACTGATTTCTCAGGATCTATGCACCCAAATTGCGTGAAAATGTAATCACATGTCAGTCCTAGTATAATATATTTGTCCAATGAATACCCGTTTATCATCTGCATTTCTTCTCGGTGTAGCAATTTTAATGGCCAGGAGTGTATTTGAGGTCCCGGTGTGAGATACCCTGGCGGTGACTGCGGCTGGTGTTCACGGTGCTGGTGTGTGTACGTACGCGTGCCGGTGGAGCTGGGCGGCGGCGACTGGCGCGGCGGCCCCCGCCCCTCCGCCTGCTGCGTGGGCGGCGCCTCTGCGGCCGCCAGCTGCGACCAGCTGGTGAGGCCCTGCGGCGCCGCCTCCCTGCCGTGCAGCTGCAACCAGAAACGCCACAACACTTCACTCGCGACCACGACTGCAGTCAGATAAATTGCCAGCTCTAGTGTTACATAGCGTAAGGTTGCTCAAGTCGTACCGGACAGGAGAGAGAAGTACTACATTTCGTAGGGTAATTTAAATAACACAATTTTTTGTGTACACTGGATCTTTATTTTTTTAAGCTAACAACCAGCGTCCACACAAATATAATCCTTTTCTCAAAATCGTTTTTCAGTCTTTCTCAAATCTATATCTAGGTATTTAGTTGAATTTACGGCTTTTAGATTAGACTGCTTTATCGTGTAACCGAAGTTTAACGAATTCCTTTTAGCACTCATGTGGATGACCTTACACTTTTCGTTCTTTAGGGTCAACTGCCACTTTTCGCACCATTCAGATACCTTTTCTAAACCTTTTTGCAGATTATTTTGATTTTCTGATGACTTTATTAGTCGATAAACGAAGACGGCGGCTCAGATTATTTCCCAAATCGTTTATATAAATAAGGAACAGCAAAGGGCCTATAACACTACATTGGGGAACGCCAGAAATCACTTACGTTTTACTCGATGTCTTTCCGTCAGTTACTACGAACTGTGACCTCTCTGACAGGAAATCGCAAATCCAGTCACATAACTGAGACGATAGTTCATTCCATACAGTGAACAGCGTCACCCTCTCGATGTCCCTTACATAGCAGACATGACCAATTCATCCTGTCCTTTTTTTGTTCTTGTTAAAGTTTTCACCTATTTGTCTCTTATTTTATATGTTTGTGGGCAGGTTTTCTTCTATTTATTTGGCTTCTGCTTCCTTTCTGTAAGGACTTGATGTTAAATTCCATCGCTGGTTTAGCTCGTTTCGTATTTTTCTTGATAGCTGTTGCCGTACACGGGACAGAAGATTAAGTGTTCAAGTAAGACTCTATTTGTTGACTGTTGATTTCGGCAACTGTTTCAGTATTAAACTTCCTGGCAGATTAAAACTGTGTGCCGGACCGAGACTCGAACTCGGGACCGCAGTCTAACGTAACAGCTGCGACACTCCCTCTCGGTTCTGTTACCCACGGTGATATCAGTACCCCCAGCGGCCAGAAAGTGACACTTCTGAACACGATATCGGACGAGTGCGAATACCAACGTTTATAATGATTTGTAACATAGTTTTTACAATAGGGAGTGTATTCAGTGCCATAAAAATTACTCCACATTTGTCATTATTTAGTTTCCTAAGGACCCTGGAAGGTACGAAACGGTACATTACAGGACAGTTTATTTACGGTTCTCTTGTAACGTACAAACATTTACTGAAAAATATCGTTTTCCTTTAATAACAAAAAATTGCTAACAAACACTGGAAGACCTGATTTTATGCATAAAGACGTCCTATATCCACCCAACAAAGCCAAGTTTTTTTCGCTACGGAATATAATACCTATATCCTGTAACATAGTCTACTAAATAATCGATTACATCTTTAGCTTAAGGAAAAAACTATACAGACGTAATCTGAAATCGTCAAAAGCAATAAAACTGTTTTCCAACATTGGAGAAAGCAATCCCACAGCTGTTGCTAAATCTGAGACACAAACGCCAAGAATCTTCAAAACATTCGCTCTTGAAGCAAAAGTAATTACATTTACAAAAATATTAGTGTTTTTGGAAGTCGATTGAAATGTAATAATGGGCGAATCATTAGACTCCATAAAATGTTTTTAAGTGTCAAGGAAACTGCCTTTAATAATATCAGTAGAAATATATGATTCTCATGTGTGAGATAGGTGTTTATATTCTCTTGCTTTCAACGGAATAATGTGCAGTTATACACATATTTGAAAATATTTCTTCGTGAACAAGTTGCAGCTTATGTCACTGAATCAGCGTTAAGCCGGCTGTTTTTAAATGTATTACGCGATAATTGACGTCTCTTGGTAATTTACTAAGGCATGGAAAGCAAATTATAACAACTATTTCGCTAACTACGTAGAAAATAATTAAAAACAAATATTAGCCTTGCAGTGCTTGTGTCGCTCCATCTGTCAAACGGGAACAACTTTCGCCCTACACAGTCTATAAAATAAATAAAATAAATTAAAAAAAATGTTATTTTAAATATGTTAATTATTCTATCTGTATGATGGTGATTGTGGTTGTAATTATATTTGCTTATCTGGAACGTGGACGTTTAATTATTCGGTATCAGACGCTTGACAATGGCTTTTTCGCAAAGGCAATGTTACTCGTAGTTGACCGTGAAATAAAGCTGAAATAATCGGACTTCGTAATTAAATCGTTTCCAAAGACTGCTGCGGTAGGTGCGGACTCGTAATCTAAATCTCAATATTACAATAATTTGCCAGCCATGCCAATACGTCGTACAGAGGTGATTGTCAACTAAACATAAAAAAGTTACACAGTTAGTTAAATCAGATATATTCAATGAATAAGCCTACAGTTCATAATCCTACTTACTTTTATAAATATAAATTCTTTACAGAATCGAGTGCCTAGTGTGGTTGCAACTCGCAGTATTCTTCTATAACATGAAATATGGCGGTGTGCCAGACAATAAAATAAAATACGTGCTTCTCGCACCACTTCAACCATAGCTCTCCCTTTCTTAATCAAACATAAGAGTAACGTAATTGTGCTTTTGTTTTATCAGCGACACAGCGCTGCAGTTGTGTGCCATAGGCTTTATTTATTTGTCACTGATCATTTATTTAATTAGTATTTCGCGTTTCCGCGGAAACTCACGCTCGGCATGCAAATGTGCCTTTATATTGCCCCCTGAATTGCGAGGCGAAAGGACACACCTGCAGGCGAGCAATTCACCTAAAGGCACAAGAAAATCTAAGTTATCTACAACTATTTACATGACTTACATTACACATTATACACATTATATACAAAATTTGAATGACGCGGGTGCGCCGTAAAAGTTCTTATGTTGGCAGATAGAGTGTGCGCATGCGCAGAAGCGTCTGTGTAACTGCAGCACTGCCGTTATATCGTACAGTTAGATCACGCGGCACAGTATTGCAGATCATATTGTTCGTGTGCGCGCGTTTTTCAGTCGTTGCACAAAGAAAATATTCAACCAGGATTACATATGAAAACTACATTCTATGACAGGTAACTTAGTTTTAAATTTACAATATTTGTTATAACACAATACAACTTAGATTGTTGAATGTTCTTAGTTACATAGTATTGTTTTGAATTACTTCAAAGAAAAATGTCCGTATTTTTCAGGTGCGTTGACCTATACACATCGTGTCGTTATTACAGTTCATATTCATCCGCTGCACAATAATTTTTTACAGGTTAGTATCGTCGTGGTAAAGTTTTTTGATCACAGTAACATCGTTGTATAACAACGTGATTAATACATAAGCGTGTCCATTTCTCATTTCCATTATAGTCGTAGTGATGCAGTTCGTTGTGACTAAAAGCATTGCTTATTACAGATCAGACGTCACCCGTCGAGTAATTGGTCCACGTGCAGTTCGTTTTTTACATTCCGTGGAAGCTTGGTTGCAGAACCTCGGACGGCACATAGCTGGCGTCGATCCTTGGACAGTCCAGGTAAGAGTGTCCGTCACATTTCGAGAACATTTCATTCCCTGAAGATCCAACCAAAATTCTTCCACCCGTCGTGTTGTTTTCTGGACAGGCACTTTGTGTCCATTTAATCCAGTTAACATCTTGAAGTTGGGTACTGTAGTAATATCACTAGACGATGCACGAATTATGCACTTCACATTTTCAGTTTTTTGCTGAATATAGCTCACCTAAATGTTCGTAGTTATTAATCAAGGAAATCGTTCATCGCGTTTACATAGATACGCTGCATAATGAATGGCATTAACAGTTCCTTTCACGTAGGTTTCCGCGTAGTTGCAGAGTTAGTAATGTTCGTTAATATCCGTGAACATTGGTTCACTAAGCAATGTCTTTTTGGCACTCGTTTTGTTCAAATTTTTACATAGTAACAGTTGCACTATACATCAGTTAAAAAAATAAGTAATTATACATACACACGTCACATATTTTCTTAGCATAAACATAATATAGTTGCACATAAACATGTTTACATCATCATTACATCGCTATAGGTTATTACATTGTGTCACATTTGATTACATGAATTGCAGATATTTACATCCTCTTTAGCGGTTTTGCTGGGATATTATCGATGTTTTTTGCGATGTCATCTGAAATTAAGATAGGTTAGACACAACATTCATTACATCAGTAGGCAAGACCAGGCGTTTTCACTACTCAATAAATATTCAAAATAGTAAGAGAGAGAAAATGTTCGATTCCTCGCGTTTTGTGCGTGTGTGTAGAGTGTCTGTGTGGCCTTGACTACTGATAGATGCTTTTCGTGTTGAGAGATGTGCGTCTAATCTATTTCTCAAAGTAAAAGATCGCTTCACAGATGACGTCTGTCAGTTCGTCAGGTGTCACACCAAGTCAGTGGTACCTTCAGTAACAAATGTTCCGTGAAAAATTAATATGTCATCCACTGCTACGTAATCATAAATTTTACTTTAATATTCCGTCTTTCAGGTGGAGGCGCGCGCTGAAAGAAGAGTTCTTCTGTCTTCAACTGCGTCACTGGAACCGCTGAAATGAAAATTTCTATACTACTTATTATCTGTGTTGTAACAACAGAGTTTTTCGAGTTGCTTAGCAATATTTTGATGGGTATGACTTTGACATTATTCAGCATGAAATGCTCTAAGATCTCGGTGTGCGTATAGCCCAATAATTTTGTTAGTTCTAGGATGTTGTAACAGATACGCACCAGGATGGGGTATGTTAACAATTATATACGGTCCTTCATATAGCAGACGCCACTTAGTGTTGCGTCGTTTGAGTGCTACAGATTTATGATGAGTACGAAGTAGTACAAGCATTCCTACCTCGAATTTTTGTTTTCTTTTTATTATGTTTCTGTGATGCTTGTTTCGTATTTGTGCGTGATGTGTCAATGTAGTCAATACTTCTTTTATTTTCTGTTCAGGTGTGATTTCCTTGTCTGACAACTTAGGTAATGGTTCTATCCACTGATCGTTCTGTTTGCAATTGAACATGATCTCGTTAGGTGTGTAATTTGTATCGTAAATATTTAAGTTATTGTGTACGTCTTCGAAAAGACTTAGGTAGGACACCCAATTAGTATGTTTTGATGAAATATAGGTCCTCATGAAACGGTTTAATTCTCGGAAAAGTCTCTCAGTCGCGTTACATTGTGGACTAAACCTCGAAATAAATATACTTTTAATGTTATTGTCCTTCAAGAAATTTCTCCATTTGTACCCAGAGTAGTATGCTGCATTATCTGATAGAATTGCTTTAGGTTTTCCCACGTGCGTCAGGTAATCACTTGAGAATCTTCGTATTATAGCATTTGCAGTGGCGGATTTTAAAGCATAAAGTTTTACATGTTTAGAAAATATATCGTAAAAAGCTAAGATATATTTGACGCCTCCAGAGCTTGCTGGATGCGGTCCACTGATGTCAGTACACAGAATTTCCAGGGGTTTACTAGGTAAAATAGAATGTAAATCTGTTTTTGTGGATAAATTCTGAGGTTTTGATTTTTGACATATGACACATGTTTTTAGTTCCCTGTAAATTTTTCTTCTCATATTGCTAAAATAACAGTATGTACTGAGCTTTGCCAAACACTTTTTCGTCCCATAATGACCCCAAACTAAGTGTGTGTGCCAAATTAAATTTCGTTCAGACTCTTTGGGAATGCATACACACCAGTTAGTAGCATTTGGATGTCGTCGGTAAAATAACACATCATTGTGTAACTTGAAATAATTAGTCAAAGGATGATTGTGTTTTTCTACCAGTAATGTTATTATCTTATACCAGTGAGGATCAGATTTTTGTAATTCAGCCATGTTTCTGCACATATCAATATAATATTGGTGATACTGCTTGTCTTGCATTAAGAGAATCCTGTAGTCATTTATATTTTCTAAGTCACTGTTGGTATCATTCATACCTTGTGGAAGTCTAGACAAAGTGTCTGCAATGGAGTTGTCCTTACCTCTTATGTACTTAATTTCAAAAGAGTAGTTCTGGAGTGTAACTGCCCATCGTGATAGTCTAGGATGTACAAGCCTTCAAGTTAACAAAAATGTCAGGGCCTGGTGATCGGTGTAAATTACGGTATGTTTTCCAAATAAATAATAATTGAATTTCTTGAATGCCCATACTATGGAAAGTGTTTCTAACTCAGTAGTGGAGTATGTACGCTCACATTCAGTTAGAGTGCGACTCGCAAACCCAATAATTCTTATCTGTTCCTCCTCTTTATTCTTTACAACTTGAAATAAGCAACAGCCCAAGCCAGTACGTGAAGCGTCACAAGTCATACAAAAATCTAAATTGAAATCTGGATGGCTCAATATGTTAGCATTCACTAAAGCATGTTTAATTGTATTAAAGTCATTCTGGCACTGTTCCGACCAGATCCAAACTTGATTCTTTCTGAGTAGATTTAGCAGATGTTTACTGTTCAAAAGTGGTTGTGGCAAAAAACGTCTGAAAAATGAACATAGCCCAAGGAATGATTTTAACTGCTTTTTAGTTCGAGGGCTAGGAAAGTTTCTGATAGCATCTAATTTACTGGGATCCGGACGTATGCCCTGTGAATTAATGATATGTCCTAAATACTTTATCTCACTGCAACCAAATTTTGATTTTCTTAGGTTGGCTGTGACTCCAGCTTGTGCAAATTTTTCTAAAATTCTTTGAAGAGTGTCAACGTGTTCATTCCAAGATTGTGTAGCTATCAGTATATCATCTACATAGTGTGTGACTGTCTCAACTAAATCGTCGCCAAGCACGGTATCCAGGGCTGTAATGAATACCCCAGAGCTGACATTCAGTTCGAAGGGTAGAACACAAAACTGATAGGTTCGCCCCCCGAACATAAATGCAGTATATTTCCGAGAATCAGGAGTGATACCCACCTGCCAAAACGAATTAGCGAGATCTATTGTGGAAAAATATTTTGCATCTAGAAATTTCTGTAATTGCTCTTCTAAATTTTCAGGTTTTGTGTGAACCGGTAAAATTATTTCATTAATAGCTCGTGCGTCTAACACTAACCTAATGCTTCCATTTGATTTTTTGACAACAAGTAGAGGACTACAATAAGGTGAGGTGGATGGTTCAATGACCTTCCAGTCTAACATTTGTTTTAATTCTTGCCACACAGCAGGTCGTTGAGATAACGGTACGTTATATGTCTTATGGTAGAAGATCTTGTGAGGCTTAACTTCAATCTTGTACACATACGTGTTGATAACACCTAATCGTTTGGTAAAAACTTGTAAATATTTGGATAACACTTCCTGTAGTTTTATACGTTCATGTACACTGAGAGCTGTAGCTTCACTTATCTTATGATCAAGCAATGTTTTCAAGTCCATTAGCTCTGTGTCAGATGAGTGTGTTTGCATGTCTTGAATGTCATTGTCAAGTACTAACTGAACCTTGTACCCTGTACAGTGTTTGTCATGCTTTAGAGTTCTCCTGTCCAAATCAATAATAATTACACTGCCTTTATCATTTAAAATACATTTACCTTTGGAGAAGTCTATAATGCAGTCCTTCTCGCTCATAATATCTATTCCTAATATGCAATTTGTCACAAGGTTTTGTACAACCAGGAATGGCCATTGTACGGTTCCTTTACCTATTTTAACGTTTACAAAAACTTGCTTCGTAACCCTACATGACTTATTACCTAGTGCAGTAGTTATTTTACAGTTTTGGGCAGGAAACTCAGGCACAGGTTCCAATTCACACATCTTTTTATAGAAATTAAAAGACAAAACGCTTACAGCTGCACCTGTATCTAGGATAATAGTAGTTGGAATCCCACCTACTACACCAGTAGTAGATGCTAAAACAATTTCATTTGTGTTTAAACGACATTGTGTACTGTCTTGTAAAAGTTCATCTGATATATTGTTATTGTGGTTGTATCTTATAAATAAAACAGGTAGTTTTTGTTTAGAATTACTCGGCATATCATTATTCTGTTGTTCAAGTGTGGTGTCAAATAACTGATTAACATTGAAGTCGCCCCCCAAGAATTCTTCAGCCACGACCTGGGGCAAAGTAGTGACTGTTTCTAGTTTGTTGGATTATCATTTGTACTAGGTACTGACACAGATTGAGGTTGTGCATCAGGTGTCATTTCTATTATATTCACATTCGGATATTGCCTATTATGATCTCCAAACTTTTGCGGTTGTTGTTGCTGTTGCGCATTATAACTTACCTGTCGGTCGTAAGGTATGCTCCAATTTTGACCTGATGGCTGCTGTGGTAAAGCAGAGTTTGAATGAAAGTACTGATCGTTACGAGTCCAACCTTGATGCTGTCTTGGCTCGTAGTTATTATTATTTCTATTTCTGTTTGTGTTTTTGTTATTACCTTTGTATCCGTTGTTACCGTTGTAGTTATTACCGCGGTGCCTTTTGTATGGATTGCCGCATGAAATGTTATTACTGTTGTAACTATTGTTTGCATTGGAATACGCGTGTTGATTTTGATTTCCGTACTGAGACGGCATGTGAGTTTGCTGTTTTTGTTGTACCGCGTATCCAACTGTGGGCGCGCCAGAATTGTGTTGGCAAGCCTGCATGTTTTGCATACCACTAGTGTAAACATTGTGGCTGCTGTTTTGCCGCGCGAAGCGCTGATCTTCAAGTAACCTGTCAACCGAATCTAAAGCTGTTAAAAAATAATCTGAATCGTCATCCGGGATATGTAGGAGTTTTTCTTTAATGTTGAAAGGCAATTTGGCCTTCAACGCACGGAGTATATTACGCATTGCGACTGGTTCGTCTAAAAAATGTCCCATGTTCAAGTATTTTTCAAAATATCTGCGTAAGTTACCATTTTTACTGTTAAAAGTTTCAGGTTCTAAAATTTGTCTTCTGAGTCGCTCCTGGACGGATTGCGACCAGAATTTGTTCAGAAAAGCACGCTCAAACTCACTGTACGTGGTACATACGTCAGCTTGACTGTATGCCCAGACAGCTGCATCGCCTTGGATGTAACCGACAATATATGAAATCTTTTTCCGGTCACTCCAAGTGCGTGGAAATGCGTTACTAAAAGATTTAAGAAAAATCACCGGATGAATGGTTCGTTTTTCTGGGATAAAAATCTGAAATTGCCTGTGTTTCATTAAGCTTTCATCTTCCTTCGCATTGTGATATGGATTAATTCCACTGTAATTACTGGTATGTTCAGCTGGCGAGTAATTACGACAATGTTGCTGTGGTTTACCATGATAATAGCTTCTGTTTGTGTTTCCACATCGTGGTATGTGTTGTAGTCGTGGTGTGTTTTGTTCTTGTGTGTTTGTCGTGTGCGGAATGTGTGTATCATACTCGAATGTATATTGGTTTCTGAACTGTACATTTTGACTGATATTTTCGTTACATTCAGACTGTAGTTGATCGGTGAATTGTCTCATGGGTGCAGTGACGGATTGTACTGCGTCACTGATCAGCTGTTTGTTATCAGTAATGTATTGCGCTACGGAGTCGTGCACAATTGTTGGTAAATTTTCACGTAAGCATCTATCAAAATGTTTGTCTTTGTTCTCAACCCAATCATGAAATTCTTTATTAATATTTTGAAAATGAGCTGTGGCATCTGATTGTAAGATGTCAGTCAGGTGTTGTTCAACATTGTCAAATTTATTCTGTACGTCAGTAATTCGTTTTTCAAGATTGTCATGTACTGAAGGATATGTTTGAATTTGTTCAGTAAGAACTTCACACGTGACATTAAGGTTTTTTACTTGTGTCTGTAAAAGTGCTACGTCAGTTGTAGTCTTTTCTTGTCTCGTATTGAGCTGGGAAAATTTAGTACTGAGTTCGGTCATCTGTTTGGTCAGTGTGGCGTCTGTAAGTTCCACACGCTTACATAAAGTGTCATTACCTATCTTGATTTCTATGAGATCAGATTTGATTTCGTCATTTTGTGTTTTTAACTGTTCATTTTGTGTCTCTAATTGTGCCTTTAAGGTTGCCATGTTTTCGGCGTTTTGTTTCATTAGCATTTGTAACATGTCGGCAATGTTTACCGTTTGCAAGGTCTCTGCCCCCGCCGCGTCATTAGATGTGACGTCATGCATTAACATGGGCTCTGATTGAGATTTTGAAATTTTTGTAGTGGACGGCCTATCGTCAAAATTTTCGTCAACATTTGCGTCAATGTTTGATGAATCGTCACTACCGGTTGCTGTCGTAAAGTCATTTTCTAACACTTGTCTCACGTCCGAGTCGGATTGCGTCTGAATAGTACGTCCTTGCTGTTCCATTTTTGCTCATTGTTTTCTAGTTATTACCATGCCACACGTGATATATGTTTCAAGAAAATTTTTGACACTGATTTTAAAATAAAATGTAGTTGAGCATGAATCGCTCGTAGCAACAATGGCTGTCTGTTAATTTAAAAATATAAACTGAATTTGAGATTATTGGTAATGGCTGCTGGCCATGTAACATGATATCGTACAGAAGTCGGCCATATTGTACACTCGTGTATTGGTATTGTTGCATACGTTATTGTTTAGGGAAAAGTACTGAGAATGAAATTTATCACTGAAACTGTTATGCGGAAAAGAAACACTACAGAATTTACTGAAAAGCTAATACACTGAATTATACGTCTGGTCAAGCCTACCAATGCAAAGATGCTGCGTCTTACCTTATTTTGCTGGAAGTTTCATTGCGTCTTCCCGCAAAATTTCAGAATTGGAAAATATCTTCAGATTTTGTAATCTCTCATACATTGACGTCCAGGTCCAGAAAGTTGAATTTTTTTTACGTGAAACAAAGAGAACAATGTAACAAATGACAAAATAACAAGTCCGACACGCAGTCGCCAATATAAAATAAATAAAATAAATTTAAAAAAATGTTATTTTAAATATGTTAATTATTCTATCTGTATGATGGTGATTGTGATTGTAACTATATTTGCTTATCTGGAACGTGGACGTTTAATTATTCGGTATCAGACGCTTGACAATGGCTTTTTCGTAAAGGCAATGTTACTCGTAGTTGACCGTGAAATAAAGCTGAAATAATCGGACTTCGTAATTAAATCGTTTCCAAAGACTGCTGCGGTAGGTGCGGACTCATAATCTAAATCTCAATATTACAATAATTTGCCAGCCATGCCAATACGTCGTACAGAGGTGATTGTCTACTAAACATAAAAAAGTTACACAGTTAGTTAAATCAGATATATTCAATGAATAAGCCTACAGTTCATAATCCTACTTACTTTTATAAATATAAATTCTTTACAGAATCGAGTGCCTAGTGTGGTTGCAACTCGCAGTATTCTTCTATAACATGAAATATGGCGGTGTGCCAGACAATAAAATAAAATACGTGCTTCTCGCACCACTTCAACCAGAGCTCTCCCTTTCTTAATAAAACATAAGAGTAACGTAATTGTGCTTTTGTTTTATCAGCGACACAGCGCTGCAGTTGTGTGCCATAGGCTTTATTTATTTGTCACTGATCATTTATTTAATTAGTATTTCGCGTTTCCGCGGAAACTCACGCTCGGCATGCAAATGTGCCTTTATAAGTCCCGTGACTGTATTAGATTGTGGTAGAACTGAGGTAATTTAGAAATTCAGGGAATGACCGTAAAGAATATACTAGCAATGGCAAACTCGATTCCAACGTTGCTGAGTGAATGAATGCGTTTGAAGAGCGACAGTGATTGGGCTCGTAGTAATAATACTGTATTGCTGGTGTTCAAAATATAATAAATTCAGAGTTGTCAGATCACTGCGAACTCTAGCCTCATCTTATTAATGATAATATTTTGGTAATAATTTTTGTTAGAATAGGGCATGTGTCAATAGGCACATGGTTACGAATTTTCTCTAACTGGGACTTGTACCTTGATTGGAACTTTGCCCTGCATGCTGTCGTAACCATCAGTTCCGATTGCCAACCAAAATACAGAAAGCCAAAAATATGTGAATTGATTTTAATGAAAAGGAGGAGAGATTTACACAGCACTTGAGAGTTAGGTCCCCCACGCTACAACAGTTTTGCAACGGAGAAACTTCTGCTTTACAAACCTACAATATTTGTAGCAACATTTTCGTGTACATATAGGTGTAGTGTAAATCGATAGCAGCAGCAATTCCTGTTCATGCTAACAGGACTCGAACCTGAGACCTTCAGTTGCGCCCTACCCCAACTGAACTGAACAAGCACGACGACTGTCGGAAGCAAAGTAGGGATTGGGGGGGGGGGGGGATCGTGAGTCGTGCTCACGTATCACAATTGGTAGAGCACTTGTCCACGATCGGCAAAGGTCCCAGGTTCGAGTCTCGGTTTGGCGCACACTTTTAATCCGCCAAGAATTTCAGATCACTGCACACTCCGCTGCAGATTGAAAATTCCATTCTGGAAACACCCCCCAGGGTGTGGATAGGCCATGTTTTCGCAGTGTTCTTTCGTCCAACAGTGCTATATTGCAAGGTTGCAGGAGAACTTCTGTGAATTTTGGAAGATAAGAGAAGAGGTATTGGCACAGGTAAATCTGTGAGGATGGGTCGTGAGTCGCGCTTGGATGTTTCAGTCGATAGAGTACTTGACCGCGAAACGCATAGGTCCGAGGTGCTAGTCCCGAGCCGGTATATAGTTTCATTCTACCAGAAGTTTCTTTTTAATAGTTGCTTACATTGTGGGTTAGCACCTCATCTCTACCTGGAGTCCTTAGAGACAAACAGTTTCGCACACATAATGGCACTTTTTTGGCAAAACTTCGCTACCTCAGTGAATCGTCGGCAGCTCAAGACAATTCTCCCGTGCTGAGCGCGCAGAGTTCGACTCGCTACTCGTCTTGTCAGCATCAAGAGTACAAATATCGGAGTGCTTTCGAGAGCCAGCCCCAAACACTTTTAAAAACTTTTAAATATACGAGAGTGGAAGGCTACTTAGAAACTGACCGGTTTTCGTTTGCTCACAAAGTTATCTTCTTACTGTTTTTATTGCACGTACTAGTTTTCGGCACAGTTAACAAATCTGCAAAGAACTCACAAGTTTTTTTTAAGTAGGAACGTTTTTGTGTGATCTATCTCTAGACTACAACCCCAGGGCCAAAATCAATTCCGGTCAATACGGTCATGCATTTACGTACCCTTCCCAAGATACGTTTATCAAAATAGGGTGGTAGCTAACAGCATGATCTGCTTCCCTTCGTTTTCATTTACAAATTTTTCAGTACTTTAATTTGACAGATCGTCGGCGCACTTTGGAAACCAAACCGAGAGGAAGCACATCATGTCAAAGTGTTGCTATTTATATACTATGGCACCTTGTTCTAGTTAAGCACTCGATTATAATTTAAAAAGCGACAACTAGCTGTGGAACGAAAGAAAGATGTAAATAAATAGGGCATAACAGCAAAGATCATGTAAGATTCATTCTCCCCTAAGGAAGCTGGCTTGCAGTGGCCATATTTAGTCTTCTTCAGTCTTTGATGAAAACAGTTTGAAAACTAATGAAAATACTCTGACATAAGTAAAAAACAATTATCTCAATCTGATGAGATGGCGATAGGCTTAGCATGAATGTGAATGAATGACGATACTGTGATTTTCTGCTAACACTTTATGTGTAAGGGCGTGGAATGCATAGGAATTAGACACGTCTTGTCGATTTATACGTTATTAAAACGCATTTTTTGTGAATATTATCAAATTCTTTAACCCCGTGCTACATATAGGAGCAACCTGGGACTTCGTTATTTGTTGGTGTGGAACATTATTTAAGATTTGCTGACAAAGGATTTACTAAGTAAGTACAACGTAGAGCAGCCGTGAAATCTACCCACTAGAGAGAGCGGCATGCCATCTCGCGGTAGTGCTTCAAAGCTCATGGCCCTGTGATCCTCTGGTCGTAAGAGCTAGTAGTTTTGTCATCCGCCAACAGAGGGCTGGTTCTGTCATCCCGGTTGGGAAACCCCAGATCGAGATGGCCTTTGCCACGTTTACCCTGAGAACAAATTTCACTTAACTCATGGCGAAACGTGATACGTGTAGAACCACTGTTTTTAATGAACTGCTTCAAAAAATAAATGTGCCGTTAGTCAGTGTTAGAAAGTTATCAGTAAACTCCTATTCTTTAGAGAGTCGAACTCTCGTGTATAAAACAGCTTCAAATGTCTGATTGCTTCACAAATGAGTTAATATGTTAAATATTTGACGTGGAGCATGTAAATGAGAAAAAATTGGGAAAGATTTGGAATTACGCTTAAAGTTTGTTAGAAGTCACTGAGTGTTCCATTATGAAACGGTGAATGAGCGTTGTCTGGGTAATTTGCTAGTTTTTCACGGATCACAATGTTTATCACGTGATACCTCCTGAACTACGTGACATACAATGATGTAACTTTGCAGATACGTTCACTGATAAATGGCAATATTGCCTGCAAAATGTGTTGCGAGCAGAAGTGGTAGTAAATAAAAAATAAATTGAAACCTCACGACTGATGTTCAGGTATAACTGTGCACTATTTTAATCAGAAACTAGTTTTTCACGCATCTAAATGTTATGATGTCTTGTCTCCTGAACCGTATGTCGTACAATGACATAAATTTTATAAGTACATTCAGTGGTATACGTGGATATTGTCTGCAAACTGTGTTGCGAATAGAGTCGGTAGTAAATAAGTAATAAATTAAAACGTCATGCCTGATTCTGAAGTTTTACGGCATGAACAGCCAAAATGTAGTATTCAATAAACTTATTTCCTTTCATCATTTTGTGGTGGTTCCAGCGAGAAAAAAAAGTTTCGTAAAGGTTTGAAATCATGTGTAAAGTTTGTTGGAAGTCGCTAAGTAGTCTCATTCTCAAATAACGGATCAACGAAGTCTGTCAATTACTCTGTCTCAAGCCAAATACACGGTTTTTAACTGTAATGTTTGTCTAATTGTGTTGAACTTCCTTCCAACATAAGATTATACCTCTTAATGTGTAGGTTATGACAGAACCTTAAATTTTTGTTATCAATAATTACGCGAAATACTGAAATACAAATTTTTGATGCCCCTGGAAGCCGTTAGATAATCAAACTGCATTTGGTACAGTGTTCCGTGTTCCATGATAGTCACTTCGTAACACAGATAAATAAAACCGAATATAGTAACAAGGTTGAAATGCTTTAGTAAATATTCTTGATGCTCAACAAAACTTGAACTGATTCGTTTGTGACTTTTAGTATACAGCATAGACGACCAAAAGCTATTTTTCACTCTCCATTAAAAAAAGAAAAAAAGTGAACGTGTGATGCAGGACGTATAATTAAAATATGGGTCGTCTGAAACCACAGAGTAAAGCTGACTTTTAAGTTTTGCACTAGGAATAACAGCTCACTATTATTTTTGTTGTTAGTGCTATCTACATCTACATCTACATCTATACTCCGCGAGCCACCTTACGGTGTGTGGCGGAGGGTACTTATTGTACCACTATCTGATCCCCCCTTCCCTGTTCCATTCACGAATTGTGCGTGGGAAGAACGACTGCTTGTAAGTCTCCGTATTTGCTCTAATTTCTCGGATCTTTTCGTTGTGATCATTACGCGAGATATATGTGGGCGGTAGTAATATGTTGACCATCTCTTCCCGGAATGTGCTCTCTCGTAATTTCGATAATAAACCTCTCCGTATTGCGTAACGCCTTTCTTGAAGTGTCCGCCACTGGAGCTTGTTCAGCATCTCCGTAACGCTCTCGCGCTGACTAAATGTCCCCATGACGAATCGCGCTGCTTTTCGCTGGATCATGTCTATCTCTTCTATTAATCCAACCTGGTAAGGGTCCCATACTGATGAGCAATACTCAAGAATCGGACGAACAAGCGTTTTGTAAGCTACTTCTTTCGTCGATGAGTCACATTTTCTTAGAATTCTTCCTATGAATCTCAACCTGGCGCCTGCTTTTCCCACTATTTGTTTTATGTGATCATTCCACTTCAGATCGCTCCGGATAGTAACTCCTAAGTATTTTACGGTCGTTACCGCTTCCAATGATTTACCACCTATGGCATAATCGTACTGGAATGGATTTCTGCCCCTATGTATGCGCATTATATTACATTTATCTACGTTTAGGGAAAGCTGCAGCTGTCGCACCATGCATTAATCCTCTGCAGGTCCTCCTGGAGTACGTACGAGTCTTCTGATGTTGCTACTTTCTTGTAGACAACCGTGTCATCTGCAAATAGCCTCACGGAGCTACCGATGTTGTCAACTAAGTCATTTATGTATATTGTAAACAATAAAGGTCCTATCACGCTTCCCTGCGGTACTCCCGAAATTACCTCTACATCTGCAGATTTTGAACCGTTAAGAATGACATGTTGTGTTCTTTCTTCTAGGAAATCCTGAATCCAATCACAAACCTGGTCCGATATTCCGTAAGCTCGTATTTTTTTCACTAAACGTAAGTGCGGAACCGTATCAAATGCCTTCCTGAAGTCCAGGAATACGGCATCAATCTGCTCGCCAGTGTCTACGGCACTGTGAATTTCTTGGGCAAATAGGGCGAGCTGAGTTTCACATGATCTCTGTTTGCGGAATCCATGTTGGTTATGATGAAGGAGATTTGTATTATCTAAGAACGTCATAATACGAGAACACAAAACATGTTCCATTATTCTACAACAGATTGACGTAAGCGAAATAGGCCTATAATTATTCGCATCTGATTTATGACCCTTCTTGAAAATGGGAACGACCTGCGCTTTCTTCCAGTCGCTAGGTACTTTACGTTCTTCCAGCGATCTACGATAAATTGCTGATAGAAAGGGGGCAAGTTCTTTAGCATAATCACTGTAGAATCTTAAGGGTATCTCGTCTGGTCCGGATGCTTTTCCGCTACTAAGTGATAGCAGTTGTTTTTCAATTCCGATATCGTTTATTTCAATATTTTCCATTTTGGCGTCCGTGCGACGGCTGAAGTCAGGGACCGTGTTACGATTTTCCGCAGTGAAACAGTTTCGGAACACTGAATTCAGTATTTCTGCCTTTCTTCGGTCGTCCTCTGTTTCGGTGCCATCGTGGTCAACGAGTGACTGAATATGGGATTTAGATCCGCTTACCGATTTTACATATGACCAAAACTTTTTAGGGTTCTTGTTTAGATTGTTTGCCAATGTTTTATGTTCGAATTCGTTGAATGATTCTCTCATTGCTCTCTTTACGCTCTTTTTCGCTTCGTTCAGCTTTTCCTTATCAGCTATGATTCGACTACTCTTAAACCTATGATGAAGCTTTCTTTGTTTCCGTAGTACCTTTCGTACATGATTGTTATACCACGGTGGATCTTTCCCCTCGCTTTGGACCTTAGTCGGTACGAACTTATCTAAGGCGTACTGGACGATGTTTCTGAATTTTTTCCATTTTTGTTCCACATCCTCTTCCTCAGAAATGAACGTTTGATGGTGGTCACTCAGATATTCTGCGATTTGTGCCCTATCACTCTTGTTAAGCAAATATATTTTCCTTCCTTTCTTGGCATTTCTTATTACACTTGTAGTCATTGATGCAACCACTGACTTATGTCTATTTGTTGCTATGAGGTCTAAAACGTTAGCTTCACGAGTTGGTTCTCTAACTATCTGCTCGAAGTAATTCTCGGACAAGGCAGTCAGGATAATGTGACAAGAGTCTCTGTCCCTGGCTCCAGTTCTGATTGTGTGACTATCCCATTCTATACCTGGTAGATTGAAGTCTCCCCCTATTACAATAGTATGATCACGAAACTTCCTCACGACGTTCTGCAGGTTCTCTCTGAGGCGCTCAACTACTACGGTTGCTGATGCAGGTTGTCTATAGAAGCATCCGACTATCATATCTGACCCACCTTTGATACTTAACTTAACCCAGATTATTTCACATTCGCATTCGCTAATAACTTCACTGGATATTATTGAATTCTTTACTGCTATAAATACTCCTCCACCATTGGCGTTTATCCTATCTTTGCGGTATATATTCCATTCTGTGTCTAGGATTTCGTTACTGTTCACTTCCGGTTTTAACCAACTTTCCGTTCCTAATACTATATGCGCACTATTTCCTTCAATAAGAGATACTAATTCAGGAACCTTGCCCTGGATACTCCTGCAGTTTACCAATAATACGTTAACTTTTCCTGTTTTTGGTCTCTGAGGACGGACGTTCTTTATCAACGATGATAATGTCCTCTCTGGTAAGCCGTCAGGTATTTTATCGTTTCGCCCAAGGGGGGGTCCCTCTAACCTAAAAAACCCCCGTGTGCACGCCACACGTACTCTGCTACCCTAGTAGCTGCTTCCGGTGTGTAGTGCACGCCTGACCTGTCTAGGGGGGCCCTACAGTTCTCCACCCAATAACGGAGGTCGATGAATTTGCAACCATTATAGTCGCAGAGTCGTCTGAGCCTCTGGTTTAGACCCTCCACACGGCTCCAAACCAGAGGACCGCGATCGACTCTGGGCACTATGCTGCAGATATTAAGCTCAGCTTGCACTCCGCGTGCGATGCTGGTTGTCTTCACCAAATCAGCCAGCCGCCGGAAGGAACCAAGGATGGCCTCAGAACCCAAGCGGCAGGCGTCATTCGTTCCGACATGTGCTACTATCTGCAGCCGGTCACACCCAGTGCGTTCAATAGCTGCCGGAAGGGCCTCCTCCACATTACGGACGAGACCCCCCGGCAAGCACACCGAGTGCACACTGGCATTCTTCCCCGACCTACCCGCTATTTTCCTAAGGGGCTCCATAACCCGCCTAACGTTGGAGCTCCCTATAACTAATAGGCCTGCCCTCTGTGACTGTCGGGACCTTGCCGGAGAATCGGCCACTGGCCCAACAGGCGAGGCATCCTGTGGTGGCTCGGAAACGATGTCATCACCACTAGGAAGCACCCCGTACCTGTTGGAAAGGGGTAAGGCAGCTGCCACGCGGCCAGATCCTACCTTCGCCTTTCGGCCAGGCACGCGCGAGCCCACCGCTGTCCGCCATTCACCCTGGAGTGATGGCTGACCGGTAAGATGCTCACTGCCGGAAGACGCAGCGACATCAGGGGTTCCATGTGATTCCAAGGCCACCGAAGTAGCCATAGGTCTCACCACAGTTGCCCCAACGCCACTACGAGCCGACGCCTGCGCCTCGAGCTCGATGAGCCTAACAGACAAAGCCTCCACCTGCCCCCGAAGAGTGGCCAATTCTCCTTGCGTCCGCTCACAACAACCACAGTCCCTACACATGACTATGTTTACCCTACTCTATACGGTGACAAATTCCCAAGATAATCTTCTGATGAGCTACTCTGATAATCAAGAAACACTCACTGAAATACGAGAAGCGAAAACTACGCTAGGTTTTCCCAGAAAAACTATTTAAAAGCTAAGCGCAGCAAATAAGTACAAAAACGCTTTATACAAACAGTACTCGCTGCTGCTGGTGCTCTCGCTCTGGCTGTCACAAGACAACTGCTGATTCAAGTGACTAGTGGCTAACGGCCGCGAAACAAACAAAAGACGGTTTTAGGGCGCTTTCTGTTCTAAACGATCAAGAAAACACTAAGAAATCTAACACGAAAACTACGTAAAGTTTTATCAAGAACTGTTAGTTACTATGCAGAGCAGATAAACACAAATAGAATCCCTTCCTTAGTGGAAGGTCGTAAACAAAATGCAAAATAAACGCTTTATACAAACAGTACTCGCTGCTGCTGGTGCTCTCGCTCTGGCTGTCACAAGACAACTGCTGATTCAAGTGACTAGTGGCTAACGGCCGCGAAACAAACAAAAGACGGTTTTAGGGCGCTTTCTGTTCTAAACGATCAAGAAAACACTAAGAAATCTAACACGAAAACTACGTAAAGTTTTATCAAGAACTGTTAGTTACTATGCAGAGCAGATAAACACAAATAGAATCCCTTCCTTAGTGGAAGGTCGTAAACAAAATGCAAAATAAACGCTTTATACAAACAGTACTCGCTGCTGCTGGTGCTCTCGCTCTGGCTGTCACAAGATTTTTGGTGGTTATCCGTTATAATCTCAAGGGTATTTAACTAAATTTACTTTGCGTGTTTTTTGTTATGCTAAGAGGAAAATTTCATTTTTCCATGATACCGTCCTCCCCCACTTCTATTTTATTATAGCGAAAGTAACACGTGGGTACTATAAATAATTCATTCGTTTTCAGTGTTCTATATTTTCTGGTGCATGATCGGAATCATGACCTATCTGCTCTTGCATCATACCCACCAGTTGACGTTACGAGTGCAATGCTTTGATAAAATGGCGACAAAACAAGAAAAGAGTTCTGTTGCGTTGGAATATGCGAGGTGTTTGTCTGTTACAACAGTGCAGTGTACATTCAGAAGGAATTACGTGAAAAAAGCGCCATGTAAACGGAGCGTTTGCGTTGGTATCGAGAGTTTAGGGACACTCAATGTCTCTGCAAACAGAAAAGTACCGATCGACCAAGTATGGCAAATGCAGTCGTGAAGAGGGTAAGGGAAAGATTTGTCTGAAGAAGTCAACGGTCCGCGCAAGCCACGAACTTGGGATACCGCAGCAAACTGTGTGAAAAGATCTGCGACGTCAGTTACATTTCAAACCGTACCGTCTGCAGCTTGTGGAACAATTAAAACCGAAAGATTGTGGCCGGCTCCTTCAGTTTTGGATCACAATGTAGGAAACGCTTGATGATGAACATTTCGCTACCAAGCTGGCAGTCAGCGATGAAGCAGCCTTCCACTTATATTAAAAGGGTTAGCCGCCACAATGTGAGAGGCTGGAGCACTAAACATCCTCACGAAATTGTCGCGCACGAACGAGATTCGCCAAAGGTTAATAATGTTCGTAATACAATGACACAGACGAAGTTGTATGGGTCGTTTTTCTTGTGTGAGCAGACTGTGACGGATACTTCTTACCTTAATACGTTGCAGTTGTGGTTGTTTCCACAAGTGACTGCTGATTCCGAATCACTGAATTGGGGACAGCGGTGAAGATGATGTGGGAAGAGGAATTCCGCCTTATGCAAGACACATTTTTTTTCTGTTTTGTTGCGTCTTGCATAAGGCGAATCTCCTCTTCCCATTTCGTAGCAAGCATGGACATGACAATAAGAACTGCAACACCATAAGATGAAGATGATGTGGTTCAGTTCCCTTGGGCCCCCATGTCGCCTGACCTAACCAGGGTTGCCAGGTACCCCGATTTAGGCGGGACTGTCCCGAATTTCCATCTGAAAATCGGTCTCCCGATTAAACCATGTCGGTTCAAAATGATTCAAATGGCTCTAAGCACTGTGGGACTTAACATCTGAGGTCATCAGTCCACTAGACTTAGAACCACATAAGCCTAACTAACCTAAGGACATCGCACACATCCATGTCCGAGGCAGGATTCGCACCTGCGACCGTAGCGGTCGCGCGGTTCCAGACTCAAGCGCCTAGAACCGCACGGCCACACCGGCCGACAAACCATGTCGGGGTATGTAAAAATCTCGATCACACAAAAATGGACAATATTTCATATAATATTATGATCTCCACTTGAAATTGTTCATTGTGCTTTTAAAATCGAGGGGCAGTCTTATGAAAGTTACTGAAATTCAAAACTCTCTTTTTTAGTTTTGGTCAGAGATCCAAGTTGGCGAATCTGATTCAACAGCCGTTGTTTTCGAGCAGCGAGTCAGAAGTCGATCGTTGACAGTGCTTAGTTATTCTCTGTGAGAGCAACTAGGTAGTATTGTGCAGCATCTTCGCGAAACATTTTTACAAATATGGATTCGTCATCAGACAGCGAACTAAACAAGTGTCGGTGCCGAAAAAGAAACAGAAGTTGAAAACTACGTTCCATAGTGAACGAAGCAAAATCTGCTTGCAGCTTCCAAAACGTAAAGATGATCATAATTCTCACTGTACTATGTGACCCTCATGCATCAGTGTTTCTCATGGAGGCGCAAATGACGTTAAAAACACACAGAACTTCTATTCAACACTCGACTTCAAAAACGCCGATGGAAGTAAGCTCTTTTCTTACCTCTCGTGGAAGTGTAAAGCAAGAAGAAGTAATAGTCGCGGAAGCAACCTTTGTGTTTGACTCAGTTAAGCACAGCGTGGTCCTGTTTCTGTGGGCCGCAGCAGTAGTTTTTCCCCGCAGTTTTTTCCAGATTCAAGAATATCTAAGAAATATTTATGTGGACACACAAAAGCGACGATAATGATTTCATCAGTACTGGGCCTGTATTAAATAGAGCGAAGAATTAAGCAACTGGACAATTCTGTTTATTATTCTGTTTCTTCGAATGCATCCAACAAAGGAAACTTTAAAACCTTTCCACTGACAGTAAGTCGTTTTCTCCTGAAAGAGGTGTATGTGCAAAACTTCTCTCATTTTATAGCAGCCGTCTGATTCAGCTGAGGCAAGAATCAAACGTGAGCTAAGCAAGCTTTTTTCTGCTGACAACGCCTCTGTTACTTTTGCCAAGAATAAAATTGTATCGTCAATCTACGCAAAGGAAACGCAAACTTGATTGGAGTGGTATGTAACTGTCATCTCTTGATTATCATCACGAAGCAAGCAGCAAATGCATTTAGAATTAATGTAGGAGCCATTGTTATTTAGATATGTAATGATTTCCATCAGTCTACTAAAAGAGTCAGTGAACTAAACCAATTGTTTGCGTGGATGACCGGCGAATGACAGGAGATTCAACACGCTGGCTATCCCTCAGTCCGGCAGTACAGTGAATAATGAAAAACTTTAAACTCTCACAGGAGTACACACCAAAGATATGCAGCAACTTTTCCGAAAATGAATTATCTTTGGCATATTTGGGATTTATAATGGCCATTGGCGGTTATTTTGCATCATTAAATGCAAAACTTAAACGTGGTGACGCGCTTGTAACAGTCTTATTTGACCTCGTGAACCACTTCAGAACCTCTCTGAAACAAAGAAAGGAAGATTAGTTTTATGGCCCTGTGGCATCCTCACAAGGGAACCTCCCCATCGCACCTCCCTCAGATTTAGTTATAAGTTGGCACAGTGGATAGGCCTTGAAAAACTGAACACAGATCAATCGAGAAAACAGGAAGAATTTGTGTGGAACTATGAAAAACATTAGCAAAATATGCAAACTCTCAGTCCATGTGCAAGATAGGCAACTTCAAGGATCTTGTGAGGCCAGGAGTGCCGTGGTCCCGTGGTTAGCTTGAGCAGCCGCGGAACGAGAGGTCCTTGGTTCAAGTCTTCCCTCGAATGAAAAGTTTAATTTTTTATTTTCAGACAATTATTATCTGTCCGTCCGTCCGTCCGATGCGAGGTAACTGCGCCGTAGTATGGGGACGCTACACCTAAACAACAAACATCGAAACACACGACGTCGGTCGACTACAGCGCACGGAAGAGAGAGTATTCCTGCTAACGAGGCTCCCTGGCTGGCAGTTGACTGTTCGCTACTTTGGACGAGAGTGCATTAAATACGTGAGATGTATTGCGTGGACAATATGAATGCAGCAAATACAGCTCGCGACTTCAGTAACAAGGTCAATGAATATTGGAGAGGCACGTCCTTTCGTCTACTAATCGCACGGTTTTGCAGTGCGGTCGCAAAACACAGACACTAAATTTATTACAGTCCATAGAGACGTCAATGAACGAACGGACAGATCATAACTTTGCGAAAACAAAGAAAGTAAACTTTTCACTTGAGGGAAGACTTGAACCAAGGACCTCTCGTTTCGCAGCTGCTCGTGCTAACGACGGGACCACGGCGCTCCCGAGTTCACATTATCCTTAATGTTGCCTACCTTGCGCATGGACTGCTCAGTTTGTATCTTTTGCTTATTTTTTTCATAGTTCCACACCACTTCTTCCTGTTTTCTTGATTGATCTGTGTTCAGTTTTTCTAGGCGTATCCACTGTGCCAACTTATAACTAAATCTGAGGGGGGTGCGATGGGGAGGTTCCCTTGCCAGTAGTCTCGAAGTCAGGAAATGACGATCGTGTAAAAAATTGAAAAGAGAAGTGGCCGATTACTTGCAGCGTGGTATAATCTATCTTGACAAACGATTTGAATTTGAAGAGAGCAAGTACAAAGCTTTCAAACAATTTGCATTAACAGGGACACAGCGCTTAGTTTTAGAATTCATAGAAGTGACTTCTCAATATCAGTTTTGTGTAGAAGAAGATTTGATATTCCAAGAACGTGTGCCATCAAACACTTTCTTCAACAAAGAAAGAGGACAACTTTTATAAGCTTAAGTCTGATGACAACTGGATTAAATATTTTCGTCGTTATGAAAACTGCGAAAACCTGTTCAAAGTTGCCTCATTCCAATGTTTCTCCAGAAGAATTTTCAGCCTCATGGTGAGCGTCTGGCGAACGGAGACAAACCTTTTGTCAATGGCTACATTAGAAGCTGGAATAATGGTATTTTATATGCCTGCAGTTTTGTCGTCTTCGTGATGGGGAGCAATGGAAGACACTTCTAACGAGGTTGAAAAGTGAGCAGAGAGATCAGTAAGGTAAATGCAGTGCTTTGTGAAACATTATGTCGAATTTTGGGCCTATGTGTTTTTTGTCTAAGTTTCGTAAAAAATCCAGATTTTGTTCAGAAAAAAACCTGGCAGCCCTTGACCTTATGCCTTGTAACGTTTTCTTGTGGAGGTACAGTAATTAACCGTGTGTACGTAACACCACGGCCAAGAACACTGGAACGGCTCAGATAACGCATCACTGCAGCTGTGATGGCTGCCGACAATACGTTGCTATTCACATGTCAGCCATATTTCCACATGCACCACTTGGAAAATGTAGAGCTTTGAAAACGAATGAATCATTTATAGTAGCCCCGTAAATCCATCAACATTGTTACAGGGCTTACGACACCACTAAAAATTTGGTGAGTTTTAGGTTCTATTCACGCACAGTCATATTCGTAAATGTAACACATTGGAAAATACAGAGTTCTGAACTCGAATGAATCATTTATAGTAGCCCTGTATACTTGTTAACAATCAGGATTTGTCAGACCACTAAAAACTTTTATACTAGTTTTTAGTCTCAATTTTTCTCTGAGATTTATCTTCACGGATCCACAAATATGTATACAATTACAGAACTTACTTCTTAAATATCTGCTGTATATAAAAAGTTATTTACGTCGTACACAGCGCTGCTTATTACGTTTTCGGAAACCAGAAAATAACACCATAGTTTAATCTGTAGGTACATCATTCTCTGCAAGGCACCTAACGATGCGTGGAGGAGGGTACTTCTCGTACCACTAACTGATCCCCACTACCGTGTACCATTCGCGAATGGTGCGTGGCAATAATGATTGCAGGTTAGCCTCTGTATAAGCTCTAATTTCTCGAATTTTCTTTTAGAGATTCTTACGCGTGATGGATGTGGGAAGGAGTAATAAGTTTTTCCCCTTTCCCCAGAAACTGATAGTAGCCCTTGCAACGTCCGCCAATGGAGTTCTGTTGAGAATCTCCGTAACGCTCGCGCTGACTAAACGATTCCGTGGCGAAACGCGCCTCTCTGAGTCGGATATTCTCTTTCTATTCTATCAGTTCTACCTGCACACAGTTTTAATTTGAGGGCAGTTTCAGAATAGCGCTCATTTCGCTAAACAGCGATTAATTAATACTGGAAACAAACCTTATGCTGTCCCAAAGACATTTCTGCAAAGAGTGGTAGTCCACCAAGATTTGAGATCCTCTATAGAACTTGGAGAGCAGGAGAGAGGTACTGACAGAGCCAAAGCTGTGATGGTGGGTCATGAATCATGCCCGGATGTTCAGCTGGCAAGAACATTGCCTGCAAAGGACAAATTCTGGGTTCCAGAACACTGTCCGATTCCCAGTTCTATCACTATCAATGGTGTCACATCACTTCTCTCCTAAAGAATAGAAGTAATGAGTTTCACATCGGAGCTTGGTGCAGCGTCTAGTGCTAGGATCTGTATACCATAATTTTTTTTCTCCATTACTGATTGAAATTTCTTCCCCCTCTGGGATTCGAATTCTTATCTTGCTACCGAATACCACCACCACCATACTAGCGTGTTTTACTGCCCCAGCTACCGAAGCACTTTGGATGACATTCATTAAAAATGACGCAATTCGAGGATATTAACTGACAGGATTGATGTTTCCTTTTTCACGAGTTTTACTGGCCCTATCCCGGCCAACAGACTCTCCTCCATGCAGTCGGATGCCCGACGTTACAGCTCTCACTTTGCTCGCTGCTGTGGTCATCTGACACAGAGTACTCGTTCTGCTTGAACAGTTTAACACCAACCCATGAGATGGGCGCAGCTGTAGGTCTTGGCTATGGCTGCTACGACCCTCTGAGGCTACAGCTGTACAAATTCATTAGCGACCCGACTAAATGCCCGTAGTTACAGCCGTCTCCTGTTGCCTGCTGAGATCCTCAAGACAGAGTTCTCGCCACAGCTAGCCAGTTACACGCAAAGCCACCAGACTGTTGAGATCCCCGACACCTCCATAACACGATTGCAGTTACAGCGTTCACCTGCTAGTTGATAAGTTTCTTCTAAGTAGAATACTCAGCCCCCTAACCCCCCCCCCCCCCCGCCCCACCCCTGCTCGACAGGGTTTCTCCCATGGTCAGAAGGCACTTTCTTGTACACATCCCAACCCCACCACGTTCCTGTTATTACAGTTAGTTAGCTAATTACATGTTCCGTATACCATTTGAACGATGTTTTATCTAAATTATGTGGAACGAGTCAGTTTACAGGATACACTCGTATATACATGATTAGTGTTAACATCAATGAACACATTATTATTTTTAGTTCTACTCATGCAACTAATTACTTAACATTTTTAACTGGCAACCGTTTTTTAAATAAAAATTTATCAACGGAATATAAGGAGTTTTTCAGGAGAAATAATTTTAAATTAGATTCAAAACTTCCTTTGTTGCCTGTCAGACATTTTACGTTACTGGAAAAATGATCAAAATTTGTTCTTGGTGTATACTGAACTCCTATCTGAGCCACTTATAGTTTTAACAATGGGTAATAAGTCATTTTTCCCTATAATGTTGTAATAATTTTGTAGATATGTACGTCACTGTTCCTCATAAATTGTGATGGATTATTTATGACGAATTTCGTTAGTGAATATATGTGTTGTGACGGCGCAATGAAAATGCTTTGCTTCTTGAAGAGGTATCTACATGACATCCGTGGGTGAACACCACATACTTATTATTCTCACTGCTCGTTTTTGTGCCAGTATTACTTGCTTTCTAAGTGATGAGTTACGCCAGAAAACTATTCCGTGCAACATTATTGAGTGGAAATATGCAAAATATATCTGGAAGTTGATGTGCTTGCTTCCAAGATTAGCATTTGTGCGAAGAGCAAAAGTAGCTGAACTGAATTGTCTGAGAAGCTCAGTAATATGCTCCTTTCAGTTCAAGTTTTCATCGTTACATACATCCAAAAATTTGTAGCATGCTACCCTATTTGCTGACCCTTGCTCACGTCCTATATCGGTTGCTAATATAACTTTATTTGTTGTACAGAACAGAATGTAGTGTGGGTTTTCTTTCAAAATTTAGGGAGAGTCCACTTAACAGTTCTTTGGAAAGTATCATTTACCAACTCTTCTGTTGCTTTTTCTCTAACGGGGTTTATTACAACATTAGTATCATCTGCAAAAAGTACCAATTTTGATTGTAGAATATGAAGTGAAATGCCATTCACATATAAGGAATAGGAGAGGACACAGACTTGAACACTGTGGGAATTCCTTTGTGATTTTTTCCCCAGTCACTAAAATTTCCTACCCTTTCGACATTGTTTGAATTATTCAGCAGAATCTTTTGTATTCTGTTTGTTCAGTATCAGTCGAATCAGCTGTCCATAAAGCCATCAATTCCATAAAACGTGAGTTTTCTAAAAGAGTAACATAATCAACACAATCAAATTCCGTGGAAAGACCACAAAAAGAACCAAATGGCAAAATTTTATAATTTAAGGCTTGTACTGTTCGACGAATAAATGTATAAATAGCCTTCTCAGTCGAGCAACCCTTCCAGAATTCAAACTGTGATATGCTAAGTAAATTGTTTCCACTTAAGCGTGCGACTACTCTTGAGTACATTACTTTTTTTTAATATTTTGGAAAAAGATGTCAGTAAGGAAACTGGATGATAATTGTTTAAATCAGCTTTATTGTGAATTGTTATGAAGTGGTTTACTAAATGCATACTTTAACCTGTCTGGAAAATTTTCCTGGGCCATTTAATCACTAAGGACATTACTTATTAAGTTGGAACTACTTTACAGAATTCTGTTTGAAATTCCGTCAACTCCACAAGAGCGTTTGTCTTTTAGAATTTTTAGAATTGTGTTAATTTCAGTGAAGGATGTTGGTGCTACATCTAGCTGCTTAAAGTTTTCTGGAATGATATTTTTAACATAATCTCTTGCTTCTTCAATTGAACCATTAAATCCCATATTTTCTACTACATTTAGAAAGTGATTATTAAAAGTGTTTGCAACTTGTGAATTATCAGTCGCTACGGTGCTATTTAGTTTAATTATTATGGAATTTTGTACACTGACTGGCTATCCTGTCTTCTGTTTGAAAATGCCCTGTACAGTTTTAATTTTATTATCGACATTATTTAATTCTGTCATGATATGCATACTTCTGGACATTTTAATGACTTCCCTTAAAATGCCCCAGTATTTTTTGCAGTTTGCCATTTCTCTGGCCTTTACGTAAATTTCCCTCTTCCTCTTCCATGGAATTATAATCCCCTTAGTTACCCATGGCATTGGTTTTTTTTAAATTTGTATACTGGATAATGTTTTTTAGGAAAGCTACTTTCAAATATTTATACAAACTGGCTGTAGAATAAACTCAATTTGACATTAGCAACTCTTTCTACATATACCTCACCCCATACCATCCCTTTTGGCTAACTCTTAACACGTTATATCCTGTTCTCATTAATAAGCTTTACTGCTTTGTATGAACCTGCCTCAGGGTTGTAAGGTGCCTTACTGTTTATTTGCATTAATTGTGCATCATCATGAAATAGTCTATTAGCAGTTGGGTACACAGTAATTGTTTCCACCTGAGCACTCTTTACAAAAATGTTATCAATCAGTGTACTGCTATTTTGTTGCACACAAGATGGGAAATTGACTAATGAAGTTAGATTGAAATACTAAAATAATAATTCTAGTTCATTTTTCCTGTCCATATCTTTCAAGAAATCTACATTGAAATTTCCATAAACTACTAACTGTGTCTTCTTATCTGATGCGTAGCTCAATAATGCATCTAGATTTTTCATAAATAGCTGAAAGTTTTGTAGAGGGGATCTGTAGATTGTTGCAATTATCAGGGAAGTATTTTGCAGTAACAACTCACAAGCATGTCCTTCAAGGATCTGATCAAGACAAAAACTCTTTGTTTCAATATTTTTGTCTGTGTCCAACTTTTACATATGTTGCAACTCCTCATTTTTCCATATTAACTCGACAAGAAAATGATGCAAGTCTATAATCTCTGATATATTAAACTTCTCCACACCCGTGGTTACATCGTGTTTGAAGAGGCACAGAACATCTATCACTTCAGAATTTTACACCTCTTCTACACATACAGTAAGCTCATCTATCTTGTTTTTCAACCTTCAATGTTTTGATGAAACAAATTAATTTTATTTTTCTGGAAACCATTACACGCATTGTGGTCTTGTACTGCTCTATTTATTTCAGTACTCTCTGTCTGTAACCCGACAGTAACCTAAAACACATATATCTATTTGATTCCAGTAATCATTCGGATTCTGCATTGTGTACTTGGGGCATCCCTTATACTTGCTGCAAATTGCTCAAATTATCTTTCTTTTCTCCTCATATTCGGGCGCAGGCCATGATTGGTATATCCCCACCAACCAACCGCAGAGAAAGGTATGCCACAGGTATGAGACTTTGTTTCAGTCAAAAGCAATGCGATCAGCTCTTTGTTCACACAGCAAGCTGTCCTGTTAATACAAGGCTGGTCACGTCACTGCAAAACCTCGGCAAACCTCAGGCGAGTGTGTGCTGTTGCTGCTTTTATATCCTCCAGATCACCTTTAATGCTACATTCTAAGTTGCTAGTCAGATTATTTCCTGCTCCTCCTACAATAAGTGCCTTACCCCTGCCAACAAAATCGCTGCAAAGACCCCTGTGGTATCTGTCACATAGCTAAGCTTGGCACTATAGCAGGTCGCTGTAAGTTGATCCCTGACAGATTCAGTAGGCTGGGCGTAGCAGCTTTGGGAGTCTACTACAGCGTATCACGTGACGCAATTTTATAAACGTGTGTGTAGCAACGCCTCAGTGTTGCCGGAGCGCTTTAAACTACTATTGCTTTCACTTCCAGCCACTGACACCTGTCACGCATCACCTTGCGCTGATTCTGCTGCAGATTTCACGATGCTTGTAACCTAGTGTTATACACCTGGCTTTTCCTGTAGTATTTGCCCACACCTCTCCCATGACCGCTTCTAGTAGCAGAACTCTTTTCTTTCTGCGTGACTTTTCTACCGATCTAGCTGCAAAGTCGTTAGAATGAATCTGCTGCATCCAATCAAGCTCAAAAACTGGTTGAGGCTCCATCCCTACTTCAGATAACAAGTCAAAGTGAATGCTAACTCGAATTTTCTCCTTTTCTGTATTACTTGTGACCTTCTCCAGCTTCCATTGTCTCTTTCCTCCTTCAACCCGTCTAATTCAAAATATACCATTTCTAATTCTGCCTCGAGTGCACAAATCTTTCTCGCCTGTTCCACGTTTTTCCTGCCTCGCCTATGCAGTCTACAACTCCATGGAAGAGCCTCATCTGAACTTGTTTTTAGCTTCCCTGCTGCATTTTTTTCCAGTGAAACACCAACCTAAAGTCCTGACATGTTTCCCCCATATCAGTTAAGCTATGGCAACCTTCACATTTGTCTACATGTACATCTACATCTACATCCATACTCCGCAAGCCACCTGGCGGTGTGTGGCGGAGGGTACTGTGAGTACCTCTATCGGTCCTCCCTTCTGTTCCAGTCTCGTATTGTTCGTGGAAAGAAAGATTGTCGGTATGCCTCTGTGTGGGCTCTAATCTCTCTGATTTTATCCTCATGGTCTCTTCGCGAGATATACATCAGAGGGAGTAATATACTGCTTGACTCCTCGTTGAGGGTGTGTTCTCGAAACTTCAACAAAATCCCATACCGAGCTACTGAGCGTCTCTCTTGCAGAGTCTTCCACTGGAGTCTATCTATCATCTCCGTGACGCTTTCGCGATTACCAAATGATCCTGTAAAGAAGCGCGCTGGTCTCTGTTGGATCTTCTCTATCTCCTCTATCAACCCTATCTGGTACGGATCCCACAGATACACAGGACGCTACTCTTACAGTTAACTAATAAGCACTACAACAGACGTAAGCTGCAATAAAGTAATAATCAGTAAATACTTATCTTTCAGTAAGTTGATCAGCTAACTTCCAAGTGTCAGTAACACATAGAGTAACACGATCGAAGTTCATTGAACGTAGGAAGTACCAGACACGAAGTGAATGAAAACTATAAAACCATAATATCTTCTAACAACACTCTGAAACTACGCAAATAGGAAATTACCTAAAGCACTGTAATGCAGCCAAGACAGAACGTAACGATTATACAACGAGAAGAATTTATTACAGCTCTCACTTGCTGGCTGCTGACCTCGACAGGGGCAGATATCTCCAATTGCACTCCCATCCCCACCAGACGCTCCTGGCAGCTGAGACCTTCATAAGATGGCACTGAATGAGTCCATTCTGAACCCCAATCGATACGGACTCCTGCATCTCGTTGGCTACCGAGCTCCAAGATGTAGTATTCTCCCCACGGCTAGACAGTTACACTGCCATCCCCACCACATGCTCCTACTAACAGCTCTCACTAGCTGGCAGCTGAGGCCTTCATAAGATGAGACCTAATGAGTCCATTCCGAACCCCAACCGATACACACTCCTGCAGCTCTCACCTGCTGGTTGCTAAGCTACTCCTCAGTAGAATGCTCCTCCTGGCTGTAAAGGATTCCTCTCATGCCCAGCGAGCTTCACTACACTCCTATTGTTAGTTCTCACCTGTTGGCTACCGAGCTCTACAGAGGCAGTGTTCTCTAGTGATGGGGAGCTCGTGAATGAGTCGTTCAAATGAACGCTTCACTCCTGTGAAGTGTGAACTAACCATTCAATTTCAATGAACTGTTACTTCAAACTCTTCACAGATAGCACACTCCACACTTTTTTCTAGTTCACTCACTCTTCTCTTCCCCTCTCCCTCACCCACGTCACTCCTCCTCCCATCACTTCACTCCTCCCTGTCCCGCCTGTCGACGAATCACGCGGCGTTAGTGGGGAAAGATAGGTTAAGGACGGGTGGTGGAGGTGAGGGGTGAGGAGAAGGCAGCGTCAGCTGCTACCTGCAGTGCTGACATCATTACCCGTGACTATTTGGGCAGTTAAACTTCGCGTCTACGGGTAGCCTACCGTTGGCAGCGCTTGAAGACAAATGAATATTAAAGATAGAAACGAAGTGGCTATCTGTGTGAGCACGCACAGCAAACATGAAAATAAAAGGTTTGTTAAAAACACTGAAAGAGGGATTTTGCCTGAAATCGTATCAGTGACTACAGGTGACAGTTTACGTTTTGAATCTAGTGGGTTTTTATTGTCAACAAAAATAAAATCTACAGGAAAACTTCTGAATAATTACTTAACGTAGATATATAGACTTTGTGACAGTGTTAAACATACTCATTCTATTTTGGATTAAATTTTAAAAGGAACATAAAATTGGACTGCATTTCGTTGGTAGCCCTATTTTTCAGTTCATGAATACAACAAATAATGTTTCATTTGGCAGATAAAAGACCTTTTTGGGCGCTTCATCAGAAAATGTCGAGCAAGATTAAATGTAGTACCTTCTTTATATGTGACAGCCTTCTCTGTTTATCTTTCCTTTGTCCCCCTTTTTTTCTTCATTGTCATTTTGAAACCTGTATACAGGCAGGCCTGCAGCAGCATACTACGCCGCTCTTTGGCCCCAGAGAAACACAAAAGATAGAAATGAAGACAATTAGAGAAAAAAGATGGTGGACATATAAACGGAGCCAAACACTTTTTAAAATACAAGGTGCCGTTCACGGGCGTAAAGTCCAAGATAAAATTGTTCAGACACTTGGACACAGACAGAAATGCCCTTTGTCCCCTTCGACCATGCTGCATTTAAGATAACTCTGACGCTGTAAGAGCGTAAACCGTTGCGTGCACGGTACTCCATAGTTCCGCCATCTGTTGGTAAAATTGTGAAGTATTACGAAGCTTTATTGTACGAGCGAGGCGAGCGTAGCAGCGGCTGAGCGGCGAACTGGGCAACTTCGCTAGGCTTCCGTACTTCACGAATGAACTACTTCATTTGAACGCTTCACGGCAAAGAGTGAAATGAATGAAGTAGTTCACGGGAATGAACGAGTTCGACCCACCTCTAGTGTTCTCCCCACAGCTAAACAGTTCCACTGCCGTCCCCACCAGACGCTCACCGGCTGGCTGCTGAGGCCCTTCCAGTTGACCGTCAGCCGCAGCCCTCACCTGCTGGTCCTCTGCAGAAGGCTGCTCCCTGCCGGACAGGCTCCCTGCCACTCCGGCGCCCAGCCAGTGCCCCCGCAGCGCGGCGCAGCCCTGCACCAGAGCCAGCTGCCTCCGCAGCTCGGCCGCCTCCGAGTGCGCCTCCTCCGCCTCCTTGCGACGCGCCTCCAGTGCTGTCTCTGTGGACACACGTCACCAGCTTGGGTTTATGGCAGCCCCTAGCGTTACTACTGCTCTTTCTCAGCTCACTTCCAGAAGTCAGTTTTCAATAACGATTCTCGACATTTCCTTTATTAGAAGGCATTTCGAAAAGAATCATCCAGTTTAAGAAGACTACATCTCCTACATGAATGAAGACAGAAGTGTAGGATGAATTTTAATCTAAGCATCGAAGCTGGAAGTTCACCTTGGCGCCAGTTGTTAAGTTGCTGGTTCATCTGGCTGCCGGTAGAGGTCTCCCTGGCGCAGCTAGCTCATTCACTTCTTCCCTCGCTCATCCGCATCTTTTTTACCCCTGTGAAGATGGCGATAACAAAGCAAAGCAACAAAGGCATTTTGCGCTCTCTGTTCCATCACACAATTCAGTTACACTTGTGTCGTGTGATTTCGGTCGATAATGGCACTATTGTACAAGGAGAAATCCACAGATTGCTTCTACGTGCCCGTTGAGGACGTATAGAGGGATGCTCGAGTGTCTCCCAGTTGAGTTTAACTTCTGCATTACGACATTTGTGATATGGGGATGTGCGGTTCCATGACGTAGCATCACCCTTGCCGCAGTTTTACACAACGGTGGTTTTGACAGAGACGTTGCCCCTTACATATTCTTCATTCTCCAATGGATGCCTACCAGTGTTTGTCTTACATCAGCCAAGAAAAGAATAACAGCGCGTTGGTTCTGTTTGGTAGCATTTGGTAATAACCGTGCCGTAATTCACGTTCCCGCATTTGCCGCACGCACGCCGGAAAGACAGGAGTGTCAAAAAATGGCTCTGAGCACTATGGGACTTAACATCTATGGTCATCAGTCCCCTAGAACTTAGAACTACTTAAACCTAAGTAACCTAAGGACATCACACAACACCCAGTCATCACGAGGCAGAGAAAATCCCTCACCCCGCCGGGAAACCGGGAACCCGGGCGCGGGAAGCGAGAACGCTACCGCACGACCACGAACTGCGGACCAGGAGTGTCACACTAATCCCCTTCCCACATGTAGTTCTTATACAGTGTGTAAAAAAAAATTACGGCACTAATTGCAGGACTAGTTCCTCACATGTAGGCGAAGAAATTATCTCTCTCCCGATACAAAAGTTCATCGCGAGCGCCATTGCCGTCAGGTAACGGGCATCTGCCTTCTCTGTATTTCTGTACACAGCCATTGCTCGAGCCAAGTCTGCGATTAACCCTGCGTAGTATTCGTGTGCTTCCAACGGTCGTACCGATCGCTGAAACAATTGACGTACATTGCATGGCAGCAGGGACGTGTAAAACAGAACACTGGTGATGCACAACATAGCCAGACGTCACAAAAAGTGCGTATTCCCCTTGATTCTAACGTTCTGTTCTTGTGCGTTCCCACGATTAATGAGTTGGAGAAAATGAGGTGCAACATGGCAACATAGCGTTTCCAGACCCATGTTCATAGAATACAATTTCATCGTCTAGCTGTGACGAATGTATTTGGTGAAGGCAGAGTGTAACACATTATGGAGTATAACGAAATTTGTCTGTATTACGTTCATGTTGTAATTAACTGTTATATTAAATTAAAGTCATAACTGTATTCTCTTGAAAATTTCACTTTTATGTACATAATCGAGATTCTGGTAACAAATATTGTATACCGTCGGCACTCAGCAACAGTCAATAACGACTGCGCCACAGCAAACGTTTCAATATGGCCCATTTAATATTTACTGAAATGGAATCCTGACTTAGCTTATAACGTTGCAAATCAGATTTACTATGAACAGCATCTGACTGGTGCTATGAGACCAATCAGTATGCGAGTGTTACTAAAAATGAACCTTAATTTTTTTAGGTCCTGTAGTCTTATACTGCACAAACTAGGTTGGCAACACAATAAACACCAACCCTAGGCATAACCATTCAGTACCAGATCCACACAATAGTTACACAAAGCCGGCCGTTGTGGCCGAGCAGTTCTAGGCGCTTCAGTCTGGAACCGCGCGACCGCTACGGTCGCAGTTTCGAATCCTGCCTCGGTCATGGATGTGTGTGATGTCCTTAAGTTAGTTAGCTTTAAGTAGTTCTAAGTCTAGGGGACTGATGACCTCAGATGTTAAGTCCCATAGTCCTTAGAGCGATTTGAACCAGTTACACAAAAACAAACAATACTAAACAAAAGACGAAGTCCGTACAAAAGAGTCCTAGTCCAAACCGAATCTCCAGCGATCCAAAACTAATTCATGATCAGTCATTGTCCACATTATCTACCTGTTCTTTTTTGTCAGGTATTCCCCATGGATGGGGGTTGGGCTGGCAGCAGTTACATTAATGTTCTTCAGCGTAATGTGGTAAAATAATAGTCGCCTGGTTATGTAAAGTTTATAACAAGATAGCTAACGAAATATTCGGTAACATCGACAGATGTTTAAAGACAAATGGATCACTGAATTTTGTCAACACACTGTGCATGCAGTTCAGTGTTTCTCAAGGAACTCCACTAGCTATAAAATATAAAAGTAAGTTTCTCAAACAATGAAATACAAGAATTAGAAAGTGTTAAGTTTATGAGAATATAGATAATTCATGACCTCAACTGGAAAACGCATCCCTAGAATTAATGAAACTTTTTGGTTCAGCTATGTTCGCAGTTCAGATGGTTACTGTCACAGACGATTTAAAAATGAAGAAATTAGTTAATTTTTCCTGTTCCGATTCACTTATGGATTATGGAAAGTTTTTCTGTAGACATTTAAGTTACAAAGATATTATTTTCAGAATACAGAAGCATGATGCAAGAATTATATCTGCTGCTAATTCAAGAATATCCTCCAAAAACCTCTTCAAATAACTTGGTATTTTTACAAGTACCTCACAATACATACATTCATTAATGTCTTTTTTTGATACCAATATTCCTCTTTTCACAAAAAAATAGTAAAAAGCATGGATACTACATAGGACGTAAAACAACCGCTACAAAGACTTCACGGGGTTAACGTTAGCACAGAACGGGGTCACGCACATGGGTACACCAAGCACGTTAAATGTGATATAGAAAACGTAGTGGAGTTTAAGACCTAATTAAAGAACTTTCTCTTGAGAAACTCCTCCTATGCCCTTGAAGGTTACCTACATAGAATTTCTTAAATTTGATGTTGTAAGTTTATTTATAATAAGAATCACCACTGCAATACAGTAAAGTAATGTCGTTTCACTGTATTGCACTTAAATTAAAAGTACACGTTTGACTTCTTTCCGTATCCCCAGAGACCACTCTCCGTGTGATCCATGGAATACGACTAATGTAACGTGATACAAATATGAAACAATGCGATTAAAATACAAAAAGAGGCTCTTCCTTTAAATGACATTACTACAGACAGCTGGGAAGCGTCTGATGACTAAGCATGGACTGGAATAGAAAGGAGCGACGATTACAGCTGACAGGAGTCTTGAAGAATTATTGCAGCGTTGGCCTGACGATCGTATTTGGGAACTTTAATAAGCTAGGCTTGTGGCACAACTTGACTAGAAGAAGGGATCCGTTGGTAGGACATGTTCTGAGACATCGAGGGATCACTGGAGGGCAGCGTGGAGGGTAAAAATCGTAGAGGGAGACCAAGAGATGAATACACTTAGCAGATTCAGAAGGATGTAGGTTGCAGTAGGTACTGGGAGATGAAGAAGCTTGCACAGGATAGATTAGCATGGAGAGCTGCATCAAACCAGTCTCAGGACTGAAGACCGCAACAACAACAATAAGCTAGTAGAATGTCAGCACGGACTTTTGTGCTAGGAAGAAGGGGCCTCTTGAAGGAGAGGTTATTTTAGTGTAGGCGAAGATAAGGTTGGGTCACATAAGGCCTTCGTAGGCGTAGTTTATAGTGGGTTGATGTAATGCACGTATAGAGCCCGTTAGTTTTACTAATTTTTCTATCTGTTGTTGGATGGTTAGCAGATGGAGGCTGCACGACAGTTTATGGTCGATGGCTAAGTGGTTGCTCGAACGTGACGTTTATGTATCCAGAACAGTGACGATCCGGGCGATCCGCCATGGTGAGAACCAATGTGTAGCAGTACCACCTGGAGGCTCACAGAATGAAAACAAAGCGTCTGCTGAAGAAACAGCACTTCCCTCGAGCGGGGCGGCGGAGGGATCGCCACACAGCGGTAGACACGAGGCAGGTGACTAATGGTTTGTGTGTGTATGTAGGTACGTACCCAGTCTCTGCGCGTGCCTTCTGACAGCTTCCAGTCGCAGCTCCGCTTCCGCGCTGGTCAGCACTGCGGTTCCGCGTCTTCTCGCCTCCAGTCTGGTCCCCTGCACATACGGGTTTGGAGCTCGCTACTGCTCCTCCGTGGAGAGCCCCGAAAGCAGTACGTATCAAGGGTGGAACATGGCGGTGCATGCCTCAATTCACTGCAGCTCTTGTAGACTTACAAGGGGAGGCCGCCAATTGTGAAATTCAGATTCAATTCATGCTGCGCATGATTAGAGCTCATGGCCAGAGGTGTAATGTGGCAAAGCACCAAGATGCACTTCTCAGCCATTGTCGAGAAAATCGACAGTTACAAGAAACCGTTGCGGTGAAATACTCTCAACGATTAATAATTATTGACAGCGTCGTGGCGCAGCGGTAAGCGCTCGGGTTCCTAATCCGAAGGTCGCCAGATCGAATCTCGCGCCATGCAATTTTTTATTTTTTAGTATTTGTTTTTTGTTATTCAAATGTGTCTATACACACACACACACACATATGTATATATATAATTCCCGGCAATCAGTTGCAACAATTATGCATATAATAAGTTGTTGAAGGTCGTTAGTCGTGGAAAAACTGGCGACTTCGAACATCATTATGTCTTCCGCAAACAAAGTTGTATTTCAGAAATGTTATTAATTGTCTTCATAATGTTAACCACGTATAGTTAACGGAAGACGTAGAAATAATATTCCGAAACGAATACGTATAGCGTAAGTCAAACGTTCGAATTGGAATAGAGACCCAACGAACACAAATTTGCTGTGGCAGGTATGAAATATAAGCTCCGTTACTCGCTCGTTACACTTGAAGGACAGATGTTGAATGGGCCGAAACGAGCCGCCGCATAAAAGCGTAGTTGCCTGCTAACTTCGAAAGAAGGTAGATGCGGTCCCTAGCGCAACTCATAACATCGTCGAAAATCAGTGCGGACGTGAGAGCTTTGGTACATCCTGTTAAATAAACGGAAAAATGGAGGCGGTACAATTGGAGAGCGATCCGCCATCACCAAAATGCATAAGCAATTCATTAATAGTTTATATATATATATATATATATATATATATATATATATATATATATATATTTGAATTACAAAAAAACAAATACTAAAAAATAAGGTTGCATAGCGCGAGATTCGATCCGGTGACCTTCGAACCCAAGCGCTTTCCGCTGCACCACGACGCTGTAGAAACCTATTGATCGTAGAGAACATTTCACCGCAACGGTTTCTTTTAACTGTCGATTTTCTCGACAACGGCTGAGAAGTGCATCTTGGTGCTTTGCCACATTACACCTCTGGCCATGAGCTTTTCTTATGCGCAGTATGAATCGAAGCTGAATTTCACAATTGGCCCCTTCTCCTTGTTAGTAGCCAAATCCCCGCTCCTAGACTCACAACAGAGAGGCAGGTTTCTGTAATAAGCGGCGATATCGTACGTAATATGCAAAAAAAAAAACTGCGCATAAGTCTGATTTTCGACAGGTTCCGAAGATCAACACCAATGTTTCATTTTTGTAAGATATGCACCAATAAAATGTGTTGGTGGGGGGGTGGTAAGATCTCGTTACACTAAGGGATATTAGTGTCAACAGTTGTAGCATAATTGGCAGCACACAGGATTTTAAGTCCAACATTCGTGAGACCTATCTTGGTTCAATTGCAGTTTTACCCGCCTCCGTGGACGAGATCACTAATGTACGTTTGTGCCGAGTTCATCTACCCGGGGGTAAGCTGGTTCGAACCCTGGCGGTAGGAAAAACTTTTCACTCCAAGTATTTGTCCGCCAAGGAGAGGTGGTGACGTGCCCCCTTGGTGCTATTCGCGAGGAGTAGGCTATGTGCCGACAACAAGTTTCACCCTCTCCCTTCTCTCGTCATCATCATCATGACAAACATTATACAATTACACTCCACTCCACACACACACACACACACACACACACACACGTACGTACCTACATGTAGAATTACAAATATTGCAATATAGTATGTTTCAAACAAATAAACAAAAAATTGAGGGTATTGCCCCAGATTGTGCTCTTAAAAAAGACCAAGACGGTCTTTTAGTGAAAAATATGGTGCCTACGGGAATTCCAGAAGAGTGACGTTGCAGGTTGACATGTGGCGTGATTGTCCCACCATTGCGAAAACTCTGAGGCCGCAAGTTACGTAGGTTGGAACTTAAATAGTGGCAACACTGCTGTGGAGACACTATGCAATGGAATCTACTATTGTCGCTGATAGCACGCATTGTAGTCATACCTACCTTTCTTCCGAGCAAATGGACTCGCCCGCCCCACGTCAACGGCGTGCGAACTGTTTATGAGGAATCCTTATTATGCTACCTGTTAGACAGCAGAAAGCACTTAATAGGCCGTCGACACCAACCACTGCTAGGTAGCAAGGAGGGAAGGAGCAGATTATGTATAGAAACACCGGAAGTAGCTTGCAGACCAACTTTATAAAGAAAACCCTGTTTTCGGCTCAAAACAATCAGGAGATACACAAACATATGTGCCCAATTTACAGAATAGCCATGGAAGATGCTTTCTAAGGAAAAGCGAAAGGCGTTTGGTGTAATTACTTTTAATTAGACTGCAGTCAGCTCAAGACAGATAACCTGTGGTAACGTAAGTAAGTCACATTTATGCAGCAACCTGAGTGGCGATCACTCGTAAAACTATCGGCAACTATCTGTGTGCTGACAATTTGTACAAGATAAAAATTTTATGAATCTTAAGTGTATCAAAAATAATTAAATAATACTGAAAACTTGTTCTGTTTGTGATCTTTGTTGTTTTCAAGAAGGGACGTCGAACAGATGTGCAGAACTATAGACCTGTATCTCTAACGTCGATCAGTTGTAGAATTTTGGAACAAGTGTTATGTTCAAGTATAATGACTTTTCTGGAGACTAGAAATCAACTCTGTAGGAATCAGCATGGGTTTCGAAAAAGACGATCGTGTGAAACGCAGCTCGCGCTATTCGTCCACGATCCTGAGAGGGCCATAGACACGGGTTCCCAGGTAGATGCCGTGTTTCTTTCGCAAGCCGTTCGATACAGTTCCCCACAGTCGTTTAATGAACAAAGTAAGAGCATACGGACTATCAGACCAATTGTGTGATTGGATTGAAGAGTTCCTAGATAACAGAACGCAGCATGTCATTCTCAATGGAGAGAAGTCTTCCGAAGTAAGAGTGATTTCAGGTGTGCCGCAGGGGAGTGTCGTAGGATCGTTGCTATTCACAATATACATAAATGACCTTGTGGATAACATCGGAAGTTCACTGAGGCTTTTTGCGGATGATGCTGTGGTATATCGAGAGGTTGCAACAATCGAAAATTGTACTGAATTGCAGGAGGATCTGCAACGAATTGACGCATGGTGCAGGGAATGGCAATTGAATCTGAATGTAGACAAGTGTAATGCGCTGCGAATACATAGAAAGAAAGATCCCTTATCATTTAGCTACAATATAGCAGATCAGCAACTGGAAGCAGTTGTAAGTAGGCTGTTTAGGTTTTTCTATTGGTAACGCCACGTATGAAAATCACTGGCTGTGCTGTGTGCAGTCTGTGGCTGGTTAGCATTGTTTTAATATTCGCTATTGTAGTGTTGGGCAGTTGGATGTTAACAGCGCGTAGCGTTGCGCAGTTGGAGGTGAGCCGCCAGCAGTGGTGGATGTGGGGAGAGAGATGGCGGAGTTTTGAGAGCGGATGATCTGGACGTGTGTCCATCAGGGTCAGTAAATTTGTAAGACTGGATGTCATGAACTGATATGAGTCACCTAACGTTACCGCTGGATATATTTCGTAAACCACATCAAATACTGACGAACCGATTCCACAGACCGAGCGTGAGGAGAGGGGCTAGTGTAATTGTTTAATACAAACCATACAAAAATGCACGGAAATATCTTTTTTAATACAAACCTACGTTTTTTTTAAATGGAACCACGTTAGTTTTGTTAGCACATCTGAACATATAAACAAATACGTAATCAGTGCCGTTTGTTGCATTGTAAAATGTTAATTACATCCGGAGATATTGTAACCTAAAGTTGACGCTTGAAACCTCCGACGTTCAGTTGCGTGTTGCAACAAAAACGGGCCACGGTCGGCGAGCAGCATCTGCAGGGATATGTTTACGATGCCGACCGTGTTTACGAGTGTGGTTGTAGTGCACTGTTGTGGTTTGGTCTAGCTGTCGCAGTGTCCGCATGTGGCGCTTGCTGCTATTGCTATTCTGCATTCGTCTCCGCACGCAGACCAACTGTAGTACACCGTGTTACCAGACGTCTGTGATAGTGTGGTGTTGTAAGAACTGTGACCATGGTGTATTCGAACTCTGAAAAGGCGGAGATGATACTCATCTATGGCGAGTGTCGACGAAATGCAGCTGAAGCCTGCAGGGTGTATGCAGAACGGTACCCGGACAGAGAGCATCCAACGTGCCGCACATTGCAAAACATCTACCGCCAACTGTATGCAACAAGTATGGTCGTAGCACGCAAACGGGTCCGTAACAGGCCCGTCACAGGAGAAGCGGGTGCAGTTGGTGTGTTAGCTGCTGTTGCCATGAACCCACACATGAGTACACGGGACATTGCGAGAGCCGGTGGACTGAGTCAAAGTAGTGTCATGCGCATACTGCATCGTCACCGCTTTCACCCGTTTCATGTGTCGCTACATCAGCAATTACATGGTGATGACTTGAATCATCGAGTGCAATTCTGTCAATGGGCATTAACAGAGAATGCGTTGCAGTTCTAGCTGTTTACCGATGAAGCGGGTTTCGACAAACCACGGGGCAGTGAATCTACGGAACATGCATTACTGGTCCGTGGACAATCCTCGCTGGCTCAGACAGGTAGAGCGACAGCGACCGTGGACTGTAAATGTATGGTGCGGAATCATTGGCGACCACCTCATTGGTCCTCACTTCATTGCAGGGGTCCAAACAGCTGCAACATACATCTCGCTTCTACAAACCGCCAACGTTGCTCGAAAATGTCCCACTGGAAACGCGTCGACGTATGTGCTATCAGCATGATGGTGCACCTGCACATTCCGCAATTAACACTAGGCTGATCCTTGACAGGATGTTCGACGGGCGTTTCATAGGACGTGGAGGACGCATAAATTGGCCAGCCCTTTCTCCTGATCTTACACCTCTGGACTTCTTTCTGTGGGGTACGTTAAAGGAGAATGTGTACCGTGATGTGCCTACAACCCCAGAGGATATGAAACAACGTATTGTGGCAGCCTGCAGCGACATTACACCAGATGTACTGCGGCGTGTATGACATTCATTATGCCAGAGATTGCAATTGTGTGCAGCAAATGATGGCCACCACATTGAACATCTATTGGCCTGAAATGTCGGGACACACACTATTCCACTCCGTAATTGAAAACGGAAACCACGTGTGTACGTGTACCTCACCCCTCATGGTAATGTACATGTGCGTCAGTGAAAAAGACCAATAAAAAGGTGTTAGCATGTGGACGTAATGTGCTGCTCCAGTGTCTTCTGTACCTAAGGTCCATCACCCTTCCCTTTGGATCCCTACGTAATTCGATGCTCTCCGATACACACGATCGAACAGCGGAGGAGTGGTACTCAAGGTCAACTTTAGGTTACAATATCTCTGGATATAATCAACATTTTACAATGCAACAAACGGCACTGATTACGTATTTGTTTATATGTTCAGATGTGCTAGCAAAACTAACCGGGTTCCATTTAAAAAAACGTATGTTTATGTTAAAAAACATACTTCTGTGCATTTTTTTATGGTTTGTATTAACCAATTACACTAGCCCCTCTCCTCACGTTCGGTTTGTGGAATCGATTCGTCAGTATTTGATGAGGTTTACGAAATATATCCAGCGGTAATGTTAGGTGACTCATCCTTTGAACACTATTAAGGTAAATACATTGTTTGCTCTTTATCAAAATCTTTCATTTGGTATCAGTAGTTAGTGACTTCAGTAGTTAGAATCTTTTATTTAGCTGGCAGTAGTGGCGCACACTGTATTGCAGTAGTTCGAGTAATGAAGATTTTTGCGAGGTAAGTGATTCATGAAATGTATAGATTATTGTTAGTCAGGGCCATTCTTTTGTAGGGATTTTTGAAAGTCAGATTGCGTTGCGCTAGAAATATTGTGTGTCAGTTTAGTGACGATCAGAATAAGTAAAGACAGAAATGTCTGAGTACGTTCAATTTTGCTCAGCTGTTTCAAAATCAAATAACGTAAGGGGTTTACCAGCACAGTAATTTACAAATTTTTCTAAGGGGACGTTTCACAGTTAATTCCATAAATTATCTGAGAGTAAGCATTAGGAGTGATTTAAAATGGAATGATCATATAAAGTTGATCGTCAGTGAAGCAGATGCCAGACTGAGATTCATTGGAAGGATCCTAAGGAAATGCAACCCTAAAACAAAGGAAGTAGGTTACAGTACACTTGTTCGCCCACTGCTTGAGTATTGCTCACCAGTGTGGGATCCGTACCAGATAGGGTTGATAGAAAAGACAGAGAAAATCCAACGGAGGGCAGCACGCTTCGTTACAGGATCATTCAGTAATCGCGAAAGCGTTACGGAGATCATAGATAAACTCCAGTGGAAGACTCTGCAGGAGAGACGCTCAGTAGCTCGGTACGGGCTCTTGTTAAAGTTGCGAGAACATACCTTCACCGAGGAGTCAAGCAGTATATTGTTCCCTCCTACGTATATCTCGCGAAGAGACCATGAGGATAAAATGCAGAGAGGCATACCGACAATCTTTCTTTCCATGAACAATACGAGACTGGAATAGAAGGAAGAACCGATAAGAGGTACTCAAAGTACCCTCCGAAACACACCGACAGGTGGCTTGCGGAGTATGGATGAAGATGTAGAAATATGAACAATGAAACCTAATTGCATGCAAGGCGATGAGTGCTCCTTGCGTGACTGCCTTTCCGCCTAAATGTGGCACGTTCGCAGTTCCCCTTCTTCCCGTTCCGCCGCTCAGACAGCGTGACATGGTAGTGTGGCGTGGGTGTAGGGGGAGGGGGTAGGAGGGGGAGGGGTTATGTGCACCTAGACGACAGAGTCTTCACGCGAGTTGGAGCTGGTGCCCCCCTACTGTGCGGAAGCCGACCGTCACCTCCTCCTTGATCCTGGCGACGGCGAGCTCGTCCTCGAGCTGGTCGATGCGCGCGGCCATGCGGCGCAGGGTGGCGGTCTGTCGCTGCAGGCGACACGCCGCCTCGTGCAGCAGCTGCTCGCGCTCCTGCGTCCACCACTCGCGCGACTCCGCCGCCAGCGGCTGCCCCCCTGACGCTGACGACAAGTGGGAGTCGTTCTGCTCCGGCTCGTCCGCCACTGCGTCCACCTGGTTGCAAAATATCTCCTACTCTCAAGTACGAGGGTGAGTCAAATGAAAACCTTAAATTTGTAATAACAAATTGAAATTTCGTGCCGCTATCCTGCAAGTTGGTAAGAACTGCAAACGGGTGGGAATTTAAGGAGATGGGACCTGGATAAACTGGCTAAACCAGAGGTGGTACAGAGGTTCAGGGAGAGCATATGGGAACAATTGACAGGAATGGGGGAAAGAAACACAGTAGAAGAAGAATGGGTAGCTTTGAGGGATGAAATAGAGAAGGCAGCAGAGGATCAAATAGGTAAAAAGACGAGGGCTAGTAGAAATCCTTGGGTAACAGAAGAAATATTGAATTTAATTGATGAAAGGAGAAAATATAAAAACGCAGTAAATGAAGCAGGCAAATAGGAATACAAACGTCTCAAAAATGAGATCGACAGGAAGTGTAAAATGGCTAAGCAGGGATGGCTAGAGGACAAATGTAAGGATGTAGAGGCTTATCTCACGAGGGCTAAGATAGGTACTCCCTACAGGAAAATTAAAGAGACCTTTGGAGAAAGGAGAACCACTTCCATGAATATCAAGAGCTCAGATGGAAACCCAGTTCTAAGCAAAGAAGGGAAAGCAGAAAGGTGGAAGGAGTATATAGAGGGTTTATACAAGGGCGATGTACTTGAGGACAATATTATGGAAATGGAAGAGGATGTAGATGAAGATGAAATGGGAGATAAGATACTGCGTGAAGAGTTTGACAGAGCACTGAAAGACCTGAGTCGAAACAAGGCCCCGGGAGTAGACAACATTCCATTAGAGCTACTGACAGACTTGGCAGAGCCAGTCCTGACAAAACTCTACCATCTGGTGAGCAAGACGTATGAGACAAGCGAAATACCCTTTGACTTCAAGAAGAGTATAATAATCCCAATCCCATAGAAATCAGGTGTTGACAGATGTGAAAATTACCGAACTATCAGTTTAATAAGTCACAGCTGCAAATTACTAACGCGAATTCTTTACAGACGCATGGAAAAACTGATAGAAGCCGGCCTCGGGGAAGATCAGTTTGGATTCCGTAGAAATGTTGGAACACTTGAGGCGATATTGACCCTACGACTTATATGAGAAGAAAGAATAAGGAAAGGCAAACCTACGTTTCTAGCATTTGTAGACTTAGAGAAAGCTTTTGACAACGTTGACTGGAATACTCTCTTTCAAATTTTGAAGGTGGCAGGGGTAAGATACAGGGAGCGAAAGGCTATTTACAATTTGTACAGAAACCAGATGGCAGTTATAAGAGTCGAGAGGCATGAAAGGGAAGCAGTAGTTGCGAAGGGAGTGAGACAGGGTTGTAGCCTCTCCCCGATGTTATTCAATCTGTATATTGAGCAAGGAGTAAAGGAAACAAAAGAAAAGTTCGGAGTTGGAATTAAAATCCTTGGAGATTAAATGAAAACTTTGAGGTTCGCCGATGACATTGTAATTCTGTCAGAGACAGCAAAATACCTGAAAGGTTATCTGAGCGGAATGGACAGTGTCTTGAAAGGAGGATATAAGATGAACATCAACAAAAGCAAAACGAGGATAATGGAATGTTGTCGAATTAAGTCGGTTGATGCTGTGGGAATTAGATTAGGAAATGAGACTCTTAAAGTTGTAAATGAGTTTTGCTATTTCGGGAGCAAAATAACTGATGATCGTCGAAGTAGAGAGGATATAAAATGTAGACTGGCAATGGCAGGGAAAGCGTTTCTGAAGAAGAGAAATTTGTTAACATAGTATATAGATTTAAGTGTCAGGAAGTCGTTTCTGAAAGTATTTGTATGGAGTGTAGCCTTGTATGGAAGTGAAACATGAACGATAAGCAGTTTAGACAAGAAGAGAATAGAAGCTTTCGAAATGTGGTGCTACAGAAGAATGCTGAAGATTAGATGGTAGATCACATAACTAATGAGGAAGCACTGAATAGGATTGGGGAGAAGAGAAGTTTGTGGCACAACTTGACTAGAAGAAGGGATCGGTTGGTAGGACATGTTCTGAGGCATCAAGGGATCACCAGTTTAGTACTGGAGGGCAGGGTGGAGGGTAAAAATCGTAGAGGGAGACCAAGAGATGAATACACTAAGCAGATTCAGAAGGATGTAGGCTGCAGTAGGTACTGGGAGATGAAGAAGCTTGCACAGGATAGAGTAGCATGGAGAGCTGCATCGAACCAGTCTCAGGACTGAAGACCACAACAACAACAACAACATCCTGTAAGTTGCTAAGCGTGCTACAAACAGCGTGCAGAATGGCCTGTAAGTGTCAGCATAGTGCAGATGCACACATACCGTCGCAGTATCAGTATAAAGATGGCCGCCCCACTTGCGACTTGCATCAGGGAAGAACAGCGTTCTGTTATTCTATTTTTGCGTAGTGAAGGTGTGAAACCTGGTGAAATTCATCGACGAATGAAGGTTCAGTATTGTGATGCATGTCTGTCACAGCATCAAGCCTACGAATGGAGTAGGAAGTTTGCAAACGGTGTGACTTCAGTGGAAGACGCTTCTCGGACAGGTCAGGCACAACGAATAGTGACTCCACAGAACATTGCAGCAGTTGAAGCCATAGTGGAAGAAAACCGCCGAGTGAGACTGAATGACATTGCAGCATGTTTATAGATTAGTCGTGGGCCAGCACACCACACTGCGCATGATCTGCTCAAGTTTCACAAAGTATCTGCAAGATGGGTGCCACGTCAGCTGACTCCTCAAATGAGAGAACGACGTGTTGATGCTTGTGAAGAATTTCTTCGGCGCTTTGAACGAGTAGGTGATGACTTTCTTGCAAGAATAGTTACTGGGGACGAAACCTTGGTTCACTTCCACCAACCGGAAACGAAGAGAGCCAGCAAGGAATGGCGCCATTTCTCATCACCAAAACCAAACAAGTTTCGAACAGAACCACCAGCAGGGAAGGTTATGCTGACTGTCTTTTGGGACGAAAAAGGCGTGATTTTGGAGCATTACATGCCTAAAGGGACCACTGTCACCAGTGCATCATACACAGATCTCCTAAAAAAATCGTTTGCGGCCTACAGTCAAATCAAAGCGTCGTGGATTGTTGTCAGCAGGTGTCCTTTGGCAACATAACAATGCAAGGCCCCACACTGCCTGTACAACAGGTGCAACAATAACGGACCTGCATTTTGAGTGTCTTCCTCATCCACCATACTCACTAGACCTTGCCCCAAGTAATTTCCATATGTTTGGACCACTCAAAGACGCAATGGGAGGGAAGAAGTTTCGTTCTGATGAAGAGGTGCATGAGTGGTTGCGTGTACTACCGAAAGAACTTTTTGCTAAAGGAATTTATGCACTTTGTAACCGCTGGAGGACTTGCATTTATCGTGGGAGAGATCATGTTGAAAAGTGATACAGCGTTGTACCAATTCTGCACACTAAATAACATTTTAAAAAATATTTCAGGTTTTCATTTGACTCACCGTCGTACTTATTGTGCCGAGATGGATCGCTTACAGGCCTTAAAGACATGAAGGTTGTAAAGAACAATTTATTTGATACACAAGATGTCTATAATTAAACATACGCTTCCTGAGTCAGTGTAGAAGGAAATCGGTACCCAACTTCATAGGAATGATGTTCAGACTGTGTGCTGCAGGATTTGTGTTGTTACTAGTGTTTGAAGACTTGTGCATCAGTGTCTATTACAGCTGCAGACAGGCAACATGGGGTCTGGACCAGGTGAGCAGGGCGTCACTCAGAAAACTGTTCTATCAAACCAACAACATTACAGTTGCTGCTCTTCACGAGTTTTTGTTGTTGTTGTTGTTGTGGTCTTCAGTCCTGAGACTAGTTTGATGCAGCTCTCCATGCTACTCTATACTGTGCAAGCTTCTTCATCTCCCAGTACCTACTGCAGCCTACATCCTTCTGAATCTGCTTGGTGTATTCACCTCTTGGTCTCCCTCTACGATTTTTACCCTCCACGCTGCCCTCCAATACTAAATTGGTGATCCCTCGATGTCTCAGAACATGTCCTACCAACCGATCCCTTCTTCTAGTCAAGTTGTGCGACAAACTTCTCTTCTCCCCAATCCTATTCAACACCTCCTCATTAGTTGTGTGATCTACCCATCTAATCTTCAGCATTCTTCTGTAGCACCACATTTCGAAAGCTTCTATTCTCTTCTTGTCTAAACTATTTATCGTCCATATTTCACTTCCATACATGGCTACCCTCCATACAAATACTTTCAGAAATGACTTCCTGACACTTAAATCCATATCCGATGTTAACAAATTTCTCTTCTTCAGAAACGCTTTCCTTGCCATTGCCAGCCTACATTTTATATCCTCTCTACTTCGACCATCATCAGTTATTTTGCTCCCCAAATAGCAAAACTCTTTTACTACTTTAAGTGTCTCATTTTCTAATCTAATTACCTCAGCATGACCCGATTTCATTCGACTATATTCCATTATCCTTGTTGTGCTTTTGTTGATGTTCATCTTATATCCTCCTTTCAAGACACTGTCCATTCCGTTCAACTGCTCTTCCAAGTCCTTTGCTGTCTCTGACAGAATTACAATGTCATCGGCAAACCTCACAGTTTTTATTTCTTCTTCATGGATTTTAATACCTACTCCAGATTTTTCTTTTGTTTCCTTCACTGCTTGCTCAATACACAGATTGAATAACATCGGGGAGAGGCTACAACCCTGTCTCACTTCCTTCCCAACCACTGCCCCTCGTCTTATAACTGCCATCTGGTTTCTGTACAAATTGTAAATAGCCTTTCGCTCCCTGTATTTTACCCCTGCCACCTTAAGAATTTGAAAGAGATTATTCCAGTCAACGTTGTCAAAAGCTTTCTCTAAGTTTACAAATACTAGAAACGTAGGTTTGCCTTTCCTTTCTAAGATAAGTCGTAGGGTCAGTATTGCCTCACGTGTTCCAACATTTCTACGGAATCCAAACTGATCTTTCCCGAGGTCGGCTTCCACTAGTTTTTCCATTCGTCTGTAAAGAATTCGAGTTAGTATTTTGCAGCCGTGACTTATTAAACTGATAGTTCGGTAATTTTCACATCTGTCAAGACCTGCTTTCTTTGGGATTGGAATTATTATACTCTTCTTGAAGTCTGAGGGTATTTCGCCTGTCTCATACATCCTGCTCACCAGATGGTAGAGTTTTGTCAGGACTGGCTCTCCTAAGGCCGTCAGTAGTTCTAATGGAATGTTGTCTACTCCCCGGGCCTTGTTTCGACTCAGGTCTTTCAGTGCTTTGTCAAACTCTACACGCAGTATCATATCTCCCATTTAATCTTCATCTACATCCTCTTCCATTTCCATAATATTGTCCTCAAGTACATCGCCCTTGTATAGACCCTCTATATACTCCTTCCACCTTTCTGCTTTCCCTTCTTTGCTTAGAACTGGGTTTCCATCTGTGCTCTTAATATTCATACAAGTGGTTCTCTTTTCTCCAAAGGTCTCTTTAATTTTCCTGTACGCAGTATCTATCTTACCCCTAGTGAGATAAGCCTCTACATCCTTACATTTATCCTCTAGCCATCCCTGCTTAGCCATTTTGCACTTCCTGTCGATCTCATTTTTGAGACGTTTGTATTCCTTTTTGCCTGCTTCATTTACTGCATTTTTATATTTTCTCCTTTCATCAATTAAATTCAATATTTCTTCTGTTACCCAAGAATTTCTACTAGCCCTCGTCTTTTTACCTACTTGATCCTCTGCTGCCTTCACTACTTCCTCCCTCAAAGCTACCCATTCTTCTTCTACTGTATTTCTTCCCCCCATTCCCGCCATATGTTCCTTTACGCTCTCCCTGAAACTCTATACAACCTCTGGTTTAGTCAGTTTATCCAGATCCCATGTCCTTAAATTCCCACCTTTTTGCAGTTTCGTCACTTTTAATCTACAGTTCATAACCAATAGATTGTGGTCAGAGTCCACATCTGCCCCTGGAAATGTCTTACAACTTAAAACCTGGTTCCTAAATCTCGGTCTTACCATTATACAGGGTGATTCAAAAAGAATACCACAACTTTAAAAATGTGTCTTTAATGAAAGAAACATAATATAACCTTCTGTTATACATCATTACAAAGAGCATTTAAAAAGGTTTTTTTTCACTCGAAAACAAGTTCAGAGATGTTCAATATGGCCCCCTCCAGACACTCGAGCAATATCAACCCGATACTCCAACTCGTTCCACACTCTCTGTAGCATATCAGGCGTAACAGTTTGGATAGCTGCTGTTATTTCTCGTTTCAAATCATCAATGGTGGCTGGGAGAGGTGGCCGAAACACCATATCCTTAACATGCCCCCATAAGAAAAAATCGCAGGGGGCAAGATCAGGGCTTCGTGCTACATTTTAATCACTCGTTCTCGGCCGTTCAGAACTTTTCCCTTTGCACAAACACCCATTCTCTGTAAACTGTTTATACCAACGTTTAATACACCACCTATCAGGAGGTTTAACCCATTCTTCGTTCGAAATGCACGCTGAACAACTGTCGTCGATTCACTTCTGCCGTACTCAATAACACAAAAAGCTTTCTGTTGAGCGGTCGCCATCTTAGCATCAACTGACGCTGACGCCTAGTCAACAGCGCCTCAAGCGAACAAATGTACAACTAAATGAAACTTTATAGCTCCCTTAATTCGCCGACAGATAGTACTTAGCTCTGCCTTTTGTCGTTGCAGAGTTTTAAATTCCTAAAGTTGTGGTATTCTTTTTGAATCACCCTGTATAATCTATCTGAAATCTGTCAGTATCTCCAGGCTTCTTCCATGTATACAACCTTCTTTTATGATTCTTGAACCAAGTGCTAGCTATGATTAAGTAGTGCTCTGTGCAAAATTCTACCAGGCGGCTTCCTCTTTCATTTCTTAGCCCAAAATCATATTCACCTACTACGCTTCCTTCCCTCCCTTTTCCTACTACCGAATTCCAGTCACCCATGAATATTAAATTTTCGTCTCCCTTCACTACCTTAATAATTTCTTTTATTTCGTTATACATTTCTTCAATTTCTTTGTCATCTGCAGAGCTAGTTGGCATATAAACTTGTACTACTGTAGTAGGCGTGGGCTTCGTGTCTATCTTGGCCACAATAATGCGTTCACTATGCTGTTTGTAGTAGCTTACCCGCATTCCTACCTTTTATTCATTATTAAACCTACTCGTTCGTTACCCCTATTTGACTTTGTATTTATAACCCTGTATTCGCCTGATAAAAAGTCTTGTTCCTGCTGCCACCGAACTTCACTAATTCCCACTCTATCTAACTTTAACCTGTCCATTTCCCTTTTTAAATTTTCTAATCTACCTGCCCGGTTAAGGGATCTGACATTCCACGCTCCGATCCGTAGAATGCCAGTTTTGTTTCTCCTGATAACAACGTCCTCCTGAGTAGTCCCCGCCCGGAGATCCGAATGGGGGACTATTTTACCTCCGGAATATTTTACCCAAGAGGACGCCATCATCATTAACCATACAGTAAAGCTGTATGCCCTCGGGAAAAATTACGGCTGTAGTTTCCCTTGCTTTCAACCGTTCGCAGCACCAGCACAGCAAGGCTGTTTTGGTTAGTGTTACGAGGCCAGATCAGTCAATCATCCAGACTGTTGCCCCTGCAACTACTGAAAAGGCTGCTGCCCCTCTTCAGGAACCACACGTTTGTCTGCCGTCTCCACAGATACCCCTCCGTTGTGGTTGCACCTACGGTACGGCTATCTGTATCGCTGAGGCACGCAAGCCTCCCCACCAACGGCAAGGTCCATGGTTCATTGGGGTAGTCTTCACGAGTATCGACACATTAAAGGAACACAGAGAGGTCCTCTTTCTGCACAGGGGTTGGCGAACATGATTCGGATGTTCGCATTAAATTGGCGATTTAGGAATTGCTCCTGTGCGATGCCGACAGCCAGTTGCACCACAAATTCTTGAAAAAATAGGGTATAAAGTGAAATTTGTGGCTGGATTGAAGTCTTTTTGGTAGAGAGGAAGACGCAGCATGTTATCTGGGATGGACAGTCATCATCAGATGTACAAGTAACATCGGGTGTGCCCCAGGGAAGTGTGTTGGGACCCTTGCTGTTCATGTCGTATATTAATGACCTTGCAGACAATATTAATAGTAAAACCAGGATTTTTGCAGGTGATGTAGTTATCTATAATTAAGTACTATCTGAGAGAAGTTGCATAAATATTAAGTCTGATCTTGATATGATTTCAACGTGGTGCAGAAACTGGCATATGCTGTAAATGTTCAGAAATGTAAAATTTTGTACTTCACAAAACGAAAAAACGTAGTATCCTATGACCATAATATCACTGAGTCACTGTTGGAACAGGCCAACTTATACAAATACCTTGGTGTAACACTTTTTAGGGATTGTGTTGTTGTTGTGGTCTTCAGTCCTGAGACTGGTTTGATGCAGCTCTCCATGCTACTCTATCCTGTGCAAGCTTCTTCATCTCCCAGTACCTACTGCAACCTACATCCTTCTGAATCTGCTTAGTGTATTCATCTCTTGGTCTCCCTCTACGATTTAGGGATATGAAATGGAATAATCACATAGGTTCAGTCGTGGGTAAAGCAGGTGGTACACCTCGGTTTCTTGCTTAGAATACTGGATAAGTAGACTACAAAAGAGATTGCTTACAGATCAACTCGTGCGACCGGTTCTAGAATATTGCTCAAGTCTGTGGGACACGTACCAAATAGAACTAACAGGGAATATTAAACGTATACAGAGAAGGGCAGCACGAATGGTCATAGATTTGCTTAATCCGGGGGAGAGTGTCACGGAGGTACCGAAGGAGCTGAATTGGCAGACTCTTGAAGGCAAACATAAACTATCCCGAGAAAGTCTATTAATAAAATTTCAAGAACTGGCTTTAAATGGTTAGTCTAGGGATATACTACAACCCGCTACGTATCGCTCACACAGGGATCGTGAGGATAAGATCAGAATAATTACAGCACGCACAAAGGCATTCAAACAATCATTCTTCCCGCACTCCATACGTGAATGGAACAGGAAGAAACCCTAATAACTGGTACAATTAGGTGTACCCTCGTCCATGCACCTCACGCTGGTTTTCAGAGAACTGGTGTAGGTGTAGAAGAAATTGCTGTTGCCATGGCAGAGAATGCTGGAGGCAATGTGCGATCTTCAAGCACTCCACGAACTGTGTCACTACAAGTGAGCATTCCATGGCCTACAGTTCCAAAAGTGCTGCGAAAAATTGTGAAATGGTATCTCTAGTGCAGCTCCAGGCTATCGTGGACGCAGATGGTCGTCACACTGAGCAACATTCGTAACCTGGTACTTACAGACGGTGCGCTCTTAACAAATGTGACTCTATTATGTGGAAATTAAAATGTGTTCCTTTCAATGGTTTATTCGTTATTTCTCTTCCGCATGTCTTTACAAATTTTTCACAATGTTTCATTGTCCTAGTATCACTCATTTTTCTCGGGAGCTCTCTGAAGTAGCAGAAGTTTAATTACAACAATCCTGCGTCTAAGATTAAATAGGAATTCCACTGTTAAACGCAGGGGAAAAAGGGATAGATAAGAATAGAAGCAAGGTACAGAAACTATGAAATCAGCCAAGTAACTCAATTCGTAACGACAAAAAGAGAAAAAAATCATTTCTAAAGGCACAAGCAGTTTCCGTTGCGTTGTCAACAATACTAAAGGCAACAATAGCTACAGCTCGAAGTTTTGTAGGTAGGGTGAAATACTCTCTTTGTCTATTGTCCCATTTTTATGTTAGCGAAATAAATAACTATGTTGGAAGATTTTATAGTCACATTAATGAAATCGGCAATGCTTCGTAATTGCTATATATGTATGGAAACTGGATGTACGTCATAATCTGCGTCTGCCCCATCTCTCTGCCCATCTTCTTCTCTCCGCCCTCTCTGTCCATCTCATCCTCCTCCCCCTCTCTCTGTGGATCACTTCCTCCTCCCCCTCTCTGTCGTTTTCCTCCTCCCCTCTCTGTCCATCTCCTCCCTCCCCCTCTCTATGTTCGTTTCCTTCCAGCTCTGTATCAATCTCCTCTTGCTCTCCCCCCTCTCTGACTTTGAACTCATTTTATTGGTGTCCCATAGGAAACCCTAGTTGTGAACTGAAGTTGCTTAAAATTAATCGGTAAATCGGTTTGGATCATTGATATTCGGGGTATGAGAGAGAGTCCCACCTGGGTGCTGGACCTCTGAGGATAATGGCTTCGGGGACAATCTTTCGCATGATTTTAATCTGCGAATGGGTAGGATTACATAATTTTCGGACGATTCAGTTTGCGTAGTAGTATTCTAACCATAAGGCGATAAGCCATAATTACAAATTTCCTGTTTTCTGTTAAAACTGACTGCGAGCAATAAAACGAAACAGCACATTCCTGCGTACACAAATTTTGTTTGAAATTATGGATAAGAGAAAGAATACGCACAGGAGAAACAATTTGTCTAATCGGTTGAATGCCTTGATGTCGTAGTTAAAATTGACTGTGAGAAAGAAAACTAAAACGTACATTTTCAAAGCACAGTATTTTTTTCCTCACAGACTGTTTTAACAGAAAACCTGTACAGTGTTGATTAAAAAAACACCCAGTCCATATCCGTCTGAATGTTTAAGAGTATTATGCAAAAATTTGAAATAAACCGATCAAGAGCTTTTCGAAACATGTGGTAACGACGTTTGCCTATTATATTTTACACATTTTTATGTATAATATATACTGAAAAAATATATTATCTATGAGAGTCCAAATTTTATTGTAGTATCCTGTGAAAATTGGAAGTAAACTGGTAAAGAACTTTTCGAGATTTTTGTTAACAAAGTTTCTATGTTGTTGTTGTTGTTGTGGTCTTCAGTCCTGAGACTGGTTTGATGCAGCTCTCCGTGCTACTCTATCCTGTGCAAGCTTTTTCATCTCCCAGTACCTACTGCAACCAACATCCTTCTGAATCTGCTTAGTGTATTCATCTCTTGGTCTCCCTCTACAATTTTTACCCTCCACGCTGCCCTCCAATACTAAATTGGTGATCCCTTGATGCCTCAGAACATGTCCTACCAACCGATCCCTTCTTCTGGTCAAGTTGTGCCACAAACTTCTCTTCTCCCCAATCCTATTCAATACTTCCTCATTAGTTATGTGATGTACCCATCTAATCTTCAGCATTCTTCTGTAGCACCACATTTCGAAAGCTTCTATTCTCTTCTTGTCCAAACTACTTATCGTCCATGTTTCACTTCCATACATGGCTACACTCCATACGAATACTTTCAGAAATGACATCCTGACACTTAAATCAATACTGGATGTTAACAAATTTCTCTTCTTCAGAAACGCTTTCCTTGCCATTGCCAGCCTACATTTTATATCCTCTCTACTTCGACCATCATCAGTTATTTTGCTCCCCAAATAGCAAAACTCCTTTACTACTTTAAGTGCCTCATGTCCTAATCTAATTCCCTCAGCATCACCCGACTTAATTAGACTACATTCCATTATCCTTGTTTTGCTTTTGTTGATGTTCATCTTATATCCTCCTTTCAAGACACTGTCCATTCCATTCAACTGCTCTTCCAAGTCCTTTGCTGTCTCTGACAGAATTACAATGTCATCGGCAAACCTCAAAGTTTTTATTTCTTCTCCATGAATTTTAATACCTACTCCGAATTTTTCTTTTGTTTCCTTTACTGCTTGCTCAATATACAGATTGAACAAAATCGGGGAGAGGCTACAACCCTGTCTTACTCCCTTCCCAACCACTGCTTCCCTTTCATGTCCCTCGACTCTTATAACTGCCATCTGGTTTCTGTACAAATTGTAAATAGCCTTTCGCTCCCTGTATTTTACCCCTGCCACTTTTAGAATTTGAAAGAGAGTATTCCAGTCAACATTGTCAAAAGCTTTCTCTAAGTCTACAAATGCTAGAAACGTAGGTTTGCCTTTCCTTAATCTTTCTTCTAAGATAAGTCGTAGGGGCAGTATTGCCTCACGTGTTCCAGTGTTTCTACTGAATCCAAACTGATCTTCCCCGAGGTTGGCTTCTACTAGTTTTTCCATTCGTCTGTAAAGAATTCGTGTTAGTATTTTGCAGCTGTGACTTATTAAGCTGATAGTTCGGTAATTTTCACATCTGTCAACACCTGCTTTCTTTGGGATTGGAATTATTATATTCTTCTTGAAGTCTGAGGGTATTTCGCCTGTTTCATACATCTTGCTCACCAGATGGTAGAGTTTTGTCAGGACTGGCTCTCCCACGGCCTTCAGTAGTTCCAGTGGAATATTGTCTACTCCGGGGGCCTTGTTTCGACTCAGGTCTTTCAGTGCTCTGTCAAACTCTTCGCGCAGTATCATATCTCCCATTTCATCTTCATCTACATCCTCTTCCATTTCCATAATATTGTCCTCAGGTACATCGTCCTTGTATAGACCCTCTATATACTCCTTCCACCTTTCTGCTTTCCCTTCTTTGCTTAGAACTGGGTTTCCATCTGAGCTCTTGATATTCATGGAAGTGGTTCTCCTTTCTCCAAAGGTCTCTTTAATTTTCCTGTAGTCAGCATCTATCTTACCCCTAGTGAGATAAGCCTCTACATCCTTACATTTGTCCTCTAGCCATGCCTGCTTAGCCATTTTGCACTTCCTGTCTATATCATTTTTTAGACGTTTGTATTCCTTTTTGCCTGCTTCATTTACTGCATTTTTATATTTTCTCCTTTCATTATTTAAATACAATATTTCTTCTGTTACCCAAGGATTTCTACTAGCCCTCGTGTTTTTACCTATTTGATCCTCTGCTGCCTTCACTATTTCATCCCTCAAAGCTACCCGTTCTTCTTCTACTGTATTTCTTTCCCCCATTCCTGTCAATTGTTCCCTTATGCTCTCCCTGAAACTCTGTACCACCTCTGGTTTAGCCAGTTTATCCAGGTCCCATCTCCTTAAATTCCCACCTTTTTGCAGTTTCTTCAGTTTTAATCTACAGTTCATAACCAATAGATTGTGGTCAGAGTCAACATCTGCCCCTGGAAATGTCTTACAATTTAAAACCTGGTTCCTAAATCTCTGTCTCACCATTATATAATCTATCTGATACTTTCTTGAGAGGATTTGTGATGTTCTTTCAGTGATTACAAAGTCGAATGAAATTTGTAAAGAACTTGGCAGCATGAACCCACTTACAGCATAACAATGTACCCCTTCTGGCCTGGTGACATGCACCGATTCTGTTGGGAAGGGTGGCATAAAGCCTGTGTATGCTCTCCTGAGGCAAGATGGCTCGCAACTGGTGCGTTATGCACTGGGACGGAGTCGACGTCCAAGTTGATGCCACACATATTCTATCGGGCAAAAATATGGGCATCTTGGTGGCCACAGGAGTACCTCAAAATAACGCAGACAGTTCATAGGGAGATGTGCCATGTGTTGACGAGCATCACCCTGTCGTTCAATGGCATCATGACCCTGTCACATTAGAGATAACACACGAGGATGCAAGATGTCGGTGACGTACCGTTGTGTCGTCAAATTTCCCTCAAATAGTACCAGTCATGGCCTGAAGTCATACCCAGCAGCTCCCCCACACCATTACACCAGGAGTAACAGTGTTGTACCTCACCAGAATTTTGGAAATATGGGATCCCTCCCCAAGTCGTCGCCATACTCGTTAGCGATGGTCATCCAAGGTACGGATCATCACTGTACACAATGCGACACCATTCATCAGTAGCCCATCCTTCTTGGTCATGACACCACTCCAAACACAGGTGTTTGTGTTGTGGTGGTAATGCAGCTTGCACACAGGTCGGTAATTTCCAGTCCTGGTGCTGTTAGTCTCAGACCAGTGGCGCAGAGTGGCACAGAATGTTGCAGGAAGTCCATCTCCTGTTTTTGGGAGACAGACACTGATGGGGTCGCAATTTGCTTGAGGTACAATTAGGTGTTTCTCCTTGTGGTTCTGAGAGATGATCGACCAGAAACTTGACAATGAGCATCCCTGTCCTCACGTCTAATATCGGTCCACTGACACTTCTGAATGGCACACACATCTGGACACTGCATGATTCAACCAGCTGGCCAAATGGAGACCAACAATGAGGCCCATTTCTAACTGTGTCTGGTGTTTATATAGCTGCCTCAATCAAGTATGCAGCATCTCAGTGTTCTTCACAATTACCATTCAACATTTTACATTACTTACAACCCTTATATATCCTACCACACCTGGTAATTACTCTAAGCACAAACAACACTAGCGCATTCTTTTGGCCTGTCACAGAGAATTGCAACTTAAATTATTTACACACACACCGATGGTGTGTACATACACGAAATTGCATTAACATCTTACCATGTCGTCTAGGTGCTCCATTTTTTTTGTCAGGCAGAGTTACTGGGTACATCTAAGCAACACTAATTCCGTGCGGAGTGGAAATTGTTTGAAGTGAAAACAAGAGAAAAACATTCACTCGCCCGATGTATCGCCTGTTGCTTCTCGTGCAGGACCTTCTGCCGACTTTTGTTTAATGATTTTTCTGACTTTCGTCAGCACGAGAGGACGACAGTTTCAAATTTTGTCTCTCCGCTACTTGTAGTAGATGGAGTCGATCCCACAGCCAGAGATTATATGTAAATTACCTGTGATTCCAATGTCTCATGGTCTTTTGCTAGTCACTACCATTGTGGTCCTCCCCTTGTAAAATGCAACGGCTGTTCGCTGCATCAGACAACGATGAGAGAATATGGGACACAGCTACCAGTAGTAACACAACAGAAATATAACAGCTGCTGTCTAAATTGCTGGCTGTGTGAGGGAGGGGCCATCAATCTGTGTACCTTGTGGCACCTCATACTATTATAACAGGTGTTGGGGACGTATGCAAATGACGAATACTGTCTGGCACTGTAGTTCTCCTCAGAGCTGTTACACACAGGTACATCCATCATAATGTAGCGTGCAGAATTCGATCTAGTCTGAACAAATGATGTATTGCCATTAATGTGCCCACTTTTATCACCGGACACAGCATTTGGTCTGCCCACGAACGATATATCTGCCCTTTCGGGCACTAGCCGCGAGGAGCCGTTGATATTCTACATGATGTTGTGCATGGCCCTCCTAAACCTATTTATTCCCCATTCACGTGGCAGTCGTGTGACTCCGACCGGTCCGCAGCTCGTGGTCATGCGGTAGCGTTCTCGCTTCCCACGCCCGGGTTCCCGGGTTCGATTCCCGGCGGGGTCAGGGATTTTCTCTGCCTCGTGATGACTGGGTGTTGTGCGATGTCCTTAGGTTTGTTAGGTTTAAGTAGTTCTAAGTTCTAGGGGACTGATGACCATAGATGTTAAGTCCCATAGTGCTCAGAGCCATTTGAACCATTTGACTCCGACTGATGCAGACAGCAGTATCGCCGAACGATATAACGCAGTCTCAATACGCCACTATCGAGCCGCAGTCTATTTCTCACACGAGCTTGCAGATATTACTCCTTCTTACAAGTGGAGTTAGACGAACTTCTCGCGAAAAAACAACTTCCACATGCGATTTCTGAATGAGAATCCCACTACATCATCTTTCCTTGTATACAGGGTGGTCCATTAATGGTGACTGGGCCAAATACCTCACGAAATAAGCGTCAAACGAAAAAACAACAAAGAATGAAACTCGACTAGCTTGAAGGGGGCGATATGGTTGGCCCGCTAGATGGCGCAGCGATAGGTCAAACGTATATCAACTGCGTTTTTTTAAATAGGAACCGCCATTTTTATTACATATTCGTGTAGTACGTAAAGAAGTGTGAATGTTTTACTTGGACCACTTTTTTCTCTTTGTGGTAGATGGCCCTGTAATAGTCACAAACATATGGCTCACAATTTTAGACGAACAGTTGGAAACAGGTAGGTTTTTTAAATTAAAATACAGAACGTAGGTACGTTTGAACATTTTATTTCGGTTGTTCCAATGTGATACATGTACCTTTGTGAACTTATCATTTCTAAGAACGCATGCTGTTACAGCGTGATTACCTGTAAATACCACATTAATGCAATAAATGCTCAAAATGATGTCCGTCAACCTCAATGCATTTGGCAATACCTGTAACGACATTCCTCTCAACACCGAGTAGTTCGCCTTCCGTAATGTTCGCACATGCATTGACAATGCGCTGACGCATGTTGTCAGGCGTTGTCGGTGGATCACGATAGCAAATATCCTTCAACTTTCCCCACAGAAAGAAATCTGGGGACGTCAGATCCGGTCAAAGTGCGGGCCATGGTATGGTGCTTCGACGACGAATCCACCTGTCATGGAATATGCTATTCAAAACCGCTTCAACCGCACGCGAGCTATGTGCCGGACATCCATTATGTTGGAAGTACATCACCATTCTGTCATGCAGTGAAACATCTTGTAGTAACATCGGTAGAACATTACGTAGGAAATCAGCACACATTGCACCATTTACATTGCCATCGATAAAATGGGGGTCAATTATCCTTCCTCCCATAATTCCGCGCCATACATTAACCCGCCAAGGTCGCTGATGTTCCACTACTCGCAGCCATCGTGGATTTTCCGTTGCCCAATAGTGCATGGTATGCCGGTTTGCGTTACCGCTGTTGGTGAATGACGCTTCGTCGCTAAATAGAAGGCTTGCAAAAAATCTGTCATCGTCCCGTAATTTCTCTTGTGCCCAATGGTAAAACTATACACGACGTTTAAAGTCGTCGCCGTGCAAATCTAGCTGCATAGAAATATGGTACGGGTGCAATCGATGCTGATGTAGCATTCTCCACACCGACGTTTTTGAGATTCCCGATGCTCGAGCAACTTGTCTGCTACTGCTGTGCGGATTAGCCGAGATAGCAGCTAAAACACCTACTTGGGAATCATCATTTGTTGGAGGTCGTGGTTGACGTTTCATACGTGCCTGAACACTTCCTGTTTCCTTAAATAACGTAACTATCCGGCGATGTCGTCTAGGATACCGAGCAGCATACATAGCACACACCCGTTGTGCATTTTGATGAGAATAGCCATACATCAATACTTTTCCGCGATTGGTAAACGGTCCGTTTTAACACGGGTAATGTATCACGAAGCAAATACCGTCCGCACTGGCGGGATGTTACGTGATACAACTTACTTATACGTTGGTAACTATTACAGAGCCATCTATCACAAAGCGTAAAAGGTGGTCCAACTAAAACATTCATATTTATTTACGTACTACACGAATATCTAATAAGTAATGGGGGTTCCTATTTTGAAAAAAAAAGCAGTTGATATCCGTTTGACCTATGGCAGCGCCATCTAGCGGGCCAACCATATCGCCATCTGGTTTCACCCTTCAAGCTAGACAAGTTTCGGTCTTTGTAGCTTTTTCGTTTGACGCTAATTTCGTGAGATATTTGGCCTGGTCACTATCAATGGACCACCCTGTATATACTGGCGTTATTCCTGTCTACTTTGTGTGGTTATGCTGAAATGCGTATGTTTTGCATATCAATGCACGAAGCTGATTTACGCGTTCGTTGTGTGTTGCCTTTGTGGTGTTGCAGTTTTCATGGCCAGCAGTGTATATAGATCGTACATATTGAGATTTGCGCAATTAAAACTAGCACACTTTGTTTGCACGAACATAGAGGCAGTGAAGATTGTGCCGTTCAGAGCTACCTGCACCTCCGCCTCGGCGAGGCCGACAGCACCTGCGTCCCCGTGGCGCAGCTGCGCCTGCGCCGCGGCGCGCGCCACCTCGTTGCGCAGCTGCACACGGCACGCGGCTCGCACTGCACGCAGCCGCTCTTCCATCTCCAGCTCCAGCGCGCGCACCTGCTTCTGCGCCTGAGCACGCCTGCAGCACGTACAACAGTCCAATGCAAATACTCGCTCTCGAAAGTCTGTTTTGTAGCCCTCTTACACCAACGACTTTATTGTGTTAGTCAATTACTCGTGACAAGTGAATCTACGGCAGCGTCCCTGTACTATTTTTCCTCTGTTTTGTGTAGACGTCAGAGCCAAAATTGCGTGAGATAAATGCAATTGAGGGATCATCCTTCTGAGAGGAAGATGGTATATAGTAACATCGTTAAAGAACGAACAACTGTAGTAGAAATTACTAATACACTACTGGCCATTAAAATTGCCACACCACGAAGATGACATGCTACAGACGCGAAATTTAACCGGCAGGAAGAAGATGCTGTGATATGCAAATGATTAGCTTTTCAGAGAATTCACACAAGGTTGGCGCCGGTGGCGACACCTACAACGTGCTGACATGAGGAAAGTTTCCAACCGATTCCTCATACACAAACAGCAATTGACCAGCGTTGCCTGGTGAAACGTTGTTGTAATGCCTCGTGTAAGGAGGAGAAATGCGTACCATCACGTTTCAGACTTTGATAAAGATCGGATTGTAGCCTATCGCGATTGTGGTTTATCGTATCGAGACATTGCTGCTCGCGTTGGTTGAGATCCAATGACTGTTAGCAGAATATGGAATCGGTGGGTTCAGGATGGTAATACGGAACGCCGTGCTGGATCCCAACGGCCTCGTATCACTAGCAGTCGAGATGACAGGCATCTTATCCGCATGGCTGTAACGGATCGTGCAAGAACGTCTCGATCCCTGAGTCAACAGATGGGGACGTTTGCAAGACAACAACCATCTGCACGAACAGTTCGACGACATTTGCAGCAGCATGGACTATCAGCTCGGAGACCGTGGCTGCGGTTACCCTTGACGCTGCGTCACAGACAAGAGCGCCTGCGATGGTGTACTCGACGACGAACTTGGGTGCACGAATGGCAAAACGTCATTTTCTCGGATGAATCCAGGTTCTGTTTACAGCATCATGATGGTCGCATCCGTGTTTGGCGACATAGCGGTGAACGCACATTGGAAGCGTGTATTCGTCATCGCCATACTGGCGTATCACCCGGCGTGATGGTATGGGGTGCCATTGGTTACACGTCTCGGTCACCTCTTGTTCGCAATGTGACGGCACTTTGAACAGTGGACGTTACATTTCAGATGTGTTACGACCCGCGGCTCTACCCTTCATTCGATCCCTGCGAAACCCTACATTTCAGCAGGATAATGCACGTCCGCATGTTGCAGGTCCTGTACGGGCCTTTCTGGATACAGAAAACGTCCGACTGCTGCCCTGGCCAGCACATTCTCCAGATCTCTCACCAACTGAAATCGTCTGGTCAATGGTGGCCGAGTAACTGGCTCGTCACAATACGCCAGTCACTACTCTTGATGAACTGTGGTATCGTGTTGGAAGTGCATGGGCAACTGTACCTGTACACGCCATACAAGCTCTGTTTGACTTAATGCCAAGGCGTATCAAGGCCGTTATTACCGACAGAGGTGGTATTGACTTCTCAGGATCTGTGCACCCAAATTGCGTTAAAATGTAATGACATATAAGTTCTAGTACAATATATTTGTCCAATGAATACCCGTTTATCATCTGCATTTCTTCTTGATGTAGCAATTTCAATGGCCAGTAGTGTACCTAAAGCCAATTTGGCAGGGAATATTCTTAACAAAGGCACACTGTTTGCTGAAAAGTATCCCAACACCTCCCCGTAAAGCGGAATTTACTACTAGATGTCAAGAGAAGTGGATCCGCCAGTATAAAAGGGGGCGAGAAATACTGTGTTGTCAGCAGGGAAGCGGTAACGGCAGAATGTGTCTGTCAACAGACTTCATTGACTCGAATGTGGATTAGTCATTGGATGTCAGCTGAGTAACAGTTTCATTAGTTGCACTTCAATCCTTCTACAGCTGCCCAAGTTGACTGTTGGTGACGTGACTGTGAAGTGAAAACGCGAAGGAACAACCTCAGCTAAACCAAGACCAGGCAGAACTCATGTGCTGACGAACAGGGACCGTCGACCATTCTGGAGAGTGGTTGTAAGAAATCGCATAAAATTAGCGGAAGGAATCGCTTGTGATCTCCAAATTGCTACCAATAGTCCAGCTACCCCAAAGAGTGCACGTAAGGAGGAAAAGGATGGGGCACAATGGGCGTTCACCTCTTCACACGCCGGTAGTTAATCCCAAGTGATGGTTCATGTGGTGTCAAGAGCGACACCACTGGACAGTGGATGCGTGAAAACGAGTGATGAATCACGCTACACCTGCGCCAATGTGATGCAACGTTTGGGTTTGGCGAAAGTTTAGAGAACGTTACCTGCCATCATGTATAACGCCAACAGTGAAGCACCGAGATGGTGTTACGATATGGGGATGTTTTCATAGTTATGGTGTAGTCTCCTTATTGCGCTTATAAAGGTGCTAAATGTGGAGGGATAAATCAGCATCTGTTTGGCAATGGTTTGTGGACAATAACATTCTTGATTTGGACTGGCATGCACAGAGTCCCGATCTGAACCCCAATAGCACACCTATCGGATGAGTTAGAACGTCAACTTCAGTCCAGACCCCAGCGCCCAGTATAGTCAACTCTGGTTTGGCTGTTGAGGAAGAATGAGCTTTCATTCCTCTACAGACATTCAGACAGCTAACTGGAAGTGTCCCCAGCAGAGTTGAAGCCCTCATAAAGGCGAAGGGCGGAGAGAGCCTATATTAATGCCACCTAATACGTTTCAGGATATTGTTGATCGTATAGTGCATAATTATGATAAATCCTCCGCTCTAATGAAAACTGAAAGAATAGGAAAAATGTCATCTAAACATCACAAAAAAAACATTTCTTTGAGAAAATAAGTACACACCGACACATCAAAGACGATTTAGAAAACATTTCTTTGAGAAAATAACTACATGCCGACATACCAAAGACGATTTAGAAAGCACTTGTTACTTTATCCTCTCTGCCTTATTTTCTTTCTAAGTGCCAAATATCATCCAAAACAGACGAAGTACTTCATGGATGAACGGCCAGATATCAGTGTCCAACTGGCAAAATATTTTGGCAAGCAACCACGATTCTATTGTCGAGTGCACTGATGATTTTTTTTTATCCGTCTAGGATGGATACGGTGAGCTGCAAAGGGCATAGTCTTTCAGGCGAAAATATTAGCTTAACTTATTGGTATTCTGCTTTGACAATCTATTGTTTTGGGGGGAAAGGTGAAGTTCAGTGGAGGATCCGAGGGACAGGTCTGGCATTCGTCTTACTGGCAGAGGGGAAACATCCTAAAAAAACCTGGCTAGAGCTGCTGCATCGAGTGTGTCTGTCAGTTTCTGGCAGGCTGCATCTATTGGAATCACCGCTGCATTTCTTACGGAGCCGACTAGTTCGCTAGTATCCGTTTTTAGTGCATCTAGAACCTGTGAGGTTTCGTACATGACACGTTGGTTGTGCTGCATCGCCTTTCATGTGGGCAACTGATTGCCTAGGTACTGACGCTGACTGACAGACCTTGTCCTTGGTCCGAGGTGTAAGGAGTTTGAGCAGGTAGTTGCCGATCCTCCTGATCTTGTCGCTTTGGTGTTGATGACCTCCCGTTAGTGGATTGGCTTGAAGGCCATCTAAAAAATTATAGAGAGACACGAGTACCAGTCAGGTAGCGGTAGCACTGCTCCAACTTTGTCGTCTTATTCTTGCCATTGCTGCCGTTCCCGGCCAGCTTGAACGGTAACTGAACCACAGCCGTTTCCACGTTGAGCCATGTCGTATATGTTGACGAGCGACAGCAGCAACGAAGCGACCCGCAGCGAGTCGAGTAGCAGAGATGCTAATTGCCTAGGAGCTGGAGCAGGGCTCCACCCTCCTTGTCATATGTCGTTCTGTATGCGGTCCAGCATTTCCTCTCTCCTCTTACTGCCGTCAAGTCACTCCATCCGAGATTGGCGCCCAGTGGCTCTTGCTGGTGGCGTTTCGGCTGTTTTTCGCCCCCCCCCCCCCCAGGTACTTAGTTCATTGCGAGATACCTCCTTCCTCTTCTTAATCAGGCTCAATGTGGGTTCCCAGAACTTATTAAGGATGTATCCAGTGTCACGATTGTACGGCGGTTCTCTTAGTAGAATCTCGATAGATTCTTAATGACACAGTTCCAGAAGTTAGACGCGTGTGTCAGAACCTTAGTACGGTAGCACTCCATTCCGTGTAATTCCGACAGGCAGGCTGCCGACTTGTTAGGCAACTGCAGTCCTGTGTGCCGTTGGTGTTCTCGGCAATAATCTTTCACTATACGCGCTGTTCGACCTATAGAAGTCATACCACATTGACAGGACATCGGACAGATCCCGGATTTCCGTAGTCCGTGGTCGTCCTTTACACTACCAAGCAGGTCTGTGCTTCAGCTGGTGGGCGGAATATAGTCCTTACTGGATGATTCCGAAGAATTAATCCAATTTTTCCATATAGCGGGCCACGAAATAGGTTACATGTAATGGCCGCCTCCTCTTCTGTTTCGGCCATTTGTCTGGTCGGTCTAGAACGTAGAACTGTCCGAATTTGCCACTCTGTGTAGCCGTTTTGCCGGAACACCATTCTCAGATGTTCAAGTTTTTCGTTGAGCTTCCCACTGTCAGAGAGTGTGCCGGCCCCATGTACCAATTTTTTGAGCACTCCGTTCCTCTGCGCCGGGTTGTGGCAGTTGTTTACATGTAAGTATAGGCCGGTGTGCGTCTTCTGACGCACACGCAGTGGCTCAGCATGGCGTCTGCTCTTCTTCTTACCAGGGCATCCAGAAAGGGGAGCACTCCATCTGATTCGACTTCCATGGTAAAACTAATGTTCTGTTGTAAGTTATTGGGATGTATGAGGAAATCACTCAGCTTTCTCTCCCATGTTGCCATATGACGAAGGTATCGTCGACATACCAGGAGAAACAGATAGGTTTCCATTCGGCTGATTTCTGGGCTTTCTCCTCGAAATATTCCATATACATGTTGACGGCTTTCATGTTCATTTCTGAAAATACTAACTGTTAACAATCGCTTACGATTAATCTTGTAATATATGTTGTATACACACTTTATACATGAAGTGATAACTCTCGCTCCACGATCATATAATGCAGGCTTTCACGGCCGGTATTGTCTTCACTTAAAACTTCCGGGCTGATAGGCCGTGGTCGATTTATAAAACTCTGCCCTGACGTTTCGTCTCCGATTGCGGGAGACATCCTCCGAGGTAAAGCGGCGAACTGCGAAGAGAACTCGGGGAAGCGCTGATTATATAGGCAGTACAGAGGGCGCCACTGTCCATCACATGGTGTCGGCTGTGAGACATTCCCAATTGAAAGTAATCGATCGTCACGCTTGTTTAATAATTTTAATAGGAAAGACGAAGGTGTTAAACTGGATAAAATTTGGATGTCAGCGTTGCACCGGAAGCTTCATTTTTCTCAATATACATTGTTTTGAATTTAATGAATTTAGTTTAAAGAGGGACCTGAATTAACAAGACAGACTAGAATGTGCTGATATAAATGTTATTAATTTCTTTTCTGAAATGACATTTAACTGAAAGTAGTAGATAGTGAATTAATTCCATACACATCTTTAATCATTTTGCTAATTATACTGCATAAATGGCAACATTTCTTCAGTGTCAAATTATACATTTGTTTTTATGGCTCTAAGCACAATGTGACTTAACATCTGAGGTCATCAGTCCCCCAGACTTAGAACTACTTAAACCTAAGTAACCTAAGGACATCACACACATCCATGCCCGAGGCAGGATTCGAACCTGCGACCCTAGCAGCAGTGCGAATAGCGAATGCCTACTGATTAACAGTTACGTTCACCTATAGTCCGATATGACAGAAAAATTCTGCAAACACGTAATTGCATTTGTTGTCTTTCTTCCACTAACATCTTCTTGAACATTATATTTTGAAGATTTTTTTTTGCAGATGTCATTTGTTCATACGTTTTGAAACTATGTTTTCATGTAGTGGCATTTGTTAAGAGTAGCACTCTGTAATCCATGCGCCTGTTAATTTAGAATCATGTAGTATATAGCTAAGCTTCCCTGCCTATTCGAACCCTTCTTTTCTAATTAATATCAGACGGAAGCTTATGTTGCCATAAATTTCCAGGCTATATGTTTTTTTGAGGTGCGGATATGTGTGAGAATCGTATTTGCTCCCACGTCAGAATATTTGCTATCCGTTGACATTTTTTGTAAGTTTATTGATCAGTGTCAGCGCAGAGTATGTCTTACACAGTAATGCAGCTACCACTGGTTTAGAGGTGTCCAGCATTTAAGATAATTTTTGCCCGATAACAATGATTTATGAATAGGTGATTGTTGCTTCTAGCGTGGGCTTGGCAATTCATTGCGGCTGTAGCGACTACCGAGCGACCGCTGAGGCAGTGAAACCGCAATGGCTGGCCGCGCTCGCTAGTACATCGTACCTCATTCTGACGGCCTTAAGGTTTCGCTGTAAAGTGATAAATGGCTGGCTCTGAGCACTATGGGACTTAACATCTATGGTCATCAGTCCCCTAGAACTTAGAACTACTTAAACCTAACTAACCTAAGGACATCACACAACACCCAGTCATCTCGAGGCAGAGAAAATCCCTGACCCCGCCGGGAATCGAACCCGGGAACCCGGGCGTGGGAAGCGAGAACGCTACCGCACGACCACGAGCTGCGGACCAAAGTGATAAATGTCGTATTGTGGCATACGGGACGACGTTGATAAAACTGTGAGTAGTTACACTCCTTTGAAATAGTAATAAAACTCCGTCCGAACCTGCCTTGGAAGGCGCAACGGTACCGACCGGCCGCCGTGTCATCCTCAGCCCACAGGCGTCACTGGATGCGAATATGGAGGGGCATGTCGTCAGCACACCGCTCTCCCGGCTGTATGTCAGTTTCCGAGACCCAACAGCGCTCGGCAGACCGGACGGTAACCCATCCAAGTGCTAGCCAAGCCCGACAGCGCTTAATTTCGGTGATCTGACGGGAACTGATGTTACCACTGCAGCGAGGCCGTTGGCTGAAGTGAGTAACAATTTCAATAAAAAAGAAAAATCGAGCAGTGATCTGTTAACTGCTGTTATCTTTTACTATCCGCTTCCTAAAAATTACCAGAAAATGAAAGTTAATAACTGTTATCAGTCGAACCGTTCATTACACGCTTCCTATAAATGACCAGCTAGAGAAAGTATATAATTAGGTTCTTCAGAAGAAGAGTGAAGAAGCAGCATCTATCGTTATAGGACATTAGCCGGTAATGTTATAACCATTGGGGAGCTCGTCTTTTATTTGAAGGATCGTCTTAAGTAACCATTCTGATTTATTTCTATGTCCAGGGCAACAAAAGCACATAAGGCTCTCATACAGAATGTAAGTGTGCTGACGATGTAGTATGGATCCTATGAAGGTGTGGTCGGTAATAACCACGGCTGAATTTCAGTTTGGTAGTGATCAGGGACTCTTTTGCAGATATTTGGTCGTCCAGGCCTTCGCTTTTAACCATGTCTCTGAAAATAGCAATAATGTCGCCGTACAAGAGGTAGCTCTCTAAGCCTATTCTTAACTGCATATACCGAGCGAGGTGGCGCAGTGGTTAGCACACTGGACTCGCATTCGGGAGGACGACGGTTCAATCCCGTCTCCGGCCATCCTAATTTAGGTTTTCCGTGATTTCCCTAAATCGTTTCAGGCAAATGCCGGGATGGTTCCTTCGAAAGGGCACGGCCGATTTCCTTCCCAATCCTTCCCTAACCCGAGCTTGCGCTCCGTCTCTAATGACCTCGTTGTCGACGGGACGTTAAACACTAACCACCACCACCATCTTAACTGCATACATTACAGCTGATCGTCTATTTAGTAGCCCGTGATCGGGCCAGGCCGCTTGCCACGTGGAAATGAAATAAAACTTTGTAAACACTGGGAAATAAGTTTGTATTTTTCATTCACGAAATTAGAAAGCTTTTTATCGTTGAAAAATAATGGAGCAAACTAAGATGCCTTTAAGCTGCGAAGTCCTACGGGATACACGGATTGATATTCTGGATAACAAGCACAGAAAATAAGGAGTTGCGAACATGAACAGCAAACGCTAACAGATTGAAATTGATTTTTCAGAGAGCAGTAAGAAATACAATGAATTGCTGAGTGATTTCACGTGATTGTTTTACACAGCATCTGATGCATTCAAGAACGTGTGAAACGCAATGTTAGTGACATTCTACAATTGTGTTCCAGTCCGGCACTCGGAACCAGCTGAACATCTGATCAATCCTGGGATGTATTTCAATCTTTCTCCACTCCGTAGTCTCTCTCTCTCTGAAGTGGTAAACCCGCGGAATTGTAAGATAGTTCAACAGCTATCAAACCACAGGAGATACACATGGCAGTTTGGTGATACAAATGAAACATACTCAGATAGTACAAATAAAATTCTACTACTAGCAAAAGCCAAGATCCTATGCTCTGTTCGTGTTCTGGATAACATTTTTGAACTCCAGTTTTTTACTGATGTACACTGTACCGAAAAGGGAAACATTTTATCCACATGCTCAAATTTAATACGTATAAGAAACGCAATGATACGGCTGATTGAAGTATAAAAAATACGGTGAATCCCAGGGGAACGATCAAAATTCAGAGATATGGCACGAAAGATCATCGAAGCAAAAATGTCTAGCAACACGAGCTCTATAACGCATACCTTAAGATCTATGAGCAGTTTCTCATTTTAGTACTGTGAAACAAATCTCTTCTACAGCATGCTCTTTGCTTTTCATATTTGGAAGGGGGGGAGGGGTAAAAATTTGACTAGTAAATAAGTGCTCTGAAATGTATACCTCAGTGGAAGAGATATGTTTCACAGTGGCGAAAATAACAAGTGCTAGTAGCTCTTAAGGTGTGCGGCCTTGAGCCCTTGTTTAGTAAATGTTTTTGCTTCGAATGATCGTTCGTGTCATATTTCCTGTGTATTGACACCTGGCACCCCGTGTAAAATAGTACTTACAGCTCTGGACCCAGTTTGCTGAGCTGAGCCTCATAGAATAGCTTTTGTCTCCTCAACGCCTCTTCACTGTCGGTGCGAAGTTTTTCCAGCTCCTGGAAATGCAATCAGAACGTTGGTTTTCTTCTATCTGTAGATAAATGATGGTTCTAAAGTACTAAACAACACATATAAGTCTCCGCACTAGTAATTTAGGAGGTAGATCACACATTTTACAGAACCTAGAAAATGTCACTATATTTGTCTCTCCATATACTAAAGCAGAGATTACATTACCTGACAAGTTATACTCTATCCTCATGGCTAAAATTAAATGCAATCCTATAAAATATGACACCATACGCAGTAAACATTGCGGCTCTCCTTATCAGCAAAGAAATCCTTACACCAAGGGATGGTGTTCTTATATGAAATAAGAAAACTACAAAGGGCAAAACTTGTCTACCTTGAAGGAGGAAACCAGTGGCGCTATGGTTGGCCCGCTAGATGGCGCTGCCATAGGTCAAACGGATATCAACTGCGTTTTTTTAAATAGGAACCCCCATTTTTATTACGTATTCGTGTGGTACGTAAAGAAATATAATTGTTTTAGTTGGACCAGTTTTTTCGCTTTGTGATAGATTGCGCTGTAATAGTCACAAACATATGGCTCACAATTTTAGACGAACAGTTGGTAGCAGGTACGTTTTTTAAATTAAAATACAGAACGTAGGTACGTTTGAACATTTTATTTCGGTTGTTCCAATGTGATACATGTACCTTTGTGAACTTATCACTTCTGAGAAAGCATGCTGTTACAGCGTGATTACCTGTAAGTACCACATTAATGCAATAAGTGTTCAAAATTATGTCCGTCAACCTCAATGCATTTGGCAATACATGTAACCAAATTCCTCTCAACAGCGAGTAGTTCGCCTTCCGTAATGTTCGCACATGCATTGACAATGCGCTGACGCATGTTGTCAGGCTTTATCAGTGGATCATGATAGATAGCAAATATCCTTCAACTTTCCCCACAGAAAGAAATCCGGGGACGTCAGATCTGGTGAATGTGTGGGCGATGGTATGGTGCTTTGATCAATCCATCTGTCATGAAATATGCTATTCAGAACCGCTACCGCTTCAACCGCACGCGAGTTATGTGCCAGGCATCCATCATGTTGGAAGTACATCGCCATTCTGTCATGCAGTGAAACATCCTGTAGTAACATCGGTAGAACATTACGTAGGAAATCAGCATACACTGCACCATTTACAGGGTGTTTCAAAAATGACCGGTATATTTGAAACGGCAATAAAAACTAAACGAGCAGCGATAGAAATACACCGTTTGTTGCAATATGCTTGGGACAACAGTACATTTTCAGGCGGACAAACTTTCGAAATTACAGTAGTTACAATTTTCAACAACAGATGGCGCTGCAAGTGATGTGAAAGATATAGAAGACAACGCAGTCTGTGGGTGCGCCATTCTGTACGTCGTCTTTCTGCTGTAAGCGTGTGCTGTTCACAACGTGCAAGTATGCTGTAGACAACATGGTCTATTCCTTAGAACAGAGGATTTTTCTGGTGTTGGAATTCCACCGCCTAGAACACAGTGTTGGTGCAACAAGACGAAGTTTTCAACGGAGGTTTAATGTAACCAAAGGACCGAAAAGCGATACAATAAAGGATCTGTTTGAAAAATTTCAACGGACTGGGAACGTGACGGATGAACGTGCTGGAAAGGTAGGGCGACTGCGTACGGCAACCACAGACGGCAACGCGCAGCTAGTGCAGCAGGTGATCCAACAGCGGCCTCGGGATTCCGTTCGCCGTGTTGCAGCTGCGGTCCAAATGACGCCCACGTCCATGCATCGTCTCATGCGCCAGAGTTTCCACCTCTATCCATACAAAATTCAAATGCGGCAACCCCTCAGCGCCGCTACCATTGCTGCACGAGAGACATTCGCTAACGATATAGTGCACAGGATTGATGACGGCGATATGCATGTGGGCAGCATTTGGTTTACTGACGAAGCTTATTTTTACCTGGACGGCTTCGTCAATAAACAGAACTGGCGCATATGGGGAACCGAAAAGCCCCATGTTGCAGTCCCATCGTCCCTGCATCCTCAAAAAGTACTGGTCTGGGCCGCCATTTCTTCCAAAGGAATCATTGGCCCATTTTTCAGATCCGAAACGATTACTGCATCACGCTATCTGGACATTCTTCGTGAATTTGTGGCGGTACAAACTGCCTTAGATGACACTGCGAACACCTCGTGGTTTATGCAAGATGGTGCCCGGCCACATCGCACGGCCGACGTCTTTAATTTCCTGAATGAATATTTCGATGATCGTGTGATTACTTTGGGCTATCCGAAACATACAGGAGGCGGCGTGGATTGGCCTCCCTATTCGCCAGACATGAACCCCTGTGACTTCTTTCTGTGGGGACACTTGAAAGACCAGGTGTACCGCCAGAATCCAGAAACGATTGAACAGCTGAAGCAGTACATCTCATCTGCATGTGAAGCCATTTCGCCAGACACGTTGTCAAAGGTCTCGGGTAATTTCATTCAGAGACTACGCCATATTATTGCTACGCATGGTGGATATGTGGAAAATATCGTACTATAGAGTTTCCCAGACCGCAGCGCCATCTGTTGTTGAAAATTGTAACTACTGTAATTTCGAAAGTTTGTCTGCCTGAAAATGTACTGTTGTCCCAAGCATATTGCAACAAATGGTGTATTTCTATCGCTGCTCGTTTAGTTTTTATTGCCGTTTCAAATATACCGGTCATTTTTGAAACACCCTGTATATTGGCAATCGATAAAATGGGGTCCAATTATCCTTCCTCCCATAATGCCGCAGTATACATTAACCCACCAAGGTCGCTGATGATCCACTTGTCGCAGCCATCGTGTATTTTCCGTTGCCCAATAGTGGATATTGTGCCGGTTTACGTTACCGCTGTTGGTGAATGACGCTTCGTCGCTAAATAGAACGCGTGCAAAAAATCTGTCATCGTCCCGTAATTCCCAGTGGCAGAACTGTACACAACGTTCAAAGTCGTCGCCATGCAATTCCTGGTGCATAGAAATATGGTACGGGTGTAATCGATGTTGATGTAGCATTCTCAACGCCTAAGTTTTTGAGATTCCCGGTTCTCGCACAATTTGTCGGCTACTGATGAACGGATTAACCTCGACAGCAGCTAAAACACCTACTTGGGCATCATCATTTGTTGCAGGTCGTGGTTGACATTTCACATGTGGCTGAACACTTCCTGTTTCCTTAAATAACGTAACTATCCGGCGAACGGTCCGGACACTTGGATGATGTCGTCCAGGATACCGAACAGCATACATAGCACACGCCTGTTGGACATTTTGATTACAATAGCCATACATCAGCACGATATCGACCTTTTCCGCAATTGGTAAACGATCCATTTTAACACGGGTAATGTATCACGAAGCAAATACCGCCCGCACTGGCGAAATGTTACGTGATACCAAGTACTTACACGTTTGTGACTATTACAGCGCCATCTATCACAAAGCGAAAAAAGTGGTCCAACTAAAACATTCAAATTTTTTTACGTACTACACGAATATGCAATAAAAAATGGAGGTTCCTATTTTTAGAAACGCAGTTGATATCCGTTTGACCTATGGCAGCGCCATCTAGCTGGCCAACCATAGCGCCATCTGGTTTCCCCCTTCAAGCTAGACGAGTTTCGTTCTTTGTATATATTTATTTATTTGTTGATGGTCCGTCAAGTACCTAAATTGATAGTTTTTACAACAGAAATATGTGTAGGAGGCGACAAGTACTGAAGTAGTTTCAGTGGCTAAGGTACTCTGTGTTCAGTTTCTTTTTCACACTAGTTTTAGCAGCCTGTAAGTTGGATACAATTTTTCGAAAAACAGTTGTTATGCTTACGATGTCGATGAAGGTGTATGCAACAAAGCCGTGCGTCAATAATTTGCTTAAAACTAATTCAAATGCTTTCGCGAAACAAAGGAAACGATTCATAACGGATTATTTTAAGATCTTCCGTCAGCAAGGGTAACGTTAGGCAATATCAAAGAACTTCATTGGTCCATCTACCATTCAGCTTGGTATGTCTCACTCACCTCTTGCACTCCAGTATATTCCCTTAACAATTCGTTTTCCTGCCTCTGCAAGTAATTCCCAAAATGGACTTCCTGAAGCAGTTTAAAGCACGTCGACAGTGAACTGGACTACACTCTAAGACAAAAGAAAGACGTATCACGAAGGAATTATCCGAATGGGACGGAAATCGGTAAATGTGATGTACATGTACAGAAAAACAAATGATTACAATTTCAGAACAAATTGGATAATTCATTCGAGCGAAAGAGCTTCACAAATTGAGCAAGTCAAAAACGAGTTGGTCCACGTCTGACCCTTATCCAAGCAGTTATTCAGCTTGGCAGTGATTGATAGAGTTGTTGGATGTCCTCGTGACGGATATCGTGCCAAACTCTGTCCAATTGGCGAGTTACATCGTCAAAATCCCGAGATGGTTTTTGGGCCGTACCAAACGTTCTCAGTTGGTGAGAGATCCGGCGACCTTGTTGGCCAACGTAGGCTTTGGAAGCACGAAGACAAACAGCAGAAACTCTCGCCGTGTGAGGGTGGGCGGGGGAGGGCGGTCATTATCCTGCTGTAATGCAAGCCCAAGATGGCTCTCCATCAAGGGAAACAAAACGGGGTGTAGAATACCGTCGATGTTCCTCTGTGCTGTAAGGGTGCCGCGAATGGCAACCAAAGGGGTCTTGTTATGAAAATAATTGGCACTTCGGCTGCCGGGCCGTTTTCCAGCCGACAGTCAGCTTGGTATCCTACCGTTCTCAAGTCGTATTCAGACACGTCTTCGGCCAAGAATCTCATTGAACGGAGTAGAATTGTCTGAAGTGATGAGTCTCGCTTCTAACTGAGACCCGACGACGAGTGAAAACGTGCCTGGAGATACCTGGACAGCGATGGGATACCAACCGACTGTCGCCCCGCTCGCCATACTGTCCGACAACCAGGACTGATGGTCAGAGTGTCATTTGTTTTCATAGCAGGACCACTTTAGTTGTCATCCACGGGACCAGTAGAGCCCAGTGGTAGGTCGACAATATTCTACGTCCCGTTTTGTTGTCCTTCATGGTAAGCCGTTCTGGACTTACATTTCAGAAATATAATACCCACCCGCACACGGCGACCGCTTCTCTTCGTGCTAGCTAAACCCTACTTTGGCCAGCAAGGTCGCCAGATCTCTCCCCAATCTACAACGTCTGGAGCGTTATGGGCAGGCCCCTCCAACCATCTATGGATTTTGACGATCTAACGCGCCAATTGGACAGAATATGGCGCGATATCCCTCAGGATATCCAACAACAACATCAATCAGTGCCAAGCCAAATAACAGTTTGCGTAAAAGCCAGAGGTGGACCAACGCGCCACTGATTATTTCAATTTGTGAAGATCTTTCTCTTAAATAAATTATCATTTTTGTAAAATTGTAATCATTTCTTTGTCTGCACATGTAGGCCTACATCATATCAACCGATTTGCGTCTAGTTCGGATAATTCTTTTTGTTTGTGTGTATTTTCCACGTACCTTTTCAAGCAGTAACTTCACTACGATCAAGGGATTAATTGGCTTCCGTCCACTCATTTCTGCCGTTAGTACATGCATTGCACTACGAAACACCGCAAATGTCTCACTCGTACTGTGTGTACATTTGTAATGCAGCGAGACTGCCACATCGACCTTCAGATAGCGCTAGCGGCCGCACACTTAGGTTTACAGGTGAATGACATTGATTCCCATCCGAACAGGTAAAAACTTGTATTTTAAGCGTGTTTCCTTACGGTTTTAACTACTGAGGTGGGTGCCTCTCTTGTTAGAACTCAATGTGTGACACCATTCTTCCCTGTTTTCCTTTTTTTACGTATTCACACTCAAATTCTTAAGTGCCTTTATTATTTTAATTATTAGTTATTATTATTGTTCGTAGTTGTAGTTTTAGTAGCAGAGTAGAATGATAATTGTTGGTATCATGCTCGACGAGGAATCCACTAATCAGCAGATAGTGCTCAACTGATAGACATATTTGGACTCAGTGACTGGAAGGGGTAATGCAATAGCCGGATAGAGGACTCACTGGCCATAGTTTACTATCCCTTTCTCTGTCATTCTTTCTTCCACTGACACATGATCATGTACCTCAACTGGGAGCGCAAGAGGATCACACACTTTGTCAATGTATTTCCATCACAGGCGTCTTTTGCAGCCAAATCATCCAGCTAATTCCATTGACTCCCATGTAACCTGGTGTTCAGGAGAGCAACACCTGCTTCTGTAAGAAAAATTTCGAGTGCTTTATGTTCTAGATTTGTTTCTCTGTTTCATACATTGCCCAAATAGCTGGAAGGTTATTATATTCCCATCCAACAGAGAGACAAAGAGATGTGTGAAATCACGCCAGATGGGGTATCGACACACCACATGTCGGCAGACCATCGCCAGAGCTGGTTGGGCAGAGCCTCTGTTACAAGCAGCCTATAAATCCGATAGCATGGCAGGCTAAAGCTCGCGGATTCGACATTCGCAATCAGTCGCATCACCTTCAGTCGGCAGTGACATTGGTACACTGAACGTGTCAAGCACGTCATCACTTCTCCAATTCGCGTCCTATAGTAGCTCCACCATTTCCCACATCTTCGTCTCATGTCTGAGCATCTTCAGAACGAATACATTAGGCAGAAATCCCAGTCCCACCCTATATCCTAACCACGAATCATTAGCGACGTAGCAAGCTTTGCTTCTTCTTCCATATCCCTATTTCCATGGACCTCCATGCCTTATCCGTGTTCTCCCACTGGAGCTTCAATCAACTCGTGCTACCGTCCCGGCATAGCCGTCTCGTATCTATCTCAAGACACACTCTATTCATCAATGCTCCACCCCATTCTTCAGTTATTTCCCTCCTCCATCCTGCACCCTCAAGAACTGTCAGTTGCTTTCTGCAGATCCCCTTTCTAGTATTGATTATTCCACCTCTAGCATGAAAATGATCATTTTTATGCGCCACCACCATCAGATTTAACATTATCATCCCTGATCTCGTTTTAGCTGTTTTGTAAAGTCATTTACACGAATTTAAAAATCTATAAGAAATCTTCATCAGTTTATTGTTTCAAACATAGTTTATTTTATCTGATATATATAATCATAGCTTTGATAAACATGTTAGGCCTTTGGCTGAAGAGTGTGTAACCTCCCCCCTCACTTATCGACCTTAATGACAGTGAAAAATTAAACCGCGTGTACCTAATGGAAATTTGGGAAAAGCAATCGTCACCGAAGTTAATCTATCGGTAAAGAGGGAGGAAAGGGTTACATCTAAATGAAAGGAAAAATGCAAATGAAACTGGTGGAAATTAATTTTGAAAAGGGGTAAAGTTAATAAAGAAAGTAAATGTGCGGCCGTTACGTTAACAATTAACTAGCGGTAATTAGATATTTGAGATTTGGGGGAAATCACGGTCGCCAGTCCTAAGGACAATTACTATAGTAACTGAAAAAGAAAGGTTATTACACATATAATTAACACTAGAAGCGTGGCAACTGAAGGTTGACACGTGTAGTGTGAAAACTGAAAGTTTGTCAGAAGTAATAAATTTCGCTACACTCTGACTTAATTTAGCAAAAGAATTAATAAAACCGGAAAATCGAAAGTTAATTTAGTGACTGAAGTTAATAGTGAGCTTTCTTTCTGAAGCACATCGAAATCCAGTAAAATACGGTTAGTCTTGGACTACCTCAACAATCATTTCAAAAGCAACTTGACTCTACGCAATTTAGAAACAAGAGATTTAACTTTGAACTTGAATTAAATGATTCTGAACTATTAACAATAGTAAAATTTAGTACGTACCAAGCTGAGCTGCAGTCACAGGTAAGCTAAAATATGCTAACAAAACTCGCACTCTTAATTTGTGCTTGTGCAATCTAAATATTGTAGCCAGCTGAACTTTGAAATTAAAGCTGTGAAATCGAATGATGCTGGCGTTTGAATTTCAACGACCCTCGGGCTCATTTCGGAAAAGGAAGGGACCCTGCTTGGCAATGCAATTGGGACAATGAGCAACAAAGGTTCATGCTAAGTTGCTGTAATTTTGCGAGGCAAATGGAACAATTTGAAAAGCTGAGGTCTGCCATACAGTTCTGAAACTTTACGTGCTTTTAGTCTTCCTTGTTGGTTGATTGAAGGTTTGAAGCCGTCGATCGAGGAGGTGGCGACAGTCACTCATTGTCGGCCGTCGCTGTTGCAGAAGCTGGATGTTGGCGCGCCTTCTTCTCGACACGGTCACCAGGCGAAACGGGCTCTTGATGTCCGCCAGCTAATGCTTCCCGTCCGCGACACCATGTCAGAAACTATCATCGCGAGTCGAGCGCAATTACATGCTGCCAAACCCCGAAAGCGCGGCAACTCGCGGGAGCGTCACACAACACCTGCTCCACTCGCTACTCCCGCCAGACTCCGACTGCCCGCGCTCCACGCGGCAGAGTTCACACTACCAAAGATCCTACACACTTTGATTCGTCACACGACCTATCGACGTAATCGTTCGATAGCAGTTTTCCCTAGGCAAGACCCAGCGTAAAAATACAAATAATATTTACGAAACAAACCAATTATACATCGACATAAGTGCATAAATATATATATACAAACAGTAAAACAATTACAATATATAAAGAGACAGAAATGTCATATCTTGAGGTAACAAAACAAGGAAAAAAAATAGTACAATAGATGGAAATAGGAGTATATGCATTTCCGGCGTTACACGTGCCCCACATTGTCTGAGGATGTTCGTGCAACGTAAACAGACTCAGAAAATGTCCCAAGAAAGAAACAGCGGAAATGCATATGCTCAAAACATCAACAAAATTTAGCATTCGTCTAATTAATCATAAATCAATTTTTAGACCATAATAATTGAGTGGGGACACTCCTAATCTTATTCCACTCTGTCATCTTGCACAAAATAAAACAGGTTGACAACATATTAAAATTCATAGAAGATATAGAAAATGGTTTAGCTATTCCAAAATCATTAAAATTCGTAACACTATGAGAAATGGAATACTATTTGCAAAATTAATCAGAGTACATGGTCATAAAAACAGGTAGATCAAAATACGCAAATTAATAATTAATTACATAGAATACACATTTTTACATAACCTTTTCATAATTAATATCTCGTCATGAGATTCCACTTAACGCTAAACAAGAAAATAATATTCAGTAGATCGAAAAAAACATAAATATTGACAGCAGAATTCTTTCACATCAGCTGTCCGGGAAGAAAAACTATTCCGCCTTTCGTACTCGCAAGTACAAAGAATGCCGACAGCGGCACAAGAGCAAACAGCGGCACAAGAGCCGACAGCGGCTCGCCTCGCCAGTATTGTTGCGCCCGCGTGTGCGGCACGCTTGATCTCACTCGCCCTTGTGACGGCGTTTCCAGAACGTCCGTTTCACTGAATTCTTTAGGAAAAACTCACTCCCGAGTAATCTCAAGGAGTCCCTTAATACTATCACAGTGGATAACTCAACACTGTCCATCATCACACGCATGTACTAGCCTGAAACTTAAAACAGCGTCTAAGTACATCGGCAATGACTAGTAAATCACATATTTATGAAATCTTACAGCTATTTACAAAATCATATTTACATTCCTTAATCTACTGTGACTCAGCTGAAAACTTAAACTAGCAGCTTGGATTTTTCAATTGATAAATAATCACTCTCTCTTAAATCATTTAGTCAAAATTAATTACTTATTAATTACAACTTCTTTAATGACCTTGGTCAGTCAAAAGCATGGCAATCTAGCAAATCGTTAAATTATACACTCTATATTTACATACTGTATAAATTACCCATTGTGTGGTATTAATCGATCCTAGGTTGGTACAATTTCAAGTCTACAATATTCCGCAAGCATTTGTGTGAGGTATACCAATGACTTTATATGGTCCATTATAAACAAACTTAAAATTAGAGATTTCATGGTCTATCTCGCTCGATTTCTCATGAGCTATTACAAGTACTAAGTCTCCGATTGCAAACTTAGCAAAACGCACTTTAGCGTCATGACGACGTGTGCGAGCATCGGCTTTTAGCTTCATTACTTCTCGCAAACGATCTTTTTTCACACCAATACTAATGTTAATCCGTGGAGGGAATTTGATTATCTCTTCCAATTCACTTTCTACACTTTTGTCAATGCCGAAATTCCTCATGTTACGGCAGTTCAAACCCATTCCTACGTCAATGTCATCCGGCCAGTTAACAATGTGTATAGGCTGGTATTGCCTATGCACACCGTCTCCTGCCTCGTCAAAACTAACTACTATTGTTTTATCTTGGGACGTACATGTCAACGTTTTGCTTTCGCAGTTAATCACTGCACGGTACTTTAATAGCCAATCTAACCCGATAATTACTTCCGTAGTTAAGTCTGGCACGACGACAAACTCTTGTTCAAATCGTGCCCCACATATCTCGAAGTTGACAAAAATCTGTTTTGTGACCGGTTTACTGGCCTTCCCAGTAGCACCGATAATTTTCACTCCTGTTACTGGCATAACTACGATGCCAGGTCTGTCTTTCAGTAACTCAAATATTTTCCCAGACACAGCACTCAATTCTGCACCGGTGTCAATCAACACGTTTAGTTGTAGGTCGTGCATATTAACAGACACTACTATCTGTCTACACTTGTCCTCGACTGTTTCTTTATTTTCCCACAGTAAATCCTCCTCTACATCCATGTCATTCCAGAACAAACCATCCGGCTTTGATCCGAAATCCGGTTTATCTGGCGGCTTTTTCAGCCTCTGTTCACATACAGTTTTAATTTCAACACGTTTGTCCTGAGGCTTAGTCTGTAGCGTCGCCTCCAATACCGAAACCTTTTCCTGTAACTCGTCAACTAGTGAGTGTTGCTTTGCTATCAATTCACTAATTGTCACCTTCGTTGATTCCTCTTTAATCAGATTGATCTCATCTGCCAATCTACCTGGAGACATGTGCCCAGTAGTATCTGCAATTACTTCCTCTAGATCTGCGCAACCCACACTGTTATCTTCTGACCGTATAATGTCAGCTCTAACCTCATACACGCTGTAATCTATGTGCTTTTCTACCAATCGTGTCCGGCTATCACTAAAATTTTCGTAATCTTTCTCCTTAATACTCTCGCAATGTTTAAACTGGAGGTTTGCGTCGGATGGGTCGGCTACTTCTACCACTATAACATTCGGTAAAGTCTGCCGGTTAGGGCCAGAACTTTCCGTTACTACTTCAACATCTAACTCCTGCGGGACGAAACACGACGAATCTTGCTCGTGCTCCCCATTAACATTAACTATTTCTGGTAAAGTCTGCCGGTTAGGGCCAGAACTTTCCATCACTTCACAAATACTATCTTCCTGTGGGACGAGACGCGGCAAATACTGCACGCGCTCCCCATAAACACTTCTCCCATACAGACCCCTATAATCTCTTAGTTCGTCGTATAAGCGACCGAACTGCCTTAACCAGACCTCATCCCTCTCTGCATCCCCTCGCTCGATGACGGACGTTTTATCCGACATCTGATCTTCTCTCAACAATTGCGAATCATTCTTAAACTCAATCTCCAGTTCCGCTGTGGGTATTACAGCTGGCACCTTATAATCGATTTCCGGAACACTACTTACATTGTTCTCACTGACAGTGAATGTACCTTCTACTGCCGTGTATACAGCTGGTCTACTACTTGTGGGCGCACTCCTTTCTCTTAACACTGGCACACTCTCCCGCCGTTGATTATTCCACACGGAATTTTCATACCGACGACACCTGGGTTTTCTCCTGCTATTGGGCCGCCAAAATTTCTCCACGCCCGGTCGGCCCCTCACCGGCGCGGCTAATGGTTTCCCTGTCTCGTCCCAGCAGATACGCTCCCCGGATGCTGCTGAGGCGGCTGATCACACCCTCTGGCGTCATTACTATTCTGTGAAGCCCGTATCACGTTAGTGTGATACTGGTTTCCGTCATTCCTGTTATTATTTGCATTGTACCGATTGTTATTACGGTCCGAACCTTTATTGTTATTGCTGCCATGGTTGCGGTATGCATTATTCCCATGGTTATCGTTGGTGTGGTCGCTGTGGTACCCGTTGTTGTTACCACGGCCTCTACCACTGTCGCGATTATTGCGCCAATTGTCCTCGTCCTCCACCCTTTCCAGGAAATCATTTATTGTCCTGTAATTGCTTCCTACGTAGCGTTCTGTATCATCTGGAAGCTTTTTGTAGAGTTCCCAGACTATTTCGGATTCCGTGCGGCGATCGCGCAAATATTCCAACTTGCGGATCCAGCCCTCACAAAACTCCTTCATCGAGCCGCGCGAATTCGCATCGAAAGGCCTCGATACGACAAATTCGCGCCAGACACTTTGCTGTTTTTGCTCTGACCAGTATTCAGCCAGAAACAAATTTTTAAACTCGTCAAATGTCAGGTTCGTAATGTTGAGGTTTAGGCCCCAACGCTTGGCATCACCAGCCAACACATCAATAACCGCATTAATTTTTCTCTAATCAGTCCATGATCTGGGTAAAACTCTTTCACAATTTTTAATGAAATCCGTCGGGTGTATACCGCCTTTTTTCAAGGGGTCGAACCGCTCCTCTTTCGTCAACAACTCCGAACTATGTGCACAGATTGGCACATAGCTCTGTTTTTCGTCAAGTTTCCTTTCTAATTCCGACACCCTCGTAATCACTTGGCAAGTGGTTGTCGCAAGCGTTTCCACTTCCCTCTTTTTCTCTTCGCAGGTGTTAGCCTGCTTCTTCACTTTGGTATCTACTTCGGATACTAAAGCCTTTAAAGTTTCCACCTTCTGTTGATCCTCTTTTCTCACTAATTGAATTTGTTCCGTCATCTTATTCTCGATGATCGGAGCAACTGCGTCTCCTACACTTTTCTCGATTCTGCTAATTTCGGAATCAAAACGAGTATTTATGCTCGCAATTTCCGCCTGAACGCCTATCATTTCCTGTTTAAGGTTACCGATTTCGGTATTAATCACGACAATATCGTCTTTGATTTTATCAACTTTTGTGTTAACAACTTCAACATTGTTGTTAACAACATTAATAGCTTTGTTCTGATTGTCTAGCATTCGTTCAATTTTTTCAGAATGAGCTACTTGCTTGGCAGCCTGAGCTGCTTGCTCGGCAGCCTGAGCTTCTTGCTTGGCAGCCTGATCTTTAATTTCTGCCGATTGACTCTTGATTTCGTTAATCAAAACATTCAATAAATCAGTTAAATTCCCGGAAACCACCGGTTTTACTTCCGTAGCGGCTTCCTCTTTCATTGTCCCCCCGTATTCGTCATCAAGGGATTCAGATTTGATTTTCACTTCCGATTCCGAAACATTTTCTAAAGTCTGGAATTCCATTTCTGCTCTTTGTTGCGTTTCGGCGGTCGCATCTTTCATGCTAGCCGCCTGCCCCGGAACAATGGGTACCGCTCTGCGCGTTTCCCACTGTTCGACCGATTGTTCCGTATCCAAGTCTACCAAATTTTGGTAATTGTTGCCTTCACTCATTTTAATAATTTTCAATATAAATGCAAAATCTCAACTCTAATTAGGATTCCTCACACTAATATTCTCGCCGACGTATCGACCATTTCGTAACCAGTACTTTGTTACGAGATTTGCACAATGCAAAATTCGTGTCCAGAACAACCTCAAATCTGGAGATTGTCCTGTCACCAGGTCGCCACGTGTAACCTCCCCCCTCACTTATCGACCTTAATGACAGTGAAAAATTAAACCGAGTGTACCTAATGGAAATTTGGGAAAAGCAATCGTCACCGAAGTTAATCTATCGGTAAAGAGGGAGGAAAGGGTTACATCTAAATGAAAGGAAAAATGCAAATGAAACTGGTGGAAATTAATTTTGAAAAGGGGTAAAGTTAATAAAGAAAGTAAATGTGCGGCCGTTACGTTAACAATTAACTAGCGGTAATTAGATATTTGAGATTTGGGGGAAATCACGGTCGCCAGTCCTAAGGACAATTACTATAGTAACTGAAAAAGAAAGGTTATTACACATATAATTAACACTAGAAGCGTGGCAACTGAAGGTTGACACGTGTAGTGTGAAAACTGAAAGTTTGTCAGAAGTAATAAATTTCGCTACACTCTGACTTAATTTAGCAAAAGAATTAATAAAACCGGAAAATCGAAAGTTAATTTAGTGACTGAAGTTAATAGTGAGCTTTCTTTCTGAAGCACATCGAAATCCAGTAAAATACGGTTAGTCTTGGACTACCTCAACAATCATTTCAAAAGCAACTTGACTCTACGCAATTTAGAAACAAGAGATTTAACTTTGAACTTGAATTAAATGATTCTGAACTATTAACAATAGTAAAATTTAGTACGTACCAAGCTGAGCTGCAGTCACAGGTAAGCTAAAATATGCTAACAAAACTCGCACTCTTAATTTGTGCTTGTGCAATCTAAATATTGTAGCCAGCTGAACTTTGAAATTAAAGCTGTGAAATCGAATGATGCTGGCGTTTGAATTTCAACGACCCTCGGGCTCATTTCGGAAAAGGAAGGGACCCTGCTTGGCAATGCAATTGGGACAATGAGCAACAAAGGTTCATGCTAAGTTGCTGTAATTTTGCGAGGCAAATGGAACAATTTGAAAAGCTGAGGTCTGCCATACAGTTCTGAAACTTTACGTGCTTTTAGTCTTCCTTGTTGGTTGATTGAAGGTTTGAAGCCGTCGATCGAGGAGGTGGCGACAGTCACTCATTGTCGGCCGTCGCTGTTGCAGAAGCTGGATGTTGGCGCGCCTTCTTCTCGACACGGTCACCAGGCGAAACGGGCTCTTGATGTCCGCCAGCTAATGCTTCCCGTCCGCGACACCATGTCAGAAACTATCATCGCGAGTCGAGCGCAATTACATGCTGCCAAACCCCGAAAGCGCGGCAACTCGCGGGAGCGTCACACAACACCTGCTCCACTCGCTACTCCCGCCAGACTCCGACTGCCCGCGCTCCACGCGGCAGAGTTCACACTACCAAAGATCCTACACACTTTGATTCGTCACACGACCTATCGACGTAATCGTTCGATAGCAGTTTTCCCTAGGCAAGACCCAGCGTAAAAATACAAATAATATTTACGAAACAAACCAATTATACATCGACATAAGTGCATAAATATATATATACAAACAGTAAAACAATTACAATATATAAAGAGACAGAAATGTCATATCTTGAGGTAACAAAACAAGGAAAAAAAATAGTACAATAGATGGAAATAGGAGTATATGCATTTCCGGCGTTACAAGTGGTTTTGATGACGTCTTTGGCTCAACGTGAGAGCACAATTAAGCAGAGGCCACGTTAAGAATGTGCGCGGAACAATATGCTCTGAAACACTTAGGGGTACAAGTATATGCCTGCACAAACATTCTACTCCATCGTTAGATCTGTCACAGATCTCCAACAATCCTACTTTTGCAGAGCAGGCAAGCCTCCGACGTCCGCATTCTATGAAGAGGCTTAGACATCCAACAACTTGTCGCCTACTCGTGATTTCACCATCCTTCAACCACCTTCCATAGATACTCACTACAGTAGCACGTCATCAGGCAACCAACTTCCAACGTCCTCATAAGAAAGAGCCTTGACAATCTGCCCTTTGTTGAAGTCATTTATGCCAGTGGATTACACCATTTGCTGCCCTTGTCGGTACTAGAATGATTTCTCATTCGTCTCTGCTCTGATTACATACTTTCATTACTGACTCACGTAGCCGCAACGTCACGGAGAGGCATTGAATATCGCGGTGGGCAGTAGTCGCAATGTTTTCTTTCAGCAGTGTATTTTAACCGTTGCACAAAATGGCTAAATTATTTTTATTTTATTTTATCGTATTGCCTAGATTTAAATCACAAAATTGTCATCAAAGTGTGGTGTCTTAAGCATAGCACGCACCGCCAGGCAGCACCGCAGGCGTCAATAGGTCGACAACCCACTCCAGAGACGGCATGTAGCCCAACGACTGCCGCACCAAGATGTTGCGGCAGTGGCGCCGCCAGAGAAATGGTATGCGCGGGTGCCATAGCAGAGCGGATAGTTCCAAGTAAGCTCGATTACCGAGATGACCGCCTTCTACTTGTGTGCTTTGCAGCGCATCGTCTGCCTCTAGCGAATCAACACCAGCCCGTCTTCAGCGATCATTCTAGTGGCACAAGAACTGTTTACTTTCCACTTTTAGCTTCTGGAATAGTAGTTCAACTTCAGAATTTGCTGCCTAAGTCGATTTGTACGAAGTTGAGCATTCGTAATAAATATGTATGTCATTAATCATCATCAGTATTTCAGAGCTTTCCTCGTTCTACTCTCACAGTGTTTCCCTCAGCGCACTATAAATACACTCCTGGAAATTGAAATAAGAACACCGTGAATTCATTGTCCCAGGAAGGGGAAACTTTATTGACACATTCCTGGGGTCAGATACATCACATGATCACACTGACAGAACCACAGGCACATAGACACAGGCAACAGAGCATGCACAATGTCGGCACTAGTACAGTGTATATCCACCTTTCGCAGCAATGCAGGCTGCTATTCTCCCATGGAGACGATCGTAGAGATGCTGGATGTAGTCCTGTGGAACGGCTTGCCATGCCATTTCCACCTGGCGCCTCAGTTGGACTAGCGTTCGTGCTGGACGTGCAGACCGCGTGAGACGACGCTTCATCCAGTCCCAAACATGCTCAATGGGGGACAGATCCGGAGATCTTGCTGGCCAGGGTAGTTGACTTACACCTTCTAGAGCACGTTGGGTGGCACGGGATACATGCGGACGTGCATTGTCCTGTTGGAACAGCAAGTTCCATTGCCGGACTAGGAATGGTAGAACGATGGGTTCGATGACGGTTTGGATGTACCGTGCACTATTCAGTGTGCCCTCGACGATCACCAGTGGTGTACGGCCAGTGTAGGAGATCGCTCCCCACACCATGATGCCGGGTGTTGGCCCTGTGTGCCTCGGTCGTATGCAGTCCTGATTGTGGCGCTCACCTGCACGGCGCCAAACACGCATACGACCATCATTGGCACTAAGGCAGAAGCGACTCTCATCGCTGAAGACGACACGTCTCCATTCGTCCTTCCATTCACGCCTGTCGCGACACCACTGGAGGCGGGCTGCACGATGTTGGGGCGTGAGCGGAAGACGGCCTAACGGTGTGCGGGACCGTAGCCCAGCTTCATGGAGACGGTTGCGAATGGTCCTCGCCGATACCCCAGGAGCAACAGTGTCCCTAATTTGCTGGGAAGTGGCGGTGCGGTCCCCTACGGCACTGCGTAGGATCCTACGGTCTTGGCGTGCATCCGTGCGTCGCTGCGGTCCGGTCCCAGGTCGACGGGCACGTACACCTTCCGCCGACCACTGGCGACAACATCGATGTACTGTGGAGACCTCACGCCCCACGTGTTGAGCAATTCGGCGGTACGTCCACCCGGCCTCCCGCATGCCCACTATACGCCCTCGCTCAAAGTCCGTCAACTGCACATACGGTTCACGTCCACGCTGTCGCGGCATGCTACCAGTGTTAAAGACTGCGATGGAGCTCCGTATGCCACGGCAAACTGGCTGACACTGACGGCGGCGGTGCACAAATGCTGCGCAGCTAGCGCCATTCGACGGCCAACACCGTGGTTCCTGGTGTGTCCGCTGTGCCGTGCCTGTGATCATTGCTTGTACAGCCCTCTCGCAGTGTCCGGAGCAAGTATGGTGGGTCTGACACACCGGTGTCAATGTGTTCTTTTTTCCATTTCCAGGAGTGTAGTTGAGGATGGTGACGAGTAAAATCTCCGCCTTTGGTTGTAAAAAAAGTGCGATAGAACACTAACAAGGAAAATTCCCCATCGCACCCCCCTCAGATTTCGTGGTAAGAGGTCCCAGTGGACAGTTTGTCAAACCCTGAACACAAATCAAGAATGAAAACAGGAAGAAGGTTTACTGAACTGTGAAAATAAAAAGCGAAGTAGAAACAGTGAAAGGCCCAGGGACAAGAAGTGCAATGTGTGGCAGGCTGAAGTAGCTACGACGTCGTGGTTAAGTGGTCTGGACGTTGGCCTGATAAGCGGGCGAGCCGCGTTCCAAGTCTCCCTCACACCAACTTGCTGTTCGCTGTTCGCTGTATTCAAATTTGTGTGCGTGACGTGATGTAACGTCCGTTTGCAACAGCGAGCTGTAAGGGAGGGTCCCATAACGACAGTTGAGTCTGCACAACTACTCTATTGGCAAAAGCAAGGAATTGCCTTTCGAATGGGAACCCCAAACATTTGATGACAAGTCGACAGGTCAACCGAATCCTCCACCTTAAAACATGTCTGCTGTTTTCGTACACGACATCAGTGATAGTAAATGTGTCATGTGATAGTAATTTCTTATCGATGCACCTATTTTGTACGACTAGTAAGTGACTGAAATATGCCTCCTTACCCGATATAGGTGCTCGTATGAATGTCAATGTGATCATTCCCAAGGAAATGATTAAAACATAATAGTTTGTCACATAAGCTGCAACAAATGAAAGCAACATTTTCACAATCATACGATTTCTCTGTGCCCTGCCACAACATATGTTTTTGACGTTTTTGAAGTTGCGTTCCGTTTTGTACGTGTAGGCTCTTGAATTCCTTTGTTGTAAAACAGTTCACGCCCGTTTATTTGTTGTAACTTCTGCGAGACGCCTGTGTGATATCTCGCCTGCTCTCACTATTCACCCCATTTACTTGCGACGGTAACGTATTGTTACCACCTGGCTCGTATTCTGTAATCAATGTATAGTATGACAACTGCCAAGACCAGAGAAAGAGACAAACATTTCAATGACCGGACGGAGAGGTCATCATGTCGTGAAATAAATAAATGGCTCGAGAGAGTTTGTATGCAACGGCCTTGCCGCAGTGGATACAACGGTTCCCGTCAGATCACCGAACTTAAGCGCTGTCGGGCGTGGCCGGCACTTGGATGGGTGACCATCCGGGCTGCCGTGCGCTGTTGCCATTTTTCGGGGTGCTCTCAGCCTCGTGATGCCAACTGAGCAGCTCCTTGACCGAATAGTAGCGACTCCGGCCAAAGAAAACCATCATAATGACCAGGAGTGCGGTGTGCTGACCACACGCCCCTCCTATCCGCATCCTCATCTGAGGATGACACGGCGGTCGGATGGTCCCGATGGGCCACTTGTGGCCTGAAGACGGATTGCTTTTTTTTTTCGAGGGAGAGTTTGTAACACAGCTCGTCCGCTTCAGAATCGAACACAGTAACCACTTAATGGCGACTGTTTACTTTCGCACAATATTGTACTTGTTAAGCTTGGACCATTCACTGTTTATTTTTGCTATTTTTCGCAGCTCAGTACACCTTCCTGGTTTCATGTTTGATCTGTGTTCACTTTATGACAGGCTGCCCATTGGGTCATCTTACCACTAAATCTGAGAGGGGTGCGATGGAGAGTTTCCCTTAAAGTATAACTTTTAACTCACAATTTTCATTACGTTTGTGTCGTTTTATCACCGTAAAGTTATGTACATTGTTGACAGGATACGCGTCCCGTGCCCTCGCGGGGGCCTGAAATAACAATAAAGGGAGGGGAAGCAAGAGGCACGCCAGAAGTGAGTGTAGCCTACCTTCCGCAGTTGTCGGCGCTCGTCGTCCATCTGAGAGACCGGGTGGAGCTCTGAGGCGTCCGTCTGGCTGCTGCGGTCCAGACTCAGGGGCATCGCCGGCAGGTGGCGCCTGCAACACGTCACACGCTGCCCAGCTCACACAGCAGCTCACCCGTCCCACTACAAACCGTCAAATCTGCTCCAACTTATTAGTACACTACTGGCCATTAAAACTGCTGCACCACGAAGATGACGTGCTACAGACGAGAAATTTAACCGACAGGAAGGAGATGCTGTGATATGCAAATGATTAGCTTTTCAGAGCATTCACACAAGGTTGGCGCCGTTGGCGACACCTACAACGTGCTGACATGAGGAAAGTATCCAACCGCTTTCTCATACACAAACAGCAGTTGACCGGCGTTTCCTGCTGAAACGTTGTTGTGATGCCTCGTGTAAGGAGGAGAAATGCGTACCATCACGTTTCCGACTTTGATAAAGGTCGGATTGTAGCCTATCGCGATTGCGGTTTATCGTATCTGGACAATGCTGATCGCGTTGGTAGAGATCCAATGACTGTTAGCAGAATATGGAATCGGTGGGTTCAGGAGGGTAATACGGAACGCCGTGCTGGATCCCAACGGCCTCGTATCAGTAGCAGTCGAGATGACAGGCATCTTATCCGCTTGGCTGTAACGGATCGTGCAGTCACGTCTCGATCCCTGAGTCAGCAGATGGGGACGTTTGCAAGACGACAACCATCTGCACGAACAGTTCGACGACGTTTGCAGCAGCATGGACTATCACCTCGGAGACCATGGCTGCGGTTACCCTTGACGCTGCATCACAGACAGGAGCGCCTGCGATGGTGTACTCGACGACGAATCTGGGTGCACGAATGGCAAAACGTCATTTTTTCGGATGAATCCAGGTTCCGTTTACAGCACATGATGGTCGCATCCGTGTTTTGCGACATCGCGGTGAACGCACATTGGAAGCGTGTGTTCTTCATCACCATACTGGCGTACCACCCGGCGTGATGGTATGGGGTGCATTGGTTACACCTCTCGGTCACCTCTTGTTCGTATTGACGGTACTTTGAACAGCGGACGTTACATTTCAGATGTGTTACGAGCCGTGGCTGTACCCTTCATTCAATCCCTGCGAAACCCTACGTTTTAGCAGGATAATGCACGACCGCATTTTGTAGCTCCTGTACGGGCCTTTCTGGATACAGAAAATGTCCGACTGCTGCCGTGGCCACCATATTCTCCAGATCTCTCACCAACTGAAAACATCTGGTCAATGGTGGCCGAGCAACTGGCTCGTCACAATACGCCAGTCACTACTCTCGGTGAACTGTGGTATCGTGTTGAAGCTGCATGGGAGCTGTACATGTACACGCCATCCAAGCTCTGCTTCACTCAAAGCCCAGGGGTATCAAGGCCCTTATTACGGCCAGAGGTGGTTGTTCTGGGTACTGATTTCTTAGGATCTATGCACCCAAATTGCGTCAAAATGTAATCACATGTCAGTCCTAGTATAATATATTTATCCAATGAATACTCGTTTATCATCTGCATTTCTTCTTGACGTAGCAATTTTAATGGCGAGTAGAGTATCTCAAGGACGCTGTTAAGAAAAGTTTTCCGACTTAATTTGATGCCGACCTCCACCTCTTTCTATCTTGCACTACGCTTCTGATTTCTCTGTACCACAGCAAAGAGAAAATTTCGGTCTGGCAGTGAAAGAAAGTTTCTTAGGATAGATATTCTCTTATTTTTATTCGACCCCACTTTTAGATCGACGCAAAGCGTGAAGTGCCACTATGTAAATCTGTGGCACTCATTGGCCTACATCAACAACATGGATTTCCGCACAAATTATTACACGGATTTGCAGTGTCTGCTTACACTGTGACGTTTTGTGGAAGTTAGATGTTTTATTGTAAAGAGTGATCAATAAGTTTCCGCTCGAAGGCTGTACCGTCCAGAGTCGGTATGCCATGCAGGCAAAATCGCACTGAAGCAATCATCTCGCCGATGCACCAAACTGAAGATACCCCTGCAGCAGAACACCGTGTCGTGCTGCCTGAAGAAGTTTATAACTGCTGCATATCCTCGTCCGCCACGAATCGTCCACCATTCAAGGCGTTTTTCAAGGGACCGAGGGCGAGATAATCGAATGGGGTGAGACCAGGACTATAGGACTGGTGCTCGAGAGTCTCCCACAGGAGTTGGTCCGTAATGGATGAGGCTGGCCACTCAGGTCGACCGGCGTCTTACGTCGAATCGCGACCAGCACGAAATTTGGCGCACCATTCCCGAACGATGGTGTTCGACGGACTTGCTGCGCCATGCACATTCTTTACTCTCCAATGGATGTCTGCTGGTGTTTGTCCTTCGGCAGCCAAGAGAAAAAGACAGCACATTGGTCCTGTTTGGACTCATTTGGTGATGACGTCGCCATAGCTCTCGTTTCCGCATTTACAACATGCACGTCGGTCAGACACGAATGCCACACTAATCCTTGCCTACATGTCGGTACTTATATACCCGCATCAAAGTCGCGCTATGTTGCATACACGCTGTAACAACGCCCTCAAATGGAAACTTTTTGGTTCAAAAATGGCTCTAAGCACTATGGGACTTAACATCTGAGGTTATCAGTCCCCTAGACTTAGAACTACTTAAACCTAACCAACCTCAGGACGTCACACACATCCATGCCCGAGGCAGTATTCGAACCTGCGACCGTAGCAGCAGCGCGGTTGGAAACTTTTTGATCACACCTTATACTGTAAGTTAGTAGCGTAGAACCCACTGCTTCGCTCGCTTAGACTGGCTGTACGGTCTGCACAGATTTTGTTTTTGTTTTTCTTTAGTCAATTTTCTATGTTGTTACGCCCTCTGCGAATGTTTCAACCTACACACTCTGCAAACAGCGTTTCTAATCTACGAAAATTAAGCTGCAGATAGAGTATTATAATTTAATAAAGCATTTCTTTGTATGCAAGATTTGCACATTTTTTTAAAAAAATTAACTGAATTTATATATTTTTACCCACTCTGTTCTTATATCAGCTATCTAGAAACAGTGTATCTGGTCTACACTAGCAAAGCTGCAGACATAAAGTTGGCATTTATTGAAGTACTTATTTGTATACCACATCAATTGGTGGTTGTACTGTTTGGTGCCAAAATCATCGGGCTGCGGTTGGTACTGGCTGTTGAACGGACTACATAAAACTGAAGAAATGAGAAGCAATCCTCCCTCAAGTCGACCCCTGCCACCTTTAACGAGTGGCCCTTCGATTTATTAATTGTCATTGAAAGCAGACTTGAAGGGGGGACTGCAGTCGCTTCAAATCAAATGTGTAGTCAGAAGGTATAAGCGGTATTCGTGGTTTCAATACCGGTTCACCCCGAGCACATCCGGTAAGCAAGGTGGCCTCGATAATGTTTTTGCGGGGAGCAGTTACCCGTAGTCTAGATTATTCAGTTCTATAGCTATTAGTGCTAGTCTTACTCTCGATACTGAGTTCTCTCATCTTACACGGATATTCTGCACATGTAATCGCATTTAAACTTGTCATCTATTTTGTCATCAGTAATGATTAATTTGCATAATAATTACAACGAAAATAATTTAATTTTATATATACAGGCTGTTCAAAAAAATTTCGAATAATTTGATAGCTGGGGGTGGAACTCATCGATACAAGAAAAATAAGTGGAACAAATATGTGTCGTAAATGCATTCTTTCTGAGATAAGTCCAATAAACATGGGTCCGAAAATGTATACTTTCAGTGATAAACACATATTTACAAGAGGTGTTCAACATTGCGTCCATTCATGACGAAACACCCCTCTGCCCGCGGGCGTAAGGAATGACGCACCATTTGAACGTATACTTGATTGTTGTTGTATCTGCTGTGACGCACTGAAGACGAGACCCTGTAGTGTCCGCACGTCGTTGATTATCCACAGGCCCTGAAATGTCTGCACCACACGTCCACGCACGTTGTGACGAAAGTGTGCTGGTGCGCCGTCATGCACGAACCACACTTTTATTCCTTGCTGAAATGCCACAGCCTCTAGCAAGGTAGGTAATACATTAATGAGAAAGTCCAGATAGTGCGCCGCAGTTAACCTTTTTGGTAGCTGGCCGGAGTGGTCGAGCGGTTCTAGGCGCTACAGTCTGGAATCCTGCCTCGGGCATGGGTGTGTGTGATGTCCTTAGGTTAGTTAGGATTAAGTAGTTCTAAGTTCTAGGGGACTGATGACCGCAGCAGTTAAGTCCTATAGTGCTCAGAGCCATTTGAACCTTTTGGTAGTACGTATGGCCCTATTAATCTATCGCCAAGTATGCCTGCCCATTCGTTGATTGAGAATCGGTGCTCATACCCCGTTTCCTGAATTACTTGGGGGTTTCCATCTGCCCATGCACGATGGTTATGGAAATTCAAAACGCAATCTCTTGTGAACCCTGCCTCATCGGTAAGTGAAATCTTGGATGTGAACAATGAATCTTCGGCACACTTCTGCAACAGCCATTGACAGAACCACCATTTGTCATGATGATCCTGTGGCTGTAGGGCCAGAACGCGCTGTAGATGATATGGGTGCAACAATTGATCATGAAGTACCTCCCAGATAAGAGAGTGAGGCACGCTCTCTGCTGCTGCTAATCGTAGCACAGTGGTCGCAGAGCTTTATTTCAATAAACTTAGCTCACCCTCTTCCATGTCAAGCATGTGGGCTGTCGGGGCCTTCCACTGTCAGTCTTCCGAGACGTAAGAGCATTTGTGTCCCTCAGGCGCTGGAAAAGTCTGCCGAACAGCTTATCAGAGGGCAATCTGCACTATGGCTACTTTTCAGCGTAGAGGGTACGGGCTCTCAGGCTAAGTCCATTTGCTAAACCATAGCAAAATAACATATCCGCCATTTCACTTATCGCGTAGTGGGCTTCCATTCGTAACAAGTGGTGGATGACAGCAAATGTAAATGTGCTATACCATTTGTACGCAGAAACAGCGCAATATCACCCCAAACACGTAAGGGAATCCACGTTTGGAAGAAGGTAAAACACCATGATACGTACCCAGGGTTGACAGAACTGTACAATAAGGCATACACAAACACGACGAAAACTAACGTAGCCTACAACATGACTCGAGCCGCACAACTGACTGCAGACCACCTAATGTTACGTAAAATTCTGTGAGTAAGACATCATAATACTCTGCCGGCATATTTGACGGAGCGGAGCGCCATATACCGGGTGATCAAAAAGTCAGTATAAATTTGAAAATTTAATAAACCACGGAATAATGTAGATAGAAATTTAAAAATTGACACACATGCTTGGAATGACATGGGGTTTTATTAGAACCAAAAAAAAAAAAAAAAAAAAAAGTTCCCAAAACGTCCGACATATGGCGCTGGACAGCAAAGCTGCTACCGTGACGGGTGAGAGACACGCCGATATGTTACAGAATCGCATCATCCCCAGCCTGGCTGATAAACACCTGCTGGAACGTACGATGTTTATGCAGGATGGCGCTCCACCCCACATTGCTAGACGCGTGAAAGATCTCTTGCGCTCGTCGTTTGGTGATGATCGCGTGCTCAGCCGCCACTTTCGTCATGCTTGCCCTCCCAGGTCCCCAGACCTCAGTCCGTGCTTATTCGTTTGGGGTTACCTGAAGTCGCATGTGTATCGTGATCGACCGACATCTCTAGGGACGCTGAAAGACAACATCCGACGCCAATGCCTCACCATAACTCCGGACATGCTTTACAGTGCTGTTCACAACATTATTCCTCGACTACAGCTATTGTTGAGGAATGATGGTGGACATGTTGAGTATTTCCTGTAAAGAACATCATCTTTGCTTTGTCTTACTTTGTTATGCTAATTATTGCTATTCTGATCAGATGAAGCGCCATCTGTCGGACATTTTTTGAACTTTTGTATTTTTTTGGTTCTAATAAAACTCCATGTCATTCCAAATATGTGTGTCAATTTGTACCTCTCTATTTACATTATTCCGTGATTTATTCAGTTTTCAAATTTATACTGACTTTTTGATCACCCGGTATATGGCACGTCGGGGATCGGGATTATGTCAATGCCGGATTATCAAACATGCCGGATTATCAGGGTAATTTTTAGAAACCTCGTTTAAAAGAAGGGATACAAGCAAAATTATAGTCTTAAGGTACAATAACAAGAAACTCTTCTTTATTAAACACAGCAGGTGAGATCATAGTATAGAAAAATTAAACGTATTTACTCGTAACACTTTTCTGTACAAATTAAATTGAATTAAAAGTCAAATACTGTACTGCTCTGTTATATCAGTTTAAGGATCAAAGTTTTAGAAAAGTTCTATATGTACATACGTAAATAATTTTTGCACGCCGCCTACGAAACAAAATAGGCACTATTAATTTGAAAAGATCAAGAACAAGCTAAGTAATAATAATTATTGCCAAGAATTCGGCACAGTTTAACTGGAATCACTGTCTTTAGGGATAGCACAGGTGCCTGACATTGTCGAGGGCGTGGAATACATCGGACTGAAATTTTCTTCCGAGTCCTCTGGAACGTTGCAGAAACGCTAGCTTTTGTCCGACTGTACAGCCGACCGCGACGAGTTAAAAATACCGGAAAATTTGTGATGCGTGCCGGATTATCGGGTCTGCCGGATTACGGGAGTGCCGGATTATCGTGAACTTACTGTACGCTTGTATAAAACAGGGTGTTCAGGAATTCCCGTTACCAAAGTCTAGGACTTGTAGAGGAGAGTGAGCAGATAATACTTTGAACTGGAACCCACGTCCAGAAACGTACCGTTTCCGTACTACAACCATTCGAAAACATGTTGGTAACGGGATCACTTCTACAAGTAGTTGATGAGGTGTGACCCAGTACATCACTAGTTTTACAACTCCACTCATTAACAGCCGAATAAATCACACGTGTACTCGTTAAGGGTTACTGGCGCAGTACGGCCTCTTCGAATTCCGGTGTGCGGCGTCTCCTTGGAGGACCACCACAGTCACCCTTGCTGACGGTGAAGGTACCCTTTCTCGAAGTTGTTGCGTAACAATGGCGAAAAGAGTATGCGACGGAGTCGGATGTTGTGGAGAACGATCTTGATAAAGGCGACGAGCAACTCTTCCATTACCGTGAGCTTCGCCATTCAGGAGGATCATGTCGGTGTATTATGCAAAAGTGTTCTCCACCATGTTGCTGTAACACTTACTGACACATGAATTAGGCTCGAACCGGGTCAGGGAAGTAGGACAGAGGTCAAATGACATCAGCCGCTCAGACGGACCCACCCCCGACTAGGTAGGTAAGCAGCAGGGTAATCATACACTGTTCCTTGCCTAACTAGAAAATATGTTTTCAAACGGATGTAGCACGGAAACGATGTGTTTCCGGACATTGGTTCCATTCAAAATATTATGTAATCGTTCCCCTCTATTCCTAGAAGTTTGTAACGGGAATTTCCAAACCCTGTACACATACAATATTATTAGGTCTACTGGAAAATTAGTGTTTAAAAGTTACGTTTCTTTTTCTATGCAGTTCTGACACAAGCAATTTGTTATGATGACTGTTAATAGCTTTCTTTGATTTGGTTCACAAATTGCAACATCATCTAAGCTTTTCACGGTAAGCAATGCCATAGAATCGTGGTCTTTTCCGAATTTACTTCTGACCAAAAAGCGGTTCTGATAGCTAGAGTCCGGTCTGATAACAATTAGACTTTTAGGGATGTGACCGAGCGAGGTGGCGCAGTGGTTAGCATACTGGACTCGCATTCGGGAGGACGCCGGTTCAATCCCGTCTCCAGCCATCCTGATTTAGGTTTTCCGTGATTTCCCTAAATCGTTTCAGGCAAATGCCGGGATGGTTCCTCTGAAAGGGCACGGCCGATTTCCTTCCCCATCCCTCCCTAACCCGAGCTTGTGCTCCGTCTCTAATGACCTCGTTGTCGACGGGACGTTAAACACCACTAACCTAACCTAACCAGTTAGGAATGTGTTCATGATAATCGACAGTTGGCACCATCCATTCCGACAATAATTACATTTTTAGTGAGTGTTCGTGGCGGTCTAGATTGGCGCTGACTGGAATAATCGTCGTGGTAACATGCGCCAATGACGGGATTCGCCACTAACAGTGTTTCACAGAACGACTGCCTCCATGTTTGGGAGTGCAGAAAATAATATAAGTGCTACTGCTCAGTTCTCAATAAATTAAAACAAATAATACAGAGCGCCTGACAAACAGAGTCCAGTCTACCTTATCCCTGTGAAAATAATGTTCACCTAACTTGCGTAGTCTTATAATGTTAACGTCGCTTGACAGGTGCATATGAAGAGTGCAGGAAAGGGTCACGTTACAGTTTCATTCGCTATCTAAAACGAGTCTGGGATCAGTATATTTTGCTCCTGATGTTGATTACAAAGTACTTGTATGCAATATCAGCCGGCTGCATCACTAAAAATTATGTTACATTATACCAATGGCCACATAAACGTTATTCTAATGCCATTAATACCACACTTTCAAAGCGGCAAAAATCCAATGACCCTCTCCATTTCTGATACTTTTCACAAGCCATAGAGTATATAAGAAAGTATTATTCACTCTTACTGCAAAACAAACTTACAAGGAAAAACAAAATTTTTAATTAATGTAAACTGAGATGTACTTTTATAACTATTTCATCTATATACGCGTCTTTTGGGCTGCATGCAATCCTCATTGGATCTTCTAAATGAGAAGACAAACATTAAAATATTTCCAGAATGATATTTTCACTCTGCAGCGGAGTGTGCGCTGATATGAAACTTCCTGGCAGATTTAAACTGTGTGCCGGACCGAGACTCGAACTCGGGATCTTTGCCTTTCGCGGGTAAATGCTCTACCAACTGAGCTACCCAAGCACGACTCACGCCCCGTCGTCACAGCTGTACTGCTCGCAGGAGAGCTTCTGTAAAGTTTGGAAGGTAGGAGACGAGGTACTGGCAGAAGTAAAGCTGTGAGGACGCGGCGTGAGATGATGATGTGATGATGATGTAGGGGTTGTGGGGCGCTCAACGGCGTGGTTATCAGCGCCCGTACAATTATCCAATCTTTGCTCAGTCCAATTTCGCCACTTTCCTGGATGATGACGGCGTGAGTCGTGCTTGGCTAGTTCAGTTAATGCCAGCACGGTAGCTCAGCGTGTTCGGTCAGAGGTCAGCCGGCACGGTAGATAAGCGTGTTCGGTCAGAGAGCTGGTTGGCCTCTGCAATAAAAAACTGAGTTAATTGATCAACGACGAACTGAAAAGGGTGTCTTGCGACGTCCGCCTCGAGCAGATACAACGAACGAAAACGAACAAAATGAGATTAATAAAAAAAGAGGGTTAGCTGCCCTCTGTAATAAAAAAACTGAGTTAATGGAGCAACGACGAACTGAAACGGGTGCCTTGCGACGTCCGCCCCGAGCAGATACAACGAACGAAAACGAACAAAATGAGATTAAAAAAAAAAAAAAAAGAAGTTGGTACAGCACTTGCCCGCGAAAGGCAAAGGTCCCGAGTTCGAGTCTCGGTCCGGCACACAGTTTTAATCTGCCAGGAAGTTTCATTATATTTATTTTTCAAGAAGCTCCACGTAGGTAAGATAAAGGAAACGGCGTTTGACTCTCGTAAATTTTTACAACTGTTAGGCCCACATCTCCAGTACTCAATGCACTCTAGCATTTCACGGTGTTCTAAGTAGAGCTTCAAGCTGTGTATCGTCTTGAAGTTCGATTATTTCATTTACCAAATGCGTTTTAAGACACCTGTATTGGCAGAATAATTTGCAATCATCACGTTCAACATGCCAAGGATTCTCTACGAGAATGAAACAGCCTCGAATATTTCTAACGTCCGCGGATCTGTTTTTTACTTCTTCCAAATAGTACGCCATGTCTTGGTAAATATTTTCGGCGATAGTTAAGTCTGATCGGAGCATAGCAATAGCTGGAAAATTAGACAAATCTTTTCTCATTAAGTTCACTTTCATACAATAGCAGTCTAGTTTCAGTCGTAAAAGTTTTATTATTCATTTGCCCAGTTATCTTTTTTGGTCCTTGCAATTCCAAATTAAGTTTGTTGAATTTTTGTGTAACATCAGACAAAAAAGCTTTACGGTTCAGCGTAATTTTAACCACTTGGTTGTAAAAATAAAATAACTTAGATTTCAAATTGACAATTCGTTCCAGCACTTTCTCTCTGCGTACTCATCTGACAGCAATGTGTAAGATATCACCACCGTAATACACTTGCAATTCATCTCGTAGTTCTTTAAATTTTCGGTGATTAAGATCACGTGAAAGAATGAAATTTATAAAGCTTATAACGGTTTTCATGACATCCTTCAACTTTTTATCTGAAATGTGACAGGCCAACTTAGTTAATGCAGTAAACAGCTAATGGACAGAAAAATTTGTAAATTCCATTCATTCATAATTAATGCTATCGAACCAGTTGCTACATCTATCACTGACAGACAGCCATCTGTATATACTGACATTAAATTGCTCGTAGGTAAGCCAGTTTTTCTACAAAGTCTTTAATTGCATTCATAAAAACACATCCATTTGCGTGCCCTCTCAAGGTTATAACTGCGATGAAATATTCTGCTATTATCCTGTAATTTGTGCAGCAATACACAAATAACGATGATCAAGGCATCGAAGCTAAATCTGTACTGGAATCTCAGGCAAGACTACAATATTTGCATATTTTTGCTTTCTTGATTACTCCCTCAAACAGATATTTTGAAATATCTTCTATGCGGCCGCGGCATGTAGGTTCTGATATCGTAAGCTTATTTATTTCTCCCTAGGTAAGCCTGAAATGCTAACTAATGTTTGTGGTGAAGATTCGAACTCTGGTCCTGCAGTGAGAGCACTCTTGTAACGTTGTAATTCGAAAAAATAACAGTAAGTTCTAAGTAACAACTGTATAATGAATAAAGAAATCTAACATACGGACTCCAAGGTTCGACTTAGATGTTTCAGATGAACAGCTAACAAAAGAAAGGAAAACAGCAAGAATAAAGAAACATTTTAGTGTTGTTTTAGATAGACTTAAAAAATCGCTTAAGTACGTCTCTTAACGGATGAATAAATTTTTAAGTAAAAGCACAAACAACTGAAGGAAAAAAGTTGTAAGGAGAAAGGCTGAATTTTAATTTGGTGGTGTGGCAACGGTCAGTAATGGACATAGCAGAAAATAGTGACGTGTCGTTAATTCAGACGATTATACGTCCCGAACAGTTACAAGTGGAGAAGGCAAAAGATGAGGAGCACCAATAATCATCTTGTGGTGCAGTTCTTCTTGTTGTCTCCGTGCTTGCTAAGAAAATGGGATGAGAAGTTCCGTGTTATGCAAGACACCTTTTTTCTTTTGTTTCACCCACACATGTTTCAGCACTTTTGTGCTATCATCAGTGGGTTCTATTTTTATTTTTAACTGTAAATTTGTTGTTAACATATTAACATTTGCGTCGTTTACAACATTGTGTAAAAGTTGCATTTATAACTTAATTGGCGAAAAGTAACATACCTTACATTATGTTATTGTCCTCTTGTTTTGGTAGCTGTTATGCTACACAATATACAACATGTCATCTGCAAACAGCAAAACGTAATTTATTTTCTATTTGTTATGTATTTACGAACGGAAATAAGGCTGTATCACGTTTTCTTTCTGTAACTTACAGTTTTGAAGTTGTGGTACGTTTTCCTGTTTTGTTGGCGAAGTAAATAGGCTTACTTCTTTGCCTGTGTTTGCTTGGCAATGCAGTTTTTCGATTACTCAAAACGTAGGTGGAGTTTTCGCTGCCATTACGTGTTGTTGTGGCTGTGTGGCGTTCATTTGTTTCGTAGCGTATTCTGCTGGGTGAGGCGCGCGAGTTTGAATTGCATTTGGTGTTAGTGGTGTGTGGTTTATGTGGGTTTGCGTGTGTGTGATGAGTACTGGGGCAGAGAGAGAGAGAGAGAGAGAGAGAGAGAGTGTGTGTGTGTGTGTGTGTGTGTGTGTGTGTGAGAGAGAGAGAGAGAGAGAGAGAGAAAGAAAGAAAGAAAGAAAAAGAGAGAGGATTTGTGTGTGTGTTTTACTTGTATAGTTCTTCTATTGTGGCGAAGAGAGTTTTGTTGCACAGTGATATGTATTCATTGAGTACTTTCTTTCCTTGGGCTATTAATTTTTGGATGTGGTAGTTTTCTTCTATAGTTAATTTTTGGTAAAGGCTGCTGCTAGTTTTTAGGATGTGAAGGTCAGTTTCAATGTTTGTTGGGTGGTGGTTGTGTGCTACCAGGTGGGTTGCAAATGTTGAGTGTGTGCTATTGCTTTTCAGTGCTCTGAGGTGTTCATTATATCTGGTTCTGAAGGTCCTGCATGTTTGGCCCACATATACAGATTGACAGCAGTTGCAAGTAAGTTGGTAGATGCCAGACTGGCTGTATCTGTCAGTGTTGGTGGTAATTCTTCCGAGTCTGCTCTGTATTGTGTTGTTGGTTCTGTATGCTATGTTGAATCCTTGTTTCTTTAGTATATTACCCACCCTGTGTGTGACTTCGTTGTTGTAAGTCATTATGTGCCATTTGTTGCTTACTGTCTGCTGATTTGTTGCGTGATGAGTTGTGTTTGTATGTGTGTGTGTTTCATGGTTATGTGCTGTTTGTTTTTGTATTTTGTGGTTTATTTTGTCTACTCTCTTTGCGTCATATCCATTATCCTGTGCAATTTGTTTTACTGTGTTCAGTTCTTGTGTGTAGTCATGCTTATTCATGGGTATTTTGTTCAGCCTGTGAAATAAATATCTGAAGCTGACTTCTTTGTGGGTTATGGGGTGATTGGATTGGTTATGAATAATGGTGCTGGTGAGTGTGGGTTTTCTGTAGATTGTGAATTCATGTTTGTTGTTTCTCTTGTGTATAGTGAGATCTAAGAAATTAAGTTTTTCATCTGTTTGTGTTTCTATGGTGAATTGTATTTGTGGGTGGATGGAGTTTATGTTATCATGAAGTTCTTTTATGCGGGACAGTGGTTCATCTATTAAGCAAATTATGTCATCTACGTATCTGTACCAATACATTAATTTGTACTGTTTTGGTATTACTATTTTGTCAAAGATTTGTTTTTCTATCTGGTTGAGGAAAATGTCAGCTAGGAGGCCACTGATTGGGGATCCCATGGGTAGTCCATCTTGTTGAGAGTAAAATCTGTTGTTGAATGTGAAGTAGTTCTGTTCTGTGATGAGCTGAGTATGGCTAATATTTCTTGTATGTTTGTTGTGGGTATGTTTCCTTGCAGTTGGAGGTTTCTTTCTATTATGTTCATGGTTTCTTCTGTTGGGGGGTGTGTGTGTACATTGAAATTATATCAAATGAAACCAATGTTGCTGTGTTTGGTATGTTTTCATTTTTTCTATTACATCACTTGAGTTCTTTAGACTACTGTTGTCAGTGTATTTGTATATTGTCAGTAGCAGAGTGTGTGTGTGTTTGGCTAAGTGGTATGTTGGTGCTTTGGTGAAGTTAATTAATGGACGTATGGGTATTCCGGGTTTGTGAACTTTAGGCAATGATTTTACGGTGGGGGCATTGGGATTTTTCTGGATCATTTTTTAAATCTGTGTTTCTGTGAAAATTGTTTCTATGTTTCTCGGGGTTTTCTGTAACTTACTTTGGTATCGGTTTGTTGGGTCACTTGTTAATTCTATGATGTTGTTGCTTTGGATGAATTCTAATGTTTTGTGAATGTATTCCTGTTTGTTTATGACTACTATTGAATTACCTTTGTCAGATTTCGTGATGATGGCATTTTTTTGTGTTAATTTATTCTGTAGTTTTCTGTAGGTTTTTTCTTCAGGAGTCCTAGTGTTTTCTTTTATGTGGTTTTGTTCTCTTTGATTATATTTCTTATTTCCTCAGCAACTAGTTCTCTTGTTAGGTTTGCATTAAATTCAGGTGTGTTTAGTGTTTCTTGTTGCTTTATGATGTTTTCAGTTTCTGTTATGATATTTTCTACTGTCCTATGTGACACCATTGTGTTAATGTTATATTTGGGACTCTTTTCAAGTAGACTGCTTTCTTGTTCGGATAATTTTATGTCTGTTAGATTAATCACCCTTTTGTGAAAGGTGTGTTTGTTGTATTGGTGGTGGGATTGGTGGGTGTTTGTGTGATTTAACATTTTTGTGAGTTTCTTTTGTTGGATTGTCTGTTTTCTGCCTATTATGGTCTCAGTGTATTTTCTAACCCTGTATATTAGTTCCTCAAAAAATGGTGGGTATGTTATGTGATTAGCTAATTCTAAATGCAATCTGTATAATTCAATATTCAGAGTCTGTTTTTTGGAATACAAAGACCGGATTTCTTGCTTTATCCACATGATTTCTGCCTTACGTTTTGCCTGCTGTGCTGCTGGTGACATGTTGTTTACAGTTATTGTTACGTAGTTAGGTACAATTTTATATGCCAAACATAGTTTATTGAACTTAATGTTGAGTATGGTTTTATGAAGTCTGATGGTTGTGTTCTGATATTTGTTGAAGAGCTGCGATGGAAATACCTGGCTTGGTGTAGAAATACTCATCTTGTGGTGCAGTTCTTCCTAAAAACCAGCAGCAGTCTATACCAAAAATTAATTATAGAAGAAAACTACCACATCCAAAAATCAATAGCATAAGGAAAGAAAGTACTCAATGAATACACATCACTGTGCAACAAAACTCTCTTCGCCACAATAGAAGAACTATACAAGTAAAACACACACACACACACACACACACACAAATCCTCTCTCTTTTTCTTTCTTTCTTTCTTTCAGTCTCTCTCTCTCACACACACACACACACACATACTCTCTCTCTCTCTCTCTCTCTCTCTCTCTCTCTCTCTCTCTGCCCCAGTACTCATCACACACACGCAAACCCACATAAACCACATACCACTAACACCAAATACAATTCAAACTCGCGCACCTCACCCAGCAGAAAACGCTACGAAACAAATGAACGCCACACAGCCACAACAACACGTAATGGCAGCGAAAACTCCACCTACGTTTTGAGTAATCGAAAAACAGCATTGCCCTGCAAACACAGGCAAAGACAAAAGCCTATTTACTTCGCCAACAAAACAGGAAAACGTACCACAACTTCAAAACTGTAAGTTACAGAAAGAAAACGTGATACAGCCTTATTTCCGTTCGTAAATACATAACAAATAGAAAATAAATTACGTTTTGCTGTTTGCAGATGACATGTTGTATATTGTGTAGCATAACAGCTACAAAAACAAGAGGACAATAACATAATGTAAGGTATGTTACTTTTCGCCAATTAAGTTATAAATGCAACTTTTACATAATGTTGTAAACGACGCAAATGTTGTTCCATAAAAACACGGGAGAACTGCCGGATATCAGTAACGTTCTGCCACGATATTTCGGCGCAGAATCTTCTGGCCATCTTCAGGTGAATGCCACTGTAGTAGTACTGGCGAGTACGCGCTGAGCTTTGCTATTTAAAGCCTTCTGAGGTGACATTGCGCATGCGCTGCTCAGCGTGCGCGTTCATAACGGCTCCGTGCGCTGCGCCTCGCGCCCTCCACTGCGAAAGCCTGGCGTATCGGTGTCAGGTCGATTTCCATCTTCATGCACATAACTACGTCGACTACGAAGTTTCTCTATAACAGGATTCCAAGCAGAGTTCAGCTGGTAACCGCTATCTCGATTGATGAGAGTCTCGTTGTCAGACAATCTTATTTCCACAGATTCATTGATAATCGAGCTCCAAAAGTTTGATGTATGGGCCAAAATTTTTGTGTCGTCGTAATTCATGGAATGGTCTGTGGAAATACAATGTTCGGCGATTGCGGACTTGGTGGGTTGGAGAAGGCGAGTATGCCGTTGGTGTTCCACAATGCGTTCCTGCACAGTTCGTATCGTTTGCCCTATATATGATTTGCCGCATTCACACGGAATTTTGTAAACACCTGGTTTACGGAGGCCCAGCGTTGTTTGAGCACAATCTCTCCTCTACATATTTTATATTTAACAACGAATTTTACGAACAATCTGATGGTGTCGCCATGGGGAGTCCTTTGTCTCCCCTGGTGGCCAATCTTTTTATGGAGGATTTTGAGGAGAGAGCACTCGACTCTGCCACTTTTAAACCGACAGTATTTTGGCGGTACGTTGACGACACTTTTATAGTGTGGCCTCATGGTCTGGACCGTCTCCAAGAATTTTTACGTCACATGAACTCCATACATGAAAACATAAAGTTTACCATGGAAATAGAGAAAGATGGTTGTCTGCCATTTTTAGACGTCTTGGTGCGACGGAAGAGTGATGGCACACTTGGTCACTCGGTGTACAGAAAGCCCACTCATACAGACCTATATCTACAAGCTACTAGTTGCCACCATCCAGCACAAACAATGGGCGTTCTCAAAACCTTGGTCCACCGTGCCCATACTATCTCTGACGCCGACAGTCTTCAAACGGAACTGGAACACCTGCAAAAAGTATTTCTGAAGAATGGCTTTTCACCTAGGCAAGTGAGCAGAGTGATGAAGACCTACAAACGACGGAACAAGGAAGAGGAAGAGGCCTTCAGGTCGACTGTTTATCTACCATTTATTGGGAATATTTCTTCACAGATAGGCAGAATATTGAGAAAGTATCAAGTGAGAGTCATCTTTCGTCCTCCTTCCAAAATTTCACCACTGGTGGGATCCGTTAAAGACGACCTCGACCTGCGTAAACCAGGTATTTACAAAATTCCGTGAGAATGCGGCAGATCATACGAGAGCAGTTCAATAAGTAATGCAACACATTTTTTTTCTGAAACAGGGGTTGTTTTATTCAGCATTGAAATACACCAGGTTATTCCCCAATCTTTTAGCTACACAACACTATTTTTCAACGTAATCTCCATTCAATGCTACGGCCTTGCGCCACCTTGAAATGAGGGCCTGTATGCCTGCACGGTACCATTCCACTGGCCGATGTCGGAGCCAACGTCGTACTGCATCAATAACTTCTTCACCATCCGCGTAGTGCCTCCCACGGATTGCGTCCTTCATTGGGCCAAACATATGGAAATCCGACGGTGCGAGATCGGGGCTGTAGGGTGCATGAGGAAGAACAGTCCACTGAAGTTTTGTGAGCTCCTCTCGGGTGCGAAGACTTGTGTGAGGTCTTGCGTTGTCATGAAGAAGGAGAAGTTCGTTCAGATTTTTGTGCCTACGAACACGCTGAAGTCGTTTCTTCAATTTCTGAAGAGTAGCACAATACACTTCAGAGTTGATCGTTTGACCATGGGGAAGGACATCGAACAGAATAACCCCTTCAGCGTCCCAGAAGACTGTAACCATGACTTTACCGGCTGAGGGTATGGCTTTAAACTTTTTCTTGGTAGGGGAGTGGGTGTGGCGCCACTCCATTGATTGCCGTTTTGTTTCGAAGTGATGAACCCATGTTTCATCACCTGTAACAATCTTTGACAAGAAATTGTCACCTTCAGCCACATGACGAGCAAGCAATTCCACACAGATGGTTCTCTTTGCTCTTTATGGTGTTTGGTTAGACAACGAGGGACCCAGCGGGAACAAACTTTTGAATATCCCAACTGGTGAACAATTGTGACAGCACTACCAACAGAGATGTCAAGTTGAGCACTGAGTTGTTTGATGGTGATCCGTCGATCATCTCGAACGAGTGTGTTCGCACGCTCCGCCATTGCAGGAGTCACAGCTGTGCACGGCCGGCCCGCACGCGGGAGATCAGACAGTCTTGCTTGACGTTGCGGCGATGATGACACACGCTTTGCCCAACGACTCACCGTGCTTTTGTCCACTGCCAGATCACTGTAGACATTCAGCAAGCGCCTATGAATATCTGAGATGCCCTGGTTTTCCGCCAAAAGAAACTCGATCACTGCCTGTTGTTTGCAACGCACATCCGTTACAGACGCCATTTTAACAGCTCCGTACAGCGCTGCCACCTGTCGGAAGTCAATGAAACTATACGAGACGAAGCGGGAATGTTTGAGAATATTCCACAAGATATTTCCGGTTTTTTCAACCAAAATTGGCCGAGAAAAAAAATGTGTTGCATTACTTATTGAACTGCTCTCGTATATAGGGCAAACAACACGAACTGTGCAGGAACGCATTGTGGAACACCAACGGCATACTCGCCTTCTCCAACCCACCAAGTCCGCAATCGCCGAACATTGTATTTCCACAGACCATTCCATGAATTACGACGACACAAAAATTTTGGCCCAGACATCAAACTTTTGGAGCTCGATTATCAATGAATCTGTGGAAATAAGATTGTCTGACAACGATACTCTCATCAATAGAGATAGCGGTTATCAGCTGAACTCTACTTGGAATCCTGTTATAGGGAAACTTCGTAGTCGACGTAGTTATCTGCATAAAGATGGAAGTCGACCTGATACCGATACGCCAGGCTTTCGCAGTGGAGGGCGCGAGGCGCAGCGCACGGGGCAGTTATGAACGAGCACGCTGAGCAGCGCATGCGCAATGTCACCTCAGAAGGCTTTAAATAGCAAAGCTCAGCGCGTACTCGCCAGTACCACTACAGTGGCATTCACCTGAAGATGGCCAGAAGACTCTGCGTCGAAATATCGTGGCAGAACGTTACTGATATCCAGCAGTTCTCCCGTGTTTTTATGGAACAATCAGTACGCCGGGAAAGCTTTAAACATCACGACGCAAATGTTAATATGTTAACAACAAATTTACAGTTAAAAATAAAAATAGAACCCACTGATGATAGCACAAAAGTGCTGAAACATGTATGGGTGAAACAAAAGAAAAAACGTGTCTTGCATAAGGCGGAACTTCTCATCCCATGAGGAGCACCTTCTCCTGTACCCTTTTTATGTCAATGACTGTGTAAAAACTTTTACATGTTTGCTCTTGAATCTGGATCTTTATTTTTTTAAATTACACAGTAAATTTAAGTAAATAAAAATATTTTATTTACTGACCCTTGCGTTGTTCTTTTTTTGGCTACCTCGTCCATATCTGCGCCTGTTCAAATGAATGCAGTTCTGATTGCGTCTTTTAAATATGGAATCTTTGACTAACATGTGAGACAGTATGCTCATTAGTGTGATTAAAATTACTTCGCGCCTTACAGCCGTCTGTCTCAGATTGCTGCCAACCTCAGTGATCTAACAGTTGAGACACAACAGTTGTGTAGTGAAGTGTTATTGATTTTACTGTGCATTCAAATGACTCAGATTAATAAAAGTATTTATAATATTTAAATGCACTACTTAATATGAGACACCATCACAGAAATATGATAAATAATTTAAATGTCAGTTTCTTCTACTCACTGCGATATATTACAATAGCTTTAATTAATTTAATGTCTCCTCCTAAAAATAAGTAATACATTTGTAAAATACTATCTCTGCTCTGTAACGCACATTCTTGAATCCATGTTACAGCCCATAGAGTAAATATCTATACTCTATGTTACATCCGTGTGAAGGTTTATACGACAGCATCTGATCGGAACGAGTGGCAGTACAGCAGGAATGTTGGTACTCGCGGCTGACTGACACTGTTGCCAAATGTAAGGCTCGAAATCAGGAGGAAAAAACTCAAAAATGCAGAATTAGCAGTAGATACTAGACAGATAATTCTCCATGGAAATATTCCACTGTTATACATTAATAAATATAATATATGTACAAAATCCGCACTAAATTAGGAAATTTCTACTACAGTGGTTTCACAAAAAAAATGTTCTAAAATTATCATCCTTTTTATTATGCTGTAGCGAACACTTAAGTTTAGCTTCATTTTCCCACTCTCTTTTGCAGTTTTGATTGTTCTTTACTTTCTCCTTAGCTCCGGTTGCATTCAATTCTGCTTTTTATCTTTCACGAAAACAAACTATTTCAAACCTCTGCACGCTAACTGTAGGGCTAGAAATGTACACTCCACACAACTAACAACGAACAGGGGCATCTTAACTTCAACAGTGAAATGCAGTAAACCAATAATTGTTGGCATTATGCAAAGCGATAGCCGATTACACTATTTATGTTTTCAAATCCTTTGCTATAATGTTTTGATACCATAGCTTTGCCATCATGTCAGTCATTGTTACCCACGTTTTTCACAAAATTTCAGCTGCGAGAATACAGATACCACGTGAACAGGTTTATTCTTTTGGAATGAATAACGAAGCGGCTAGTGCAGACTTATTTTGACAGCGTTGTAAATATATAAATAAATGACAGACGTATTACTCCCAGCTGAGACTGTTATGAGACGTTACACTATACTATAAGAATCTGCTTGGCTTCTCGCAGTGAGGCATAAGGCATAGATAAGACCTTTTTTTTATTTGTCAGAGCGGGACGTTTGCAGAGTTTAGGAAAAAAACTTATTTTACTATTTATAATGTATTCAAAAACAAGGACATTATAACTATATAATTTCAATATATATATACCGACCAGACGAAATAGTTATGCTTGATTTGTTGAAAAGACTGGGCTAAAAATGGTTACCACTGTTAGCATTCAACCGCGATTCTTATACATATATAGCGGTTGAATGCCAACAGTTAGCATTCAACTGTTAGCATTCAACCGCGATTCTTATACATATATAGCGGTTGAATGCCAACAGTGATAACCAGTATAACGACAACTGCTACCTCGACTCCATAATGGATTATATTAAATGGGCTAAAAATGTCCTATGAAAAAACTGAGCATATAGAACACAAACATAATACAGAAAAATTAATGAAAACAAATTATGGAAAAATTAAAAGAGTTGATAGATTCAAATACCTGGGGGAGTGAATCCAAGCCAATGGACTGGATAACACAACAAATAAAGAAAGAATAAAAAAGTTAGAATTTGCATATAAATTATCACAAAACTACTGCAATAAGAAATCGATATCCATACAAGCGAAGATTAAACATTATAATTCAGTTATTAGGACACAAGCAACGTATGGATCAGAGTGCCTAACATTGAATAAGAAAGATGAATTAAGAGAACTAGAAAAAAGAAAGAGAAAAATACTAAGAAAAATTCTAGGTCCTGAGAAAAACAAGGAAAACACGTGGATTAAAAGGAGAAATGAAGACCTCTACAAAAATACAGAAAAGATCACAGATACAATGAGGAAGATACGGCTAAAATTTTATGGACATTTAAAAAGAATGGAAGACACATGGATTACAAAGAAAACTTTTAATTGCGTTAGTAAGCTGAAAAAAACTGTAGGATGAATAGAAGCAGTAAAGAAAAACGCCAACAAAATCGGTGTTACAGAAGAAATAATACGTGACAGGAATAACTTTAGGCTACTTATAGAAACTGTGAAGAAGATGAGCCAAAACCTCAACCCAAGAGAGTGTGGACAGATGAGCAGAGACGAGCAGTTGGCGAGAAAATGAAGAAGTACTGGGAAGAACGGAAGCAAAAGAAACACCCTAAGTCTTAAGTTGTGTGCGGTCCTTAGCTGGCCAAATTCATAAATTAAAAAAAATAATTTGAATTAATCAACATTAGAGTGCAGTTGCATACGCATTTGTTTTATAGTTATCGGCGAAGGAAATCTATTTCGAAATGTCGGGTCTAGTTTTCGTACCGTTCAGATTGTTGTCACGGAAATGTGTGAACAACTCCACCCAATGGTCTTCAGTAGCAACATTTTTAGCGTTCCAGCACGATATTTTTTCATCTGTAACGTGGTTGGATGTATCATCGAATAGGCCCGTATCTTGGTCATTGCTAAGAAATCCTTATGTAATCAGCAAATCCGTCACAGACTATATTTCTTCCGACGTAGGTACTTCTTTTCAACACTGCCCCATTCAGACACTTCTGAGTCTGCATTGAGCTGACAACACTGATCCAATTATTCTTATAGTCTAATAAAATTCAGCCGCCGCAGTTTCTACACCCCGAACAACCGCTTTCTTCGAAATTTCTTATTAGATTACCGACTGTATGAGGAAGAAAAAGCGAACTCTCTTTACTTTAATCCTTTGTAGGTTCTGCAGCAGACACTCACTGTGCTTCAGTTTTTAACACCATTTGGTGTAAAGTCACTGCCTGTGCATGCAAAAAGTATAACCATAATTCAGAGGCGGAATTTTCGAAAAATGTTTTTAAAATATTTGGGCATTTATCGATGCTCAGAAAATTGCGTTTTAAGATCTGAATTTAAAAAAAAAATCTTTCGACGCCGGCGTTAACTGGAGACACCGGTTTTGCTGTAGCCCAGCAATTTCTGATAGTCTTGTGTCATTGGAATCACAGAACTCTTTGAGAAGGCTGTGGATGTTAAAAAAAAATGAGTATATTTTCACAATGATATATTCGAAGTCCACAGCAAGACATTATTACTCCCTTTCCTATTCTTTCCTCCAAAACTGAAATTAGTACGATCTCCACAAAATTGCGCAATTTTCTTATTTAAATCATTGCATGATAATACATCTTTCAAACAATCAACAACAATATCCGATGTTTCACCAGGCTGCTCTCGGAAAACTAAAAGCTTGACTTTCACACCTTGATAAGGTAAAAAATATCGAATCAAAATTAGGAATAATTTTACTGGGTCTTGATTTGAAACATCCGTTAATGAAGATATGTAGTGGGCTTCACAGAAATGCTCTTTCAATTCCTCTATCACCACAGGACCAGCACCTTTACAATAATAGCCTGGGATTTTGTACGAGCACATCTAAATTTTTTTCTCCAATCCAACATCTTTGTATTAAATCAGAGGCACAGTCATTTGTGCGACATCTGTGGTTTTCTTGAACCGTGTGCCCTCTTGAACCCAGTCGGCAAAGTGGTCTTTTGAAAAAAAAGCAAACACTAGCGAGCTGGAAGCAGCAGCTCGATCGGAAAGCATGCGTTTTTCGATTTTAAAAGTTTCACAATATCGCCGGCACCACCATGACCAGCACTAAAATCACTACACTTGTCACGCGTAACATGTCATGCAGCACTACTTTGTTTGATAAATGAATATTTATTTTGCAGAGTAATATTAAAGGTACATTTACGTTTAGGCATGTTTCTACTGTTACAAACTCACAAACACGAAAACGTTATGTGAGTTGCTTGGTTGTGCACGTGCGCCCGAACATTCCAATAGAAACTAAAACAAGGCAGCGTTGTGATTGTTAGATGAGTTGAGCTGCAGCATCTGTCTCGTTCTCGCATGTAGTGGTGGGGAGCTCGTGAATGAGTCGTTCAAATGAACGCTTCACTCCAGTGAAGTGTGAACTAACCACTCAATTTCAATGAACTGGTACTTCAAACTCTCCACAGATAGCACACTCCACACTTTTTTTCTAGTTCGTTCACTCACTCTCTTCCCCTCTCCCTCTCCCACTACATTGGCGCTACGACACTCATTCTCCCTTCACTTCAGTCCTCCCTCTACTGCCTGTCGACGAATCGCGCGGTGAAATACACTTACAACAGTTGCACTTTGCTTTCCCATCACCTAAATCGGCGAAGAAACTCCAAATTTCACTACTTCTACGCGATCGCGAGTTGCTAGCCATTGTATAAGTGTGAACAGACACAAAAATTGCTTTCCGAATAAAATAAAGAGGGATTTTACCTGAAATCGTACCAATGACTACAGGTGACAGTTTACGTTTTGAATTTAGAGGGTTATTATTCTCAACAAAAATAAAATCTACAGGAAAACTTCTGAATAATCACTTAACGTAGGTATATAAACTTTGTGACAGTGGTAAACATACTCATTCTATTTTGGATTAAATTTTAAAAGGAACATAAAATTGGACTTAATTTCGTTAGTAGCCCTAGTTTTCAGTCCATAAACACAACAAATAAGGTTTCACTTGGCAGATGAAGACTCTTTTCATGAAAAAATGTCGAGCAAGGTTAAACGTAATACCTTCTTTATATGTGACAGGCTTCTCTATTTATCTTTCCTTTGTCCCCTTTGATCATGCTGTATTTAAGTTACCTCAGACGCTGTAAGACGCAAAACGTTACGTGGACGTTACTTCATAGTTCGGCCATCTGTTGGTAAAATTATGAAGTATTACGAAGCTTTATTGTACGAGCGAGGCGAAGCGAGCGTAGCCGCGGCTGAGCGGCGAACTGGACAACCTCGCCAGGCTTCCGTACTTCATGAATGAACTACTTCACTTGAACGCTTCACGGCAAAGAGTGAAATGAATGAAGTACTTCACGGAAATGAACGAGTTCGACCCATCACTACTCGCATGTTACTCGCTCTCTCTTCTCCGCGACACCCGCACAGCCGCCGTCACCCGCGCGTTTCAAATGTAATGAACACTGGCAGATAGGGGGTACATCTCATCGATAATAGTTTGGTCTGTTTGCAAAAGCGGGAAAATTTTGCTCTTTCTGGGAACAACGGAACAGACAGCCTGAAAGTAGGACTGTCCCTCCCAAAGCGGTAAGTTTGGTCATGTTAGGCACTGAGTGGGTTACCGTGGACCAGGCACATGATATAAGTAGTCAAATCGCGGTTTTTTAGTAATGTCAACGTGAGGAATAACCTGAGAGCAACTTGACTCAGGACTTGGAGATGATACGTGAAAAGTCTCTGGGGAGCGGAATTCACAATCGGACGGCCAAAAGTTAATAATTATCTCAAGAAATAAAGAGTTACTTAACCGGTGTACCAACATTCGCCAAAATGAAAACTATCTCGAAGGAACAGACACGAATGTGATAAAAAAATACAGATTTGCCCTTTTATTTGCTTTTTAGCAGTAGACTTTTTAGAAGGTGGGAAATCTGCAAAAACAGTCGATGTGACAACACTGCGGACTGGCGCAACCGCTCCGCCAACAAGTCAGCAGTCGCAGGGTGGCGGATCGTGGACGCCTTTGATGCTCGGCCCGCATTGTTAGCGGGTGCGAGCAGTCCATCCGTTCACGCCTCAGGGCATTGCAGTACCCTTGCAAGTGGTGTTCGCCGCTTGATCCCTTTAATTTAAATGCAAGTGATAATATCCAGTTGCCTAACGTTTTTCTCCGATTTTTAGTCATAACTCTACGCAGTGACCTGCAAACAAAATTACCGTTACGGCTGACAAGTCGTCTGGCAGTTGATACTAGTATTACCGGTGCGTAGCCGGGGGAAAAAGCCGCTAGTGCTATTATAGAACACGGCTGAGAACCGCAGGCCACACGAAATCTTAATTCGCTGTTTGACGACCACTGGTGTAAACCAAATGTTGTTTTGTTCTGCAGATGGGCGAGTTCCTTGACTAACTTATAATGTGAAAATTCCTGCATCTACATTTACATAAATACTCCAAAAGCGAGTGCGTGGCGGAGGGTACTCTGTACCACAACTAGTCGTTTCCTTTCCTGTTTCACTCACAGACAGAGCGAGGGAAAAACTCCTATCTATATGCCTCCGAATGAGCCCTGATTTCTCGTATCTCATCCGCGGGGTCACTACGCGCAATGTATGTTGGCGGCAGTAGGATCGTTCTGCGGTCAGCTTCAAATGCAGGTTCTCTAAACTTTCTCTGTAGTATTCTTCGAAATGAATGCCTTCTTCCTTCCAGGGTTTCCCGCTTGAGCTCCCGCTAACAAATCTACCGGTAACGAATTTAGCAGATCGCCTCTGACTTGTTTGGATGACTTCTTTCAATCCGACCAGATGCGGATCCCAAACACTCGAGCAGTACTCAAGAATAGGTCGCACTAGCGTACTGTATGCTGTCTCCTTTACAGGTGAACTACACTTTCCTAAAATTCTCCCAATAAACAGAAGTCGACCATTCGTCTCCCTACCACAATCATCACATGCTCGTTCCATTTCATATCGCTTCGCAACGTGATGCCCAGATATTTAAACGATGTACATGTGTCGAATAGGACATCACTAAAGCTGGATTTAAACATTACTGGCTTGTGTTTCCTACTCATCCGCGCTAAAATACATTTTTTCTACATTAAGAACCAGGCTACTCGTCTGTCCAATAGGCCTACAAAATTTATTGCAGTACTTGTAGTTTATTTCGTAGACACGTGATTTTGAAAATTTATTGCGGTTGTGGTCTTTCTTGTTCCTAAGTATCATTTATTTGAAAATGCATCAGACAGTTGTGTTCTTGAATTGTTTATTTGTTGGAAAAATTTTTCATAGTATGTCATCTGGCAAAGGTTCTTGTTATTATCAAAAGTTGTGGTGTGTGTTTCGCTCAGGAAAAGGACAGTATAATGATAGACGTTAGACGGTCCGTTGCTCGTGGTCTTGCGGTAGCGTTCTCGCTTCCCGGGTTCGATTCCCGGCAAGGTCAGGGAATTTCCCTGCCTCGAGATGACTGAGTGTTGTGTCGTCTTCATCATCATCATTCATCCCCATTACGGTCGGAGGAAGGCAATGGCAAACCACTAGGACATCGTTCCCTACACTCCTCGGAGTATGGGGTTTCATCATCATCATCATCATCATCATCAACGATACACAAACTATAAAAGACGCCCAAAAATATGAAACCTACACGAATAGACAGAATAAATGCATAATTGATCAAATAAGCAGGAATAACGGCTCTGAGCACTGTGGGACTTAACATCTGAGGTCATTAGTCCCCTAGAACATAGAACTACTTAAACCTAACTAACCTAAGGGCATCACACACATCCATGCCCGAGGCAGGATTCGAACCTGCGACTGTAGCAGCAGCGAGGTTCTGGACTGAAGCGCCTAAAACCGCACGGCCACAACGGCCGGCGCAGGAATAACCTTTCATCTCAAATTCCTACATCCTGCCAATATCTGCTGGAAAAGGTGCAAAATTCCAATCTCTTGGAATACGGTGAAATTCTCTCTCTGTTCAAAAAGGGCAACAGCAGCGAATGTGGAAACTATGGAGGCATTTGCCTGTTGAATGCTTCATATAATCTCTACTCAAAAAACTTAAGCAATTCAGGCACTTCTCCAAAAAATTGGATTTAGAAAAGGACGTTTGTATAGTGAAAATATCTTTATAATAAAAAGAATCATAAAAAACAAAGAGCAATTAATAGCTTTTTCAGATTTTCAAAAAGCTTTCAATCTATTTGATCGAAATAAATTACGAGGAAAAAGAATATCAATACTTGGGAGAAAAAAATACCTGTAATATTAACGGGAACAGCAGATACACGAAACAACATTAAGTGCCATGCTTTGCCGACAATCTACTCCCGATGAAGCCAGTCACACCACCGAGAATCTTCATGAGACCACCTTTAAGACCGGACTCCAAATCTCTTATGAAAAAGCACAATACATACGTAGACTCCAAGAGCCCAAACATGGAATTGCTTGCAACAAAATATGGCAACATCACACTAGTTAAACACATCAAGTATACAGATGAATTTATTGGAGACATTACCAACGAAGGAGTAGGTAACAAAACACATGCAGTAAACGTACGTAAAGCGTACACCTTTACCTGGAATATGTACAGCAAGAAATCACTATCTATCAAACTTTGTCTCTGCCACACAGTCGCTTTTACAGAAGCAGCCTACGCAAGGGAGACCTCATCATGAAATAGACATCAAAAAAACGGAATTACAAACACTTAGAAAAGCATTTGGGCCCAAAATTCAAGTTGGTATCTAGAAGCGCAAAAGTCTAGAAGAATTGTATTCGCTGATTGAGCGGTTCACCTCACTTGCACAGAAATGTATGAAATTCTGTTGTCATACAACACGGATGGGCGACTCGCGCTTGTCCAAGAAAATCTATATCATCAACAGAACGCAACTAACCAAAATACGCTGGCTGGTACACACATAATGTGACCTCACAGAAATAAGGTATTGACTCACTGCCAACTACACGGACTTCATAAAGGCAGAAAATCAGTACACAGAACTTCGTACCCAAAAACCCAACAGGAAGGAATTAGAAACTTAAAAACGTTTGGAAGCAGGAAAGAAGACAGGCGCAAAGTGAAAGGCCGAAAAAGTTTTAGGAGGAAGAACAAGAAAGCCAGTAAAGGAATTAAATTAGATAAAGCTATCAATCTAAGTTCGCTGCAAATGATAAAGTAATAATACAAGAAAGTGAAAGCTATCTCCTGTTAGTACTACATCAATCGTACCAAATACTGTAAGACCAAATAAGTGTATGTACAGATACAATCTTAAAATTTCATTACCTTAGATGAAAGTTATGGCCCTTCAAGATAAATATCCAGTTCGGTGATAAACAGCAATTAACAATGACGTAAATGAACGGATTTCATATTTTAAATTCCAGTTCTGTGATATGATCGTGATAATGATAAGGGATGAAAAGCTGCACAAATTTCAAGCATATGTGGAACAATAATCAGAACACTTAACAAAAAATCTGAATAGATACAAATATTAAATTGCAAAACTATGGCGACAGCATTGTTGTTGAATGGAAGCGAGAGATGAATAAATAAAAAGGAAGATGTCGGTAAAATGCAAGCAGCACAAATGAGGTTCTTGAGGAAACTGAAAGGCTGCACAAAACGAAATATTATAATGATTTCAGATGTTGGAAATGGATGTACAACGTATTAATGAGCGAATAAATGAGTACAGAGAGAGGTGGATCAAACATTTGAACAAAACTGGAGCTTAAAGACTGTCTAGGAGAATGCTGAACTATATAACCTGAAAATAAGTAGAGACTTTCGTCGATCAAGGAAACGATGGACATAAATTTTGTGCAAACGGAACAGGTAAATGTCTAATTGCTGTAGTAAGATGATAACGAACTGAGGAACTTAATTTTTTCTTTCGCGAGTGACATCTACATGGGAATCAACATGGATTCCACAAGCACCGCTCACATGCGCTCACGTGAAACCCAGCTTGCCCTGTTTGTTCATGGTGTCCAGAAAGTAGGACACGATAGAACTCAAGTTGATGTTATAGCTCTTCTTCACCTAGTCAACAAAAAAAGTGTAGATAGGACATCTGAAGAATATGGGACTGAATTGAAGGCTTCCTACCATACAGAACTGCATGTTCGTTTTTAATGAGGAACCACTGTCAGAAGCAAAGCTAGAGACCTGTGGACCTCAGTGAAGTGTGACAGAGCCACTGATGTTCACTGTACGTAAAGAAATGACCTGACGAATGTAGTCTGTAGCTCTATGGGGTAGTTCGCAGACGAGCAGTTGAGTACAAGGAGGGGAAATTATTAGAAACTCCTTAAAAATGTAGAGAAAGTTGTTGACAATCAGTGCCGGGTGGAAAGACTGGTAGGCGATTCTAGTAAACATCGTAACACGTAATGTAAAGTGCGTAAATAGACGGAAGAACCCGATAGCGTTACATTAAGAAAGTGATGTTGTCATCACGAAGGATGGTTTGACCACTACATTGCTTTTGCTAGGCATGGTAAGATTGGAGGTGGTAAGGTGTTCCCTTGCCAAAGAAGGGCAGCACGAATGGGGACAACTTTGATCCGGAGGAGAGCGTCGCGGAGATACTGAAACAATTGAACTGTTAGGCACTTGAAGATAAATGCAAACTATCCTGTGAAAGCCTACTTAGTCAAGTTTCAAAAATCTATTTGCAGTGATGAATTCAAGAATGTACCACAACCTCCTACGTATTGCTTCGTGGGGATCTCGAAGACAAGATTGTACTAATCACAGCAAGCACAGACGCGTTTAAGCTTTTGCTGCGCGTCATACGTGAATAAAATGGGAAAAAGCACTTGTAACTGTTACAGTGGGAAGTAAGTCCTACCTACTGTCATGCACTTCACAGTAGTTTGTAGAGCCTGGGCGTTTATGTAGATGTAGAAAGAACATAAGCACTAATATGAAAAAAAAAAAAAACACGAAGATGGAATTGTGCGAGATAAACGAAAGTTCGTAGGCGTATTTATACATCTGAAAGATGACGTCGATTCAAATTTCGCACCAGTCGAGACAAGAAGGTCCATAACGGGGACGGTCCCGATACATCGGGACGGTTGGCAGCCCTAGATGCTATTCGAGAATCCCTTTAAGACGACGAGGGCGGCGTTATCAACATCTCACTCAGTTTTATAAGAGGTCGTGTAATAGGGCTACAAGAAATTATATGTTCCTTCCACAATATTGCTGAAAGACTCAGCAAGAATGTAGCCTCTGTCAACCAACTCTTCTAACCCATAAAAAATACAGTGTCACCCGTTGGAATCTTTTCTGACTGCATAGATCACAAAATTCTACTCAAGAAGGCTGAGCAATATGGCTTAAATGGTAGAGTAGGAATGTGCCTTCAGTCATATCTAGATGACAGAAAGCATAAAGTTGTGTTGAATAATTCTGTAATGGCACCTACCTGCTCTGAATGAGGCACAGTGAAATATGATGTATCACAAGGTTCAGTGCTTTGTTCCTTACAATTCTTAATCTTATCAATGTTATGCCATGGTGTATGAGCCAAAAAACACACTTCTTTCGCCCTATTTGCAGATGACACAACCATTATGATTGACGAGATACCCAACTGCAGTCTAGGGAAGACAGCGCCCACTATATTTAAAGAAGCTCTAGACTTGTTCACTTCAAATAGTCTGTCCCACAACGCTTAAAAAAAAAATCTTAGTTCGTTCTGTTTACCACAGCAAACAAAAACTGGAAGATGTTGAAATAAAGTGTGGTGTCAAAGAAATATTGAGAGTCAAGTTTTACAAATCCCTGTGTTTCCGTTTTAACAACAACCTAAACTGGTCTGTTCACATCCTTGTCCTAAATACAAAGACTGGATTCGGCAGCATTTGCCATTCGCTCTACTGCATCTGTTTGTGACTTGGAAAAGATCAAAGCTGCATACCTTGGATGCTTCCATTAACTTACAAGCATATGGCATCACATTCTGGGGAAACCAGTCACAAAACAATAAAGTCTTTATGGCACATAAAAGAGTTATCAGCATTAAGAGTAGAGTTCACCCTAGATGCTCTTGCAGAAGTTTATTTAAACAGCTGGAAATCCTCGTCATGCCATGCCAGCACATTTTTTCACTAATGTGCTTTGTTAACAAGATCTGAACCGTACAATTTACAATATAAACCGCGCATGTCATAATCATGATACAAGAAGTAAACATGATCTTCACAAAAAAAAAAAAAAAAAACCTTTGACTCTTTCCACATCCAAGAGACTCCTCTCCAAGGGATCCATGGAAAACGATAAATGTAATGCAATGTAAAAGACAAAAAAAATATCAGCATAGTCCAGAAAGGGGTTCAATATTCAAACATAAAAGTAGACGATAAACTTCCAGTTCATGTCAAATCAGTCGTTGGAGAGCTGACTAAATTCAAACAACAGCTAAAACTTATCTTCAGGATACTTCTTTCTACTCTTTACACGAACTTTTTTGTCATTGTGTAATACTCTGTGAACTTTGTTTAATTTTTGTTTAATTGTAAGCATTAGAATGTAAACTTATTATGTAACACTGGTGCATCACCACTGACAGAACATTTTGTAAATGAATTACAGTGTAATCCTTATAACTTGTTTGTGTAACTGTTATTAAGTACTACAATCTATCTAAGTTATTATCTAAGAATTGGACCTCACTTTCCGTGTACCTGTTTACATACGGTTTAGATTCTAAGCCTTACGACCATTTACGTATGGTTATTACGTCAATAATCTGACACGTTCTACAGCCTAGCGATACATTCGCATCAAAGATCTACGGAACTGGAAAAGAAATAAATAAAAATAACTTTCCGTTGACTACGTTGTGAATGTCGCCATTTGAGGTACATTGAGCAATGTTTTGTCGTCCTCTTCCGTTTCGTCAAAGCATTTCATTCATAAAATTCCGAGAGCCCACATTCCAAAATAAGACAGAAACATACTAGCTACGACAATATTGGCCTGCATCCCGCATTAGATAAATTAGGCCTCTTACGGCTATCGGTACTCTTGCTTCCGACATACTGTCAGCGAATGGAACAGTAAAAGAAGGAAAGCTACGCTCCGCCAAACGCCCTACAGCGGCTAACAGATTATAGATGTAGATGCACGTAACGCAGCAGCCTTACCTCCATTCGTCACCAGGAGCGGAGTACCTTTGGGCGAGTTCATCGAGCGACTTCCTTACGCCCTGGTTCTCAATTTTCCACATTTCAAGTTGCATCTCTCTTGAAATCATTTTGTCCCATCCCACTCGCAGATCTCGTGGTAGTTCCATGACCCCAAATTTTGATAACCTTTCCAAAACTTCAGTATGTAATGAATAATTAGAGGAATGCCAACAGCGTTTCTCGCGTTAAGAGTTGACGCTTCACTTTTAATCTCGATCATCGACCGCGTCTTCTATGAAATGACGTATATTCAGCACGGAAAACCAAAACTAGTCCCATACTGTATCTAAACTTTTTGCGTTATTGTACACTATGAGACACAAGATCTCACAGTTTGCAAACAAGCAGCACTTGTGATCAACATTCTTTCTTCACAAAAAGATTTCCGGTCTTTTACCAATAAATCTCAGGAGATAAGGATCATAAATTTTGGGCAAAGAAGCTAAAAAACGTCACTATTGACTATTCCCAAAAAACGAATGAAGAGGTACTATTACGTCTTTCTATACACAAATAAGAAATGAGCAGTATTTATATCGTCGCACTAAGTTTCAAATATTTTGCCTAAAAATCATTTATGACAGCAATGAGAATTTTGCCGCGAAGAGTCCAGTGATAGGGCCACGTAACGGTCTCACTAGACACGTCGCAGATCAGTTTGCTGGAAGACAATCACACCAACCGATGCAAAATGCATTACAAATGCTTCATATTTAAATATTCAGTGTTGTAAAGGAAAGGAGCTTATGTTTCATTGTAAATGAATCTAGTATACTCACAATACGAGTAATTCGTTTCTCAATCACAAATGTAGACCAGTAAGATACCCTGCATTATATTACAGAATAACAGCATTACGCTGTTCACGTTGGTATGCTTAATGTTGATCAAGCAACTTACCTATAGCGTCTTCGACGCGAAGACTGGTTGTTTTAGTATCTCTGTGCATAAGCCGTAGCCTGCAAGTTTTTAGGAATTATGTTAATCAAACGTGAACGAAAATATAGAAATCATGCATCCGTGATTTGTACGTGGTTGTCCGATTTGTGTAATTTTATGTGCGGAATAGATGTTAGTTAGTTAGTTAGTCAGTTTGTTTCACGTTCCGTGGAATATTTGCATGATAAATCGTAATGATATTGAACGAGTCATTTTACAATCACATTTCACGTTAATCTGTAAATATGGCAACATGCTGATCATTTGCAGGATTTTTTTATCGCAACAATCAATGAATGGCATAGCCTTTTACGAAGTTTACGCTAAGTTCTACCCTTGTCAATTTACTTAGTTCGTCAAGTGTTTAGATAACTAGTTAATAATTACGGTCAGACTCATTTTTCCGATAAAAAAGATTACTGTATAACTCATCAGCTCTGATCAGGTGTAACCAATATGTCTACTGTCCTTAAGGGGCCCCCACACACGAGTGACGGATCGCAGCATTCCGTCGTCAGGTCGAACGATCAGTCTATAGATCGCATGCGTGTAGGCACATCGCAGAAGGCAGCGACCGACCGCTCATGGCTCTTAGTTCCCAAGCGAACGAATAATTCCCATGCGACGAATCGGTCTTGTCTGGCAGAATGGCTGCCTCACTGCGACTCGTCTGTGCAGTTATTACTCGTGATGTGTAATTTTGTTTCGCTTCGGTGTGCCCACGTGAAGTAAGGACTTACATTACAGGGACTTAGTTCTGGAAACACTACTCACACTGAAAAGTCGGGTTGAAGACGGAATTGCCACTTAAATTAATGTGGATTATAAATCAAAATAATTTGATAGGCCTACTCTTAGATTGTTTAGTCAGCAGCATTTTGAAGCTTGGGCTATAGAAGTAGAAACTATGAGACGTTCGTAGTAATAGTCCCTACTGGATATACCAATAAAGTTTTAACTTCTGAACAGAAAAGTGTAATATGAAGCGGAACAATTCTTTAGCTGTGGACAGATCTGTGTATAGACTTCAGCATCCTAGCTGTAATTTTCTCTCTACTGTGAGACAATGTCGATTATGAACATATTTCATACTGAAATTGACTGGTCGCTGTTCCAAACATTTATTTTCCCCACTCACTTCTCTGTCATAAACATATTCACTTCCTCCACAAATCGTTGTGCCTTCTGACATAGGCTACACCATTATCATCTTCTATGTCCTTGCATGTGACAAATTTAATAATATGCCTGGATTAAATGCCATATTTAGCTTTAGGATTGTCGATAAAAGAAACTGAAACTCTGAAATTGTCCAAGGCAACCATTTTAGACCCTTCTTCTGCCCACATCTGCAGATGCCAATAGTGAACTGTAGATCCATACCACCTTTCTCTATTAAATTGCAATGTTTATAATTTGTAATGCATGTTTCTGTAGCGCAGCAATAGCGTTACCGCTTACCGCGCAAAGGGGCCCGGGTTCGATTCCCGGTAGGGTACTGGGTGTTGTGTGTCCATCATCATCATTTAGACGCAAGTCGCCGCAGTGGCGTATAAAGGCACATTTGCATGCCGAGCGTGAGTTTCCTCGGAAACGCGAGATATTAATTAAATAAATAATCAGTGACAAATAAATAAAGCCTATGGCACACAACTGCAGCGCTGTGTCGCTGATAAAACAAAAGCACATTTTCGTTAGTCGTATGTTTGATTAAGAAAAGGGAGAGCTCTGGTTGAAGTGGTGCGAGAAGCACGTATTTTAGTTTATTGTCTGGCACACCGCCATATTTCATGTTATAGAAAATTACTGCGAGTTGCAACCATACTAGGCACTCGATTCTGAAAAGAATTTATATTTATAAAAGTAAGTAGGATTATGAACTGTAGGCTTATTCATTGAATATATCTGATTTAACTAACTGTGTAATTTTTTTGTTTAGTAGACAATCACCTCTGTACGACGTTTTGGCATGGCTGGCAAATTATTGTAATATTGAGATTTAGATTTGAGTCCGCACCTACCGCAGCAGTCTTTGGAAACGATGTAAATACGAAGTCCGATTATTTGAGTCTTATTTCACGGTCAACTACGAATAACATTACATTTACGAAAAAGCCATTGTCAAGCGTCTGATACCGAATAATTAAACGTCACGTAAATATTAATTACAACCAATCACTATCATACAATAATACATAATTAATAATTTTATTTTATTTTATTTTATTTATTTTATATTGGCGACTGCGTGTCGGACTTGTTATTTTGTCATTTGTTACATTGTTCTCTTTGTTTCATGTGAAAAATTAACTTTCTGGACCTGGACGTGAATGTATGAGAAATAACAAAGATCTGAAGATATTTTCCAATTCTAAAATTTTGCGGGAAGACGCAATGAAGCTTCCAGCAAAATAAGGTAAGACGCAGCATCTTTGCATTGGCAGGCTTGACCAGACGCATAATTCAGTGTATTAGCTCTTCAGTAGATTCTGTAGTATTTCTTTCGCGCGTAGCAGTTTTCAGTGATAAATTTCATTCTCAGTACTTTTCCTTAAACAATAACTTCTGCAACAATACCAATACACGAGTGTACAATATGGCCGACTTCTGTACGATACGTTGTAACATGGACAGCAGCCATTACCAATAATCTCAAATTCAGTTTATATTTTTAAATTAACAAACAGCCATTGTTGCTACGAGCGATTCATGCTCAACTGCATTTTATTTTAAAACCAGTGTCAAACATTAATTTCTTGAAATATATATCACGTGTGGCATGGTCATAACTAGAAAACAATACGCAAAGATGGAACAGCAAAGACATACTATTCAGACGCAATCCGACTCGGACGAGAGACAAGTGTTAGAAAATGACTTTACGACAGCAACCGGTAGTGACGATTCATCAAATATTGACGCAAGTGTTAACGGAAGTTTTGACAATAGGCCGTCCACCACAAAAATTTCAAAGTCTCAGTCAGAGCCCATGTTAATACATGACGTCACGTCTAATGACGCGGCGGGGGCAGAGACCTTGCAAACAGTAAACATTGCCAACATGTTACAAGTGCTAATGAAACAGAACGCGGAAAACATGGCAACCTTAAAGACACAAAATGACGAAATTAAATCTGACCTCATAGCAATCAAGGCATGTAATGACACTTTGTGTAAACGTGTGGAACTTATAGACGCCACACTGACCAAACAGATGACTGAACTCAGTACGAAATTTTCCAAGCTTAATACGAGACAAGAAAAGACTACAAATGACGTAGCACTTTTACAGACACAATTAAAAAACCTTAATGTCACGTGTGAAGCTCTTACTGAACAAATTCAAACATATCCTTCAGTACACGACAACCTTGAAAAACGAATTACTGACGTGCAGAATAAATTTGACGATGTTGAACAACACCTGACTGACATCTTACAATCTGATGCCACAGCTCATTTTCAAAATATTAACAAAGAATTTCATGATTGGGTAGAGAACAAAGACAAACATTTTGATAGATGCATACGTGAAAATTTACCAACAATTGTGCACGACTCCGTAGCGGAATACATCACTAATAACAAACAGCTGATTAGTGACGCAGTACAATCCGTCACTGCACCCATGAGACAATTCACCGATCAACCACAGTCTGAATGTAACGAAAATATCAGTCAAAATGTACAGTTCAGAAACCAATATACATACGAGTGTGACGCACACATACCGCACACAACATACACACAAGAACAAAACACACCACGACAACAACACATACCACAACGTGCAAACACAAACACAAGCTATTATCATGGTAAACTACAGCAACATTATCGTAATTACTCGCCAGCTGAGCATTGCAGTAATTACAGTGGTACAAATCCATATCATAATGCAAAGGAAGAAGAAAGCTTAATGAAACACAGGCAATTTCAGATTTTTATCCCAGAAAAACGAACCATTCATCCGGTGATTTTTCTTAAATCTTTTAGTAACGCATTTCCACGCACTTGGAGTGACCGGAAAAAGATTTCATATATTGTCGGTTACATCCAAGGCGATGCAGCTGTCTGGGCATACAGTCAAGCTGACGTATGTACCACGTACAGTGAGTTTGAGCGTGCTTTTCTGAACAAATTCTGGTCGCAATCCGTCCAGGAGCGACTCAGAAGACAAATTTTAGAACCTGAAACTTTTAACAGTAAAAATGGTAACTTACGCAGATATTTTGAAAAATACTTGAACATGGGACATTTTTTAGACGAACCAGTCGCAACGCGTGATATACTCCGAGCGTTGAAGGCCAAATTGCCTTTCAACATTAAGGAAAAACTTCTACATATCCCGGATGACGATTCAGATTATTTTTTAACAGCTTTAGATTCGGTTGACATGTTACTTGAAGATCAGCGCTTCGCGCGGCAAAACAGCAGCCACAATGTTTACACTAGTGGTATGCGAAACATGCAGGCTTGCCAACACAATTCTGGCGCGCCCACAGTTGGATACGCGGTACAGCAAAAACAGCAAACTCACATGCCGTCTCAATACGGAAATCAAAATCAACACGCGTATTCCAATACAAACAACAATTACAACAGTAATAACACTTCATGCGGCAATCCATACAAAAGGCACCGCGGTAATAACAACAATGGTAACAACGGATACAAATGTAACAACAAAAACACAAACAGAAATAGAAATAATAATAACTACGAGCCAAGACAGCATCAAGGCTGGACTCGTAGCGATCAATACTTTCATTCAAACACTGCTTTACCACAGCAGCCACCAGGACAAAATTGGAGCATACCTTACGACCGACAGGTAAGTTATAATGCGCAACAGCAACAACAACCGCAAAAGTTTGGAGATCATAATAGGCAATATCCGAATGTGAATATAATAGAAATGACACCTGATGCACAACCCCAATCTGTGTCAGTACCTAGTACAAATGATAATCCAACAAACTAGAAACAGTCACTACTTTGCCCCAGGTCGTGGCTGAAGAATTCTTGGGGGGCGACTTCAATGTTAATCAGTTATTTGACACCACACTTGAACAACAGAATAATGATATGCCGAGTAATTCTAAACAAAAACTACCTGTTTTATTTATAAGATACAACCACAATAACAATATATCAGATGAACTTTTACAAGACAGTACACAATGTCGTTTAAACACAAATGAAATTGTTTTAGCATCTACTACTGGTGTAGTAGGTGGGATTCCAACTACTATTATCCTAGATACAGGTGCAGCTGTGAGCGTTTTGTCTTTTAATTTCTATAAAAAGATGTGTGAATTGGAGCCTGTGCCTGAGTTTCCTGCCCAAAACTGTAAAATAACTACCGCTCTAGGTAATAAGTCATGTAGGGTTACGAAGCAAGTTTTTGTAAACGTTAAAATAGGTAATGGAACCGTACAATGGCCATTCCTGGTTGTACAAAACCTTGTGACAAATTGCATATTAGGAATAGATATTATGAGCGAGAAGGACTGCATTATAGACTTCTCCAAAGGTAAATGTATTTTAAATGATAAAGGCAGTGTAATTATTATTGATTTGGACAGGAGAACTCTAAAGCATGACAAACACTGTACAGGGTACAAGGTTCAGTTAGTACTTGACAAAGACATTCAAGACATGCAAACACACTCATCTGACGCAGAGCTAATGGACTTGAAAACATTGCTTGATCATAAGATAAGTGAAGCTACAGCTCTCAGTGTACATGAACGTATAAAACTACAGGAAGTGTTATCCAAATATTTACAAGTTTTTACCAAACGATTAGGTGTTATCAACACGTATGTGTACAAGATTGAAGTTAAGCCTCACAAGATCTTCTACCATAAGACATATAACGTACCTGTTATCTCAACGACCTGCTGTGTGGCAAGAACTAAAACAAATTACAACATAGATTATAAGTAGTATAGAAATTTTCATTTCAGCGGTTCCAGTGACGCAGTTGAAGACAGAAGAACTTTTCTTTCAACGCCGCGGCACCACCGAGAAGACTGAATATTAAAGTAAAATTTATGATTACGTAGCAGTGAGTGATATATAAATTTTTCACGGAACATTTGTGACTGTAGGTACCACTGACTTGGTATGACACCTGACGAACCGACAGACGTCATCTGTGAAGCGATCTTTTACTTTGAGAAATAGATTAGACGCACATCTCTCAACACGAAACGCATCTATCAGTAGTCAAGGCCACACAGACACTCTACACACACGCACAAAACGCGAGGAATCGAACATTTTCTCTCTCTTACTATTTTGAATATTTATTGAGTAGCGAAGACGCCTGGTCTTGCCTACTGATGTAATGAATGTTGTGTCTAACCTATCTTAATTCCAGATGAAATCACAAAAAACATCGATAAAATCCCAGCAAAACCGTTAAAGAGGACGTAAATATCTGCAATTCATGTAATCAAATGTGACACAATGTAATAACCTATAGCGATGTAATGATGATGTAAACATGTTTATGTGCAACTGTATTATGTTTATGCTAAGAAAATATGTGACGTGTGTATGTATAATTACTTATTTTCTTTTTAACTGATGTATCATGTAAAAATTTGAACAAAAACGAGTGCCAAAAAGACATTGCATAGTGAACCTCTGTTCACGGACATTAACGAACATTACTAACTCTGCAACTACGCAGAAACCTATGTGAAGTGAATAATTCGTGCATCGTCTAGTGACATTACTACAGTACCCAACTTCAAGATGTTAACTGGATTAAATGGACACAAAGTACCTGTCCAGAAAACAACACGACGGGTGGAAGAATTTTGGTTGGAACTTCAGGGAATGAAATGTTCTCGAAATGTGACGGACACGCTTACCTGGACTGTCCAAGGATCGACGCCAGCTATGTGCCGTCCGAGGTTCTGCAACCAAGCTTCCACGGAATGTAAAAAAAAAAAAACCAACTGCACGTGGACCAATTACTCGACGGGTTACGTCTGATCTGTAATAAGCAATGCTTTTACTCACAATGAACTGCATCACAACGACTATAATGGAAATGGGAAGTGGACACGCTTATGTATTAATCACGTTGTTATACAACGATGTTACTGTGATCAAAAAACTTTACCACGACGACACTAACCTGTGAAACAGTACTGTGCAGTAGATGAATATGAACTGTAATAACGACACGATGTGTATAGGTCAACGCACCTAAAACAACAGAACATTTTTCGTTGAAGCATTTCATTGCAATGCTATGTAACTAAGAACATTCAACAATCTGAAGTTGTATTGTATTATAACAAATATTGTAATTTTAAAACTAAGTTACCTGTCATAGAATGTAGTCTTCATATGTAATCTTGGTGGAATATTTTCTTTGTGCAACGACTAAGAAATGCGCGCGCACACGAACAATATGAACTGCAATACTGTGCCGCGTGATCTAAATTTACGAAATAACGGCAGTGCCGTAGTTACACAGACGCTTCTGCGCATGCGCGCACTCTATCTGCCAACATAAGAACTTTTACGGCGCACCCGCGTCATTCAAATTTTGTATATAATGTGTATAATGTGAAATGTAAGTCATGTAAATAGTTGTAGATAACTTAGATTTTCTTGTGCCTTTAGGTGAATTGCTCGCCTGCAGGTGTGTCCTTTCGCCTCGCAATACAGGGGGCAATATAAAGGCACATTTGCATGCCGAGCGTGAGTTTCCTCGGAAACGCGAGATATTAATTAAATAAATAATCAGTGACAAATAAATAAAGCCTATGGCACACAACTGCAGCGCTGTGTCGCTGATAAAACAAAAGCACATTTTCGTTAGTCGTATGTTTGATTAAGAAAAGGGAGAGCTCTGGTTGAAGTGGTGCGAGAAGCACGTATTTTAGTTTATTGTCTGGCACACCGCCATATTTCATGTTATAGAAAATTACTGCGAGTTGCAACCATACTAGGCACTCGATTCTGAAAAGAATTTATATTTATAAAAGTAAGTAGGATTATGAACTGTAGGCTTATTCATTGAATATATCTGATTTAACTAACTGTGTAATTTTTTTGTTTAGTAGACAATCACCTCTGTACGACGTTTTGGCATGGCTGGCAAATTATTGTAATATTGAGATTTAGATTTGAGTCCGCACCTACCGCAGCAGTCTTTGGAAACGATGTAAATACGAAGTCCGATTATTTGAGTCTTATTTCACGGTCAACTACGAATAACATTACATTTACGAAAAAGCCATTGTCAAGCGTCTGATACCGAATAATTAAACGTCACGTAAATATTAATTACAACCAATCACTATCATACAATAATACATAATTAATAATTTTATTTTATTTTATTTTATTTATTTTATAGGCGCCAACCAAAAAGACTTGCAATATGGCGCCCGAACCCCGAAAGGGGATTTTCCGGCCAGTAAATACGATACGATCATTTCATTTCATAGTTTGTAATTGCGACAGTCTGTTTCCTTTGAAACGACCTCCTGCTCGCCTTTTGCTAGATACATAATTTAGAATTAATCTGCAATTCGATTTACTTGTAATGCTTCTCATTCGTGTGCGACAGGAATTGAAGTTATGATTGTAATAGTTGTCATAGATGTACTCCAATACGCTGTCATCAACATCTTATAATACACTGGGCGTCGACTGTTTCGGTGGAGATAGTTCGTACTCCCTTTGCTGGACAGTTCCTTTTGCTCTGGAGATGAACGTTATATAGGGCTAGAACAGCCACCCTCAGGTTTAGGTCCTTCCTGTCCTCCAAAATCAGTATATCTATCCAGCGTAACGTCACATATTACTGTGTCATTCCAATTATATTTCTGAATTATTATGCTATATAATATATCCACTAACTCTCTAACCTTGACCCCGACTTCCTTTCCATATTGAGCACATCACAACTTCCTCCCTAATATTTGGACTACATTCGTAGTATTAATTCTCTTCCTGATATCACTGTTCGTAGTTTACACAGTAACCTGCACGCGAACACTCCATGAAACGCATTCGTACACCATTCACGCAACTCGAGCACTTGTTAAAGCAGCTACAACATGCCACCGTCTGCCAGTGCTAGCAAACAAGTCCGGAGTTTTGCGTGGAAATAACGCAGACCACTGTTGTTTTTATGATCGAGCGTTAGCCTAAGCATGGTTTCGTGCGGCTCCGAGCGTTCGAGATCAGAGGTGTCCCTTTTAAGCATTGCTGCGCGGCATGGGATCTCTACCAGATAGCCTTGGCGGAGGACGTCGAATAAGTTCAAAGACGGGCAGCTCGTTTTGTATTATCATGAAACAGAAGAGACTGTTTCACGGATATGATACGCGAGTTGAGGTGGCAATCGTTTAAACAAAGGCGTTTTTCGTTGCGACGAGATCTTTGCACGAAATGTCGATCTCCAACTTTCTCCTCCGAATGCGAAAATATTTTACCGACATTCATCTGCATAGGGAGAAATGATGATTGCAATAAAATAAGAGAAATCAGAGCTCGCACGGGAAGATTTAAGTGTTCTTTTTTCCCGCGCGCTGTTCGGGAGTGCAACGGTAGAGAAAGTGTCCGAAGATGGTTCGATGAACCCTCTGCCCGGCACTTAATTATTAATTGCGGAGGAGTCATGTAGGTGTAGTTGAATAATTTTTGTTTCTCAATAAGGCGTATACCACAATCTCAACGTCACCTATACAGGCGTAAGTATAATTGTGATGCAGACAAGTTTTATTTCGGTATGTTATATGCAGGCATTTTCAGTTACAGCTGTATGGTATCAAACACACACACACATACATACATAAAATCGATACTGATATTTGTCGTGGCGTATAATTGCACATCTGTTTTTCGCCCTTGCAGTTTTTATTTGAGCTGGCCACATTTCTCATCCAAATCGATCTTCTCACACCCAAACCTCTAGTTGTCAGACACTCAAATCGTTACCAAATGTTGTATGTCGATAGAGTATCAACCAAAACACCGATTTAGTTCGTTCTGTGTGTTGTTGTCCAGTATAACATGCGCAAACGAAAAATACAACCAGAACCACGGAGAACGGGAAAGGTGTACGAGGGGCGTTTGAAAAGTCCGTGCAAAGTCCGAGAGATGGCACCACCGTCGGGTATCCAGGTCATGTTTGGTTAGCTGCATCTTTGGAAAGAACACGCACCAAGTTTCAGACATATTTGTTTGTGTTTGGCATTCGTGTGAACCAAGGAAGTCGAGTGATTGTCAAAAAATAGACGAAGAAGAATATCGTGTTGTGATTAAAAATTACTTTATGAAAGGCAAAACGCCTCAGGAGACTAAAGAGAAGTTTGGTAAACATTAAGGTGACTCTGCACCTTCGATTAGAACAGTTTATAAGTGGTTTCAAAATTTTCGGAGTGGCCTTATGGGCACAAGTGATGCTGAACGTTCTGGACGCCCTGTGGAGTTTACGACTCCAGAAATCATTGATAAAATCCATGATATGGTGATGGATGACAAAAGAGTTAAGGTACGTGAGATTGCTAGTGCTGTGGGCATCTCGAATGAATGGGTACATAATGTTTTCCATAAACATTTGGATATGAGAAAGCTATTCACAAGATGGGTTCCACGATTGCTCATGCTTGACCAAAAGCAGACTCGTGTGAAGTGTTGCAAGAATGGTTTGCAGCTGTTCAGGAAGAATCCACAGGACTTTAAGCGTCGTTTCGTCACTGTGGATGAAACATGGATACATTACTATACTCCTGAGACCAAACAACAGTCTAAACAATGGGTTACCAAGGAAGAATGTGCACCAAAAAAGGCGAAGACCAGTCCTTCGGCCGGAAAGGGATTCGCAAGGCATAATCATCATCGACTATCTGGAAAAAGGTAAAACTATTACAGGTGCAATTATTCATCATTATTGGACCGTTCAGAAACCGAGCTGCAAGAAAACTGCCGGCCATTGGACCGCAAAAAAGTCCTTTTCCAGCATGACAATGCACCAGCACACACCTTAGCAATTGTGGTCGCAAAATTAATGGAAACAGGATTCCAACTCGTTACACACACACACCCCCATCCAGACTTGCCTCCCTTGGACTAATATTTGTTCCCCAATTTGAATAAATGGCTGGTGGGACAAAGATTTTATTCAAACAAGGAGGTGATTGCAGTAACTAATAGCTATTTTGTAGACTTGAACAATTCCTATTATTCGGAAGGGACCAAGTAATTAGAGCAGCGTTGGACGAAGTGTATAAGTCTAAAAGCAGTGTAACTAACCTGTTTCTACGGCTTATTACGTTATTATTGGGAATGGAAATGCTTATTGATTGTGAAATTAACGTGAGAAGATTAGGGTCGCCACCAACTCTAACCATACAACTAATCAAAGCTTTGGCCGAGTCGGACAATAAATAAATTTGATCACAGACCAAAAACTCATAAAAATGCGTACGTTGTGATATCGCTCATAGGGGATGCGATGTAATTATTAGTATTCCCCGTACATTGTTCACGAGAAACAAACATTTAAAATAAAATAGAAAATGCATGAACACTGTGCATAAGATCAGCTCCCAGCAACACACCTGAAAATAAGACTTAATCTAAAGCATTTGTTTTAAAATAAAAGGGGCAGCTAATCACTGGACCTGTGCGTAAGGAAACGCGTCGGATGTGCTAACGGTAAAAGTTATGAGGTGAGTGGCTTAGGTGCAACAACGTAACCTCGGAACACAAGAGAAAATTGTTGATAAAATCACTTATTCCTAAGATATGGATGTGAGACATGTACACGATTCCTCATGACATTAATTCCTAAAACATTAAAGAAAAGCATCGATACATTCACCGTTATAATCTACACCTAAAATCATTGGTGTGAATAATTCATACTACTGCTGTTGCCTGGTAACTGATCGCAATAACTCGTAAAGCGGTACACGTTTCGCAGTACACCCGCGTGCCCACGTGCTTTGTGGAAACGCGATTTGTTGCCAAGTTGCAACAATATCACATCACACAATCATGAACAGTTAACATTCTTTAAAACAAACATGAGATCGGTCAGTTAGTGATGACAGTAGTCCAACAAACTCTAATGTTCAACCACGTGGTTGGCTCCCTACGGACGAAAGATACATAAAGCAAGGAAAATTTACGAGAAGGCAAAGCTATTGATATTTAGGAAAATAAATGCTTATTCAGGCACAGCTGAAGGCAGACAGACATTCATACAGGAACGAGTGCTCACTTCTTATCGACACCTTTGTTTGGCGCTCATCCGGCGGATCCAAGACCGCTACAGAAATTTACTAAAAGGAAAATCTGCCAAAGTTTCGCATTCCTTGCTGCGACAAGGCAAAGCAATCTTTCAGAGTTGAAAAGCGAGACCAAAAGCTAACAGCTCTCTTCCCGCCAAGTAACAAGGCGCCACGCGGTCAGTCTAACTCACCCTTCTTCGTCTAGAACACAGCTGTGGACGCTTCCCGTACCGGCGGCAGACTCCTCCCTTTTTCTTCTCCAGCCTCTTCCACACTCTGCGTGGCCCGTAAAACCCAAAGATGCCATTTCCGCCACCAACTTAACACAGGTGGATTTCTCACAAGTAGCGCAAACCTCACAGAATCATTAATGAAACCAACGGAATGACAGCTGGTAAATAACCACCTATGGAAAATAAGACATGAGTACAAAAACACATACAGAAACCAGCTCGTTGACACGCTGTCATTTTGCAGTTTCTTCACATGGTAGTTTCACTGGGTATTCTCTTTAGGTGCTGGGGTGGGCGTCTCTTCTAAAGGCGACTTGGAGGATAAGCTACTAGGGACCACAACACTGAACTGGGGAGTTCGCAGCGGCGTTGATTGTAACGCCCGTTGTAACCCAGGTTGTTCATCCTAGACAGCAACCCTCGACGTTGCCTCGTGCCCATTTCCACCCTCTGCACCCATACTGTGGGATGTTTCAAATGGCTCTGAGCACTATGGGACTTAACTTCTGAGGTCACCTAACTAACCTAAGGACATCACACATATCCATGCCCGAGGCAGGATTCGAACCTGCAACCGTAGCGGCCGCGCGGTTCCAGACTGTAGCGCCTTTAACCGCTTGGCCACCACGGCCGGCTGGGATGGTTCGGCGTTGCAGATTTGCGGGACATCGCCGCTTGTCGGCCCTGCCTCATCATCGAGAAGGCGGCTTGGCGGTCGTCGTCCGCGTATTGCGGAGGAATGTGTTTTACGACACACACCCCCGTCTCCTGTCGTGTCAATGGAGAGACACGCGCTCTTCTGCGTCCCATCGAGGTCGACGTAATCTCGTGCGGGCGTCGGGCATGAGACCCGCTTATCACCTCTTTTCACCGTCTTAGCTGATGCGTCAGCGGTGGGACACGCGTCCCTCTTGGCAGTGGGCGTTACCTCACCGCAGCGGCCGTCAGGACTAGCGGCGCTCAGGGATCGGCGGCCTCGCCTGGCGTGCGTCATACTTTCCCTTTCGCTTGTCAGATGACTAGCGCGTGGAGGGGAACGCCAGCCATCAGCTGACGCTGCCGTCGTGACATGCCTTCGCTGGGCCCCGGTGTGAGCCTGGGATTGGGTGAAGACCAGCATTCCCTCTCCTCTGATGTGGAAACAGCTGTGACCGCTCGCCACACCACTGCCTCGCCGTTGATAGCAGGGTTCTGCAACGCCTGCCAGTGGACCAAGCCCCGTGCTTTCTGACGCGGAGGCTCCCTAGGTGGTTTTGCGCCCACTTAAGAACTGCGCTCACAGAGATCGTTACAAAATATCACGTGTACAGATTACCACAAAATCAGCGGAGTTTCTTATCCCTGATGAATACATGGAATATTGCCCAAAATTAACGTGACAAGAAGGGCCTTCTAAACAATACTAATAAAAAAAGACAATGAGGAAAATTACATAACCAATATTCAAACAAACAAAAAAATCCTTTTTATAAAATATAGTTCCAGCATTACATCAATGATTTAGGGTAGATCTTGTACCAGATTTGGTCAGGATTTGGATAGGATTTGGCGCCGCTGCCAACTACAGACACAAAACTCTACCTACTCCTAACTACGCTCTCACACACATTCTACAGAGCACGTACTAGCCACCATCACCGTTTAGCCCAACTACAATTCCCACATATAAACAAAATATTCCTTCCAACACCTATACCCATACCGCTGTTCATCGACTGCTCCTCCAAAGTTTGCAGCACACGTTTGCTGATCTGTGAAAAATTTCCGAGACTTCTTTTCTATGGACATAAGTTATGATAAATAAGACACAGAAGGTTCATTCAAGTCACATTTGGAATGGTAAATGTTTCAACATCTATTCATCAGACTGATGCAAAAGGTCAGTGGGCACAGAAATGGAAATAAAAATCATTCTATCCTATTAGAAAACACATAAACACTTCGTTCTATAAGTACATACGAAAGAGTGTCAAAAGAAATCCATTGTCCAGGTCCATGAATACCCAACTTACTGCTGTCATAAAATACTCATAAAGATTACACGATTACTCAACACATGTCCCCAAAGGTCATCACCTACCATCATGTTACTTCAGCTTGGAGGTAGTCGTATTGATTCTCTATTAAATATCAAGTTGCTTGAGTTTATAATCTGTTTCAATATACGTCTTCTGGGGTTTCACATTCTGGTACCCTCAACCGTACCTAGCAGTATGTGGCGTCAAGTTACACTTTCCAAACATCTTATAAGGTGGCAACTCTGAAAATCAAACACTATTATCTCCCTTCATACACAAACCCTTCACCTACAGGCCATCAAGTCGCTTCATCAACATCGCAGTACATTTGAAAATTCTCACTGAATCATGCTCACCTAAGGGGAATAAGAACACTACAACTGTAATTTATCATCAAGAATTACCTTACGACCAATGACTCTCCACGCCAACAAACCCGATACCTTTTTAGTCATCAAGAAACAAATGCCATCTTACTGCAGCCGGCCGCGGTGGTCTAGCGGTTCTAGGCGCGCAGTCCGGAACCGCGCGGCTGCTACGGTCGCAGGTTCGAATCCTGCCTCGGGCATGGATGTGTGTGATGTCCTTAGGTTAGTTAGGTTTAAGTAGTTCTAAGTTCTAGGGGACTGATGACCACAGATGTTAAGTCCCATAGTGCTCAGAGCCATTTGGACCATTTGGATCTTACTGTAATAGGAAACGCTTCATCTGAGCCTCACAATCATTCACATTCAGACGTTATAAAGCTGCACAACAGTACTCTTTTCTGCTCAGAAGAAGAAATATGCACTTTTAATTTTAGTCACACCAGAGTGAATCAAAACATTGGAGAATATATACTGTAATTTTACTCACAAAAGAATGAATGCAAGAAAAACATATGGGCAATACGTCATTCCGACCTCCGAGGGGCAAGATCTGCTTCTTATTCAATATAAGGTTTTACGTTGGAGATGTGGTGCAGGCACTTCGACTTTCGAGAGCGGAGTGTTTCTACTTCAAGCGCATTCGGATGTGGAATCCGCTTGATTCTGTATGGCCCGTTGAATAAGAAGAGGAACTTCTTTCACAACCTAGCCCGTTTATTAGAGAGCTTATGCGAGCGTACAAGTACTTTCTAGCCTACGTGAAAAGTTATGTTCCGCACCTTCTTTTTGTTGACTCTTATCCGAGCCTCGGCGGCACTCTTTATATTTTTCAGGGCAAGCTCCACAATTGCAGATCTCCGTAACCTGGGTTCTGCTGGCCAGAGAACCACCTCTTTTATTTTACTCGGAGCCTCCTTGTTTTTCAGGACCAGAATCGGTGGCAACATCGTCGAGGCATTTGGCAACTCATTTAATATGTTCTGGAAACCGGCTAGTTTCGTGTCCCACGTCCGGTGGTCACGGTGCCAGTATAACTTACACAATTTTCCAATCTCCTTCATCCACCTTTCACAAGGATTTGCTGAAGGGCAGAAAAGGGAGGTAAAGATCGGTTTCACTCGCTTTCTCCGAAGCATATTCTCCCAGTGACGTGACCTGAATTGTGGCCCGTTGTCCGAAATCACACGCTTCACAGTGCCAACCTCCCGTAAGAAGTGATTTGCGAACGCAGCAGCTACTGCCTTCCCGGTGGCCGTACACAGCGGGGTGAGGCAGACGAATTTTGACGTCAGCTCTACTGCCACAAAAATGTACGAAAATCCGTTCCTAGAACGCACTAGCGGACCGAATAGATCTACTGCTGCGAGATCCCTGAGTTTACTGGGAACGATCGGGTGTGTTGGTGCGGCAAACGACACAGTGGGCGGCTTGGCTTGCTGACAGGGCTTGCATACTCTAATTACTTTGCGTATACGCCGAAGCATATTATTAAAGTAACAGGTTTCCCGCAGCTTCTCCAAGCATTTCCTTGCACCAAAGTGACCGTAGCTCAAATGCACGTATCAAACGAGCTTGTTCACCAGTTCCTCCGGAATCGCTAACAGCCACCTTGAGTCATCCAGAGCTCGCCTCTTAAATAGGATGCCATTCCGGATAATATAATACTGCCTGATAGCCGCGTGGGATTTATCATGCCATTTCTCTTTGATGTCACGCAAGACTTCGTCCTTGTCTTGCTCCGCACCGATATTGCCTAATGACGTAGTGACATAATTCTCGAATGCCACATTTTGAAGGTATAACACACTAAAATTGTTTTCATCAATAGCATTATACTCAGTATGGGTGAGCCCGATAGGCATCCGAGATAGAGCATCAGCAATGATGCTCTTGTGCCCCAGAATGTACTCTATCGTGAAGTGGTATTCCTGGAGGAACACCGTCCACCGTCCGAGTCTCCCGTGATTGATTTTGGCGCTCATTAGGAATTGTAGTGCTCGGTGGTCGCTGTACACCCTAGTCGTGCGCCCGAACAAATAGTAGCGGAATTTCTTGAACGCCCAGGCAATCGCCAGGGTTTCAAGCGCCGTGACAGAGTAGTTCCGTTCACTCCGCGAGAGCACACGGCTGGCGAACGAGACAGTTTTCCAGGTGGACGGATCCTTTCTACCATCCGTCTGGAACAACACCGCTTCCAGTCCCGTCAGTGAACTATCTGTCATCAGGCAAAACTCCTGATTCAAATCCGGATGGGAGAGCAATGGAGCGTTAACCAATGCATTCTTTAATTCGTCAAATTCGCTCTGTGCTTGTTCGCCCCACATCCAAACGGTGTTCTTACCCGTCAATGCACGTAAACGGGGGGTGGACAAAACATTGAGATTTATAAATCTCTTTTAGAAATTGCAAAGCCCCAAATAACCCCTGAGATGACGCTTTGACGTGGGCGTCGCGCACTCCGCAATCGCTGAAATTTTTTCGGGATCCGGATGAATCCCATCCGCCGACGCAATATGACCCAGAAACTTTATGCTTTCGCGTCCGAACTGGGATTTGTTCAGATTCACAGTCACCCCAGCTTTCTCGAATACTTCGAGCAATCGATTTAGAACTGGGTTGTGTTCCTCCCACGACTTCTCTGCAATGAGAATGTCGTCAACATACACAGTTACACGCGCTTTTAGGTCGTCAGGTAGTATGCTATTCAGGCCTCTTATGAAGGCGCCTGAAGAAACATTCAACCCGAAAGGGAGGCGTTTAAACTGGTAGCAGCTCCAATAGCAGAGGAAGGCAGTTTATTGCCTGCAAGACGAATCGAGCATAATTTGCCAATAGCTGTTTCAGAGGTCCACGGAAGAAAAAAACTTTCACGCCATGAAACCTTTGCAGCAGTTTCTCCAATCCTTCTGGCCTATCTGTCTCGGACATGATGACCGTATTTATTTGCCGCGAGTCCAACACCAAACGCACGGACTAGTTCCACTTTGGCACAACGAGTAATGGCGAGTTATATGAACTCCTAGCTCTCTCTATTATACCCTGCTCCAGCATCCTACTTATTTCGGCTTCCACACTGCTCTTGTGCACCAGTGGGATGGGGTAGGGCTTAACAAAGAAAGGAAGATGCTCGCGCACCGTAAAGCGGTACAGAAATCCATCAATTGCTCCCGGTGAATCTGAAAATATTCGGGCATGGCTTCTCAGAACGCGACACAGTTCCATACGATTTGCTTCCGTGGCTCCTGCACCAGCAATACACCTTTCCACAGCGCTCGTGAAAACATCGTTCCTACCATACTCATTAGGTTGTGAATCTAGGTCATTAATCAGATTGACCAAAACCTCCCGCCCAGGTCGCGACTCAGTCCTAACGTGAAATTTCAGACAGCTCACCTCAGACTCCTTGGGCAAAACACATTCTTCGAAAATTAGACTGACAGGCTTGCTCCCGGCAACGATAGACATAGCACCGCCAGCCACGTCGATTACGGCGCGGTGGGCATTCATTCATTCATGAAGTCAGTCCCCAATATCATCGCCATGCTCATTAGCGGCATCACAAAAAAATTGAATTCACACTCATGACCTTGACAGACGAAGTTTACTCGAGTCTGAAATTTAATTTTAACACTTTTTCCATATATCGCGCCCCTGGCGGTGGTTCCTCTCATCTGGAAAGTTGGCCAACTCCCCGTTTCCTCAGACTTCCGAAACGCCACCTCACTAATCAGCAAAAAGGGGCTGCCTGTATCGAGTACACATCTAAGACTGACTCCCCGAATGTAAATAGACACGACTGGGTTTACCGCGGGCACACCAATACTGTGGTCCTCCCTCAACAAATCTTCCCTAATATCGTCTTCCTCTATCAAATGCACATCAATATCATCAATAGCACCGGTCCTCATTAAGTTGACGCCAACCGAGTCAGCCAATAGTCATTGATCCCTTTGATTAGGGGCGTTTGGCTGATTGTAAAGTAATCCATTAACTACCTTAAATTGTCCTTTCACATCCTCTGGTCGATTTAAGGCAAGCATAATTTGAGATATCTTGGCGTCCTACTTCTGCTCAGCAGAGAGATCCTGGAGTGCAGCGAGAAAGTCACTATCTTCATCAAAGTCTTGATGGCCTTGTATAGGGTTTCTTGAGGGACAGTCGGCATCTTGGTGTTTTCTTCGACTTTTGTACACTATGGTAATGTCATACTCTTGAAGACGTAGTGCACACCTGGCGAGTTGTCCTGTTGGATTTTTAAGAC